>NC_041029.1:14662175-15310229 GCF_900634625.1 Parambassis ranga
TCTCTCTCTGTGGTGCAGAGACCTCAGAGGACGAGGATGAAGATGAGGACGAGGAGGAGGAGGATGAAGTGTCAGACTCTGACGACGGTGGCTGCGAAGAGAGCGGCCTGGGTCTGCTGGCCAGGTTTGCGGCGAGCGCGCTCCCGGTGAGCTCAGCGCCTCTGAGCCACCTCCATGATGGCAAACACTGCAGCAGGCAAAGCACTCTGGGTAAATTCTGACAGGAACTCCGCTTGATGGCGTTCACGGCTATAATTGTGTTTTTTGCGGTTGAGCAGATTGTCCAGAGTCTTCTTATTGATTTGCGGTTGAATGTTAATTCCTTTGTAATTGTCACATCAGGGTGCGTGTTATGATTCAGTGTTGAATTATGTATTGGTTTCAAATCGATCAATAATCTCATTCACAGGGTTATTGATTTCAGAGACTGTAGTTTATTACTCATGTTTATGGCAGTAGGAGGCATTTTACATCTCCTTGTCTGTGTTAGGTTCATCAGAGTGTGAGTGGTCGGATTCGGGTTCAGACTTGCGGTTGAGGAAGTTCCCGTCTCTGTTGCATGGGAAGCGCTCTGCCCCGGAGCTCCCGCTGCTGCCCCCGGCGACCCGCCGCATCGACCAATCCAGCCCCACCAAACGAGACGAAGCTCTGCCGTTGAAGCGAAAACCTCTGCCCAAACCACGCCCCTCGCCTCGGTCACCCCGGTCACCACGGAGATTCAGCTTCGACCTGTCCTCTGGTTCCGGGTTCGGAGGCTTCAGCGAAGATGAGGGATGGAACCGCCGCCGCAGCGAGAGGATTTTCCTCCACGATGCCACCACATCAGCCAATCAGGTGTCGGCTTCCACCAGTCAGAGCTCTTCTTCTTCCACCTCCTCATCTTCTGCTTCAAGCTCGGTTCCGCCCCTCCCCCCAAAGCCGGCAGCCCGACCCAAACCGGCTCCAACAGCCAGCCGAGAGGGGAAAGACGTAGTGAAAGTACGTCAATAATTAAATTCTTCATGTTGTTACTCGAAGCCGCTCTGGTTCCCTCACATCCTTCCGTCACTTCTGACATGTTTATGTGTGTTTAAGTGTGTGTGTGTGTGTCAGAGCGCCAGCAGGGTTTCCTGGTACTTCAGTCACTGCAGCACTCCCCTGCTGTCACTGACAAGAAAGGACAACTGCAGGCAGCCGAGCAGCATCCCAACCTCAGTGTGTGTGTGTGTGTGTGTGTGTGTCCAGCAGAGCTTCCAGTGCCTTCATTCATTCAAATGCATTTTTTTCATCTGTTGTGAAAAACAGAAAAAGAAGCTGAAGGACTCTCCTCTGCCCGTGAGCCCGCCCTCTCTGTGCAGTCCAATCACAGACGGCCTCAGCAAGAGCCAATCAAAAGCCAAGACTAAAGCCAGAGAGGTCAGTAAGCAGTGTCCACTATGGACATAGTTACCCTGACACACACACACACAATTTGTGCTCACACATTTTGTAAAGTAAACCATGTAATTCTGCCCAGAGTGTGTTGTTGCTCACCATCTGCTGCCACCAGAGTTTGTTTTGGAAACAGCTGAAGTGTGTGTGCGGAGCTCTTTGAGTGTATCCAGCAGCATAAGTGCTGAATGTGTGAACAGATTTGTTGTGTTGTTGTGTTGTTGTGCTCCTGCAGCCGTCCAGGGGTGCAGTGAGCCGCCTGATGGAGAGCATGGCGGCAGACGAAGACTTCGAGCCCAACCAGGACAGCAGCTTCAGTGAAGACGAACTACTCCCGCCGAGAAGCAACAGCGTGTCAGAGAGATCCTCCACGCCTGGTCCGTGCACACTCACACACACATGCATACACACATTGAACGCATAAGTACTCATGGCTTGTATGTAGGCTTGTGCAATTAATCGTCAGAAAAACTGTCACCGATTTAATATTTGCCACTTATCGATTACGGCGATTAGTGCCTCGTCATGATGACGCATTTTTGTGTGCGACATACTCTCACCATCACCCGCAAGCGCGCACATGTGAGCCCACAATAATAATAATGGCGGAAGGCAGTGGTATTCAGTTAAATGATGCAGAGCAGCACGTTCCTAACAGAGGTTCAACATCTGTCACCATAAGCCAGAGTATGAAGAAAGCGCGACGAGACCACAATGCCAGCTGTAGTATATAGTGCCACGCATGCATACACGACATCCATTGGTTGTTGCCATAGTAACCGAATGTTTGCTCATATTAAAAAATACGAAGTCCAACTGGAGAAGCTGCCTCCCGATCTTTATTTATTGACTCCATAGCAAGATAGGAAAACATTACAACAGCGAAGTCTCCTCCAGCAGATATTGGAAAGAATTCCACTCAGCCTAGAAAATATCTGTGATACGTTTAGTCGTTGTGCTCTTTACGACCAAACTAAGCGATGGAAGAGCGTAACGCAGGTTGATTTGCACAGACACACATTTAAATGTGGAATTGTCCGGTTTGTTTGTTTCTTCTGCTGCTGTTCTACAGTGTGAGTGAAAACATGCAGTAGTGTGGGACATATTCCAGTCACAGGTTCATTTGCACAGACACATTTTTTTTAACTTGAAATAATCACTGATGTGACTTTTTTCTTAACTTATTTGTCCCGTTTAATTTTATTGTTGATATGCACTGCTCTGTGACCTGAAGATAAGAACAGGACAAAGTTACTTTAAATGTTTGCTTCATTATTATTTTGAAGCAGTTTGTGCATCTGTTATCAATAACTATTATTTTATTATTATTATTAACAGCTTAACCTGTTAGAATGAAGTAGTTAACTTGACTGATGATTTGTCAGTATCATTTAGAAATTAATCATTATCGGCTAAATGCCACGATTAATCGTGATTAATTTTTTTTGCCAATATCGCCTAACTCTACTTGTATGTGGCCTTTGCAGCTCCAGTGCAGTGCGTGCTGGATAAGGACTCACTGGTGGACGGACTCAGAGTTTTGATCCCGATGGACGACCAGCTGCTTTACGCAGGGCACGTGAACACTGTGCACTCCCCGGACATGTGAGTACACACGTTTAGATTTAAAGACACAAAACTAACTTTAAATAAAACTCAGAAACTCATTTTATGTAGCAGGCTGAAACATTTCTGTGTAAAGTTGTACATTTTTAGCATGGAGGTCTTAGCATGGCTCACTAACTTTTGGAGCCAGTCCTCTAGTGGGTATTTGAGGAACTGCAGGTTTTGGTACTAGGTTGGCGTCATATTGTCACATGAGAAGATCAACATGCTAAACAGAAGTATAAAGCTTCACTTAGCTTAGCATAAAGGCTGATGACATAGAGGAGGCTTAGCTGTTGTTTATGTACATGAAGAGCTACCAGGTGAACTACATGTGACCAGAAGTAACTGGACACCATGTGCAGCTCTCGCTGAAAAGGTGGAAATCATGACACTGCAGTATCCACTAGATCTGCATCTGATGATTGTTTGCATAAATGATTTATTTTTCATAATTGATGATCATTTTTAGTTTTAGAGGTCTTAGTAGACACATTTATCTTTTAGATATTTATGCTAATGCAGGATAAGCAGCTCCTGGTTGAAGCTTTCTGTCAAAGGAAACTAATATGTGACTCGTTATCAACAGTAAAAGATGGATGCTGTCCAGCTTAATTAAAAGAAAACACACTGAAGCTCTGCTCATGTGAGTTTTAGCTGATAACATTTCAGGCAGAGTGCTGCAGACATTCCTCCGCCTGCTGCACAGCACATCCAGTCAGGATCAAGATAAGGACTCGGCTCTGTCTCTGCCACAGAGACCATTCACACTCCAGAGACTGACAGCATCGTTTACACACAATGACCCTAAACTTTTGACCCCTTTTTCCCACAATTCTTCCCTGCAGATACAGCGTGGTGGTGGAGGGGGAGCGAGGGAACCGACCGCACATCTACTGCCTGGAACAGCTGTTGCAGGAGGCCGTGAGTGAGCCGTCTGTCTCCGTTCACACAGGATGGTGCTGGCGCTGTCGAGGTGGTTGATGTTTGTTCTTTTTTGTGCGTGCAGATCATCGATGTGAAGCCTCCGTCTGCACGGTATCTCCCAGAGGGCACCCGCATCGCCGCCTACTGGAGCCAGCAGTACCGCTGCCTCTACCCCGGCACTGTGGTCAATGGTACAACACACACACACATCATCCCAATGATGGTAATATTACTGTGATTGATTATTGTGATGATCAAATTGCTTTCTTACAACAGGAAGTTCAGATATTGATGACAACGATGACCTCATCACAGTGGAGTTTGATGACGGCGACACGGGCCGCATCCCGCTCTCCCACATCAGACTGCTGCCCCCAGACTACAAGATCCACTGTGAGAGCGCGCACACACACACACACACACACACACACACACACACTGCATTCACATGCAGCTGTAGCTGTTAAATTCATCTGTATAACAATGGACTCCTCCTCTGTCCAGGTGCTGAGCCGTCACCTGCACTGCTTGTGGCAAGCTGCTCGAGACGGAGAGTCCGCAAGTGCAGCAAAGAGGGCAAAGAGGCGGGCCCAAAGTCCGAGGAGACCACTCCCAAAATCAAAGGAAAACCTGGTCGCAAACCGAAACCTAAGCCAGGTGAGCTGAACAAACAGATCCTTCAGCATGGATGGAGGGATGGATGGAATACACGTAAATAATGTGAGAGAAGCAGCTAGTAGATAGAAGCTAAAGCTGAAACGTTGTATGACTACCACTGTTAGCAGTGTGTTGTTTAACTTTTGTTCACTACGGAGGTCCAGACCTCTCAGAAAACAGCCCAGAAAGGAACTTCTGGTTCCCTAAACCACAAAATAGTTCCTGCAGTTAACTAACTAACCTTTCATCCACAGCCAACACATTACAGGGCATCTATAAAGATTCACTTCTCTGTTGCTGTCTTTATTTATCATTAAAGAGCTCAAATATTCTTGCTGCAGGGTGATGATTCTCTCTGATCATACGGCTCATGTTTGAGCACGTCTGTCTCTGATGCCAGTGTAATGAATGTGCTCAAACAGCTGTGGACTTGTAATATAAGTCATGCTGCTGACGCTGGCCGTGTTCTGACTGTGTAAGCAGTTCTTTAATGTAATGTTTTCATTTTGACAAATGTTTTCTGTGCTGGTTTGTCTGCAGACCACAAAAATCACGAAAGCCACACAATGAAAATGTCAGCATAAACACAATTATGTTGCTCTCAGTCTGAAACAGCAGCTCTTTTTTTTTCCTCCACAGAGACCTCGGTGAACCCAGATGTTCGGGAGAAAGCTGAGCCGCCTCCTTCCACCACCCAGCCTGCAGACAGACCTCAGCCTCCGGCCAAGCCAGCCCAGGACAGGCCCTCCACTGTTCAGAAACCAGCTCAGCAGAAGCCCCGCCCTGCCTCCCGACCATCAATGACCACGCAGACCAAACCGGCCCGCAAAAACTCTGCTGCGTCTCCCACTGCCAGCAGCCCCACGCTCCCCAGCCCGGTGCTAAAGAAAAGCAGTTCAGCTCAGCCGATTCCTCTTAAAACGTCCCGCAGCCTGCCTCCATCCCTCTACCCCTCCACCTACGGGAAGGTCCTGACTGTGGATCTGTACAGCGAGCCCAACCTTGGCTCGTACAGCAGCCAGCGCAGAGAGAACGGCAGCACCGGCAGCCCCACTACAAACAGGCCCATGTCTCGGCCTGCCGTCACATCATCATCCACTTCATCCAAGCCCAATGCTTCATCCACAGCCAGAACCGTTTCTGCTTCCTCACCTAAAACCAAACCCGCCTCCTCCACCTCCTCTTCCTCCCCCTCCTCCTCTGAGCATCACAGCAGCTCCAGACTCATGCCCGGCCCCATCTCCAGGCTATCAACAAGCAAACCCAGCTCCTCTTTGACTCCCAGACCTTCACCGTCATCATCATCCTCTGCCCCCAGACCCAAACTGAAGATGCCATCTGACCAGTTATCCTCCAGGCCCAGCTCCATCCCATCTAGACCCAAACCCAGCCCAGGACCAGGCGACATAAGGAGGAAGTGCCTCTCCACAGAGCCACTTGTGAAGCTTGACCATGAAGGTGTCACCTCCCCAAAGACAAAGAAGACCAAGGCTCTGATGTTGCTAGAGGGGCGAGGTGTCAGACGAGACCACACCCCCATCGCCACAGCGACGGCCAATCAGAAACTTGTAAAAGCTAAAATGAGAGCTCCAGATAGAGAGTCGGGTCTGCCTGAGAAGGACTCCACCTACAAAGCACCAATGGTGACAAAGGATAAGGCAGAAAGTCGTGGAAGTGGTGGGAGAGGACAGGAGGTGGAGGCGAGAGAGGAGAAAGCTAAGAAAGAGGAAAGGAAGGAGGTGGAGAAAAGGGAGGAGAGGAAGATGAAGGAGGAATCTCAGAGCAGCAGCAGCTCCGAGTCAGAGGAGGAAGGCGAGAAAGGGAAGATGAAGAAGAAGAAGAAATGCACCTCGAGCTGCTCCTCATCATCATCATCCTGCTCTGGTTCCTCCTCATCATCATCATCGTCATCATCTTCTTCATCTTCTTCATCCACTGATGACTCCTCCTGCAGCTCAGATGAGGAGAGGACCCCTACGCCTCCACCGGGGCTCATCCAAAAGGCGCCGGCACAGGACAGCCCTAAAGAAGATGTGAAAGAAGAAGAGGAGGAGGAGGAGGAAGAGGAGGTGAAGGAGGAGGTGCAGGTAAAAGTGGAGGAGGAAGAACTGCCTCCTTCCTCACAATCACCCTCCCCTCCAGCATCTCCACTTGCTGCTGCTCCTTCTCCCTCTAAACCTACTAAACCAGCCACCGGTAAGGGCTCCGGGCAAAGAGGTCGTCCTCCCAAACCCAAACCCAGCGGAGGAGAGGTGAAGGCAGGCAGGCCGAAACGCAGAGAGGGGGTCCACCTCCCCACCACCAAGGAGCTGGCTAAACGTCAGAGGCTTCCTAGTGTGGAGAACAGGCCCAAAATTTCTGCTTTCCTTCCAGCCAGGCAGCTCTGGAAGTGGTTTGGAAAACCCACTCAGGTGAGGAGAAAATAAAAAGTTTTCTAAATTAATTAAAATCTAAATTATTTCTCTCTGTGACCAATCCGTCCTCTGTCTCCCTGCAGAGACGCGGTATGAAGGGCAAGGCCAAGAAGCTCTTCTACAAGGCCATCGTACGAGGCCGAGAGATGATCCGCATCGGGGACTGCGCCGTGTTCTTGTCTGCCGGCCGGCCCAACCTGCCCTTCATCGGCCGCATCCAAAGCATGTGGGAGTCCTGGGGGAGCAACATGGTGGTCAGAGTCAACTGGTTCTATCACCCAGAGGAGACCAACCCTGGCAAGAAACTGACCGACAAGAAGGTACAAAGACAAACAGAAGTACGGAAGAAGCTTGAATCTATGATGAAATTCACGGTTATTTTGAGTCTGGTTGTAAAAACTTGTGTCATCGTCAGAACTGGGATCAGATGTGCGGGCAGTCTCTACCAGCAGCTCTGCACTCGTCCATCCAGAGGAAGGACTTCATGGAGGTAAGAATGCCATAACCCTGACAAGAAATGGTTAATAATATAGTCAAACAACTAAATACATCAAAAAATAATGGCTACTTTAGTGTTATTTTAATAAAGTTTGGAGTTCGGTTCGGCTAACTAAACTAGTGAATAGAAATATTCCTCTGGCTAACGTCTGATCTTCAATGGGGCGTTAGCTGGCTAAGTTTAGCTAGCTCTTAGCATCGTGTTGCTAATGTTTCAAATTTATTAATGAAAAAATTAAATCTTGCGTTCACTGTACGATGTGAGGCCATTTCTGAACCACAGTGGCTGTTTTTAGATGATTTCTGCCTCGTCGTACATGGTTTACTGTGAACGTAACGTTTCTAAAATGTCCGAAAGTTTGGTCGGCCAATTCAGAGCTCTCTGAGAGTCAGCTCTGCTCCATCTATGGCTTTTTTTCCCTCACTGTGCCTGCGTGGAGTGCCATGGCGGCGAGATGCGTGTAGATAACATGGAGGCCTGGTTGTTCCAGGTGGGTCCAGCTGTGGCAGCGCTGCATTCCTCCCTCTGACGTTTCAGACGTTGTGGCACACAGGGGTTAGCGTAGATGTCCGATGCAGATGTGTTTGTTGCAGCAGTAATTTCAGAATAAAAGCCTGTGTCTCTGTCACAGCGCGCCCTGTACCAGTCATCTCACAGCGACGAGAACGACGTGCAGACGGTCAGTCACAAATGCCTGGTGGTGAGCGTGGAGGAGTACGAGCAGATGACCCACACTCGCCGCTACGCCGACAGCGAGGACCTGTACTACCTGGCCGGCACATACGAACCCACCACGGGCATGATCTTCAACACGGACGGAGTCCCTGTAATCTGCTGAACAAAAAAAACGCAGGACACCGTGAGACACTTCAGACCTGAACAGAGACACTACAGACAGTATTAACAGGAAGACGTCTCCTGAAACATTTGCACACACACACACACACACACCGACGCGTCCTGCTTTGTGTTCATGGAGAGTTTCAGCATGAACAACTCAGTCTCCTCTTTACATGTAAATATAACCTACACACACACACAACACGGTATGTACACACTCACACACATGTAAATACTCAGCACACGTCACACACACACTTCTATAGAGGAAAATATGAGTGTTTTATTTTCATGTAATAGATTTATGTCAGAGTACTTTTTTCTAAAGAGGTAAACAGTCGAGAAGCTTTAATGAACTGTGAATGATGGTGACACGGGAGCCAGGCGGACACGCCCACTGGCCGGTGTGACGTTGTGATTATGATGTTGCTGTGGTGATGTTACAGTCATGTTACAGTCATATATAAATGTACTATCTACAGAACAGCAGGAGCGACAGACAAAGACAGGAAGAGACGCACAGACGAGAGAGAGAGAGGTCCAAACTAAAGCACTTAAAGAAAGAAACACTTAAAAAAAAGTCTATCCTCCTTTAATTTAACCCCTTCTATTCCCCTGTGACAATCCTAACACAGGCAGGCAACCTGCCCCGTGTGTTAATAAAAAGCTTCAGCCTCCCTCAGAGACTCAGGCTAAAAGAGAGGAAGTAACATGTTATAAGAGCACTTCTCATTTTTCATCTTTGAGTTCCTTGTTTTAAAGGGGAAAAAAAAATCCAAATCCACCCTGAAAAAACACTACGAAGTGAAACCAGCTGCTGTCAATGGACCAACACTTCCAGCACAGGGTGGTGAAAAGCACCCTGGGAAATGTAGGACACCCACACAACACTGATGACACCAGCTGACGCTCTGGGTGGGTTTTTTTTTCTTCCCAGGGTTGTGAACGCTGCAGTCGGTCAAGGTCACGGGGGCGATATTCATCATGGAGCTGCCAGCTCTGATCAGATCAACATGATTCAATCTCAACACTCATCTCTTCTGATTCAGTCTGCAGCGTTCGCAACCTCTAGATGTCCCGTGTCGGATGTTTTATTTTTTTTTCTTTTGCTTCTGCCGTTTTATGGATTTTCATTTTGCCCTCCGAGCAATCGTCTTTTTGACATGAGTGCACTTTTGAGCGAGCTCGGCCGCAGAGGAGGCCGCGACTGGGAGTCTCATACGTCTTCCTAGAGTATTTACCGAGCCCCACCTCGCTGGCGTTCCTCTGCAGGCCGGCGATACCCTTCTTTTAAACACACACACACATGCACACTGTTCTTGGTTCTTTTAGCTGCTTCTCAGTTTTCTATGTGCCTGGTTTAACCGTTGTTTTGGGGTGAGACTGTTGAATGTCGTTGCTCAGGATCGCAGGTGTTACTTTTGGGCGGCCTTACTCTCCCAGGCCTTACGATGATGATGATGATGATCGCCAAATGTCTCTTAGGTCCCGCCCCCTTGTTTGTCCCACCATTATCCTCTGCTTAGGAAGCACCTTCGTGGTTTGTAGTTCAAACGTCCTGCCACTCCTCAGCTCTTCTAGAAGGGGACCTGTTATAGCTTCTATCTCTATATCTATATCTCTATATCTATATGCTCAATCTGTTCATCTTCCTTACAAGGTTTTGATAGTTTTGTAGGCCAACTTTACGATTTTTAAAAGCTAATGCTATCCTGTTATCTAGTGTATTTTATGTCAAGTAAGATAAAATGTTAGCATGTTAGCATTAGCCTTATTTTTTAAAAGCCTGTTGACTTTAAGGTGAGGAAACAGAAGTGCTAAAATGCTAACACATCTCTAGGTTTTAGGCGCTCTATATATAATCTGTTCATATTGGCCAGGCTGGTGTTAGCATCATGGACCTCGGAGGATGTCTAAATTTAGTAAATATGAGCATTACCTTATTTTGTGAAGTAATTAGAGTCATTTTTATGCCTGTAATTCCATAATGGAGTAAAGAGAATGTGTGTGTATATTTATGAGGACTCTGTTATGTAGGAATACGTACGTAAGATTTACAGTATTTTAAAAAAATGAATCAATCATCTGCCACAGTAACATTAAACATATGACTGAAAATTAGTAGAAGTATAACAGGTCCCCTTAAACCCCGTTAGGTTTGTCTGGAGTATATCGGATTATGACCACGTTGCCCTGACTCTGCTGTGCCGCAGAGTTCGTTGATTGTCTTGTTGATATTCAATAGTTTTAATATTTTCTACTCTCGGGATCTTTTTATATCTACATCTGTCTGCGTATCATGTTTGTTTGTTTTTAACTCTGCACGGCGTCCACAGGACGATGGAAAATATTCACGTGACAAATAAAAAAAAAACGTCCACCGTCACCTTTTACGTAGACCCAGTAAACGGAAGGTTTGATCATGTGCTGCTAGTCTGTTCGTATTTAAAGTGAGCAGGTCCACAGTGTGACTGTGTATTGATACAATCTTATCTGCTCCTGGAGATGCTGCTCTTATGGCCGGTGACAGGCGGCCATGTTGGATCTGATTTTTTGTTTTGTTTTGTTTGTTTTTAATCCAGGCTGTGGACACACACACACACACACAGGTCGTACCAGTGTTTGCAGAGTGAACAAGTTAAAGTGCCCGTTATGAATGTTTGTTTACCCCTGGAGCTGCTAAAGCACTTTTTTTCTCTCTGTGTGTGATGGAGGTAAAGAGGCTGACACTCTTATCTCTGGCTATTACCACACACACACACACACACGTACATACACACCCTTGTACCCTTTAAGGTGTGTGTTTTTGCCCCCCTTCCCATCCCTCCATCCAAAGCCCAGCCTTAGGCCTTCATACAGGGTCCAACACACACACACACGTATTCCCCGCTTTGCCTTCTTTTGCTTTTGTTGTCGTCTTTAAAAACTTTGTGTATATTTTCTCTGACTGTTTTACTTTAGTTCATTTTTTGCTGTGATTATTTTCTTCATATCTGTATATTGTTTTTTTTGCATCATTTCCCCCCTTTGCTTCCCCTCTCTGAACAATCGTCCACGCCTCTCAAGCAATACTGCTGACAGGCACTGGGAGCTAGCTGCTAGAGAGAGAGAGAGAGAGAGAGAGAGAGAGAGAGGAATGGGAGAGAGAGCATAAGAGAGAATGGGAGAGAGAGAGAGAGAGGTGGACTGGAGGCTGGTTCTTCGTCTGCTGTTCCTTCAGTATCGTTATCGTCCTGTTACAGAAAAAAAAAGATTATTTTGAAAATAAATCATCTAAGTTTTGTAAATGATCCTTCACTGTCGAGGGGAGAGAATCGGAATATACTTTGTACACATGTCTAATCTTGTAAAAATGCAAAAAGAATACATTTTAGAGATAAAATCTGAAACCAGATATATTCTGTCACCCTATATATGAGTGTAAGGAACTGTGGTCTTTTTTTTTTTTTTTTTTTTTTTTTTTTTTACAGACAGCAACCACGTTTATCAGTGTTTCTTTGAAATTGTTTTAGTAACTCAATATTTTATAGTTAATCAATAAACAGATGGAACTGTACTTCTCATGGGGGTTTCCTTTGTGCTCTTTAAAATCCATATAATCTCATTTTTCTGTTTACCTCAATGATGTTTTAAAGCTACTGTGCTGCTTTCTTGTCTCTCCCTTCTGGTGATGAGAGGAATTACAGAAACACCCATACACAGATGTCGATAGTGTTTCTGTAATTCCTCTTACAATAGTAGAAACTGGTGTAACAACAAAACTTGTATGTGTCTGAGCTAAGCTAAGAGCTGAGCTAAGCTAACTTAGCTTGCAACTCAGAGCCATACCAATGTTTTTCAAAACAACAGGAGATGCTAACAAGCCAGCTAACACATATTAGCATTGCTGTGTGTTTTACTGACTGACTCCTGGACAGGTTGTATAATATTTGGAGGAAGCGCACATAGCTACAGTTACTCCACCTAAATACGTGATTATTGTTTTTGGAACTGGGACATTTTCTGACTTTCCAGACCTAGCAGTGTCGACTTTTTATTTTCAGTCTGTAATTCTGCCTCTGAGTTTCATCTTTACTCGATGAATCAGAACCTTGAACGCTTGCTTCACCGTAATCCTTGTTGCTCTGAATCTGAGCTAACAGGCTTCTAGTTAAAGCTTCATATGTACAGTGGGTGGTGTCATTCTTATTTAACTTGAAAGCTGCTTTGTGAACATTCAGGTGGTGTCGCTCTGCTGCCTCCTCCGTCACCTCGTGCTGTTTTCTCTCTGACCTGAAGGAGCAGCTCGCCTGCCTCTTTTGTGTGTGTGTGTGTTGTGCCTCTTTCAGTTTGTTGTGACGGCTCTTTTAATCAATAGTGGACTCCATCAGGCCTCCATTTTGGCAGCCATGTAATGAAGCTGCTGGTTGTGATAAAATGGAGGAAAGTTCAGCTTCCTCTGCTGAGCTGCAGAGCTGACTGCGGGGGACACACACTCTCCACCACTGACCGCTCAGGACTGCCCTCCAGGAGCCGGTAAGGTGTGTGTGTGTGTGTGTGTGTGTGTGTGTTGAATTCCTGTGTGTCCACGTGTAATTAAATCTTTGCTGACATGAACTGAGTGTGTGTTCCTGTTTCATGGTGAGAACAGCAGTCAGGGGTTTGGACGCCTCTGTTTCCCCCCCAAAGGACCGACATCAGCATAACATCAGAACCTGCTGGGAGCCTGCACACACACACACACACACACACACACACACTCACACACATCCCCACTGACACTCTCTCCTTCCGTCCTTCCTCAGCATTGCTCTACACACACTGTGCTGTGGGTGTGTCGGCATCCTGTTCTCTGATTGGACGACATCCCACCAGGCAGAGGCTTTCTATTGGCTGAAGCTTCATTGCAGCTTAAACACAGGGGGGGGGGCAGTATGAGCCAAGATGTGTGTGTGTGTGTGTGTGTGTTGCTAACGGTTTCCCAGGAGACAGGTATCTGAGTGAGGGGGCGTTCATCACATGCTGAGCACAACTCTTTGAAAGGCTTGTTATTCAGTCTGCTCACAGTCGTTCAGAACTCCTTCAGGTTTTTCTCTGTTTACTTCCAGCTCCGACTCCACCGTCTCCTCCACCTCCTCCTCTTCCTCTCTGTCTTTCTGTCGTCCTCACCTTCACCGCTCTCGCACAACTTACTCAGATCCACCATTTTTCTTTTCTTTCCTGCAGGCTGACATCAGAAGAGACCAGTGCAGCTCTGCTTCATGGCAACAAACACATGATGATTATACTGGAGTCTTTTAAAGGGGACAGTCTGACATGTTGGTGATATTTGACCCTCGGTGAGCGCAGGTCTGGCCCCGCAGCAGGTCAGATTGTGAGCCCTCCTGGATACACAGTGTCACCATGACCATGAGCTGTGTTTGTAAGGCGGTGAACACATGAAGCCTTCAGCAGAATCCTGAAAAACAAACATATAGCATCTTTTAACTTACTGTAGAAGATTGTCTCTCTGGTTGAGACCTGTGTGTGTGTGTGTGTGTGTGTGTGTGTGTGTGTGTGTGTGTGTGTGTGTGTGTGTGCGTGTGTGTGTGTGTGTGTGTGTGTGTGTGGCTTCTGATCTCTCTCTCTCTCCTATCATGGTGTCTCTTGTTCTTTTGCCCCTTGTGATAAATTTGAATGTGAAATGACATCTAAGGCTCACAAATATTAGTTTAGTGTGATCCCACATGGATGTGTGTGTGTGTGTGTGTGTGTGTGTGATGCACTGCATATCAATTAGCTATCTATTATTCATGCTGACAATGTAATGAATGAAACATCACAGTCTTTGTATTTCAGCCATGTTTACTTGTCTCTCTCTCTCTTTCCCCCTCTCTCTCTCTCACTCTCTCACACACACACACACACACACACAGCTGCCATTGTGGGTATTTAGGCAGCAGAAACAGTGTGAATGAAATCCCATTGTAGCTGTGAGGACAAGGTGAAGCCCGCTGAATACCTGACAGCTGAAAGGCTCCCAGCTCCCTCCTCATTAGGAGGCCAGGCCATCGCTCACGCTGAGAACGAGGCCGACGCGCTCTCGTCTGTCTTTGCAGCGTGTCCTCTAACTGTCCGGCAGCCAAAATCCACATAAGAGATGAGTTCATAAAAATAAGCTTTGGAGGCAGCAGCAGCAGCAGCAGCAGGTGCTCTGTGGGTGTTTTTACCCCTGGGTCCAGCCTGTGAGGTTACAGCAGATTTTACAGACACAAGGCTGAGGAGCACACAGGAAGTCTGAGGAAAAGTTACTTTAAATGTGCCACAGTGAATGGATGGAGAGAGAAGTGCAGAGAAATGCCTGTGACTGCTGCAGTGTCTGTTGACCTGGAAATGATTCTGAACTTCCCCCTCTTCCACTCAAACTGCAGCCGAATATTAGTGGGTTTTTTTGTCCTGTATGAAAAGAGGATCTAATGCCATTTGTCAACAGAATTAGCCAGAAGAAACAGACGTGGAAATAACCTCAAAACACCACACAAAGACCTCAGATTAACCCTAACATAGCCATAGCTTTGGTGAAAGACAAATATGAACACTTCCATTTCCTATCCAACATTAAAAGGTTAAATCTAGATAGAAGGTTAGATTTGTTTAGTGTTCTCTCAGCCACACTGTGTGGTTACACTCATGAACATCACACATTACAAACATGTCACTGAACGTACAGTAAAGAAGTCTTCTTCAGCTCGATGCTGCCACCTGTAGGAGAGGAGAGGTCGCAGCCATGTTTACATCGTCTTATACAGTAACAGACTGTTTTTATCGTCCTCTATCCATCCTGCTTAGGAGACATGTGAGTGTTGTGTCGCCTCAGGACGCCTCACATCTGTTCTCTCACTTCGAACTCTTCCTCTTTAATGACTCTCAGTAACGTCTCCTCCTCCTCCTGTCTGTCCTCCTCTCACTGCTCCTCATCCTTCTCCTCATGCAGCCATTGTGTATATTTAACGTGTATATTTGTCTTTTCCTACTTTATTTAGATAAATCCTCGAAGCTCCGCAACAGAAAGATGAGCCTGAGGAAGAGGAGAAGAAGGACGAGCCCTGCTGCAGTGAGAGGTGCTGTGAGAGTAAAGACAACAATACAAGTGATCAGTGTGTTTGGAAAGAGGAAAATAGTGGTGGTAGAATCATAGATTGAGTCACTGATGAAAGAATTGATTCTGAATTATACCAGAGAAGACTGAGATCAGCAGTTATCTGCAGGACCAGGCAGCCATGTTGACTGTTTTCTACACACAGATGTGTGATATTGGAGAAGATAAGACTTTATTGATGAAGCCGTTACAGCAGCAGAACAAAAAGGTAGCATGAAAACTAAAAAATAAAATAAAAAATTTAAAACATATGATGAGATATACATCATAAAAACAACTCCAGCAGGAGTGTGAACTGTTGGTCATATTGAGCTGAAGGAGGAAGAAGTTTTAATCATGTGAAAATGACACACTGCAATTTTCAAACAAGTGGCCACATGACAAGAAAGGAGGAAGTGGGTTAAAAAGTGAGAGGATGGTGCCCCCCCACTCTTGTTCTACCTTTCCTCCATCTTGTTCCTCCTCTACTGTATGTGGAGCAGAATGAGTAATGATCAGTGGATCTGTCACATGCCAGAGACTTTCTTTCCCTGCAGCCACTTCCAAAATTAGCACACACACACACACACACACAGACCGACACTCAGGTGCAGGGAGAAGCAGCAGCACTGCTGTGTGTCCTGGTTAGACACACTGTCCAATAGTCCAACCTCTTTCCCTCTTTCTTTCAGTCTCAGGGGACACACAGAGCTGTAACACAGACTCTACACACACGCACACACACGCGCGCGCACACACACACACACACACACACACTTTCATGTGAAGCTCTGGTGTTGCACAGGCTGAGCAGCAGCGCTCTCTGCTGGACAGAAGCAGTAAGTGCAGATGTATTCCTCTGAATTATTGAATGACCCCTGCAGGCTTGTTTCAGAGCAGCTTCCCACCAGCCAAGCTTAGCTCATCCAGCGCTGACGACAAACAACAAAACATCCATCAAAGCCTGCAGGATCAAGTGATCAAACATTTATGATCGTGGCTGGATTTGTAAAAGCTCAGAAGGGGTTGGGGGTTCTTTTCTGCTCGCAGCTGTTTAAACAGAAAAAACAAATCCTAGTTTCCACAGGAGTGATGATGTCATGAATACCAACCACTGAGCTCCTCCTCCATCCTGTTGGAGAGGTGTCAGTGTGAGGGTGTAGATCAGGTGAACAGGTGTTGGATGATGGTGGACTTGTGGTCTGGATCTTGTTGGTTTCCTCCTGTAGCTGTCTCAGAGATCAGTGTAGTCGGCCCCTGTAACAGTGTGACTCTTTTCCAGGTGGTCCAGCAGCAGAAAACAGAGACCATCACCTTGATGCAGACCTCACTGATTTGGAGACTCTGTCTGTTTCCACTGTTTGGATTGTTCTCTGCTCTCTGGTTGGAGGTGGTGGACCCAAGTCTGATCCATGGTTACAGACTGCTGCAGAAATCTCTCAGGATCCTCCTCAGAAATGACAGATAGTCTGCTGAGCAACGTCAGTCAAACTGTGGAGGTAGAGCCGGGTGTCATCAATAAACAATCGGTAGAGGAAGACAATGACCTCTAGAACCGATCTAGAACTGAACCTGGTGGAACTCCAGATGTAACAAAGAGAAATATTCTCTCTAAACAAGTTTTATTAGGCGCTGCTGATGGAACACTGTTAGACCCAAACTGAAAAATACATCAACATAAAATCAAGTTTTTTTACCTTTACATACAAAGTGTGGAGCTCATTATGGGTCAGAACAGTTTCTTTATATGTTTAATAGTCCTGGTTCGTACATACAACATTTAGTCCTGTTTTGATGTGTTAGGGAACAGATTTAAAGTTAAACATTCAGACCTGAGTGGCCACAGTTTGCTTCATGAGAGCCGTTTCTCCCTCTCTGACACAGATTTACAACAGAAAGGCCAGTTCACAGTGCTTCCTCCTTAAACTGCATTTAGCTCTTCTTCTTTTCTTTTTACAAATATCTGCAAAATATGTTACAGTGAATGTTTATACAATATTTACACATAAGCAGCAGCTTGATATTTGACAGTTTTAAATAATCCCTGTATGTCACATGGCAGAAAATGAAAACGAACGCCATAAGAAGCACAAACCTTTAAATTATACCTCCACCCAAGCGCTCCTTCTGCCTCCAGCTTTAGACTCTTTTCTCTGGTAGAGTCTGTCAGAGACCAGCCGCCTCGCACTTTGTGACGTTTATTCTTCTGTTAAAATCCATCATAATTTACTCTGGATTAAAGTGTCAGAAACCAAAAAATGCGTCTATGAAGCGATGAGCGGCTCATTGAGTGTGTGTGCACACAGTTGTTTTTAGGCTGGGACATTAATGAGATTTGACAGCTTTCTGCAGGATCTATCACACAGTCTGTGGCACAGGTAGCTCACTCTGATTTTATGTGATTAGACAAACACGTCTTCTTCACTTCTACTCACTTTTTAACTCTTTAAAATCGTCCGCAGTCGTTTTTGTTTGTTTTTAACAGATAGGGAAATATGCTAATTCTCTTCTATGGTAAACTGAAGAGGAACATGTTAGCTTAGCTTAGCTTAGCTTAGCTTAGCAATGATCGCAACTGCCCACCCGCTTCATGTCACATCCACAGTTATATACTGTCCACGGTTAATGCAACAAGTGTCTCTGCTGTTTTTTTCCCTTTCTTGATTTTACATGCAGTTCTTCACACAGCCACAAGGAGGAGCACGGCTACATAACAATGTTAGGATCCCTGCTGTTTTACGCAGTGATCAACTCAGTGATCTTTTTCTTTCCTTTCAGAGAGAGAAGGAAAGCGACTTTTCATGTCCTTTAACAACACGTCTGACCAAAAATAACTGAAAACACCTTCAGCTCGCGCCTCCGGCACAGCGGGGACATTCATACAGTAATGAGGTTAGCTCCCAAATGGCACCCGGCCGTTCTTCACATCATGCTCTATTCAAGCTACATAATGCAGTGCACTTCATGGCTGAGGCCTGTTTGTCTTCATAATGTATGAACAGTGAAAAATGAATCCATCCCAGCGGGACAGAACTATCAGAGGGAATAAACAGGACCGGTTCCACCACATGAAGCTACAGAACACAGGAAGGTTTGTTTTCAGGTGACTTGTTGAAGAAAAGTCGGTGCGTGGAGAGCTTTTCATTCTGTGTATTTACATTCTTTTTTCAGCTAACACTGAGCAGAAACAATCAGCCCCAGCGGGGTTTTCCTCGCCTTCTATCCCACATCACATGATGACAAATCAGCCATCATCACCTTCAGGTTCGTTCTGATCAGCATGTAGGAGTCTTTTCTACCACCAGAGGGCGCAAGGAGGGACATATGCAATACTTCTTGTACTTTTAAGCTGGAAATGCCAACTAAACATGATGCATTAAGGTCAAATTTGAACAGTATGAAATGTGTGAATTTGCAGTGTTAGCGTTAGCTGCTGCTCAGTCACCTGGTTCCATGCTACACATATGTCAAAAATAGTAAATATTTTATATATATATATCCCCTCTTTGTCTGTAAAACGTTACACCATATTTCATGAGCCTTTACAAACATGTCCAGCCATAACAGGTTGTGGGCTAACGGGGCTAACATGGAGCTCTGGATGGTTATTTCAGTCCTTTTTATAATACTAACCCGCCCACATGATTCATTACACATACAAACATCTCGTGTGACATATGTCGAAGGAGAATTCTCATAGTTTTTATAATTACAGGCTCTATTTTTGGGTATAAATGAGTCAAACATGTTTTGAATCAGCAGAAACACACATTAAATTCACTAAAAGTGTCAGTCTGCAAGGTGCAAGGATCATCTGTGAGGGACAGTTTGTCAGCTTTAGCTCCACATATTCCCAAATAAAGTCAGACATATCCAGCATTAATAAATAAAGAAGGCATGCACACACTCAGCCACAAACAAGACACTTCTAGTGGGCTGTGTCTGGTCCATTTTTGCCTCATTTATACCCAAAAGATGAGAAAATAGAGCTTGAAATAAAAACACCAGAGCGATCCTTTAAAGATGCTACATGACCCATTAATTAAACTCTCATCGTGAAATGTGAGGGACAGTCTGTGATCTGTGACATGACGTCTCGCCCTCAGCTCGCTTCCTGCAGGAAAACATCCCTCGACCCTCCACTGCACTGATGTCAGAGGATGTGTCTGTACAGTGACGTCTCTCTGATCCAGGCTGCAGACTCAGAGGAGTCTTTTATTTTCTTTGTCTGTTTCCATTTTCTTCTTCTTCTGCAGTCCATCAGTCAAGCTGTGTTCATGTGTATATATATATATATATATGTGTGTGTGTGTTTTAATTTCTGACATTCAATACCCTGTAGCGTTGGCAGGCGTGTGTAGCGTGGCGAGGTGTGTTCCCGTTGCCGGAGCGATGAAGCTGTACGCCGCATACGCCACAGCAGAGCCGACCATCAGGCCCGTCATGTAGGACACCGTCATGGTGTTCCCTGGAGAGAGAGACAGAGAGAAGCGGTGAAGAGGAGCAGAGTCTGTGTGTGTGTTCACTGATTCACCCTTCAGGTGACTCTCTCTGACCTGCCAGCTCCCTCTGTTCAGGTGGCACCTTGCCAGCAGCCTGGATCATTGGCACGGACCCGAAATACCCGTTGGTGACTCCCATGAAGAGGGAGAAGAGACATGGCCAGGTGGGATGGGACAGGGTGGGAGCGCTGACCGGGTACACGCACATGACGAACAGAGGGATGAAGACCACCCGCAGGCAGGAGAAGAAGAGCAGGCGGCCTCCGGACCAGTCGTACGGCAGCGCTGCCAGGATCTGAGGAGTCAGAAGGAAGGTCAGACTCTGACCCGCTGTCAGACACGTGAAGTGAAAACCGCGCGGCTCACCTTCCCGACAAAGTCTGACATGTTGAAGATGGCCATGATGAGGATGGGGAGCCACTCCCCTAAAGTGGGGTTTCGTATCTCAGACTCCAGTCCGGGGAACAGACACAGGGTGATGCTGTAGGTCACAGCTATGGACAGCATGTAGGTCCAGATCAGCCGGGACACCACGTAGCGATGCAGGATCATGTCTGAAACCACACAGAGACAGAATCTGGGCTAACTGATGACTCACAGGGGGTGCATTTACATCTCTGATGCATCTGTTGGAGTCAGAGGGTAATTTAGCAGAGTACCGCGGACGCCGGGCCAGCTCCTCCGGATCTTGGCTTTCGGGGCGTCGAATCTTACATAGGTACCACCGGCGAAGTCCTCGACGCCTTCCTCTGTAGAGGACGGTGCTCCTGTCCCACCGTTTCCCTGAGGAGAGACAGGCCATCAGTTAAACTGAACAAACCCCCGTCTTTATGCCACCTTCATTTATTTATCAGACCAAATGTGTGCAGCCTTATAACCACAGGCGTGTGAGAGGCGCAAGCACTGAGTCCTTCATGTACTCAAACACATCCTCAAGGCTCTGTGAAGGACATTAACAGTTCGTTAGGACAGCACCAGAGTAACTCTCTCTCTCTCACACTCTGAATTAGAATATTTACTGTTTTGACCTCTTCTTCATTAGTAATGGCTTCCTGGCTTCATGACATCAGCTTTTTATGGCAGCAGCTTTTAGAGAAGGAAGG
This sequence comes from Parambassis ranga, assembly GCF_900634625.1. NCBI lineage: Eukaryota > Metazoa > Chordata > Actinopteri > Ambassidae > Parambassis > Parambassis ranga. Next base: position 14,683,229 of record NC_041029.1, read on the forward strand.
CTGAAGATTGACGTAATGATGTCAGAGACTCTGCAGAGCGGACTGCAAATTAGCCGAGCAGCCACACACACACACACACACACACAGATCCATTAGTTGATTAGAGCGACTGGCGGGCCAGAAGGCACCACTATTCTTGATTGTCCCATAATGTAGAAGAGCGCTGCTTTGGTTTCCCCTGGCAACCAGAACAAAAGGCTGCCAGACACACACACACACACACACACACACACACCATGGTGAAACACCAGGGGATATCAATCACACACACTCGACTGATGGCAACACAATCATGCTTAAAAATGACAGCCTGAGGTGGGTTCCTTTGAAGACTGTGCACACACACACACACACACACAGCATGATGAGGAATATTAGCCTCTCATGTCGTTGGGCTCCTTCATACAGGGCTACAAAGTGGATTTGTCTCCTCCTCTGTTGTTGTCGTGCTCTCCTGCCCTCCCTCCTTCTGTTTCTCAGTCATTTTCATAAACCTGTTCCTCCTCCCTCCAGCCTCCCCTCTCCCTCCCCCCCTCCGTCTCCCATCTTCTGCCTCCTTCCAACCTTTTCATCCTCTCCACGTCGTGACTCTTATTTTTTTTCTCACCCACACAACCTCCCCAGCCCTAATAACTTCTCCCAGACTCATGGCTCCTCTTCTCCTTCTATTTCTGAATGCTCGCCAAAACAGCAGCGCATAGCTTAAATAAATTATTTTTAAAACACACCCAGCCCAGCCCCACCACACACACACACACTGACATTTCCTCCCTGTCTGTCCAGAAACAGTTTGCTTTTTGCATCATTAATGAAGAGCTGGGTGAATGAATCATGCACAGAAAACTTTGATGAGAGATCCTGCTGGTCCACATGAAGCCACAATCCAAACCTCACATTTAGGCACGAAGAACAAATGAAGAACTGCTCTGTATATAATGCACAGGGGGGAAAAAAAACACAGACTTACAAATCTTACTTCCTCTGCAGTGACATCATGGTGGACCCTGTATCCCGTCCCGTTGTCCCGGGGATCGTGACATTTGCCCGGCCCTTTGCCCTGAGCGTGGCTGGTGTAGTATCGGACAAACCGCGAGCGTCGGACCAGCAGGTGAAGCAGGAAACACAGCATCTCCATGCTGATGGAGACCAGGAAGAAGATGAGCGTGTTCTTTTTCTCGTCTTTGATCAGCAGTTTAGTGAAGATACGAGACAGCGAGATGATCACCCCAGCTGTGCCTGAGAGCAGAGACGAGAAAATACACCCAAGTGAGGTGAGTGATGAAGAGGGAGGGAGGAGGGGGTGAAGAAGATTAAACAGTGTGTACTTACTCTCTCCAGTCATCACCCCCTGAGTGTACCTCTTGGGCAGCATCCCCATGTAACCATAGAAACTGGACTGCTGCACTGGGGATGGAGCAGGAAGAGGTTATCAGGCCTGGCAGTCAACGCTGTAACAACACAATTTATTTAGAGGTCCCACTTCCTGAAGCTCAAACCTGCCACTGGAGGGAAGCTGCTGCGACCTGCAGACCTCCGCTAATTAAACCGCAGGCAGAGCGCTCGCACTCACAGACACACACAGGAACCCAGCCGAGGACTGAGCGCCTCTGCTGGGTTCATCTTCTGACAGCTTGTTCATCTGACAGTGCTGACAGATGCCATGTTTAATTAGCACTGATTAGCCATTAAGCATCTTTTTAATAACTCTATTTCACTCAAACCTTTAGCTGCACGATGTTCTACTTCATCATAGCTTTAGCCATCAAAGCTACTTAGCTAGCCTTCAAAACTACTTGGTTAAGTATAGCTAACAAAACTACCTGCTGCAGATTAGCAACCTGAAATCAGGTTTAGCTTTTATTTTAGCTTGCATTGTCACACAGCCGGTTCTTTAAATGTTTAAATTTTTTGATGATCACATTATTGATCAAATCGGCTTTGATCCTCAGTAGTACCTGTACATCCGAAGGCCACCACTCCCACGGACACCAGGTTGATGATGTAAGCCTGCCTGAGGGTGAACTTCTCCAGCCAGACGTCAAACACGCTGACGAAAACCAGCGGGCCCAGAGCTAAGATGTAACCTGCAGAGGAAGAGGAGATGACTCAAGAGCGTAACCGCATGACTGGGCACATATCTGACAGGGCCGGCACGCGTGAACAACACTGTGGTCCTCCGAGGTTCAGATCCAGACTTTAATACCTCCAGAGAGAAGCTCTGGAGCATCAGACAGCACACTTCAAAAGACATCTCCTCCAGGACCGGTGCTATTTTAAGCGGCAGAGGTGCTGCACTGTATATATATGTAGAGATTTGTCTTTGGTGACGTACTGTTTTCCATTTTTGCTCAGAGATGATTTTTCTTTTCCTCTTTTTTTTTTGTAGCCTCAAATGCTTTAATATTTCATGTTATTCTCCAATATCGCAGTTCGGGAATAATTTACACTGCAAAGTCATGTAGCAGCTTTAAAAACAGAATTTTAATGAGTATCTTTGGGCCATGTTTAAATTTCTCCAGAACAAGATGAAAACCTCAGCCTGCACGTGCTCGCTTCCATCTGAGAGGGTTTGATTGAGATCTGAGAGAATAAATGAGGAGTTTTATGTTAAAAACCATCACTGGATCATTTAATTTGATCAAACATTGGCATCGATTTCTGTCATAATTGTGATTTAGAGGTCAGACTGTAGTCTGTAGACTGTAGTTAGCTTAAACTTGAGTCCAAGTGTTACAAAACCATCGACACCATACCTTTAAATTTCATCAATCCATCCTCCATGATGGGAGTTTGTGCCAAATTTTCCTCAAAACGTTCTTGAGACATTGATCGTTCTTTCCAGTATGAGACCTGTGACCTCCAAATACGAGGGTCGGCCTTGATTACAAGTGAACGTTTGTGCCGAATTTAATGACGTTTCATATGGACATTAGGGGTCAGAGTGTCCATGACCTTTGACCTCTAGTCACCAAATGCAAATCATCATTGAGACCAGAGTGGGACAGAGCAACAGCACAAAGATCCTCCACAGAGTGTATTTATAAACCACCTCTTACCGACTGTGATCCTGGTGTGCATGCTGAGCCTCTCCACCAGCACGTTGTTGAGGATCACAGCCAGCAGAGCAACCAGGATGTACGTCAGGCTCATGTCGAACACAATGGACGTCCCTGAAAACGCACAGACAGAGGACAGACACAGCTGATGAGCCGGGTTTTTATCTCTGCAGGGCTTTTTTTTTAATCCATGCATGTTTGTGTACCTTTAAACTTCTGGTGCAGGTAATCCACATCTGTAATGAAGCTGTTGTAGGGAAGCAGGAAACCCACTCCAGCCAATAGCATCGCAAAATAGATGCCATGGTAACGGTCATCAGGGATCGGCTCCTCAAAGTCTAAGCGGCAAAAGAAAAGGAGCAGCATGAAATCACAGTCAAACAGCGGGGATGGAAACATCTGAATGACACCGTCAGGGAGGCTGATGGGGATGGATGGAGCAGCAGCTCCACACTGATGGAGACGTCAGGTCAGGTGAAGACCTGCAGCGGATTCAGCTTCAGGAGAAACGAGGGCTATGAAACCACTCATAATCCTTTCCTAATCCTGTAAGCCTACTATTAACCGCTCCAAATGATTTTTAGCATTTTGATTTTACAGCAGGCCAAAAGGAAGAACTCTCTCTCTCACAGTTACTTTATTACCATGGAAACGGTGATGGAGGAATTATTGTCTGATTCATCTGTTGATGGCTGATAACCCGCACTTATCTCCTCTGTAATCCATAATACTCTCATTTCTGCAGTTCTGCTGTTCTGCTGCAGTTTGTGAGGTAAAAAAAATGGACACAGAGGATGAGAGGAGGCTGACAGCAGCAGCTTTTCTTCAGAATGAAGCAGCCTGTTCAGGTCAGCATCATCACGAAGAAAGAACAACCAGGAAATCCATTGGATACGAGGCTCCGGCCTGAGCCAGGGCCCTCGCTGTGTGCGCGTCTTTGCGTCACTTGATCTGATTAACCTTTGAGCTACACGTGTAACCAGGCAACGCAACAATTACCAGGCGGCCTCCTGTGTTCTACACACAGCACAGTGCTCTTCCTCTTTTTTTTGCCTTTGTGCTGTGTTTATCTCTCTCGCCTCCACCATCCAGCTGGAGACGCTCATCATAAAATGACAATTATCCAATTCATCCATTGATTTGAAGCAATGCTAATCTGTCAAAATTCACAAAGAATACAGCATGTTGCACACAGTGTGCGCAACATGTAGCTAAATAGATAGCATTGCTTTGTCTGTGCCTTTGCATAATGCAACATATTGGAGGACATGCACACCAGGCTAGGCTAGCTAGCATCAGAGTTTACACAGATAGGTTGGACTCTGACACTGAAACTGTTGAGCTACTGTTAGCAGCTGAAAGTTGTGAAGAATGCAAACGTCTTCTGTTTAAACACAAGCTTATTTCCACTGTGCTGTCTGAGGACACTGTGTGCATGTGACCTGCAATACCCCTTGTGAAAAGGGGCTTTTTTTCATTTGATAAGTTGAGTACTAATGTGGAAATTATTAAATTTAAAGCAGCACCAGGTCAAAAATGAGTATAATGTAGAGTATTGGTGCTGTTTTCCACCACTAAACAGGCAGAATTGTTCATAAATTATAATATAGATTTATTGTAGACTCATTATCATTGTCTTTTTCTTTCTATCTCTTTCTATATCTGTATATAAACAGTTGTTTTTGTGGTGAAGAATATTGATGTTCTTCTCCTTTGTTTCTTCCCCTCTCTTTATAAATAGTACAGACAGCAGAAACTCCCTCACCAGGTTCAGACAGAGCCAGCACTCCTCGCTCTGGGGCGTCTTTACTGATCTCCTCCTCCTCCAGCTGGTACGAGTCGAAGCTGTAGCTCTGCACCACGCCGCTCTCCCTTCCCTCTCTCCACCCGTCCCTCCCTGCATCCCTCCATCCGGCTCTTCCTCCATCCCTCCACACATCCCTTTCCTCGGGTGTCTGGACCGGTGTGGGCCTGCGGCGCTCTGCGCCCACCGACCCCATCTCTGCACTTCAGGTATGCAGGAAAGCACAACACACACACACACACACAACTGAGCACTCCTCTGGAAAAGACAAGCTACACACTCTCGGGAGCGTGCATGTTGGGGTGGAGTGGATCTGCAGGAGGAAACAACAGGAAGCAGAATTAAAATGTGAAAGCAAGAAAAAAAAAACAGTTTCAGTGCGTCACTGGAAATATCAAGAGTCAAGGTTAAGACAGCCCACAGAAATGTGTTTGTGTGTGAGCGGCATTTGAAACGAGAAGTGACAAAGGATGCTGAGTGACAGCAAGGTGAGCGAAGATGCAGCGCTGCATTCAGCCAACAGACACCGCAAGATTCATTCCACTGGAGAGAAAACCAATTAGTCAGCTGAGAGGAGATACATGCTCCACAGTTCTACTGACTGATCACTAGTTAATGTTATTTATCAAGCAAAACACCCCATCTTCTGACATAAGGGCCAGATTTTCACAGAGAAGCCCGAGGTTTGTATCCCACATTTGGTGTTTTTCCACTGCAGGAACTCACCCTCTGCTGGTCTGATCATCCCTAAAACAAACTGCATGATGGGGTTCATGGTTAAATCTGACCCAGTGGAAGCGCAGCAGAGAAAGAATGAAGGTATAGAGACACTGCAGGACCGTGTGTGAGGCTGATTGTGTTTCCATGACATCTTTGGATCCATTTAAGGCTCATGAGGTGACATAATAGATCAACCGATCAATACCTCCTGACCCGTCTTTGTTTTGCTGATCGTTTTCTTGATTCTTAATGACAATAGAGCCGGTCTGTAAACCAATTAACCAATCAGCATCAAGCTTTTCACTCAAAAGTTCCTGCATTCTAATGTGTATTTTTGAGCCCTATACAGAGGAAGATGCTGTGATGAGGAACCTAAAGAAAATGGGCCAAGAGTTCCTGCAGTGGAGAAGCATCTATTGTTTGAATTTCGTTTTCAGACACACTTCGGTGATGTTTAGACATCAAAAGTGCGTGACTAGGTTTTGGAAACTGGATGTTTAGGTAAGTTCCACCTCAACCAGAAGGTTATTTACACATTCACACGAGGGCTCTTAGACTGGGCTGGTTTCACTGACAGCTTAAAAAAAAGCAAAAGATTTACAATTTACAGTCAAATAAATTAGATAAATGCAGAAAATCCTCGTTTTTTTCACCAAAAAAGGTTCATCCATTGTCAAATCAAGTCTACAAATCATCCTGGGTTCCAAACAAAGAAGCCCGTCCTCATGTTTTAACTCCCATAAGGCCCTGCGGGCTGTGCAGCAGCTTTTCATTCACTCCAGTCAACAGGGAGCTGTGAAGGAAAAACGTTACAGGCTGGATCAATATAAATGGGTATTGACTTTGTTCTGGGTGCAAACACACACATACAAAAAGCACAAAGGCTCAGGACCTGTGTGTGAACATGCAGAGAGCTGCTGCCACAGTTCAAACATCAGCCCTGTGGCCTCGCTGCCAGCCCGCTCACCTCTGATGCCCTGATGTAAAACTGATGAAGGAGCAGCGCTGCTTTGTTTCCCTGGTTTTAAACCAGCTGTCTGGAAACGGGATCAGCTGATGTAAGCAGGCGATCATCCCTGTAACATCCTCCAGCTGTGGCTACAGGTGATTACACAGAAAACAATGGAGGCTGTGAGTGAAGCCTCCGAGGCTGCTTTGAATCTAAAAAAACCAGTCCCTGATCCTGGATCTGCAGAGGTTCCGTGCGCAGACTGGAGGCGGCGCTCGCAGCCTTCTTGGGTTAAATTAAAAGGCTCCAGCCAGCCGCTGTAATTGAATTGCAGCCTGATATTATGCAGCAATTTCTACTGTTGATTTAAAGGAGGAAAATGTTGCAGCTCCAGGTCACGAAAACAAATTAATCTTTGCGTAAAATCACGTGTTTTCCTTGTGCGTAAAAATCGCAGTTAATGAAAAACAGGACGTCTGAACCGTGTTTGCCATGATCATCAGTTTAAATACAACCATCATCATCATATTATTATTATTAACTCCAACGTGTCGCTGTCACAGCTGCTGCTCCGAGCGTCCCTCTTCTCCGCGTCCTCATCCCAAAATGACAACAACACACAAACAACAGGTTATTAATGGCCCCTTACCTCCCGCGCCTCTCCTCTCCGGTGTCCGCTCCTCCGGCTTCCAGCAGCAGCAGCTGGAGCAGCGAAGTCCTTCCTCCTGCTGGACCCTCGGTGGACGTTTCTGTCTCTTTGTCTCTGTCTCTGTTCCAGCCTCGTCAGCCCGTCTCCTTTGGACAGTTAGGAAACCCCGGTGCGGTCCTGCATGCGCTCCTACACCCGCACCATCCAGCAGCGGAGGAAAAGGGAAGCGCGGATGGATGGATGAGGAGGAGGAGGAGGAGGGGGAGGAGGAGGAGGAGGGGGTGAGTCTCTAGCTGTTCATCTTTTCAAATCAGTCTTTTTTTTTAATAAACGCACCATTAAAGTCGAGCCTGATTCATGCAAAAGAACTGTTTTTACTCCATGCGCAGTTTGTTTTTAAAAGCTGAACTCATCATAGAAACATGATTTGTGGAAAAAAACACATCTCACTTTGTCTCTTTTATTCTGGTTTATTGGTCTTTCCTGGTGCGTGGTGCTGATGGATGAACTCGGTATGACTGATAGTAAATGAAGGCTGGCAGCAGAGCCTCCCTGTGATTGACAGATCAGCTCAGTTCAATATGCTAATGCGTCTTTATTGGCAGGAGCTCCGTCATATTGCTGCCTCACAGGAGCCGAGTCAGACCGGAATCAGCTGAATGGTTGGAGCTGGCTGCTGCACTGCAGGATGGGAGGTCGTGGGTTTGAATCCCCTTCATACAGTTTAAAGCAGATATCAACGTAGCATGCTGATCCCACTTTGTACCACTAGGTGGGATCGTGAGCTGACGTCACCTGCCCTCAGACTAACAAGAGAAGATGCATCATCATGCAGGTTGGTGGTTGGATGATTTATTGAAGTCTTCCTCTGTGGTTGGGCTGAGTGCAGACTGGAAGCCCACGGTCTCCTCTTGTGGTTTGCTAAAGAGGGTTTGTTCACCAACTCAGACAACACAACCAGCAACATGGCTGCCTTCAGCAGAAACTGGCTGCAGGACTCAACAGTGACCCCCCAAAACTTACCAAAGGAGCAGTGCTCCATGAACTCTGACATGTGCACTCAGGTTTCTTGACATTTAAATGCACCATATATCAGAAAACACAGGAATCAAAGCCTGAAGGCTCCAAAAAACTACAAACTACATAAAGATGTCACAAAGTCTGGGTGTTGGGAATAAACACAGTGTTCCTAGTAATCTATATTAATTTATTTCCATCTTTGTTTCAACATTAGAGCCACAGTGACGTCTGCATGCTGAGATCTCTCCCTATGAAGTGGCGCATGTTAACATTAAACAGGTGAGTACTGTCCTTCATGATGGTTCTGTAAAAAACAACCAAGTGAGGCGTCCGATCTTATCATTCAAACACCAAAACTTTGGTCTAAATCTGGCCCCGGCTCTCTTTATTTTTGTCTCAGCAGTAAAGTAAGTGCAGTTTTTCCAGTGTGTGTGTGTGTGTGTGAGGTTGTTTTAAGTCACTTAATCTAACATAGAAACACTCAAGAAAAAAAACAAGTCTGTCTCCCTGCCTGCCTGCCTGCCTGTCTGTCTGCCTGTCTGTCTGTCTGCCTGTCTGTCTGTGGTCTTCTTGGGATTTATGCTGTGTGGTGAATAGTAATGATTTGTCCGGTTGTTTTAGCCTGCAGCTATCTGTCCAGAAAAGAATGAGCTCCTGTCGATCTGAGAGTGTGTGCCTCAGTGTGTGTGTGTGTCTGTGTGTGTGTGTGTGTCTGTGTGTGTGTGTGTCCCATAAATATTTTTCTCAGCAGCTCCCTGTTGTGAATGTGTAAAAAGGTCAGAGCATGTTACGCCTCCTTTACTCAAATGGAATTCTTTTTCTTTCCAGCCAATACCCTGCAGCTCTGTACTGACAGATCTGTGTGTGTGTGTGTGTGTGTGAGGCTGTTTTACACTCTGTGTCCAGTAGTTATCTTGCTCTCCACCACACTAGCTCACAGCGTCCGCATCCATCCCTCCTTCCAGCCTGGTAAAGATGCTGAGCCTCGCCGGCGTCTATATTTAGCTGCTGGTTCAATCAATGACGGCACAGCCACAGCACCATGACTCTGCATACTGATAGTACTACCGCCCGCCACCGCCGCCACCTCCTCTCACCTTTGGCAGAAGAGATAAAGAAAGACAGAGGCAGGAAAATAGGCAAAGGATGGCGAGAAATTGAGGCAACAAAAAAGTAATAGAGGGGAGAGACAGATGGAGGTTTAATCCCATCACACGGTTAGAGGAGGACAGAGACGGCAAGAAAAGGAGGATGTGAGGGAAAAGAGAAGAGACAGGTGTAAATGCAGAGGCACAGGGATCGAGGGACGGAGACAGATGGAGAGAGGTGGGAAGAGAGAGAGAGAGTGAGGAGTTCAGTCAAGCAAGAGATGAAGATACAAGACAGAGAAAGGGGGAGGTAATACCCGCAGAGGAGAGAGAGAGCACTCTGTGATGGCTGATGTGGAGGGAAATGAAAGCAGAGACACAGAGAAGGAGGCAAGTACAGTGAGGAAGACAGTGAGGAAGAGAGAGTCCGAGAGAAAGTACTGACTCCACCGAGGCTCTGCTGAGATCTGACAGCGGAGCAGCTTCATGCAGTGCAGCATGAGGTCACATTCTGCTCACCTCCCAGTTTTTATTCTTTTTATTTTTGTAGCATTTCAGGAAAACTTTGAAGGGAAAGTTCCAAAAAATGCAGTTCCTCAAATGACTCTGTGGAAAGCTCTGCTTTGTTGCTGAGATGCATCGATTGGTCCACCTCAGGGGACGACTGGTTATCGCTGCACAGACCCAGCTCCTGTGCTAAGCTAGCTATGCTATGCTAAGTGGCAGCCAAACAAGAAAAATCTCTCATTTTGAGTGAATCTGTCTGATCTGGCCTCCACCTCCACCAGCTCCTGACAAAAACGAAGGTTTGTTTCATTTGTTTGTGATTCTGAGCAGGCAGAGCACTGAAAACAGCTGCAGGCGGCGTCTGTAAACAGAGAGCTCACAAATAAAGACATAAACCCCACAAACCTGGCATCAGCCTCCCAGACACGGATCGTATTGTTTAACAATGAAATACAACCGGAACTAAAATTACAGCACACACACACAGTGTGTGTGTGTGTGTGTGTGTGTGTGTGTGAGATGGAGACGACGATAATAAGACTCACCGAGTGAGAGAGGAGTGACTGAACTCTGCCTCTGTGGTGCTGAGTTTCAGAGCAGGGATTTGTTAAGGACGTGTGTGTGTGTTTGAGTGTGCACAGTGTGTTTACAAAGCTTTAACAGCTTGAGCTGAGAAGAAACACACGCACAGACACACACACACACATCCACAGAGTGCAGATCATATTTGAAAAGCAACAGAGCTGCAGAACAGCATCCTCTCATAAATGAGAATCCACCTGTGTGCGTGTGTGTGTGTGGACAGATGTTGTGTGTCATTGTGTAATTCCAGCCTACAACACATCGCAGCCAAAACATAACAATAGTGTGGATTCATAGTGAGTGCTTTCCAAGTGCTTGAGGCACTCTCCAGTTTTCACAGCTTCTTAGTGTGTGTGTGTGTGTTTGTATTTTGTTTTGTACAAAAACACAAAGTGGTCCTGTGCATGTAGTTAATCCAGCAGTGTCACAGAGTCTTTGGGGAAGCAGATAGTTAGAGGCTGGCCAGACCTCCTGATTCTTCTTCTGTTCTATGCAAAGAATGAATCTGGTCTCTGCAGCTTCGAGCTGGGTTCTCAGAGGGCAGAACCGACAGACACAGAATAAAACTGCCTCTGCACACTTTCAGATAGACGTACAACCAATCAGAGAGATGTAGGAACAGCTAGAACCAACAAAAGACATCCAGGTCAGGCGTCCAGTGAATGGTCCACTTAGCATCTTTAGGAATGCTTCAATCACAGTTGGTCTTTCTGCCAGTCTGACTGTTGGTACCTTGGTGACACCTGACTCTGCCTAAATCCAGCATAATCCAAAGATGGGTAAATAAGTTGGAGCGAAGGCCTCAGACTTATCTGAAGCAAGAAGGTTCCTGGTTTGAATCACTGGGGTCTTTGTTTTTGCACTGTGCTTCATAGGTTTGGCCGTAAGGGTGAGTGGCTGTTTGTCTCTGCAATAAACAGGTCATCTGTGAACACCTTCAGGCCCCCATGACCCTGCAGTAGAGGATGAAGTGGATGGATGGAGCTCACCTCTGAGGTGAGCAGTTTCCACAGACTTCCATGTTCACATGTTTGACAGCAGAAATAAACATGTTTACATCCTACTAACCAGTATCCAGTATCAGCTCCAGACCCAGAGTAAGCTATGAACGTCTGATGTGATTAGCTAACTAAACTTATCTGGTTGAACCTTTTACTCATATTTAACCTTTTTCTCTGAGTCTCCACCAACTCCTGATTGAAGCATCTGGCTCGTTAAGGGCTACATGCTCCAGTATTTAGGTAGTGACTGTTATGAGCAGCCACTTCCAGGGCTGGGAAACAAAACCTGCAGTTCCTCAGGTGGCTACAAGGGGCTGGCTCAAAAAATGTATGAACAGCAGTGGCTCCTCTTGAGGGACCAAGCTCCTCACCCTATCTTTAAAGGAGCACCCAGCCAGCCTTCGTTTCAGCCGCGATCTCATTCTTTCAGTCACTACCCAGAGCTCATGACCACAGGTGAGAGCAGAAATGTAGATTGACCAAAAAATGTCGGAATAAACTTCATTTGCAATCATTGCTAACCTTTCTGTGCATGCTAAAATTCTGCACTTCTGTGAGTCATCACTTGTGGCATAAAAGGGGGCGTGGCCTCTCTGATTGACAAGTGGGTGTCAGATTCAGAGCAGTATGATCATTTCGCTAATTGAGCATAAGCGATAAGCTGACTCTCCTGATTATTCATAAATACGTTGTGTGTGCATAAAGACGGTACCTTTTCTTTTATTCTATTATATGCAGCTCTGCATTTGTATTCTGCACAAGTGTAGCTGCAATCAGTCAATGTGCCGTTAGTGCACATTACATTTAATTGTGTGAGTGTATTTGAATGGGAAGATTTGATTTAGTGACTGAAGCCATTATCACAGCGAGGACTGAAACGATCCCTGTGGACTGCTCCTGTGCATAGTATCATCTTTCTCTGTCTTTATCTGTGCAGACCCACACACACACACAGGTTTCCTCTGGGACCCTCATCAGGCTGGTGGGCTCCTTTTAGTAGCTCCTTTGTTGATCTTCATATCTCTAATAAGATTGTTGTAGTAATAAGGAGAATTGATAAAGCTATTAGCCTACGAGCCGCCCTCCCTCCACTCCTGTCTGTCCGACATGTGCCTGACAGGAAGGAAGGAAAAAAATCTCTGAGGTAGAGGAGGAGGAGGAAGAAGAGGAGAAAAGGACATTTGTAAGAGAAGGAAAAGGGAAAAAATTGTGCTGTTGGAGGTAAAATACAAGAGAGATCGATGCAGGAGGGAGGAAATGAGTGAAAGTGTGAGACAGGTACAAATGGTGGAAACAGACGGTCTCGCTCAGGCAGAGAGAAAAGTGTCGGTGGTAAGAAAAACACAAAAGAAGTGCCCGTAAAGAATGGATGGATGAACACGGAGTGACTGGGAGAGTGGCTGTTTAAAGGTCATGTGTATTAGAGAGCCGTGCGCAGACATGTCGCCTCCTCCTCCTCCTCTTCCTCCTCCTCCTCTTCCTCCATCGTTCTCTTTTCATCACTGTCGTTCCTCTCTGTCTGCTCTCCCTCTCTTGTTCTCCCTCCATCAGCTTCAAAGAGCTGTCTCTCTGGCAGACCTCGAGGGCACCTGCCTCTTGAGGTGGAATAAAATCATGCATCCTCTGGTGCTTGTGTGTGTGTGTGTGTGTGTGTGTGTGTGTGTGTGTGTGTGTGTGTGTGTGTAGCTGCTACAGACCTCTCTGAAGTGCACTGAGGCCCTGGGCTTCACTCGAGCAAACACACGAACCCGATGAAAAACGAGATTATGTGACAGAGTTACTGGCAACCTTTACAGGCCAGATGAACTCTGTGTACAGACCGGTGTGTGTGTGTGTGTGTTTGAGAAGACGCCACCTCTGGAGTTGCCTCAGCGGCTCTGGATGAGGTGGGATTAATGGTTCTGGGCCACACAGTGTGTAAATCAGAGAGTGTGACTGAGTGCGACCTTCATCGGGACATAAGAAGAGCAGGTGAACCTTTCTGGCCGCCTCCTGCAGATTATAGTTATAGCTGAGAGTGGAGAACAGGTTGAAGAGTGACAGGGACTCTGCCTGTGTGGGAAATCTGCTTCTCCCCTGTGTTACTGAGACGTTTCAGTCGGCTTTAAAAGATTGTCTTGTTACAAATACACAGTCAGTCCCTGTGCTAAGCTAATCAGCTAAAGCTCAGTTCCTAAAATGGCCACTTGAGGCAAAAAAATGAGCCTCCATCTTAAGGCCTCTGTCACATGAGCCTTTTTCCTTACAGGAAACGAAGACATCTGGGTTTAATCTATAATGTTGACCTTCTTTGTTTATGCTAATAGCTGCTGTATGTATGTAGTTCCTTGAATGACCACTAGAGGCTGGCTTTAAGAAGTGCGCCAACCCCGACAGACGTGTAAGAATGTTTAAATTCCACAGAAGAAGTAAACGTGTTTACAGCCTGGTACAAAAACAGTTCTAGTCGATAATTAATAAATAATAATAATTAAATTAAATTAATGATGTTTATGTACATCAGAATTTGTACAGTTGAGCTTTAAACAGCTTCTTGGTTCCTTTGTGTGCACTCAGAGTTTATGTGGTGTGCAGGTACTACAGGTTATATGATCTATTTTTAAGATAGAAATGTTTTTAGCTATCTGTGTCTAAATTCCTGTATAAAAAAAGCTTGCATAAAAACTGGATTGAATACTTATTGTTGTTGTTGTTGTTGTTGTTACTCACCTTATCTGAAGGACATTTTCATTTGGACAGAAACCTGTTAAGGACAAATGTGGCTGCACAGCTACAGAATGTGGGTCAACCTGCAGTAAAGAGAGCTGACTCAGCAACATCAGTAAAGATTTGTTCATGTTTATAGCCTCTCACACACACACACACACACACACAGACTTACATCTATATTATGAGTCTTCCATCTAATGAAAGTCATTAAAAGGAAGCATGAAGATCTGTCTAATAAAGGAAAGAGGTTGGTGAGTGTTGGGTGAAGGCCAGAGCCGTGTGTGTGTGTGTGTGTGTGTGTGTGTGTGTGTGTGTGTGTGTGTGTGTGTGTGTGTGTGTGTGTGTGTGTGTGTGTGTGTGTGTGTGTGTGTGTGTGTGTGTGAGAGATGAGATAGAGAGAGGTTTATTGATTGGTGGGTGTGTTGAGCAGAGAAGTGAACAACTGCAGCTCCACCTCCGCTGCACACACACACACAAACACACAGCAGCCTGAATAAGATCTCAGCTATATCCTCAGGTACATAATGTTCACACTCTGCCAGCTGCTCATTGATTGGCTGCTTTCTCTCAGAAAAATGAGTGTCAGAAGACACCAGGAGAGTTCAGGTCATTACCTCAAAATACAAGAGAACTGATACTCTGACTCTTCTACCACAGGCCAAAAATATATCAATCAATACCTACGCTTCTCCTGTTATTTTCCTGTTGTTTACATTCACAAAATAAGGCTTGATTCATTTTTTGCTTTCGTTGCTTTTGTTGTTTTTTAGTTGTAGTGGTGGGTAGAAGTATTAGTTTTGTCTGGTCGGTGTGGTTTCATTTGTTCTGCTGCCCTCTAGTGGTCACATTGCCAAACTGCAGCTTTCCCATAATGCACTTCCTCCCTTTTATTCCCATGATTCCTTGCAGCGAGCTCAGCTCACTTCATCGGTCAAGATGGCGGACAGACCAGGTAATGTAGCGTGCCTTTCGTCTCTTAAAATCCCATTTTTTTTCAGTAATGTAGTTCATTATTGTTAAATCTTATTATTTTTATTGACTGTGTGTGTTTCTCTCTCAAACTGACCGTTTAATTGTCGCCTGGTGTTTTGTTCTCTGGCTGAAGGCCGCGCTGAATCCTTCGAGTCACGTCAAGGACTTTGCGTGTCATTGCCACATTCACAGTTAAATCTAAATAACAATCCATTTTTGGGCGTTTTAACTACAGTGTCAAGTGATCAGAAACCTCTAATCTGACTTCCAGATGTTATCATTGTGTAGACATTTAATATAAACGTTATGTAATTGTGTATCTTTGCAGGCTTTCTGTTAGCTTGTGTGCACGGTACAAACGTTCATTCACTTTTTGGCTAATTTAAATTTCAAAACGCATTTAACATGTAAAATTAAATTCTTATTGTGTGATACATTCATTGCTGCAGCGTTTAGGTGCAGCTTAATCACACGGCTTCGTTTATAGCTGCCATAATACCTACATACACCTGTGAGTTGACTCCAAAAAAACACAACATGTACTTGTACACCGAGTTTTACTGGAATATGTTGGCGTGCTAGTGTATATTTGTCTGTATTTATTTGATTGAATCATAGTTTTGTCTTAAAAGTGGGTGTAAAGTTTAAGTTCTCTGTATGATGACAAACGGCAAAAGTGTTTAAAGATCATATGTACAATTGAAAAGGACAGCTGTGAAAATTGTGATGATTGCATAGATTTCAGAGTGGACCATGACGTGTGTTGAGTTTAATTTAAAAGTTGTTTCTGTCTGTTCAGTTCCCGTAGTTGAGAAGCAGCTGATGGATGTGAAGCTGGGTCAGCTGGGAAACTGGCTCGGAGGCCGAGACTTCACTCCCAACGGCATCCTGAATGCCATCCGCAGGGGTGAGAAGATAAAACCTGAAAATGGTTTTCAGTGTAGGAATACAATGGAAATGCTGATGCTTTACTGGTGCTGCCATTTGCCGTTGTTGACATTTTGCAGGGTGGAAATGTTTGCTTACTTTGGCAAAAGTAGTGTTCATAATATAAAGTTAAGCTAATTGGATCAACGTTTAGTATCAGGAAGGAAGAAGTGACAATTGAAAAATAAGATATGTTTGTGTGTAGTAGCTAAAAATGGTGGAAACATGTCATTTATTTCAAGTATCAGGAACATAAGTTAAATCTGAATAACACTGCACACAGTCATTCTTCTGTCTTCTGATCGTTGTCCTCTCCTCTTCCAGGCCACGACAGATACTACAACAAGTACATTAATGTGAAGAAGGGCGGCATCGGTGGCGTTGCTATGTTGCTCGCCGGTTATGTGGTACTCAGCTACATATGGGAATACGACCACATCAGTAAGAACACAAACTTGCTTCCTGTTTCGGTTGTTTTCCTTCGTACCTCCAGTGTTTTAATTATCGCTGCGTCTTCCTCTTGCAGAGCACGACCGCTGGAGGAAGTACCACTGAGCAGCCGGCACACCTTCAGGGGTCGAACATGCTCTTACTACTCAGCTCTGTTGTGTTTATATGTGACCGTTATGACCAATAAAAATATAAGATGTATCCATGTTGATTTAGATTTTTCATTGATACTAGCAATGTTCATGTAAGACTTTTTAACTGTCAAATGTACAGCATCAAATAAGTATTACAGGTAAATCCATAACAGGAACATTTATTTACAGACTGCTCCCACTGTCAACCACACAAAATATATCCTGCAACTGACCCCATTCACACACACACACACAGCTGTAGAAAGATGAACTACAGGATGAAATGTCCAGAATCAGATATGTGATCTGTAGTTCCAGTACAAACTGCATTAACTTGTGTGTCTCATTTACAGTGGTGCAGCCACATGACTGAGTGACAGATGCAGCACATGATTTTCTTAAACGCCTACGTTTTTCCAGAGTAAAGTACAAAAACTGTAACCAAACCCACCAATCAGGCAGAACCGCTTCTTGTTCACAGTTTGTAAGGAAAAAATAGAAACAGTTGCCATGTCTGTCAGTCACAGCAGAGGAGGGTAACATCCTTTTAGTCTCAACGCCAACCTATGCAGCAGAGGAGCAGGTTCCTGTCTTCTCTGCTCAGCTCAGGTTGGAAGGTGACACGGTGTTCGGGTGACAGGTGGTTTAAAAGTTACTGTCCACTCAGGAAGGCAAGGTGGCCTTTAGTGCATTTGTTGGCATAGTGGCCCTTCTCTCCACACTGCAGAGAGAGAAGAGGTTAATGAGACTACAGCACATACAGACACTAAAGTCTGAACAACAATTCAGCATCCTGTGATGATCTGCTATGGGCATTTTTTTACGTGTCACAACAGCCTGATAACAAGAATGAATCTGATTGGTTAAAGTCAGCCTGCAGTCCTTGCCCTTTTCCAAGGAGGACCGCCCAGATGGTATTTTCATGTGTCAGGTTTAGAGACCAAAACATGAGGGTACTCACCTTGTAGCAGGTGACTTGGTCCAGTGGACGAGGTCCTCTGTTGGCAGCCAGGTTGTTTTGCTGGACAGGATGTGAAATGTTGTTCTGCATTCTCTGGCCTGGACTGGAGTTGGTCAGCTGAATTAAGGAGAGTGACGAGCGGCCGATGGTCGGTACAGTCTGCAGCAGGAGACGAGCAGAAGATTTTTTTTTTTTTAACTCAGCGGGTAAAGAAACTAAAATGTGAAAAACATCAAGCGCTTGTGTCTTATTACCTTTGTCTGGTTCTGGTTTTGCAGTGGCAGAGGAGGCTGTTCAGATGCACCCATAGGCAACTCAAATCTGGGGCTGCACAAGAAACACCTCACCGTTAATTCACATCTTTATCTCAATAAAACCTTAATTCACATTACAAGTTCCCAAGTCAAATAAAAAATCTTTACTTACTGCATAAATTTACAGTTTTTCCCCTCCGGACAGAAGCCCACCAGGTAGTTGACACAGATAACTCTTCTTGTGTGTCTGTGTCTGCAGTCGGGACCTGAAACACAAACATGAACACTTAACTAAGACGAGCTAATTGAGTGTTCAACTGTTAATAACCACTGAGCTCTGCCTCACCGTGTTTGCAGAAGCCTCGGTCATACCACGGACAGTCTTTGATTTTGGACTCGGGGTCGATGTGCAGGAAGGGACATTCTTTGTTGCTGCACTCGCCTGTGAAGCACAAATGAAAACATTAACCAGCAGCCACCGATGGAGGTGGCGTAAAGCAGGGAAAACCAGCAGGGAGGCAGAGCATCTGTGTGATTTCATCAACCAACCGAACTTGGAGTAGAAGTAACATTCAGGCATCTTGGTCATGTCATATTCGTGAAGAAACTCGCACTGGTCCCCCTTCTTGCACAGTCCTCTAAGCCAGTGTTTACACACCACAGTCTTCTCTCCACTGATGTGACGGAACGGACACATCCCACCTGTCAGACACAGGACAGACTCACACACTCTCCTTCTCATACACAACAAGCAGTGTTTCACAAATACTAGGTCACAGATTGTCTGCTTCTCATCAGGCCCACAGTGAGCTGGCAGCTTGGTCATTTGGAGTTTGTTGTGGATAACTGCTTGGACACGTTCCTGGGAGACACCCAGCTCTGTGCCTCAGTGCTATTTTAAATATCATGTCATGAATCTTGATTTCACCTTCTCAGGGAATGCTGAGTTTTCAAAAACCCAAAACATAAAAAAACACAAAACTGTTTTAAAGAGAAATGTAGAACAACTCATGAGCCATATGAAAAAACATTTCCTATTCTACAGGTTTCAACGTGTCATTCTCAAGCCACGTTACTTCAGGTTACTTCTATTATTCAAAGCTGCTGAAACAGTTTGTGGTGTATTTCTTACCTTTCACACAAGCTGCTCTCATGAAGAACTCGCACACAGCAGACCCGGACTCTGCAGATTCACATATAATTATATTAATTACGAATAATTTGTTGATTTTTTTTTCAAAAGTTTCGGTTAGAAGTCAGACCCCTTGTAAGTTCTTCTGCCGTTGAGGCAGTTCACCTACAGCGGCTAAGCACCTGCTAGCATCCCAGCACTTACTGTCCATGCCTGGGAAGGGCAGTGGCTGCGCCCCCAGCTGCTGCTCCACGGCGATCTCCAGATCAAACTTGATGTGATCCACATTAGCCAGTAGGTCCTGCATGTCTGCTTCAGTCTGTCGCTGTCCTCACAGAGAAAGAGTGCTCGTTCCAGTTAAGCTAGCTTGAAGTTGAGCTAGTTAGCTAGCAATTTCCTCATCGGCCAGCTAAAGCAGCTAACGAAGCTAGCCAAGCTAACCGAGGAGCTAGCAGCCACCAGCGCGTGCTGCGATCAACAAATCACAACGGCTGCGGCGGTTTGTAAGTTTAATTTTCCTCTAAGAGACAAACCCGAACATTGGTCGGTCTGTGAGTTTCAGCTGAACTGTTTCTTGTTCAGTGTGGATGGAGGTAAGGCGCGCAGCCGCAGTCTGACCTCTGACCTGGCGGAAGCAGGCAAGACTAAACGATCCCCGAGTGGGCAGCTGCTAGGCCGTTCTACTGGATTATATCGATTTTTTTTAACAATATTTTGGTGATATATTAAAAATGCAAATGTAAACTTGACGTAAACTAAACACAATATCATACAAATATTTGTAATTTACAAAATATATAGTAACTTTTCAACAAAAGAAAATCACAGGGCAGAGATCTATAGTTTCACTTCCAGCGACTACACATTATTTAACTACCACTCAGATACACAATAACACAACAATATGCTAAAAGAACACAAAACGAATGATTCTACTCAACAGGTATTTCGCTTTTTTTTAACCAGGGTACGGTCACGTGATGATACACTGCTGCCCCGCCCCCCTGTGACACTGATCAAATTATTGAATGCTGTCATTAGAAACCTTTGTTTACATTTTAGGGAATTTAAGGGATGTTTTGCTATAAATCCTGACATTTTTATCACTTATATTCCCCCTCAGTAATGCAACCTAGATACCCCGATACTAAAGTCAGTGATAATACTTTATATAATATATAATACTTTAAATATTAAAATAAATACATTTTTTCACTTACCAACATCACCCTGTGGGAGCTCTGAGGCTGTTTATCTTCTCTGACCACTTACCACCACCCTGGATCTCTTTGAGTGTGTTTGTACTTTGTTTTGAAAAGAACAGAAACACAGGAGCTGTTGTTTCTTTTCTTCAACAAATTGTAACATTAAAGGTTTTATTCACAAATCTGTATTTACACATTGTAATCATATGTGTAAAACAACAGTATTTTGTTCTTTGTTCTGCAGTAGTTCATTAGAAAACTTTGGATTGTAAACAAAAGAAATGGTGACCAGATTAAAGCTTACATTTGATTGTAACCTGTGAGACTGAAGCTACGCTGAAAAAAATTAAACTGTAACATTTGAAGCTGCAAATTCACTCAAATATCGGCTGTGAAGTCGTGATAAGTTGATTTGAGCTTTGACAGATTTTCAGTCAAAAAGTTCACATAATCATCAGTTGAGCTGCCTTCACTGTCTGACCCGCTGCCCTCTACAGCTCAGGGAGGCCAGGCATGGGGAACTGCCCGGCAAAGGCCTCCACCTCGGCCCTGATCTCAGCCACACGCTGCTGGAACTTCTCTCCCTGGGCCAAAGCCTGGATGAACTCCTTCAGAGTGGCTTTGGGATCCAGGCTTCCCTGCACCTCAAGGGTCAGCTCAATGCCTGCAGAGCAGGAGGAGCATGAATTTCAGGTTTCAAATTGTTGTGGGAAATCTTTTTGTTGTTGTTGTTGTTATTTTGGTGCAGAGAATGTTACCTCTGTGAATGAACTCGGCCACTTTCTTAAAGTCCTTCTCCGTCAGGCCTCTGGAGGTCAGAGCAGGAGAGCCGAACCTCAAACCGCTGGGCCGCAAAGCACTCTTATCTCCTGCACACACAGACACGTGTGGACTTTAACCATGGCTATAGATCTAGTTACCGTACACTTCGAATACACACTAGATACACAAACACTCTACCTGGACAGGTGTTCTTATTACAAGCAATGGCGCAGGCTTCCAGGACCTTCTCAGCTCGTCCTCCATCAGTTCCTTTGCTGCGCAGGTCCAACAGGATCAGATGGTTGTCAGAGCCTCCTATACAGGAAACACAGAGCAAAATGCCTCATTACTACAGATATTTAAACAGCAGCATTATGTAGAATGCCAGTGCTCTGCCATATGCACCTGACACGGTGTGTGTGTGTGTGTGTTTGTCTCTGTGGAACTGACCAGTGACGATCTTGTATCCGTGGTCTATGAGAGCACTGGACAGAGCTCTGCAGTTAGCAAGAACCTGCAGCTGGTAGGCCTTGAACTCTGGAGTCATCGCTTGTTTCAGAGCAACAGCAACACCTGCCAGAGAAAAACCTCTATGAGGTAGATGCTTGAGAAAAGAAGGTCCAATTCATACAGAGGAAAAGTAATGATACCTGCAATAGCATGGTTGTGGGGTCCTCCCTGCAGCCCAGGAAACACCGCCTGGTTGATCAAAGACTCCAAGTTATACAGAGTCTCCTTTCCTTTGGCATCAATGCTCCGCACGCCTGAGGGAGGGGGAGAAAGGAGTCACATGTTAAAACAGGAATCACAGAGTGTGAAAAAAAGAGCGTTGTTCTGGCAGATTTACCTTTCCTGTAGAAGATGACTCCAGCGCGGCACCCTCTCAGGGTCTTGTGTGTTGTTGTGGAAACAATGTCACAATGTTCAAAGGGTGAGGGCACCACTCCAGCAGCCACTAATCCACTGATGTGAGCCATGTCTCCCATCAGATACGCTCCGTTCTCATTAGCAATTTGCTTCAAGCGGGCGTAGTCAAGGTTACGGGAATGGCAGCTCGTTCCTGTGAGCGACAAAAACAAAAAGAAAGACTACTATTAGCACCATTTATTTATCTCAATGTGTGTGTGTGTGTGTATTACAAGACCTGCAATGATGAGTCTGGGGTGAAACAGACGAGCATTCTCTTGCAGTCTGTCATAGTCGATGTAGCCAGTTTCTGGATTCACCTGAAGACAGAAGGCATTATTGTGACCACATGTGATACACAGTGTGAGAATGTGCTGAAAACAACATGTAGCTGCTTCGCACCTTATACGGCATGGACTCAAAGAAGATGGATGTTGCTGAGATTTTCTTCTTTTCCGTCATGAAGCCGTGTGTCAGGTGACCTCCATCGGGCAGGTCCAGTCCCATGATCCTGCCGTGCGGCTCCACGACAGCCGTGTAGACCGCAAAGTTAGCAGGTGAACCTTTCAGAGAAACACAAACACATTATGTAAACATCTTGACATAAAGATCCAAGTCTGACTTCTGATCAACATATCATACCTGAGTATGGCTGCACATTGACGCCCCATTTCTCTGAGTCCAGCCCAAAGGCCTCCAGCGCCCTCTTCTGACAGAGTCTCTCCAGCTCATCAACATGCTCTGTACCCCCATAGTATCTGCACACACAGTTCATTCTAAATGTTGCAGTTTTACTTGCTTGTTATAAATTATACAACAAGCTGGATTAAGTCTTGTACCTCTGCCCAGGATATCCCTCAGAATACTTGTTGTTCATGCAGGAACCCAGAGCCTCAAGAACTGCTCTGCTGGCAAAGTTCTCAGATGCTATCAGCTCCAGTCCGTACGTCTGTCTGTGCTTCTCTTTTTTAATGATAGAAAACACCTGAAGGGGCACAAAAACAATTGGTCCCAAGCTCTGCAAAAGCACACTGTCCTTACTGTGCAACATCCAGTGAATACAAACCTCAGTGTCGCTGATGGCCAGTGGCTCCTGCATCATTTTGTTGTGTGAATCCCATGTTTCTTTGCTCACATGTTGGCCGTTGGTTAAAGACATGGTTGTTAGTTTTGGTGCTCACACAAAAGTAGAAATCTGAAAGTGAAGATAACAATCACCAAACTCGCTATTTAGAGATAAGAGGAGACATAAAAACAAGTAAAATGACACAATTTCATTAGACATCTGATGGTAGGATACAAAGTGAGAGGTCAAAGCCATACTCACTTAAGTAATTATTCATAAAACCATGTGAAAAGGGAAAATTAGTAATAACTCATCTGAAATGTGAGCCTGAGTACACACTGCTACTGTTAATATGAACCACTCTGTTGGAGTTCTTAGAAAGTTTGGAAAAACATCAGCTCTCTGTCTTGCAGTTTAACAGCTTGTCCCAACAGATGTGCCTCTTAAAAAAGCTAAATTTAGTGGAAAGGGGGATAGGGAGCAGCCAAAAACTTAAACACTCAAATAATGTACCAAGTAAA
This sequence comes from Parambassis ranga, assembly GCF_900634625.1. Classification (NCBI taxonomy): domain Eukaryota; kingdom Metazoa; phylum Chordata; class Actinopteri; family Ambassidae; genus Parambassis; species Parambassis ranga. The sequence continues at coordinate 14,706,604 of NC_041029.1, forward strand.
GATCTTTCTGCCAGTGGCAGTGACAGCTGCTGCCCTTCAGCCTACAGCACTAAGCCTCAGACAACGAGAGACACACACCACATCCTCTGCCATCTGCAGCTGTATTTCAGCTCTTCTGCTATCAGTTAACCTTTAAACTGTTGCATAAACCCAAACAGCAAATAAACTACAAAAGCCCAGTTATTTGTTAACACAGATAAAAACGTTATTCATTGAGTTTACAGCTGCCATATCTTCTTTTTCATCTGGTGGGATCACACACACCAAAACTCTATCTCTCTTTATCTGTTTGTTCTGCCAACAAGTTAAACAGTATACAGCTACGCACACTGTCGGGAGAGCAACTTTTTCCTGCACTGGTACACTTTGGTGGCACTTATCTTCAAAATCCTGCTACTTTCTTCTTCCTCTTCGCCAAACCTTAGAGGGAAATGGGGCGAAATTCACTGCAGTATTCTGCCTTTTTAATGTTTTTACTTATGCAAATAATCTCAGTACTTCTTCCACCTCTGCTCACTGTTGCTACCAGAAGACCGAGCCCAGCGCATGACTGTCATTACTGTTATTATTGGTGGACTGACCCAGAACGTTACCAGCAAAGGGAGAAAATCATCACATGACTACAGGACTATTTGTGCTAATCATGGGAAACAGGAGTGGAAAAATGAAAACGTACCAGTAAAATGTTAAAACTGAAAAGTGCACAACCTCACAGACTGAGCTAGCTTTGTCTGACAGGACTCTGCAGCTGCTAGCTAAACAGCTGTCGTGGGAAAAAAAAATCAACAACTGTCAAAGTAGACGCAAAACACTAAAAAAAAAACAACATTTACCGGCTTCCACGAACGAGTTTGTTGGGTTCTAGATGTTCTTCTGACTGTGTAACATGAACCAGCTCACTCACCAGTTGTCAGTTGAAGTCTGCTGTCAGCTGCAGGCTGGACTGAGCGGCGCACACCACGAAGCCGCCACAATAAAAGCTGCTTCTCCGCGCAGGATAAAGTCCGCGAAACTTTCAACCAATCAGAACGCGTACATTTCTTCTTCTACTCATTTATTCAGCGCAGCACACGTCAACCACTTCCTCTTCTTCTTTGATTTTTAACGGGTGCAGTACAGCCACCTACCTACAAAACAACGGTTTAGGACTTTAATACTGTGTTTTTTTTTACGATTTAATGGGTTAAAAATATATATTGACTTGTTTTGCAGTAAGTGAAACCATAGTGTGTATATAAAACAACTGTAAAATGTTGAAATGATGGTGTTAATACTGACTTTTAACGAGATTCGTAAGGCATTAACTTTGTATTAATGCACCCTTTTATTATGTGTGGCTACTTTGGATTTTTCATTTTAATATTTTTCAAAATGTTTACATTTTTCTTTAAACCTGTTTTAATCGTATAAATTATTATGCCATTAACATCCTTATGTTGTCCAATGAATATGTAAACTTTTATCAAGTTGGACACAACACATATATCAGTTTAAATATATATTCATATATTTAAATACCATTTCAAAGCCCTCTCTGTCCTGCCGGATTGTACTGTTCCAAAGTAAACATCTGTAATATTGATTCATTTTCATATCAGTGGATCCAACATGGACTCTTGCACCTGAGGTTAGAAAAAGCCTGATCTGAACCGTGTCACAGGATTACCTCATGCGCAACAAAACAAAAGGACAGACACACTTTAATGTTACATCATATTAATCTGAAATATTTTTATGAGTCAGTTATATACAATGTAAGATCCCAAAAAACATAATGGCAAAGCTCAGGGGTTCATTCCAAGTGTAATTCTCAATAGTAGCTGTACGTCCTGGATGATCGAGGCCATAACTCCATGCTAAAATATACACAACCGCCACTGCATGAGTGTCTCCTCAACCATTTTCCAAAAATGGTCAGATGTTACAGCAATGTCAAATACTCTTTGTAGATCTTCCTTTAAAAATAGTCAAATGTATATTGTGGCAGTCCATGAACACGTGATTTCTGATAAATATTCTGCTTCACTTCAGTGAGAGGGACTTTACTCCTCGAGTTGCTGCCGCCGCCGCCGCTTCTTTTGCTGTGGAGAGAAAGAAAGATGAACACAATCAATGCAGTTTACAGAGGCAGGCTGTGGAGGCTGTGCTGCTATTTGTGAGCATTATTTAGAAGCAGCCTTTTGTCTCTTACAGGGATTTAGATCCTTATTTCTATTTAATGCATTGTCTATTATTGTTATTATGTTGGCATCAAAATGTTAATTTGTTTTTATTTGGGTCGTGTCTTTCAAACTGTGAACTGTGGACCAGTACCGGGCCGCAGAAAGGTTACAGCCGGGCCGCCGGCTGACCTTTGGACTAGCCAATATTCTAATTTTAAGTGTCAGATCATGTAGAAGAGCTGCTTTCAGTGCTTTTCACTGCTTAATAGAGGTGTGTCTGTCATCTCTGGCTGATGAAGGGGAGGACTTGGGGCAGGTGCCCGCAGTGATCACACGACACCTTATCGGAAAATTTTGATGTAGCTGAGTCAGGGTAAAAAGTTCTTTATTACTGCAATAGTATCAAGATAAAGAAACAGTTCTTGAAGGTATATAAATGTGAACACTCCCGCTGTTTTGTGTCTTGTTATCATCACAAAGGAAAACACAAAAAAATAGTTAAAGCTTGGGCGGTTTATGCCCGATAAAAAACATAAAAAGACCACAGGTCTCTCTGCCTCCAGACCCACATGCTGACCTGCAGTCCGGACCCTGAATATTACAATGCTTATTGACTACACCAGTCTCTGCTGCTCATCTTTGTCTTAATTACTATTAAATTACTATTACTGTTTATTGACTGACAATATATAGATATCCATTATAATATAATCACCATTTCATCTTGCTTGTCAACATCAAAAACCTGTCATGTTTGTTCCTCTCTCTCCTTCATCCTCTCTGTCCTGTCTCCCTCTTCTTCTCCTCTCTCTCTCTCTATTTACTGCCTGTACAGTGTTAAGCTGGATCCATACTCCACGAGAACAGAGAACCCGCTCCTCCCTGCCGACGTTACGCCCACAAAATGACGTCATTTTTCTGCAGCTCTCTCGGACACATGGCCCGGGCAGAACTTTTTCTCTCAGTGGTGTGAGAGAACAATTGTGTGATTGGTCAGAATTTAGTGGGCGTGATGAATGTGGAGAAGCGCAAGAGCTTCTTCAGGTGCAGACACACAGACAGAAGGAGGAAGTACGACGACGATGGACAGTTTAGACGAGCAGCTGGCAAACAGCTCCTGGAAGGAGAAACACGGCGCACAGAGGAGAGTGTCTGTCCAAAAGGTGGCGATAAAAATGAATCCCAGCATTGATCACGGCGTTACAGTGGCGCGACGCACATTAAACACCGGAAGACGGGATGTATTATTGCAGACAGTCATCCACACGTTCACAGAGTTAAACTCACACAGACCAGAGGTCTGCTACAGTCCGCTGCACTGATCTATTGTCACACTATGCGCCCTCTTCCCTGAGCATTATCAGCTCATTAGGCCAGGTAACCACGAGTGTGCGCACAATATACAATACAATTGCATTGTCAACCTTTTGTGTGTGACGTGTGCTGCGTAGGAGGGCCATATGAGGAGTTCTGCACACACTTCTATGGTACCTCCATGCCGAAACAAACTTTTTTTTTTTACTCTTATCACCCGTGGAGCGAGTTCTCTGTTCTCGTAAAGTATGGAACAGCCTTTATGTGACTATTATCTTACTGAAATGCTGCTTACCTTTCTTCTCTTCTTCTTTCTTTCTTGCTGCCTCCTCTCTCTGTTTCCTGATGATAGCGAGACGAGCAAGGTCGGCTTTGGCCTGGTCTGTCTTCCCTGCCAAGTGCATCTTCATGTAGCGCTCCTTTGCTTTCTGTTTCTCAAGCTCCTCCCTGCAGAGATGTCAGGGAGAAGAAAGTTATATAAGGAAAGTCACTATCAAACATTGTTGAAATGGCAACGGAATGTAACTGAGAATTTATTAATGTGAATATTATTGATAACGACATATTCCGATGATGAAGTGTATCTGTAAACACACACCGTTCTCTCCTTGATAACTGCCGGGGCTCCTCCACCTCAATCTGTGTCACCTTCTTGGATTTTTGAGCCACTCTATTGGGGTTTTCGATTTCTATCAAACCCTCCACACCAGCTCTCCTCCTCTGCCAACAGATTACAACACGTAAGTGTGAATACACTAAATACTGAAATGACAACGTGAGTGGAGTTGTGATGGAGACAGTGTGGCTGTACCGAGGGATCTTCATCATCGCTGTCATCTGACCCAGATTGTGGTAGCTTCTCCTCTGCCGTGTCATTCTGGGCTGCACCCTCACCCTCTAACTCTTCTTGTTCGAGCTGTACAAGCACATGGCAACATTATGGGAAATGTAAGCTGTAGTGTTTATGGAGTTGACGGTGTGTGCCTGATCAGCCCTTTGGATACACTCAAACAAACCTTTTTCCTCTCCTTCTCTGCCTTCATCTGGGCGTCAATCTCCTCTGGGCTGGTGTATGTCCGCATGCGACCCTTGTGGCCACCTTTCTTACCTGCAGTGATGATGAAAAATGACATCACACACATCTATGACTTCACTTTGTACAATTGAGTGAGGTGTCAGATAAATCAGAGCATCTTAATGTATATTATAAACAGCCTGTCAGTGTTTGTTTTGTGTTTTTACACAATTCAAATCACATTTATTTAAATTAGTAGACCGTCCATGTGCTGTGGAGTAGGGGCGAGATCCCAAAGTGGCATTTGGCATGCCTCACTTGCTGAAGTGGTATGTGCCGATCTTAAAGTGGTATGTGCCGATCTCAGAGTGCCATGCCTGGCTGTTTTGGTGGCATGTGGCGATCTAAAAGTGCCATGTCTGACTGTTTTAGTGGCATGTGGCGATCTGTGGCTCACATGCCACTGTTTTTATGTTTCTATATTTTGTTGGGGGATGTTTTGATGGCATTTAGTGCCTGTTTTGGACTTTATCGCTTAGCCAGTCTGCTCAAGCACTATATGTACCACTCATATGGCGTTTGTACCAGATGTGGGGGACTCGAGTCACATGACTTGACTCGAGCCAGACTCGAGTTGCAAATTTGAGGACTTGAGACTTGCTTGACTAACACTGACAAAATACTCGACTTGGCTTTGACTTGGTTTTCATGACTTGAGACTTGACTTAGACTTGAAACAGATGACTTGAAAGGACTTTTTTTAATATAATAATAATTTTTAATATAAAGATCTGTATTTTTTTGGGACCAAAACACATATGATCCGGCCCAAATCTTTTTTGTAAATGTAAGATTTAAATTTTTCATATAAATTTAAATCACCCACAACATTCCGCTGAATAACACCACAGTAATATGAACAAAAATGACTTATTTTGTGCAGCAAAAATAACGGCAAAGCCGTTATTTTCAAAGATCAAAGGTATACCTTCGATGACGTCATTGTTATTTATTTTTGAAGCCTGAAGTGTTGTTGTGTACCTCTGATCAGAGGTAGCCGCTTCTGCTCAGGCTAACGCAGCATCGTGAGTATGTAACTTTATTTTTACTTTATCTTATTGTTTATATTATTGTAAGTCTTCCGCTTACAGACACAGACAGTGGCATTCCGCTAAGAACAGGCATATGAGCCACAGAGCTGTACGAACCACTAGAAGATCCAGCGGCACATAACATATGAGTGACACATGGTGCTAGAGCAGACTGTCCAACTGATAAATACTAAAACGGGCGTTAAATGGCACCAAAACATCCCCCAAAAGCTGGCATGTTGCTTAAAAACAGAGGCATGTGAGCCACAGATCACAGACTTTGAGATCAGGCATGGCACTTTGAGATCGGCACTATACCACTCCAGCAAGCGAGGCATGTCAAATGCCACTTTGGGATCTCGCCGTTACTCGAGCTGTGGGAGCATGTCGCCTGGATCGGTACCTGTTGTTGTTGGGTGGCTAACGTCAGGCTAACAAATGTGGAAAAAAACTGATTTTAACACATTGCAGCTAGTATCAAAGTCATTCTTACCTCCTTTTGGCATGTTGACAGTCGAAGCCTTTGTTATAAACTCCCTGACAAGTAAATACTAACAGAAAACATCAATGTTAAGGCAGTAGCACAGACTGACAGCTGGCTAAACTCACAGATGCGATGAGCAGCAAAATATACTGAGGGGTCCAAGCAGGTGCCTGTCGAAAAAGTTTAAATGCACCGATTTATTTTTAAGAAGACAGCACATGTGTTCGCTGCCATAGATTTAATACAAATAATTTGTAAAATGCTGATTATTTTAATTAGTAAAATTTAACTATTAATGCAAAAGAAAACTAAATACTATTATTTTCCGTACGGTAATTTGCAAGAGTGCTAAAGTGATGCAATAGGCCAAGAGCGATAGAAAAACATTTGGTTAAATATTATCTCGGCGAACTTTTTTATACTGATATAATTACAAATGTATAAAAATATGTATTTATTGTATTAGCTTCTCATAAGACTTCAAAGTTAATGCTGGTCGAAAAATTGAGTGTTTGTATTGTTTTATTTGGCGTGATGACGTCTTCCACAGGCGCGTCGGTTGCTTGGACCCAAAGTGACGTCAAACTAACGCGACAGAGATAAGTTCGAGCGATAACAGTGGATCTTTTGTTGTATTTTGTTCAAAACAGAGTAACATGCCGAAAGTAAAGAGAAGCAGAAAACCACCTCCGGACGGATGGGAGCTTATTGAGCCCACTTTGGACGAACTGGATCAGAAAATGAGAGAAGGTAGGCCGATTGAAGATGGTTTCTACCGATGTGCCGCACAATATGTAGCTACTTCGTGTGGTTGTGAAATTTCTAAAACTGTGTATCCTCATACCACAGGAATGGACAACTTTAGATAAAGGAACGTTGTTTTAAACAGATGTATAGACGTTTGATTCTAGTTTAGTGGCAAAAAATGCTTCAATACCAATTTCCCTGTTTGTTGTGTTACCGATACATTTCTGTTTCCCAAGCTAACGTTTTTGATTGTCCTCCATGTTTCAGCTGAAACGGAGCCTCATGAGGGGAAGCGAAAGGTTGAGTCCCTCTGGCCTATTTTCAGGCTGCATCATCAGCGGAGTCGATACATTTACGACCTCTTCTACAAAAGGAAAGCCATTAGCAGAGGTAGACTTAGCATTTTCTGTTCCTCATTCCCATTTCTCATTTCTGCCAAGACCTGTCTAACATGTTCATTCAGTATATCTGTGGATGCTCTCATTCATCCAGGTCATAGACATTTCCAAGAGTTTAGTCTTGGAAATGTTCATTCGGTGCTTTTAATAAGTATATTATTTTTATCTAAAACTCTGGAACTCATTTATTGCCTTAATGTACATGGCACCTCACCGTGCTGTCTCTCTCTCTCTCTCCGTTTGTGTCCTTGCAGAGCTGTATGAGTATTGTATAAAAGAGGGATATGCAGACAAGAACCTGATTGCCAAGTGGAAGAAGCAGGGCTACGAGATTCTGTGCTGCCTGCGGTGCATTCAAACACGAGACACCAACTTTGGAACTAACTGCATCTGCAGAGTGCCCAAGAGCAAGCTAGAAGTTGTAAGTCTAACTGTACCTCTGTGTCCATTTAAAGAGTCATAGTATGTAAAATCCACATTTTTTGTTGTCCCCTCATGACAGACAATGTTGTGCTCTTTAGTTGCCCCGACAATGCTTCTGCTTTTTTTCAGCAGTCAATATGCATTTAACTAACCCCTGCTGCATCTTTCCTGTCTGCAGGGACGGATCATCGAGTGCACCCACTGTGGATGCAGAGGATGCTCTGGCTAAAGTTTTTGGACTTTCTGTTTGGGCTCATCCAGTCTCCAACCCCGAGGCATCTTTTATTTGAGTCACCTGACATCCTCTGCTGCCCTTTTTTATAGGGGATCAATATCTTTGAACTTTTCTATGTTTAAACACAGGGGAAAGGTACACTGAGAGGGGGCCATATTGTCTAAATTAGTTTTTCTGTGTGTATCCAAATAAAACCCTCTGTCAACCAGTAAAAGCTCAACTAGCTCAACTAGTTGTTTCTGGATCAGGCCTTTCATTCCAGCTTATTTTATCCACTGTGAAGTTCATTAGTGATGTGTTTTACTTCATTTAAAGAGGGCTGGAAAGGAAATAACAAATGTTTTTCTTCATTGTTGTTATTGTTGTATCATTTAAAATAAAACATTTCAGATTCACGTTTCATGTTTTACTTGTTGAAAATAAAGTAAAGGTTTGTTGTTAGACTTTTGTGATCAAACAAGAGATTTCCTAAATTTCTTCACTCACTTTGGTTTATGCAAAATACATTTTATTTATTAAAATTTAGGCACCAGCTACGGTACACTGTATACATTCATTTTATTCCTAGACATCCCTTTTAGTGGTTTTTAAGAACATCACAGACACACACCAGTATGTCTTCATGTCCTGTTAGTTTGACTGAACTAAGTCTTCGAGTGCAAAAACTAACTCCACTAAATTTCAGAAAACAAACGTGGCTATAATTTCCATACTATTTTTTAAATATGGTTTTTGTAGTCAAATTTGAGGATCACATGTCACAGATAATGATGCTGAAACAAGCACAAGCCTACACGGAGTGCTGCTCACACACTTTGCAGAACTGTTGCATCCTTTCACGTGGCTTCGTGAGTGCACCACCTTTCCTTCTGCTGCTCCAGCAGGGCAATTAGACGTTTTCACAGATGAGCATTTATAATTCATGACACCTCAAGCAGTCACACATCCGTCACCGCTAACGCAAGTCACACACACACACAGCACATGTCTGTTAGGTGTGGTTGATGTTTATGCAAGTTCCTGCTGCATCTCAAAGCTAGAAGACAAGACTATTGGAATAAAAGTCAACATTCACATCGTGCTTTATTAAAATCCATCGTTCAGGGCTGACATGAGCGCAGCTCCCCCTCGTGATGAGATACAAAAGGTAGACATATGGCAACTTAAGGACACTGAGTGACGACAAGTTAAGCACACTGTGGTATGGCTTATTCAGATTACATTCACCTTTCTGCAGTAGAGGAATGATAGCTACAAAAAAAGTCGATGTAACATCCGAGCAGAAAAAAAAAGTCTTAATTTAAGCACTTAAACACAAAAAGGCATCAAAAGCAGCAAAATTAAAAACCAAAAGCTGCTGAATGGAACGTGTGATGTTAGAGGGAAGGACAGCAGCCTGGACCCCACACTGATTGACCTTTCACAATAAAAGTCTGACCATGCAGTCACAAATACATCTTGGATACAGAAATGCAGCGCCATCAGAATGACGAGGGCTGATTGAAAAGTTCGTTTTGTGCACGCGCAGTCCACCCTCCACCCTCCTATTCATGGACCACCTTAGGTGATGAGCCCTTGAGACTGAGGTAGCAGACGACCGCATGAAGAAGGCAGATGTCGTTCATTTGTCGGACAGTTCATGACTTCAAACTTTCTGCTTAGTCCCTCAAAGTTAAATTGCGCTTGCACATAACACGAGGTCTCCTTCTACCTCCAGCTACTTCAACCAGCCCTCATAGTGACAGTAAAAGCTAAAATCTAAGATTCTCCTTCAGTGTTGTTTCACTGGCCAACATGACAAAAAAATTAAAACAATAAATAACACAAGAGAGCTCTGTTCATAGTGCACCCACAGCAAAGACTCATTAAATAACGTTTTTTTTGATGGCACATTTTCCGCAGTCCTCAGCATCTGGTCAGTTCCTCTGAATACAACAACAGAAATTTCACCAACACATTGATCACCCTGGCACAAGACAGTCTCATGCTGACACCACAACACTCTCACACAACTTTAAGACTACAGTGAACTTCAATACATTTAGGTTAAGTAGATTTTTTTTTAAATCTTCCTGACTCTGTGAGTAATTATTGAAATGCTCACCAGCAATGACAGGCTTTATTGTTTGGCTTCTGCTGGGTGAATATATGTGATGGCCACTATGTTTTTGGACATGCAATTCACACAGCGAACACACCTCCTCATGCACATCACAACACCACCACCACCGCCACCGCCACCACCACCCCACACCCAAAACAAAAGAAGCCTGTGGGAATGTATCCTCACTTAAAATCCAACATCCGGCCTCACAGCGGTGGACATTCATCTGCAGGAATGTGTGTTAAAAACTGAAAAAATGTGCATGTGAGTCAAAACAAAACAACAAATTAAAAAGCACAGATTTCAGAGCGATTGGTCGTTGCGTGTCACAAAGCCAGCTGTAACAAGCCCGCTTATCAGGTTTCACACACAAACTGTCCTGGACGGGCAGAAAATGTCAGCATATGTGAGTGTGTTACAGTAATCCTGAAAAACATGTTTACGTATAGTTTGGAGCCGCTCGGTGACTGCTAAGTGTTAACACAGAGCTGTGATTGAATCTGAGGTGAGGTGGCTAACACGCTAACACACACAGCCATGTTGGGTTGGGATAAAATAGTGTGTGTGGAAGTGGAAAACACAGGACAATAACTTGAGCTGACATTCACACTCTGTCTCTGAGGGACAGCAGAGAGGAGGACAGATAGAACAACAAGCAGTGCACTGTCCTGGAACTAAACTGACCTTATTAAGATCGGCTTTAAAAGTGTCACAGATGACTCCTGTGTGTAAGAATCCTCCCCCCCAGTATAATCACAGATTTAGTCAGATTTTGTATAAAACGCTGGTGGTGTAGTTAAAACTAAAACAAGGTGCTGCTGCACTACTGCCGGTGTCGGGCTGTAGGTACCGTTGAGTGATGAGCTGGCTGAGGTAGAGCAGTATCTGGCTGTCCTCCTCGCCTAGTCCCAGCTGCTCGTGCAGGAAGCAGCGCCGGCGGGCCTCCACGACCTCTGGTCCCTCGGCGAAGCTGACAGGCAGGTGGAGGTGGTGGGTGAAGGTGAACAGGAAGGCCTTGGCCGTCAGGTGACAGAGCGTGCTCTGTACGTGGAGGAAGAAGGTGGAGCCGCGGCGGATGTAGGTGCGGTGGTCGGCGATGTTGGCGAGGAGTTGGTCCCGATACGGAGGGCAGCGTAAGGTCTTCTGGTCGACGTCCAGGATGGAGATGTAGCGGCTGTAGCGGGAGAGCGAGTAAAGCATGCTGGAGCCCACAGGAGAGGCGACTCTGAGGGGGACAGAAGTCAGACACAGTCAGTGTTTACTGGTATCAGCTTTGATATTAAACATTATCAGGGTCGTACCACTCTGACCTCGACAGTCCTGACACCGAACAGCTGACTCTTTCTGTGTTGTTGCTATATGTGAAGAAGTCAGGATGGATCAGCACTAGGGATGTCCCGTTCCGATCACGTGATCGGAAATCGGGCCCGATTACGTGATTTCAGACTCGATCGGAATCGGACATTACCTCCCAATCAGAACTCAGATATATATTTATTAGGGCTCTCAAAGTTAACGCCTTCTGTGCAGGGTGGCTCTGTGTCCTGCAACGACTGAGTTCCTATTTGCCTTTATAGAGAAACCTCGGTATCGGCAGATACTCAAAATCGAATGACTCGGAGGCAAAAAAACCTGATCGGGACATCCCTAATCAGCACCATTATCCAATACACAATTTAGTAAATACAGTGGCCAATATCCAGCGTTAATATTAGATCAGTGCAACCAGTGCAAGCTGACAATGACTAATGATTAAAGTAAGCTTCACAAACACATTATAGCAAACAATGCTACAGGAAAGAGAAACCCCAAACCCCAGAAATGCCCTTCCTGTCCCTTATTTTGATAAATCAGTTTGGTTATTAGAGCCTGCTGTCAGCCTGCCAGGGGTGTGGCAAATTGAATTTGCCTCATGTTTATGTCTCAGTTATTTCTTGACCTCAATGAGTATAATATATGAAACGGGTCCATGCATTTCATAATCAATATGACGAATGTATCCAGAGTGGCTCTACATCAAAGCACCTTAAAAAAAGCTATAGATGGACAGCCCACGCTGACATAAAGAAGCTGGGTCGAAGAACACAAAGGGGATTTATTAACATGTGCAAGGTTGAATAGCGGTATAGTTGTTGGTGTGAGTCATCGAGGACTGAGTCAGACCCGATGAGTCACAGCAGAGTAAGGTGTGATGCTAACTACAATCATCATTCAAACCTTGATGGAGACTTTCGTCAGTCGCCTGTCAGCTTGAATTAAATGGTACATACCTCTGTAATCCGATGAGTTTCCACCTCTGCAGGTCAGTCAGGGTGAAGGGACAGGACAGCCACGCTTGGACCCTCTCTCCACACTTCCCAGGAGCAGGTACAAAGAGAGCCAGAGCAGCAACTAGCCGGCGGACTCTCCCCTCATCTGCCCCAAGCACCACCAGCGTTCGTCCACTCAGCAGACACCACAGAGCTTGCATGGCGAAGGGGTACTGACGCACAAACCTCAAGGCCCCTTGCCCAGCCTTCTTCCTCTGACGCAGGGTCACCATTCCCCCGTAGCCAAGGGGAGAGGCAGCCCGATCAGACCCTGTGGAAGCACTCATGGTGCAGTCTGAACCATCCTCCAACGAGGCACGGGAGACTGCATCTCCTAGGAGGCCCACAGGCAGCTCCAGCCCCGCTGCAGGGCTCTCTGAGCACGGAGATCCCACAGTGTAGTCATCCTGGAGTGGGAGGAGGGCCTGGGGCTCCTGGTTGACCACTAAGGTTTGACAGGGTTGTGGCGGGGAGCCCTGGCTCAAACCAGGCACCACCTCTGGGGCCTCATAAAGGAACCCCTCCTGGGCCATACAGCACGCTGTGTCTATGGGAACCAGCAACGCAGACCCATTCACTCCCTCATACTCATCTTCTCTACTGGCCTCCAGCTCTGAAACCACTTCCAGCAAAGACACAGGTGTCTGGTCTCCCCCGTTGTCCTCATCCTCTCCTGCAGTGGTCTCCATGTCGTCACTGCTACTCTCCCTCTCCATGTCAGTGTTTTGGTCAGGGTCAGGGGTCAAGTCAGAATAAGGATCAGGAGCTTCAGACTTCGTACTAGCCAAACTCTGTAGGTTCTCTGCTTGGTCCAGTCCGCTCTTATCGCTGCTCACACTTCCTTTGGTCTCCTCTGAGCTCTCCTGGGTCTCTAGAGTCTGGTCTGATGGTGAGGACTCGAGATGGCTCTCCCCAACTCCAAGCTCACTTTCCTGAGTATGGCTGGTCTCAGAGGCTGGGTCTGGAGGTTCCAGTGAATCTAGCTCAAGAGGCTCTGGTCCCAGCACAATAGGAGGCGGATTTAGGAGTACAAAGTTGTCTATGGCATGGTTCACAGCACAGAACGGTCTAAGTGTTCCCATTTCGTCTTCATCGTCATCACCGAGGTCTTCCTCAAACAGGAAGTTGGCAACTTTCTGTTTCCTGCGTAGTGCTTTGTCCAGGCGGCGGGTGTGCAAGTAACACCAGTCCCCTCGGAAACTCTTCTCGGTCTCCTTCAGGAGCTCCATGGTGGCCTCATAGAAAGTCTCATCACAGAGCTCCTGCAGGGTCTTCAGACGCTTGTCAAAACATTTGGCCGACTTGGCTTTGATCAGCTGTGGCGTGTAGGACGGCCTGCGTTTAACCCCCTCTTCTTCATCCTCCTCCGGTTCTTCTTCACCTCTTTGATCGTCAACCTGCCCTTCTGGTCCTCTGCTGCCTTTTTCACTGTAACTAAAGGGGCTGGAGAGTTTTGCATATTTGTCCAAGAGCACCTCACACTCGCTCAGGCACTCGCTCATACATTTCTGGCAGGCGACGGCGTGAGGATCCCGGCGTGGACGGCGGTGGTAGGAGCTGATCTGTTTCAGCAGGTCTCGGTGTTCATAGATGCTCTTCTCTACATTCGCGAGCTCATTTGCCTTCTCCACAGCGTGGGCGGAGTACATGCGCTGAGGCCCCGCCTCTCTCTGCAGCCCCTCCTCCCGCTGCAGCACAGAGTGAGTGTACCTGAGGACGACAAAACGGTCAGTGAGCAAACAGCGAATGTCTTAAAACAGAGTCATCCCAACAGTGCATCACCCACCCAGGAGGTGAGAGTGCGTAGGGTGACTACTGATTGACCAGAAAGCAGAAGACCACAGCAGAGTTTACCACAAGCAGGAAGAGGCATGGAAAGAACAGGAATGAGGAAGCACGGATATTGGCCACATATTAACTCGGTTTCACTTCACTATAATGACCCTCTTTGTTCGGACTTTTTTTTTTCCAACAGGGGGACAAAACCATTATACAGAAACATTCATGCTCCCCAAGGATGGATCCTGCTGACTTAATTCAGTCTACTTAAAATAGATTAGAAAACAGAAATGCATTGTGCCCAGAGGATCTACTATGATGAAATAAAACAGAATATGTAATTCCTGGAGAAATTATACACATTCATACACATTATGTCAAAATAAAACATCATTATTTTCATTTTTCATGACCCCACATGGCATAGATTCTCAAATATATTGTGTTTATTAAAATTAACCAAGTCTTACTCGAGGTCCCGGAGCTTCCTCTGGAGTTCCTTGGCAAACGCTCTCCTGTTTCCAGCCTTCAGACACTCTGATGCTTGTGAGAAGCGAAGGGACAGTTCCTGGAACTGCAACATGATTTTCTTCTCGTCTGCTGCGACGTATGCCATGCAGAAGGGCCGCACAAAGCCCCTCGCCTCCAGGTCGTAAAGGGTAAGGTGATGGACATAGGCGAAAGCCCCCTCCTTTGAGTCACCCAGCACCACCCTGGAGTCCTCCACAAAGCTGAGCCGCGGGTATCCGCTGCCAGGCGGATGCCCTACAAAGGAGGCTTGGTAGTCCACTGACATGATGCGCAGGGAGAAGTAGTTGAGATCGAAGGTGCCGCAGACTTTGGGGTCCTCGGGGATGGTGAGGAGAGGCTGAGGACCCACCTGCTCTGAGAACTCTGAGATGAGGATGAAGTCTTTAGTGAACTTGGCGTAGGAGGTTTTGGCCCAGGGGTTGGAGTCAGCCAGCGGGTGGAGTGGAACAGAGAACTCCTCTGGCAGAGGCCAGGGGTCAGGATATGACTGGCCATACTCTTCCTCTTTAGTGAAAGCCACCACGTCTGGGGAGCCTATCATAGTGGTGATGTTGAGCCAGGCATGAGAAGCAGGACACAGATCGCAGCACCACCAGCAGTCATAAAAACCCCATCAGAGTACAGAGGCGGAGGGCAGCTGCATAAAGTGCAGTCATTCTGCTGTCACTGTACAGACAGCACTGCTCTCAGTGGGGCTAATGGAGCTGTTGATCCAGCAGTGGAGATTATCCACATTAAAATCAATTATTTACAAAGAGGGGGCCCTCCAGCAGAGAGGGCCCAAAATCCAGCTGTGCCCCTGCAAGGGACGAGTCCACTGAACCTGATCCTTAACACAGAAATAAAAGCAGACAGGTTTACCAGACACACAACTCAGCGCCTCCGTTAACAAAAGCAATTATCCAGCGCCAGTCACAGAGTCCGAGCAGGCAGCAGATCATTCATGCTGCGCAGGAAGACCAGCATCAGGGCACGGGTCCGCTCCTCCTCCGCCTCACGTCTTCATGCGCCGCGTCCATCACGTTAATGTTAATTTTTGTACCGTAAGTGCGACCGAAACACCGTTTACAGACAGCGGAGATGCATTTAACGTCCACATCCAAAGACGGACGCCATGTTTACCCAGCTGGTTGTCGTCTGGTCAGGTGATCAATCCTCCGCCCATCTGGAGAAAATCCACCTAAAACGGAAATTTCTTGAACAATATACTGAAAGATTTTGATGCAAAGTTGATTTACTTTTCACTTGTGAACCTTAGAAGTCACTAATTCACTATCATTTAAACAGTTTAACAGGTCTAAACATTTTTATTTATTGTATTGATATTCTTTAATTTCTTTTTTACTGTATTTATTTTTTTTTTTTTTTTACAAACATTGATTCTCTTCTAGTTTTCTGTCATGTAAAAGAAATTGTAAAATTAAAATAAATTGTCTATATTTTAAAATTCTAATTCTGTTTTATATTAGACGTCGGCGGTCCCGGATTTTACGACAGTGTTGCGACGTTGTTTGCGGCAGTTTTTGACAGGCAGGCGCGGATTTTGTAAACAGAGCTAACAGTTCTGCCTGTAAAAGTTTAAGAAAGTGCATTTGTATAAGTGGTGGTGATTTTATCGATCAGTAGTTTCTTTAGTGAGGGGGACCTGAGTCCACTGGTGACTACTTTTTAGCACTTTGCAAAACTTTATTAGAGCGGGTATGGCTCTAAGTAGCCACTTCAGCTAACATGCTAACGCAACAGAGACACCGCAACACTGAAGCTGCCTGGAGGACGGTCAGGGCTGCACCAAGCGAGGGCAGCCAGGCATGTTAGTAGTGCACCTCATTGGGAAATCATTGCTTCGTTCGGGACTACAACGGTTCGGGGTCCAGCGGAGGTATTTCTGTGCAGCTCAGAGTGCCCGGTGTCCCGAAACACCACAGGAGGAGGCAGACATGATCCGGAACCGGGCTCAGATCAAGAAGGTCCTCTGCGTGGCAGAGAAGAACGATGCAGCGAAGGGGATCTCCGAGATTATGTCTGGCGGCAGGGCCAGGAGGGTTAGTCACATGACAACAAACAATCAGTTTTTAGTGATTAGTGATCTGGACAGATTATTATGTATGAGACAGATTACCAGGGTTGGGATTGTGGCCCATCTCACACTGGCACAGTTATTTATTATAGTTAACATAACACACCTTCCCATTGAGCACCTTTACCTCCCCAAGTCCCATTCCACTTTAGTACTCGATCTACTAGAGAATTATCTATTTAAGTCAAATTTAAGGTCGCTCAAACACAAATTTAATCCATATTAATGTCATTGTTAAACAGCACCGTCTTAGATGAGCCACTATGGATTAACAATGAAAGGATTAATAAAGTATTATAAACACTTTTGACAGCAACAACAGCCAAAATGTGTCCTCATACCCCTACAGAAGAATGTGAGAAGGTAGCATGGTCTCTGACAGACAAATGATGAAAGTTGTGGTGGTGAGCAGGGTCACTATAACGACTAACAGACACACAAAACCACAGTTGTAGTGATTTAAGTGTCAGAGCAGACTCTACTCTTGTTACAGTTACAGTTTCCTCCAGTGCTGATTTTTTGTGTTCTCTTTTAGAGGGAAGGAATGTCAAAGTTTAATAAAATATATGAGTTTGAATATCATCTTTTTGGTCAGGTAAGCAGAGAAAAAAACATCAAATCTACACACCTGCCTGTTTTTTTTGCTCCACACTGTCTCTGATTTCTGTTCTCATTTTGCACCAGAATGTATCAGTAGCAATGACATCAGTGTCGGGGCATTTACTCGCTCTGGAGTTCAAAGCTCCGTTCCAGAAATGGTGAGTTTAAAAACTGTTTCTTTGGCACATTATCCGGAACACTGCATCATGACATTGTTTGTACTTTCTCTTTAAAGGCACAGCTGTAACCCTGTGCTGCTGTTTGATGCAGAGGTGGAGAAGTATTGTCCTGATAACATGATACAGATTAAGGTGAGCTCACCTCTTTTCTTTACTCCTTCATTTTGTCCTCTTTGACCTCTTTCTTTCTTTCTTCTTCTCTGTAGCGGACGTTGGAGAAGGAGGCGAGGCAGTGCCAGGCTTTGATCATCTGGACTGATTGTGACAGAGAGGGAGAAAACATCGGTTATGAAATCATAGACGTTTGCAAAGCAGGTATAGAAAATAAGCTTGTGTTTGTTTTGGGCCATAGAGTTGATGATTTCTGTGCATTTGTCTATGAATGGATAACAGTTAATGTTTTTTTCAGTGAAGCCCAATTTACAATTGTTTCGGGCAAAGTTTTCTGAGATCACACCTAACTCAATTCGGAGAGCCTGTGAGACACTAACAGAGCCAGATGTTAACGTCAGCGATGCTGTTGATGTCCGGCAGGAACTGGACTTGCGAATAGGTGAGGTAGCGCTCTGACAGTGTGTCACGTAGAACAGAGGGGCAGCTGCAGGCTGTTGATGTGAGCCTCGGTCTCCTGTTCTCATTTTCTGCAGGTGCATCCTTCACTCGTTTCCAGACGCTTCGCCTGCAGAAGATCTTTCCAGAGTCTTTGGCCAATCAGCTGATCTCATACGGCAGCTGTCAGTTCCCCACTCTGGGCTTTGTGGTGGAGCGGTTCAAAGCTATCCAAGCGTTCATACCCGAGACTTTCTACAAGATTAAAGGTACAAAACTCACCCAAGTAGATACTTGAAAGACCATGAGAATACAAGGATGGAGGGTTTCCTGTCTGTGTTTGTCTCAGTGGTCCATGAGGTGGAGGAGGACATGGTGGAGTTCAGCTGGAAAAGAAACCGTCTTTTCAATCACACAGCTTGCCTGGTGCTCTATCAGATCTGCATGGAGGTGTGTGCCTGTTTGTCATTGTGTCCATGAATCTATGTTTATTTTAGTTATAATCTGATGACAAATCCACAACTGTCACAGAAAAACACAGATTGATTTTCAACCTGATGATACCTTATAATACTTAGCTAGTTTTTTCCAGTTCCCACAGAGCATAGTGTGTCAGAAGGGCTCAATCAAAACCTGCTGACCTGCATGAATATGCTTCAAAATCCACACGTGAAAAGAGAATATTATTTTATTCTTTTCCAGAATCCCATAGCAACAGTCACCTCAGTAACCAGCAAACCCAAGAGCAAATGGAGGCCACTGCCTTTAGACACTGTGGTAAGAAAATAAAGACAAAACAACTACACACACACACACACACACAAAGACACAAAGACTATGAACAGACTTCTACATTTGTCTGACATACAGGAGCTGGAGAAACTGGCCTCTCGGAAGCTCAAAATAAACGCCAAAGAGACCATGAAAATAGCAGAAAAACTTTATACCCAAGGGTGAGTGTGTGAGGTTCATACAGTCAAAATTGATCTTGTTTTTATTTACAAAATGACCTTCTGATACGTGATCTATGAGTAAAAAAGAGTTTGTGTGACTCCGTCGACGCTCAGGTTTATCAGCTATCCGCGCACAGAGACCAACATTTTCCCCGAGAACCTGGCTCTCGCTCCTCTGGTGGAGCAGCAGACACACAGTCCGAACTGGGGGACGTTTGCCCAGCGTGTGCTCGACCAGCCGGGTGGTCCTACTCCACGGCAGGGCAAGAACTCTGACCAAGCCCACCCTCCCATACACCCCACAAAGTTCACCAACACGCTGCAGGTAGGTCAGGAAAAGGTCAGCTAAAGCTCACATTTGGACAGAAAAACAAAATGTTTCTTTTCTTTCTCAGGGCAACGAAGGACGTCTGTATGAGTTCATTGTTCGCCACTTCCTGGCTTGTGTATCCCAAGATGCTTTGGGGCAGGAGACGGTGGTGGACATAGACATCGCCCAGGAGAAATTCTCCACCTCAGGACTCATGATCATTGCCAGAAACTACTTGGACGTTTACCCATATGACAGGTGGAGCACAAAGGTACAGCATACAGACACTAAACGCTTCACAAAAAAATCACTTCCTGCTGTTTGTGTGCAGTTTGTCATATTAATCTGTTTTTTAGTTGATCCCGGTGTATGAACAAGGCTCCCAGTTCCAGCCTTCTGCTATTGAGATGGTGGACGGACAGACGAGCCCGCCGCAGCTGCTCACCGAAGCCGACCTCATCTCACTGATGGAGAAGCATGGCATTGGTAAATATCACTTTGTCTGACTGTAGCCATTACTAATTGTGGACTGTGCCCAGCAAAGGTGTGACAGGCCCCTTCGATAGCTCAGTTGGTAGAGCGGAGGACTGTAGAAGAGTGTTGATATCCTTAGGTCGCTGGTTCAAATCCGGCTTGAAGGAGTAATGTTTTGTATAGAAAAAACACTCAAATAACTTATAATACAAATTCACCAATGTGGTAAGTGCTTGGGCAAAGGGATTTTATGTTGCTATAATAAACAGATTTTTCCCAGCAGAGCAATCTCCACGTCAGTGTTTTCTGAGCTGAGGTTGCACCATAATGTGTTTATGTCAGGACATAGTGATTACTGACTCCTGGTGTACACAGGAAGTAGTGCAGCCTGACCCCTTCGATAGCTCAGTTGGTAGAGCGGAGGACTGTAGGTGGATTGTGCTGATATCCTTAGGTCGCTGGTTCAAATCCGGCTCGAAGGAGGATCTTTTTGTCGACTTATCAATCAGACCAGTCTCTTTTGTTGCATCAGTTATGGGTCAGAAAATATGAAAACAAAAGAAACATGAAACAAAATCTAGACAAGATGAAGCACTTTATACAGTTTGTCTCTCCACTGGCACTCGTACACACACACAAGGATTTTTTGAAACTGGACCCCTTCGATAGCTCAGTTGGTAGAGCGGAGGACTGTAGGTGTATTTGTACTGATATCCTTAGGTCGCTGGTTCAAATCCGGCTCGAAGGAGGATCTTTTTAATTGCTTCAAGGTACCATAAATGATGCTGGATTTCTATCACTACCTCAGCATATAGTGGTAACTGTGTTTATATGTTACAGGCACTGATGCGACTCATGCAGACCACATTGAGACTATAAAGAGTCGCATGTATGTGGGCCTAACAGCAGACCAGAGGTTTCTCCCCGGAGAGCTGGGCATGGGACTCGTGGAGGGTATGCACACACACACATATACACACACAGTATACTGAAGGCTTTGATACACAGCTACATTATATGGTTTTTAGGTTATAACTCGATGGGCTATGAGATGTCAAAACCAAACCTACGTGCAGAATTGGAGGCGGATCTCAAGCTGGTGTCAGAGGGCAGGAAGGACAAACAGAGCGTGCTGCAGCACCACATCCAGAAATACAAGACAGTGTTCATCGAGTCTGTCAGGAAGGCAAAGAAGTTGGTAGCCTTTTGTTGTAATTCTGTGTCTGATGTTTCTTCTGTATTCAAATCACTGTGCGTCTTTTGCTGCTGATTCAGGTTAGATGAAGCCCTGACACCGTATCTAGGGGCAGCTCAGGCGATCACTGAGGTGGAGCAGCAGGACATGGAGATGCCGCTGCCGGTGAGGAAGTGTCCACACTGTGGTCGGGACATGGTGCTGAAGAAGAAGAGGGAGGGAAACGGGTGAGATGAGATGAATGTTTTTTAACCCCCTTTTTTTTTCTCCCTGCTGTTGTTTAATTCGCTTAACTGCTCTGTGTCGCCCCCTGCAGTAAGTACCTGTCCTGTGTGGGGTATCCGGCCTGTAAGACAGCAGTGTGGTTCCCAGACATGGTGCTGGAGGTCAGCAGAGACGACAGCATCTGTCCCACCTGTCAGCCTCGGCCCATTCACATGTGAGTATTGACGATTTTACAGTTAATTGAATCAAATGCAGGTTCCAAAAGTTATTATCTATGATGCAAACAGATATGCAGGTGTTTGTATGCATTGGATGGGGTTTTGGTACCAGAAGCTTCCTTGTTTACATTTTGTTGTTAGAGTAGTATTGCCTGCTCATTGTTGAGCGTGTTGTGGTTTTATGCAACAGGCCATGTGGAGGCTAATTGAGAGGCAATGTCCTGTCTGGCTAACAGCTGATATATAATGTCTCTTTGTGTAGTTCTCCGTGTACACACAGTGATGGATTATGTTGCTACAGCTGTGTGTCATCACCGAGGGTCAGACAGAGGCTGTTATGCATGATTCACTCAAGTGTTTTCTGTGGCAGGGGTAAGACAGGGCAAGACACTGTGGACACAAATAGCTCTAATGTGTCAACTATATCTCAAGTGTGTGCAAAAGGCAGTCTTATTGCCAGATGTTGATCTGTTTTGTGGCTATTTACACAATTAGTTAAGTTAGGAAAATGTCGGAGAAAGCCCCATGACACCAGCTCAGACGGACAAACAGGTATGAGATAAGGCAGCATCACAGAGCTGCTAGTTAAACAGCTTCTTAACACATAAACTGGACTTTATTGTGCATTGTTGAGTTCTGTTGCACTACAGCAATTTAAAGGTGCCCGTCGGCCCCGTAGTGGTGCTCAATTTTATGCAAATGTCCTCTGATGCAATGCGAGCGACAACCAGGTAAGAGCCAGACACGCTTTTTTTTTAAAAAAAAAATCACACACAGAAAAACAGAAGCAAAGAAACATTTAAACTGCAGGGAAGTAAAAGACTGCAAAACTCCACGAGGTTAAAAAAGGTCAGAAGTTAAGTTTTCTGACAGGAAGTCATTCAGATTTGTTACAGCACCACGTGAGCCACTGCTGAAAAATTAATAATTCTGAAGTGATGGTGGCTTTAAATGGTTTAATCTTTACTTTACTTCCCTGTTTAGGACTCTGTTTGCATGTTGCTTTCAGCATTCAGCACTCTCGGCTGTGCAAACAAACAAACACAGAAGCTCTCAGTGGCATGAAATGCGTCCAAATTCTTGTTTACACAAGTGGGCGTTAATAACCCCTCGAGCACGTGCCTCAGCTCAGTCCAAATATAGGGCACGCTCGCAAGCAGGCGAGCCAAAGTGCTCCACACCAGCATCTGTTACCATAGCAACCGAGCTGCTACAGAGCTCAAAGTTGAGCTACAGCACTTTACACTATCCGTGTGTGAGTGAGTTCTTTTGAGTTCAGTGAGCATCTCTTCTCTGCTTGTTGGATAATAACTTCAGCTGCTGAGTGCAGGAATAAACTGTTGCTTTTCTGCCTCAGTGGTCACCACGGCAACTTGCTGTAAAACTTTTGTCTTACACACGCGCACATGTTGAAAACAATCAGTTCTTCACACAGTCCAATGCAACAATAAAAAAACCGAAGGAAGGACCTGACAGCTCCCTAAAAGTTTTATTTTATTGCACATTTTTCTTGTCGGCTCGGTCAGAATTCTGTTTTGCCTTCATCAGGTTAAAGTTCAAGTTCCGCCGCGGCAGCCTTCCTCCCATGATGCCTCTGGAATTTGTAGGCTGCATTGGTGGATGTGATGAGACGCTCAGAGAGGTGCTGGACCTGAAATACCTGAGAGCAGGTGGAGGAGGAGGAGGCAGTGCAGGTGGAGGACAGGGAGGAGGAGGAAGAGGAGGAGGACATGACCCTCATCCACCACCCCCAAGGCCCCCCCGAGCCTTGAACCCCAATCCTCGCCCGTCCGTTCCTCCCGTGCCCTCTTGGACAATGCAGCCAAGACCTCCACCAGGTGGCGGTGGCGCGAGTGTCGGCACCAACAGCGACGTGATTGTGTGTAACTGCGGCCAGGAGGCGCTCCTCCTGACCGTGCGCAAAGATGGTCCCAACCAAGGCCGCCAATTCTACAAGTGCAATGCCGGGAGCTGTAACTTCTTCCTGTGGGCAGATCAGCCGAGCCAGCAGGGGGCGCTGCCTGCACAGCGGACTTCACAGCCTCCCAGGCCATCGCTGGGGAACAGAAACACAGTGGGAGGAGGCAGAGGGCAGGACGTAGGTGATCATGAACGAGAGATTATGTGCAACTGCAACGAGGTGGCTGTGACCCGCACGGTGCAGAAAGACGGGCCGAACAAGGGCCGGACGTTCCACACCTGTGGGAAACCCAGAGAGCAGCAGTGTGGCTTCTTCCAGTGGGCTGACGAGAACATGCCTCCACCAGGTTCGTCTCAATGACAAAATGCATGCATGTGCAGGTAGCTTAGCTTAGCTTAGCTGTTAGCTAATGCTTTCCATTATGTCTGACTAAAAGAGAGATGGTTCCAACACTGAGGCCCTGAGGCGTCCTCACACAGTTTCACACATGCAGTGACCTCTGACCTCCTCTGTTCTCTGTCAGGTGGCTTCGGTGGAGGATTTAATGGTGGAGATGGAGGGAGGAAAGTGAAGAAGACGGTGGGAGGCGTTGCTGCTAACAAACCCCCCGCGGCTAGGAAACCGCGCACCTGCGGCATCTGCCACATGCCGGGACACACCCGGGTCACCTGTCCTCAGCGGTGACCGTGGACTTCTGTGGACGTGTAAAAAAACCTTTATTATAAACTCTATGAGAAATGAAGGCATTTTTCACTTTCAGTTTCTCCCAGCTGTGAAGCCTCCTCCTCTCTGCACTGTGCTCCTTCAAGGTGATAGGGTCAAGCTTTAAACTTCATATATATATATATATATATATATATATATATATATATATATAAGAGAGAGACACGTGTTTTCAGCTCTTTTTGCTGCTGGAGGAGGAAAAAAAAAACAATGTGAGAGATGCAGCACACACCGAAGTGTTGAACTGCTTTTAAATCTTGTAGGTGTTTGTAACCACAGTAACCTGACAGCGCTCAGCAGTTAATTGGAAAGTTGCTCCGCTGGCCTTGGATCAAATTGTGTTGCTTGCAGTGTTTTGCTTACTGGAGAATATTGAATAAATAAATGTGCATTTAAATGACAGTTGAGGACTAATTAATGGGTGATTTATTTATTATACATTTGTTTTGGGCAAAGCTACATTAACGCAGAAACAAAGGAATGTTTTCTGCATATTTGAATCCTCATGCTGACGCTAATAAACAGAAATGTTCTTGTCTGTCAGCACAGGTCAGCTTTTGCTTTCATTTTGAGGGTTTTGTTTTTTAGCTCCTTTTGGTTTTGTTTTGAATGTTTCGTGTTTTCGTTTACTTAGTTTTCATTCCTTCAGGCTGAAAATCCCCAAAAAGAAACCGAACGTCAGGACAGTTTCTATTAAAGGAGCAATATGTAGAAGAACTCTGTTTGTTTCTGCAGCCACTGCTGCACATACAGTATGTGACCAAAAGTAAATGGACGCCTTGTGCAGTCTGTTTTTAGTTGTTTCAGGTGTAAGTCTTAATGCTGTAGTCCACCAGGTCTGCAGCTGATTGCTTGTGTTATTAAATTGATGTCTCGTGATTAATCGATCAGTGTATTCTGACATTTTATGGACAAACGTTTCTGTTTCCAGACTAACAGTTCAAACTTGCAGTTGTAGAGCAGATAATGATGGTGTAGATGGAAACTTTGCGTGTTTGTCTACACACAGAAACTCACAGAAATGATCTTCACAGTCTGCTGTGGAAGAACCCATCTGTCCTGTCCTGTCCTGAAAGCCTTAAATCACACTTCCTCAGATTTTGAATGGGCTGGACAGAAACCAGGATCATGGAGGGGCTGGCTGTCCACATACTTTTGGCCACATGTGAGTAGCCAACTCAAACGTTCATCAAATCCGTGTAGAATCAGAGAATGGAGCTGTTACATTTAGAAATAAAGTAGTGGTAAACTAGTATCTGGTGTTGTTGGACATGTGTGAGTCAGTGTAAAGTTCTGCTGTGTTCAATCTTTAAACTCACAAATGTACAAATGAACCCAGAGCTCTCTCCTTGCAGTGCAGGTTGAGGCAATGTGCAGCAGTTTCTGCAGAAATGCTCACTGAGGGGTCTAATTGATGCCAAATGCTGCATAAAAATGTAACTTATAGCTGCGCGCACAGCAGGACTTGGACGGTTTCGGGTTCCCAGAAGTGTCGCTGCGCAGAGCCGCCCCGGGGACCCCAGGACAAAGGAAAGGGAAGCGGAGCGCGCTGGATTCCCGGCATGAGTCTGTGAGTTGCCTTAATGTTTTTCTTCTCTGTTGATATTCCAGAGAAGTAGCGCCGGTCGCTTTACCGGCACGTTTGGTGAGTCATACGTGAGTCATCACATGTGGGTGGGAGTGCTGCCGTGTTGTTTTTCTCCATCCTGACTCTCAGCTCCAGCTACTGTAGTATCCAGGCAGATAAGGAGTCATGTGACCGCCGTGTCTCTGCTCTGAATCCCGGAGATAACCTCCTACTTACGGGAAGCTGCGCTGCGCTGCGCTCATCCCGACACTTCACGGTCCCTGCAGGGTCCCTATAGGAAGCATAGAAGTACAGAGCAGACCGATCAGATCAGATCACAGGAATGACTGGAACACATCTGACTGATTATGATGGGACGTTCAGGCTCCACAGAGCACACCCTGAAAGTCTGAACATTGAAGGAGCTGCCTGGTGGAACTTAAAGGTGCACACCACTCACCTCCTCTGCAAGGAGTTCACCAAACTCCCCCTGTGACGTCATTTGGTGCCATCAGACCAGCTTAGTTCAGTCCTGAATCTTTAAAAAAAAATAAAAAAATCACCGGCTGGAGCGTGAAGAAGAAAAACAAGCCACAATCTTCACGGCTGAACAATGAACCCCACGTGGAAGTGTTTCATCCATGAGTGGCCCGAAGCTTTCCCGTTAAATTTGTATTTATTTTTACCATGAATTGTGACGCACTGTCAAAGGCCATTCTGGGAAGTGTAGGTGGAATCATGCTCGGTACTAATTCTGTGCAACTGAGAAAAACATTTGCCTACCAGGAAAATTAACGTAAAATGGTAGTTTAGGAGATTTCATTCCGATGCACTTTTTGTTAAATTAGTGTAACTTCTCTTTACAATCCGATAGCAACCAATTAGTTCGGCAGTTTCGCTTTAATACGAAGAATATGAATCATCTGTGGAAGCTATAAAACACTAAAAACATCAGCCAATCCTCCGGGTGTATTGGCTGGTTGTCACTCTCTTCCTGCTCTGCGTGCACCAGAGAGGTGCGTGCATGATGGCCGAAGTCACAGACCGCAGCTCGTCTTCAGGTAATGCGCGTCCATGTGATTGGGAGGCGTGGCTTCGGGGTGAGCTCCGAGAGAAAGGGGCGTGTGTTTCGAAATCTGGCTGACTCTCACTGAGTTTTAAAAATCTCTTACTCCTAAAACTTTACTACTAATTTTTTAGAGTGTAAACGGTTGAATTTTTATCACCTTTAAATTTTAAATTAAATGAAGGCATTTCATCAGAGCTACAGACTCAGTGTCTTTAATGTCATCATGTAATAATATCAAGTACAGCTGTGAATGAGGTTTGGAGGTCAAAGGTCAGAGGTCACTGAGTTCAACTCACTCTTCATCCCCAAACTGTTCATCAGCTCTTCCTACTGTGTCATCATCATCATCATTCAGCTTTTCTGCCGTCACCGTAGAAACAGTTGCCATGACACCCACTGCCCGTAAGTGATGCAAGTGTTCCAGGTGCAGAGAAACTGTGGACCACAGACCGTGTGTGTGTGTGTGTGTGTGTGTGTGTGTGTGTGTGTGTGTGTGTGTGTGTGTGTGGTTACAGAGTTTTACTGTAAACTGATACACACACTGACCTGAATGAAAGATAATAGGAATCTGGCTCTGGGCCTTTTTTTTCTCCACAGTCTCACCTCTGTGAGCTGTTCCCACCTGGAAGCGGGATGTTCAGGTGTAAAGTTAGTAAAGTGTGTGTGTGTGTGTGTGATGAGTGTGTGTGATCTCAGCACTGAACTGAGCAGATGGATGTTTTTTCTTCTTCTTCTTCAGCTGCAGTTATCTTTTAAGCGTCCCCTCCCTGCAGATGCTGTATGTTGCTTAGCATTCAGGATGTAAAATTAAGACTTTAGCTGGATATATTTGGATCAAACACGGGTGGAGGGGTGAAGGAGGGCTTTCATTTCCAATGCAGATTCTGATCTGTACTGGAGTTTACTACTGTTACATAAAGACGTGAGCTCGCAGTGTTTCAGGCTGAGGCTGGACGACCACTGCTCAGGCTGTTTAAGTCATATTTTAAAAAAGGAACACAATCTCTTGATTTTTGGTTTATTTAACACATTATGAGACATTATGACATCTTTCTGTATGATTATTGTGCAATGTGACACAGAAATGTCAAAAACCTGCAGGTCTGAGGTAGAAACAGCCTTATCCTTATTTCTGTTTCACAGCAGGCAGCATTAGTGCGATCTGCTAAGGCAGAGAAAGAACAAGCTAAGCTAAGCTATCATGCTACATGATATAAAATATATCATAAGCATAAACAATCTTTCAAAAGTTGCATAAATAAAGGTTAACATGTAGATTTTTTTTTAAAAAAATCAAAAATATTGAATTTGTGTAAAATATGACCCATATATTCCATTCGTTATGCTAAGCTAAGCTACCACGCTACATTATATAAAATATATCATAAGCATTAACCATCTTTCAAAAGTTGCGTAATTAAAGATTAACATGTAGAATAAAAAAATCAAAAATACTGAATTTGTGTAAAATATGATGACCCATATATTCCATTCGTTATGCTAAGCTAGGTTAAGCTAAGCTAAGCTACCATGCTACATTATATAAAATATATCATAAGCATTAACCCTCTTTCAAAAGTTGCGTAATTAAAGATTAACATGTAGAATTTCTTTTAAAATAAAATCAAAAATATTGAATTTGTGTAAAATATGATGACCCATGTTTTCCATTAGTTATGCTAAGCTAAGCTAAGCTAAAATTTGTACAAATAAAGGAGTCATAAGAATTCATATATATACTATTTTTGAAGAAAGCATAATAAATACTTTTAAATAACGCCTGATTAAAATGTTGACTTTTTAAAATTTAGTCCAAAAATAATCTTATGTTAATTTAAACAGCAGCGGCGCCTCCTCTAACTTTAAATGTACAGTAACCTTGTCGCTATGACCCTCCTCTTCCTCTCCTGTCCCTGTTCTGCACTCTGCTCCAATTCACGTGCGCGTCCTCGCGGGGCGCGGGCACGCACACTGGGGGCTTGGCCCTACGCAATGGAAAGGGGGCGCGCCCGACTTAAAGCAGCGCGCCGTCCAGTGTTGATGTGTCGCAGATTTTAAAAAGTGAGGGAGGCAGGAGTTTGAGGCGTGCGGGGAGCGCAGCGGAGACACAAGTGCTGAGCGGAGCAGCGAGCGGCCGCGGCGGCAGCGGGACAGCTGCTTTACATCACTCTTCCTCTTCCGCTGTTTCTTTTTTTTAAAATATTTGCACTTCCTAAAAAACAAAAAACAAAACTCAAAATAAAGGGAAGAGCCAGTTTGTTGTTGGGAAGGTGTGAAGCAGCGCGCAGCGATGGAGCTGTCATCCATAGGAGACCAAGTGTTTGCAGTGGAGTCAATAACGAAGAAGAGAGTGAGGAAGGTAAGAGAGCACTTCATGGAACTTACATAACTTCTTATCCTGCGTGTGTGTTTTACCTCCTCCTGTCCTCATGCACAACAACAACAACAAAACAAAACAAAACTAGGCTACGCAGTTTCCTCTGCACTTTGCGCTGCAGCTGCGCCAGACTTTGACTCTGTTCTCTCACTGTTCCTGCGCTGCTGCGGCATGAGCGTGTGTTTGGAGGAGCCTACGCAGCTGTAGTAAAATGTAAAAGGGGGTGAGAGAGTGTGTGTGAGTGTGCGAGTGGATCCTGAAAACGGGTGCGCGGACGGTTGTGCATCGGGCAGCTGCGCACTTTATTTAGATTACGAGTATCTGGGCTGAAAGTGCTGCGTAATGTCACCGAGCGCTGCGTGATGGTGACACATTGATCCACGGCGGAGAGCTACGTAGAGCGCGCGCGCGCGCGCGTTTATTAATAGTGTGATTTAAAGAAAAGATGATAATAATAATAATAATAATAACATTAAGAATCGTCAATAAGTGCGCTTGTGATGAGTTGTTGTCGTCACTCGCTGCTCGCTGTGATGAATGTTGCGCAACAGCACCGCAAGTTGTTTACATGTTCTCCCGTTGGCGCCACCTACCCCGAGCCACCGGTGTAATGTTCTAGAATGTGCCCGTGCGGTGTGGACCGGCTTGTGCAACCATGTGCGCAGAGAGAGAGAGAGAGAGAGAGAGAGAGAGAGAGCTGCTGTTTGGAGGCCACACAGAAAGCCGCGCTGTCATTGACGTCATCCCCTCAGAAAAACACCAGTTTGAAATAGAGAAAAAATGTCCATGACCCTCCTCTTCCTCCTCCTCTTCTCACTCCACATGTTAAAGTGACAGTCTTTTTTTCCTCTCTCTCACACACACACACACACACACACAGTGTGTATCAGTGGATCTTTATTGTATAAACTCCCCCCTCTCTCCCTCCCTCCCCCCTGCCCTCCCCCCTCCTCAGGGTAATGTGGAGTATCTTCTGAAGTGGCAGGGATGGCCCCCAGAGTGAGTAAGCCTTGAGTCATCCTGCGGTGACCTCATCGCTTCATTAAAATATACTTTTTCAGAATTCAGCCGATGGACTGGCTTATTTGAGTGTGTCTCTGTCGGCAGGTACAGCACCTGGGAGCCGGAGGAGAATATTTTGGACCCCCGCCTGGTCCTGGACTACGAGGAGAAGTGAGTAGTGATGGAAAATGTTTCTACGCACTTTTTTGTGTTGTTTTTTTTTGTTCTCCTGCTGACCTCTCCCTCCCCTCTGTCTCCCTCTCTCTCTCTCTCAGTCAGGAGAAGACCAGAGCTCTGGCCTATCGCAGGAAGGGTCTCAGACCGAGGAGGCTCGTCCTGAGGGTACACACTTTAACTTTGTTAACCCTGAAGCTGCACTTGTTTAACAACAGTTAACATTTTTAAAATGAGTGGTGTTGTTGACATATGGGAGTCACTTAAAGGGATATTCTACCATTTGAATGTCAGACTTCCACAGTAGGCAGGACTACCTCTACGGCAGAGGAGACTAAATTTAACTTTAAAACATTTAAAGGCACACTTTCTTTAGTAGCATCTCCTCTTTTTTGGTTTCTTTAATCACTTACTTAGCTAATTTACTCACTACCCCCATCCTGTGGTACAAAGTGGTATTACACATCATGAGGAATGTGCATAGAAGCTTAAGTACTGCAAGAGATGCATGCTAAGCTAAAAAACAAACATTATGCTAGACAATAAACATGGCTGGTGTTAGCTGGTTAGCATGCTAACATCAATAGACACTTCTGCTACACAGTGATATGTTGCAGGCTAATATTCAATGTAAGGCAGGAACTGGTATAATTCAATGGTGTGTGTTGATGCTAGCTAGTTAGCATGCTAAGGTCATAACATCAGCTTCACACTATTGATAATGTTCTAATGTTTCAAATGTTTGTTTTCAAGGTGAAAACAAAATGCATGAATGTCATAGATGCTACGTTTACTCACTATCACCATCTTGTGGCACAAAGTGGTATCACATGTTGTAGGCGGTGTGTAAAGAAGTTGAAGCACGGCAAGAGGTCCATGCTAGGCTAAAAATAAAAACTAGCTTGAGAATAGGTAACTAGTTAGCATGCTAACTTCAGTGGATATCTCTGCTACATGGTGCTACTATTTTTTCTGTCGTATTTAGTTTAAAACAGAAACTCCGATTATTCTATAGTATGTGCTGATGCTAGCTGGTTAGCATGCTAAGATCATAACATCAGAGCTTCACATTCTGCTGATAATTTTTCCACACAGGCTGAATTAACCCTGATGACATCACTATGACATCATTAGGACCACTTCTTGAATCAGACAAAGCTGGTGGAATGGCCCTTTAATTACCACAGCAACAAAATGCTGTGTCATTGTTAGTGTCCAGCTCTCAACAATAAGACGCTGAGCTGCAAATGTTTCGGCAGATTTCACTGATCATCAATCAGGCAGAGAGAAACCGTCAACGCAGCAGAGAAGCAGGTTTCAGGACTAATAATAGACCAGAATGCAATGCAGCTGAAAGACATATTGTGCGTTTGATAGAGGCGGGCGACACTTTCACTCTGACTGTGTGATTATCACTCTCAGTTCTGCTGTTAATCTGCACTCGCGCCTTTTCCTTAAGTTGAGGCGTCTAATAAATGAAAGTCAGGTAGAACGAGGAGTTTTACCTCCCAGGCTGATCAGATGTGAAAACTTCCTGAAACAGCTGTTTTACAAACACGAGGATTGATTGATTAGATTTCCTGGGAGCTCGTTTAGTGGCAGATTTTACAGAGTTAATGAGTATTTACAGCAGCAGGATGGTGTTTGTGAGGCTGTAAATAAATGAGTGTGTGTGTGTGCTCGCTCATCCAGCAGAACAGCGAGGCTCACTGATTAGCTGTTTGGTTTATGAACTGTAATTCCTGCATCAGCCTCAGTCTCATTTTGAGTTTAAGATGCTAAATAAACGGTTCAACAGCAGCTTTAGCATGTTACCATGTTACCATGGTAACATGCTAAAATGCCTCAGAGCTGTTAGCATGGCAGCAAACAAACATTAAACTGTACCAGCTCAAACTGACTGTTAGTGACTTGTCTCGTCTTCCTCTCCAGAATATCTTTGCCATGGACCTCCGCAGTGCCCACAAGGTCACAGAGAAGCCGCCACCTCGCCTCCGCCTCTCCCTCACCCGCTCCATGAGCACCGATGTAGACCAGGTGTACCGGCGCCCGCTCCGGAGAAAGATCAGGCAGAAGGTGACAAAACGCGTCCCAGAGGGTGTCCCGAACAAACCCATCCACCTGCAGAAGAAGAAGGAGGAAGAGGAGGAGGCGTTAGTGGAGGACTGGGGCGGCATCAGCGAAGAAGACAAACCCGTGTCTGATGGCATCATTGAGGAGCGATGTGAGGGGAGTTTATACGGTAAGTTTGTAGAGCTGATCAAAAAAACCTAGCAGCCATGTGTGACCTTTGACCTTTGAACAAAGTGTGTCCTGTCCTTCCCTTTTAAGGTCGGTCAGAGTGCAGCTCGCCTCCGTTGCTGGAGCGACAGGACTTGGACATGGAGGTGGAGGAGAAGGTGGAGACGGCAGTAAGCACAGAAATGTGGACTGACGGAGAGGACGGAGAAAAGACGTGTGAAACGACGCAAACATTTGACCAATCAAAGGACAGCAACCCAGCACCTGAGCCTGCACCAGGAGATGTCGTTGCCGTGGGCGACAGGTCGGACATAGATAGACGCGATGACGAGGCAGGGTCGGAGGTTCCGAGAGCAGAGAGAAGCAACGCGACCTCGGTGATCGTGAGCGTTCTGGCAGCGAGTCAGGAGAGGAAGGAGGAGGACGAGGACAATCAGAGCGTTACCACGACGACGACAACAACAACAACAACACTGGGCAGTCAGACAGCTGAGCATCCTGGGAAAGTGTTTGTGACAGACGTGACTGTAAACTCCCTGACGGTGACTTTTAAAGAAGCGGTGATGGCCGAAGGCTTCTTTAACGGCTACTGAGCACAGAGCGACGTCATCACGATCAGACTCAGCCACTCATTTTGTACGTGTAAATAAAGTCGTGTACGTAAGAGATCGACACATGTTTACAAAGCTACACTACATTTCCTACTGAGTTCAGTGAAGACATTATTGCCTTTGCATAAAAAAAAGTGTTTATTTTATCATCGGCCCCGACAATAACCTCGGTCTGACCCCTGGGTCATCGGGGGCTCGCCGACAGTGAGGCAGCAGCCTGAAAACTTCGATGCAGCTACTTTTTTTCCAGACGTCCTCCGTGCTTTCCAGCGAAGACGCCCGTCCCTCACTCAGACCTGTTCTCGGGGCCGGTTTCAGTCGCTCCTTTTTTCTTACAAATAATGTTTTGTACAGACGTTGCTCTTGTTCTTTTGTGTGTGTGTGTGTGTGTTTTTTAATGCATGCCCTGTCAGTCGGTGCCACACATGCACAAAGCCCTGTCCTGTGCTTTGTTGAAGAAGAAGTTTATTTCTGTCACAAAAGAAAAGAAAAACAAAGAAAGCAAAATAACGCCGGCCGCTTAGATGAAGTTCTGCTTTTCAAGATGCTGTGTTCGCTGTCTGTCCTGTAACTTTTTTTAAGTATGAAATGCTACCTGGTTCTATTTTTGTATTACCAATTGATAGTCCACTCTTTTCACTTCACGCACATCAAAAGAGGAGACGTATCAGAGCACAGCGCCGCCGTGTAGGAAATGTACAGATGGAAGCGTTAGACTGTAGTGAGCTTGATTATTTATTGCATGTCACTTGTATAAGCTGAACTAACTTATGTCACTCAGTGTGTCCAAATCTCTGTGTCTCTCTGACAGAGATGGATCGTCAAAAATGTCTTCTCTGAATTTTTTTTTATTTTGACTGCATTTCCAATAAATATGTAGTAAAATAAAATCCTCCTGAAGCCTAATCATCTGCACACACACACACACAACATGTATTTAAAGCCACCTTCGCTTTGACGTACTTGTGAGTGTTTGTAGGCATGGGTGGGGCCGATGATCGTGTAAAAAAAATTGATTTTTTTTTGTAAAGTTACAAAAACAAAAATCTTTTATAAGGAAAAAAAATACATTTATAGAAGAATAAACAGGAAAGGTCTTTGACACCAAAATTGGGTGGATTATCTGACATTAAACTCAAAGTTTATGAAAAAAAATCACATATTAACAAGAAAATAACAAATTCTACCACAATAAAGTCAATTATAAGACAAAAAAATGTATATGAAGGGAAAAAGAATTGATATTCTCTGGCAAAATAAACTGAGATTATAAAGTCAATTTTCAGATTAGACAATCCCTTATTATTAATCCACTTCCACGGGAAGTGCTTTAAGGCAGAGACCAAAAAATATTAAAGAAAAATAAATTTCATTTCACATCATGACTGTGCACTGTTAGCGTCTGCACCTAATCCACTAATTAAATAAAGAACTGCAGTACAGTTAAAATGATGAGTCTCAGAACGACACCATCATCCTGCATGTCTTCATGCTGACAGTGATGTGTGGGCCTGTTTCACCCCTAGAGGGCGCACTGCACTCAGGAAAGACACATTACAGTAAATGACGCCTTCAGAGTCCCAGTTAATAGTGATTCATGTGCTAAGTATGTCTGAGGCAGTGTGTGGGAGGCGCTCCAACATTTAGCTGGAAAGGAATTTTATAAAAAAAGAAGCACAAACATTCCTGGGAAGTCACACTTCAGGTGAAGCAGAGGTATTCTGTTACTGCGTGTTTTCACTTTTTAAAATGTTTTTCTA
Source organism: Parambassis ranga (assembly GCF_900634625.1). Classification (NCBI taxonomy): domain Eukaryota; kingdom Metazoa; phylum Chordata; class Actinopteri; family Ambassidae; genus Parambassis; species Parambassis ranga. The sequence goes on from NC_041029.1 coordinate 14,741,421, forward strand.
TTGAAGAAAACAGCCACTGAGTCCACTTTGATCAGGTAAAGCTGGTTTAAATCCAGGCTGTGTTACCTGCCAGTGTGGGTGGGAGTCAGTCATCTTTCTGTCCCTGTCAGGAATGAGCTGATTGGTGAGCAGGCAGGCTACTCATGCAGCACGGTTACCATGGTGATCATGAGCTTCATACTAGAAAACACACCAAAGAGACCAAAAAGATATTTGGGTGAATCACACTCCCATCCTGAGAGCAGCCAGTAAGAAACAGCCACAGGCAGCAGACACGCCACTATTTGTAATTTTCATTTTATTATAAAAAAAAAAAACAGTATTTGAGTCCACAGTTTGTGTTTCCTTTGTACAGTAAAAAATATTAAATTAAACTCCGAAAAGTTCTTAGCAGAAAGAGGATGGAGTTTGTTGTGGGGGATGGAGGGGTGGGGGAGGCGCTCAGCGTCCCTCCAGAGGAGGGGGCATTTTATTTTTTTAAAGTCCACGGGAAGCAGCAAAAAAAGGGGGGGGGACAAGGCAGAAAGAGACGGAGACGGGTCGCCTTCTTTCAGCCTCATTTCTGTGCAACACAGTTCATTTGGATCGTTTCTGTTTCCTCTGTTTACTCCAAACAGCAGAATACTACAAAATAAACACTAAAAAAACAAAAAAAAAACAAAACAAAGGAGCCCGACCCCACCCGAGTCATCATCATCCATCACATCCCACAGCCCATGTACTCAAAATATTACAGGCACACAGGTATGCACCCCCCCTCCCCAAGCCTCCACTGCTCCACATTGAGTGTCTCTGTTCAAAGGAAGGAGTGCGCACACATTCGAGGGAGGGGGATGCACGGCAGAGGGGAAGGGGGGAGAGAGAGAGAGAGAGAGAGAGAGAGAGAAAGGGGGGAGAGAGAGAGAGAGACTCCCTTCCAGCACGTCCAGTACGTCAAAGCTGGGAGCTCGCCCGCTGCAAGAAAACACTGATATTTACCCCCCTCCCCTCCCCGACTAAAGACATGTAGTAACAGATTCTTAACAGTCAATAACAAAAATATATTTCTATACGAATTGTAGCAGTCTCAGGGTAAATAAACACCCCCACCCCCACCCCAAAAAAGAAAATAAATAGAGCAAACAGCTTAAAAAATAAAAAGATATGCATCATGTTTGGACATTAGTAACATCACTCTGCAGGACAGAAACAGACCGAATGATGCCGAACAAAAACTCATAAAAAAGTTCTTTGCATTAAATCGTTTCCTCTTCAATTCTCGACCACTTTTAAAATCTTAAAAACATTTATTAAAAAAAAGGCAAGTACTTCTATTCACCCCCGAAAATATCGCCTTTATGTGAGAGGTGGAGGTGAGAGGAGGAGGAGGAAGGAAGGAGGGAGGGACGTCCTCCTCCTCCTCCTCCTCCAGCTCTTTGTCCACAATTGGCAAAAAAAAATATATTAAGAGCAATAACTTACAATTCATTTATTCTAATTCATTTAACGACTGCTTGATTTATTGTTCATCTCCCATAGGAAGTTCAGTTCAATGCATCTTTATTGAAAACATTTTAAATAACATTTAATAAGTATAAAAAAAGAAAGGCTAAGTAACAATAACACTGTCCTGGGTGAGTGCAGTTTGTGCGAAGAGTCTCGGAGCCTTTCAAACGGCTCCTACATGATGTCTAAAGGGTTGTGATTCATGTTCTGGCCCATCGGGTCCTGAGCGGCACCGCCTGGCCCGTGGAGGCCAGCCATGCTGCTCAGCTGAGACAGCATGGCATTCTGGTCCGACCCGAACTGATCCATGGCGTTCTGTTGCTGCTGCTGCTGAGGCGGCTGCTGCTGCTGCGGAGGGACCACCATTCCTGGGTGGTGCTGGTTCAGGTGTGGAGAACCGGTCTGCATTTGGGGGGAGATGTGATGCGGGGAGGGCTGAGGCTGCATGCGCGGGGACGGGCTGGAGTGTGGCGGCTGGGACTGGGGTCTGGGTGAGGGCTGCGGGGAACGCACTTGGTTGGCCAGGGAGGTGGGCAGGGGCTGGCCCTGCAGGTGTGGGGACGGGGCCATCTGCTGCGGCTGCTGAGGGCTCATGGGATTGCTATGCTGGGCTGGTGAGCCTCCAGGACCCAAATGCTGCTGCTGCTGTAGCAGCCTCTGGTGTAGGGCCTGTTGGAGCAGAGCTTGAGAAGACTGCGCTGGGGGTCCACTTTGGGGCGGTTGAGGGCCCTGAGGCGGCTGCTGTGGACCTCCTCCTCCTGGCCCTGCGTCACCACCTGGTAGTCCAGCCATGGCATTCTGTTGCTGCTGCATCTGGAGGTGGTGCTGGTGCTGGAGTCTTTGCTGGAGCGCAGCTGCAGCCTGCTGCTGAGCCACTGACCCTGGAAAACCCTGCCCCTGCTGCACCGGAGGGCCACCCGGCTGCTGAGGCCCAAGAGCTGGGCCTCCAGGTGGGCCCTGTCCCACGGCTGGGGGCTGCATCCCAGGCTGTCCCATGAATCCCTGCCCCTGTGGTGGCTGTGGCTGCTGGAACTGACCATGATTTACTCCCATCTGCTGCTGCTGCTGCTGCTGCTGCTGCTGGAGGTGCCGCCTCATCAGCAGCTCTCTAAACTGGGGTCCATTGAGATTTCCCATCTGTGACCCCTGGCCCGGCATCCCTCTCCCAACTCCCTGCTGCTGCTGCTGTTGTTGTTGCTGCTGCTGCTGCTGCTGTTGTTGCTGCTGCTGCTGTTGCTGGAGAGCTGCCACTTGCTGCTGCTGTAAACCACCCAGCATTGGCCTCTGCTGCTGCTGTTGTAGCTGCTGCTGCTGCTGCTGCTGCTGCAGCTGTTGTTGCTGCTGCTGGACTTGCTGTAGCTGAGCCATGGTGGCGATGTTCACGTTCGTTCCTCCTTGACCACCCATGTGCATCCCCGTCTGTCCGGCTCCAGCAGCGTTCATGTTCACTTGTGGGCCTCCTCCTGCCATGACAGGCCCCCCTGTGGGACCCAGTCCCCCTGGGATGCCACCAGGTCCACCTGGGATGCCACCAGGTCCACCAGGCCCCCCTTTGTACTTTGAGGCTCTCTGCTTAATAAAAGCAGCCATGAGCTGCGGGTTTGAGCGCAGGATGTTGAGGACCTGCTGTTGTTGGAGCGGCGAGCTCGGTGAACGGAGAGTTCGTAACAGCTCCTGTAGGGCTGCCTGAGGGATGTTTCCTCCAGCAGCTCCAATTCCTGGAATACCAGCTACTCCAGGTATACCTGTGACTCCACCTCCACCCTGCTGCTGTTGCTGCTGTTGTTGTTGTTGCTGTTGTGCCATATTTATTAATGCAGCATGGCCCTGTTGTTGCTGTTGTTGCTGCTGTTGCTGCTGCTGCTGCTGTTGTTGTTGTTGTTGTTGTTGTTGTTGTTGGGCTGCCATCATTGCTTGATGGCCCATTTGGTTCATCATAGCTTGCCTCTGCTGGGGTGGCATGCCCTGTCCTGCCCACTGCTGCTGCTGCTGGTGCTGCTGTGGATTCTGAAGCGGAGCACCCATCCTCTGCTGCTGAAGCTGCAGCTGTGGTGGGAGCTGGCCTTGTGGCAGGTTTCCCTGCTGAGGAGGCGGCTGCTGCTGCTGCTGCTGCTGCTGCATGGGTCCGCCAGCGCCAACCATCATCACTGGAGGAGCTCCCTGTTGATCCATGTGGGCCCGAGCAGCTTGGTTCTGTGTGCCCTGAGGTCCAACCATCCCTACTGCCCCTGGGTGTCCCATGCCCATCTGCTGGCCCTGACCTTGTGGATGGTGAGCATGTGGAGGCATCATGCCTGCAGCTGCCTGGGCTGCTTGTCTCTGTAGAGCCATCTTTCTTTGCGCATCAGCCACCTGCTGAATCTTCATGGCAATTTCTACAGCTGCTGGTGGAGGGCCAGGTGAAGGCTGATGCTGCTGAGAAAGGGGAGGCCCCTGCAGCTGGCTGGGAGGTTGTTGGCCCCCAATATTTCCTGGCATGACAGCGCCACCAGGCTGCTGCTGGGGAGGCGTGGTGCAGCCCAGCACAGGTTTTCCCTGGGACGGGTGAATTGGGGAAGAACCCGGCAGTCTGTTGGTGTATGGAGGCAGGTTGTTGGGGTGCTGTTGGAGCTGTTGGAGCTGCTGAGGGTTGACGCCTGCTCCGCTCTGCTGCTGGACCTGAGTAAGCATCTGCTGCTGATGTTGGGGAGAGTTCATCATCCCTCCTGCTGCACCACCTCCACTCGCCATTTGCTGGAACTGGTGATGTGGGTGTTGCTGAGGCAACCCTCCTGGCTGCTGCTGTGGTTGTACTCCAGGTCCAGGACCCATTCCCTGCTGCACCCCCGGAGGCATGTTCTGAGTCGGAGTCTGTGGAGTTGGTGGTTGGGTTCCAACAGAGGTTGGTGTACTGGGAGCTGTGGTGCCGTTGTTTCCCGGTGATGGAAGTCCTACCACAGGTCCTCCTGGAGTCACTCCGGCTGGCTGCCCCACCCTCTGCATGCTGGCCATTCTCCTCCTCAGCATTTGAGCCTGCTGGAGTCTGTGTTGCAGCTGCTGCTGCCGGAGCTTCTGCTTGATGTTCAGACAGAACGGGACGGGACATTTGTTCTCCTGACAGTGCTTGGCGTGGTAGCAGCACAGAGCGATGAGCTGCTTGCAGATGGGACAGCCGCCGTTTGTCTTGCGCTTGCAACCTTTTGTGTGCTGAACGACACGCTTCATCTTCTGGCAGGATGGCAGGGAGCAGTTGGCATTGCGGCACTGGCACGCGTGGACCAGCGACTGGATGCAGCGCTGGATGCTGAGGCGACGAGAGTCCCCAGGACTCTGAGTGGCTGATGCTGCCTGGTTATTGCTGTCATCATCCAACCCAAGCCCCAGCTTCTCCATTTTGTGCTCGTGGCGTTTAGTGTTGTAGCAGGTGATGCACAAGTCATAGTCCTGATGAATGAAAGGAAAGAGAACAAAATATGACTCTAAAATTTCCACTATCAATCTGCAAACAAAGAAAAGCACAAAACCAGATTCTCACCTCGCAGACTGTGCAGTGGTAGCGGGTCTCCACGTGGTGTTTACACTCATTGCAGGTATAGACGAAGCGGTCCTGGCTCTGGTTGTGGAGCTCCACTAGCATACACATAGAGCTCCATTTGGACCTCCTGAGCGAGCTGAACTCTAAGTGCTTGTCCCTGGCAAGAGTCAGGAAGGCGTCACGGCCGTCCATCAGGTCACAGGCCATCAGGGGATCTGAGTCTGTGATGGGCGGCAGCGAGTTGGCAGTGGGGCCGGCCATGAGGCGGATGACAAAGAAGACCTGCCAATGAAGGAGTGGAGATGATCAGCTGTAGCACTGCTTTGATTACAGTTTGATTAGCTGCTCTCAGTTTTCATACCTCCTTATGTTTCTCCATGGTGGCGTAGAGTTTCTGGGACAGGTCGTTGGAAACATTGGGCATCCCCGGTTTTTTCTTATTGGCTCGGCTCAAACTGCTCTTGTTCTTGCTCGTCTTCTTATTGTTCTTCTTTTTGGCATTCTTGCTGTCTCCTTTTGCGGCCTGTGAAAAAGTTTACAGTTTAACACTTCTCCTTCGATTGTGGCATCAATAAGTTGAGGTTTTTCTCCAGCTACTCACATCTGTGCTCTCGTTGGAGGTGCTGTTCTCCTCCCTCTTCCTCTCCTCTTCCTCCTGCTCCAGCTCCTTGATGCTCTCCTCCAACACATTGGGCCAGAAGTCACCCTCGAAGTACGGCAGCTCCTTGGCGCTGGTGAGCCGGTCCTCTGTGGCCTGCTTGAAGATGTCCTAAAGGGACAAAGACAGAGTACTGTGAGAAAAAAAACTAAACATAGAACTGAGCTTTAATGTGAGACTTGTAGACTGGACACATACATGTGTAACTTCTAAAATGCACTGTCTCACCTTGTAATCATGGACAACGCGCTCCGCTACAGCCTTGTCCAGCATCTTCTTGTACCACTCCTGCAGGCGTTTTGGTTTGGGGATCTTCTGGTCCGCCGGGTGGCAGTGAAAGATGTAATCATCCCCTTCACTGGGAGGACATGCCCAGATATGACCCGTCGTAAACCTGAGACAGGGAGACAGGCTGTTGTATTCACTGAAGCAAATTTCATATTTGTCCAGAGTCCAGATGTTTCTCTTACCCCATCCTTTTCACATAGTCCAGGTATCCCAGCAGGATTTCGTGGTAGACAGCAGTCCTGAGGTGTCGAGGTTTGAAGAAGTGTACGCTGTCCAAGTACGAAATGTACACACGTCTCTGATTGGGAGGCGGGCAGTCTGAGCCGTACTCTTGAACGTGCATCCCAAAGAAACACACGTCGACTCCGTCAACGTCCTCGAACGCAAACAGAGCTTTCATCCTGTATGGGAAAGACTCAGCCATCTCCCCGCTGTCCACAAACCTGAAGGAAGAAAAAAAAAGTCTGAGACAGAGCAAAGGGCATCCCTGTTGTTTGATGACTGTAACATTTAACCTGTCTGACAGAGCACATCAAGGGGAGGCGTCCAAACACTGCTCACAGTTCACTACTAAAAACACAATCCACTCTGCTTCTACTTCAAAAACCTACCTGGACTTCATGCCCGGCTTGACCTCGACCACTTTGTCTGAGACGTGGACCACACGGATGGTGACCTCGCCCGACTCGGGGTGGTTCTGCCGCTTGAGGTAGTCGTTTATTCGCGTCTCCAAATAACTCCCTAACTTGGTTTGAGGAAGCCCTGCAGGACAACACAGAAGTGAGACATTAATGCTTTTACCAAAGGTACGTCAGTCCTCCAAATCATTAAGTGATGGCAGGACAAAGTCTGAAGGGAAGGAAAGGAGGGAGGCAGGACTGTAAATCACATGCATGAAATGAACAGTGCTTACTTTTGGCAGCATATTTGTTCTCTTTCCGTGTCTTGTTGGACTTTTTGAGGCAGTTGTCACACACAAACCTACGATTAGAGAGGAAATCAAACATTAAACTTACAGGGTGTCATCAGCTCACTCACAATAAGCAGTAATGACATTGACTAAGTGATTTTAATCAGGAAACAACTTGGCTTTCCATGTCTGTCTTCCTTTCTTTAAACAACCGTAATGACCAGGAAATTGCTCAAATCTTTTAATTACAAACAGAACACACACTGAGGGCGCGACTGCTCGACTTCTCCACATTGTAGGACTTTGTCAGCATCTGTTGCTGCACCTTTACTGATTTTTATGTTGATGATTCTGACGCTTTTCAGAGAACAAATTTATATTTCAGACCCAGTCACGCAACATTTTGTGCAGTGAGTGTGTATGTTAGCTGGCTCACCCTGACGGCCATATGGTTTCATTATGCAGGACGCAGATCTGGTGCATTTTACGACCGCAGTCGGTACATTCCACAAGTCTGAGTGAAGAGAGATGGGGAGACAAAAGACAGACACAATATCCAGAGTTAGGAGGGCAAACACGTCACATTTGGTTGGAACTCTGCAGGTAAAAAAATTAAAAAGAAAAAAAGGTGCAATAATGAATCTGAGGAAGCCAAGAGAGGCACATACAGCTCAGGGTCGAGCGTGTCGTTCTTCTTTCGCTGGAACTGGTCTTTGTTGATGGACCTGTGGGAAATATCAAGAAACAAACTAGTGTGATGAACAAGGTAACGTACACAGACTGAGTCAAGTTCAGAAATACTAACACACAATACGCCTATATCTCATTAATTTAAACAAATATAAACTCTCACATCCTGTTGATCAATCTCACAACAATTAACTTTTTTCTATTAAATTAGAATAATATCATACTTTCTATATAAAACATTCTGTCAATTAAAGAGTACGTAGGCCAATAAGAGTAATGATAAAACAGCCAAAAATCACAGGTTTCTTTCTGAGTATCTGGAATCATCTTACAAATTAGTACAACAACCATTTAATCATTAAAATTAGACATCTTTAAAGTTCTTATAGCCATGATTGTGCTGCTTCCATAGAGGCGCAGGTCTTCGTATGGCAAAGAAAACAGTGACTAAAAAAACGTGACTTGAAAAAAAATGGCCTTCCACTCAAGCAGTCTGTTGTATGATATGAATTAGAGTAAGATAAGTGCATGTGTTGGTACTCACGTCTGAGGCTGAGAGGGATCATCCCCCAGGGAAACGCTCTCGCCTTGGATTTCATTGAAACACTTCTCACAGAAGTGGTACCTGTCAGCAAGAAGCCCATATTTTGGTGAACTACACCGTTCGTCATCAGCACAGCCAATCACAGAGAGGGCACGGAGAAGCAGTCGCCAATCAGGGCAGGGCAGGGCAGGGCAGGCCGGGGGGCGGACACACAGGAGGAGGCAGAGGGCAAGGTAGGTCGTCGCCAGGAGGAAGCAGCCAATCGAGATGCAGGGTTTTTGTGTGGGCGCGTGTTTTGATTTTGCGCGTAAATTTTCGAAGTGGATGATTGGTCACACCAAAGCAGGCCAATGCAGACATCACAAGCGTTAAAAAAAGGAGGGAGAGAAGGGAGGGGAGGGAGGGGAGGGAGAAGGGAGACGGGGGAGGTCAAAATGAATATTACAAAAAGCGTGAAATAAATCGTTACAGGTCAGACAATGGAGGGACAGAGAGGGGGGGGGGCATGGAGGAGGGACGGGATGTGAACAACAACCAACAGAGGACAGAGAGCCAAGGCAAAGCAAAGATTAGCGTCAGACGTTCAAGTGGTAAACAACAACAACATTACAGCAACATGAGAGACCACTAGGAGCTGTGGAGAAGGAGGGGAGCGAGGACTCTCCAAACATGAGAAGGTGGTGAGGAAACAAAATTAAATGGTAAAGCAACAGAGACCCATCATCCTTCATGTTCATTTATAAAGTGGGACCCTTTCTTCAGGCAAGTGAGAACAGACCTCCCCTCCTTCCTTCCCTCCCTCCCTCCCTTCCTCCCACTCAACATCATGTGTTGTAATTTCACCCATCAGGAAACAACGGCGTGACAAATAAAGAACTGGAGCCCACTTTATGAATGACAAAATTAAAACGGTGAGCTGTGAGGATGGAGATGTTGCCAGGGTAACCATCTGTAGCCAAATGAAAACTCATCTGTGATTGTACTGATTTTGATGCTACTCTGTGAGAAATATAATCCAAGTGAAAACACCACACAACATCACACATACTAGCTGGCTGCATTCGTCCCAAGTGTGTGATCTGTGTATGATTCCAATGTGTCGACAGCCCTTACCTGTTCTGGTAGCTAAAGTAAGCAGCGTCGCGTTGGATGGTGCATAATTGTTTTCCATAGCAGCAAAGAGTTTGGGGGGAAAACTCAAACTGCAAGAGATGAAAGAAGAAAGCGTGTCTGCAGACGTGAAGTGAACAGAAACATCAACAACAAAACACAACACTCCTGATGTGAGCAGAGGTGAATCCAGGCTATACCCATTTACATTTAACACAAAAGCCAGATGTTAGCGGCCGTTTCTGACCAGTGTGTTTTGAGCATTTATGCTAAGCTAAGTGGTTTCTGTCTGTGTCAATCTTCAACAAAAATTCAACAAAGGTCTTCCTCACCTTCCTCCCACAACAGTACCCAAGGCCCTGCATGACGGGGTCGATCTCCGACTCAAAAACCTCAGCCAGTTTGGAGCAGTACTTGTAGACGCGGGACGTCTTCCGGTTGTACAGCCAGGCGTTGTTGAACATCAACCAGATGTCATCCACGTACTGCCACGGCTCCTGGTACTGCCCCGTGTCCAGCTTCCGCTTGATGGTCGACAGGTCCATGGGGTTCTTCACGATGTCAAAGTAGTCCTGGTTTTGGATGTTGACGGTGGCATCGAGGTAAAGGTCAGGAGGTGAGAAAAGTCAGAGGTAGAGAGGGGTGGGGGTGAGAGGGTTTGATCAACCGAGGGAAGAAGTCGAGAGAGAAAAAGGAGGAAGAGTGGCATCCATGTCGGGTGAAGGCGTGGTGTAGGCGTCGTAGTCGACCAGGCGGGACCAGAGTAGGGAGAGAAGAGGGTGCAGGGGGACAATGTTGTTGAGCGCTGCAGAGAAGAAGGTTCACGTGCAAACAGAGAGACATGACAACTTCTGCCCTCCAGCTCTCCGCTTTGCACCCTACACTTAAAAGTGCCTGTCTGTGCTGCGAGACGACCGCCACAAGTCTGTCCGGTCCGCTGCTGAACGCATACTTAACAATCAGCTACAGCTGTGACTGCATTTATCAAACAGCAGCAGAAGCCCAGCCATGCAATTATTATTTATCCATTTATCGTTTTGCCACATAGCTGGGGAAACACAAAACGTCCACGCCTGGGTAGCAATCAGGGTGCAAAACAAAGAAGAACAGAGCAGTGGCAAAGGCAACAGACAAGACTAGAGATCTACTGTTTTTAGCATCATAGGGGTTTGGCAGTAACAGCGCCAGCAGCATGAGCGGCAACACGGCGGTGGTCGTTAAAGCCGACAGTGCTGAGGTGAAGCGAGTGTAGCGAGGGACGGATGCGCCGCCATGTTCCTGCCTCCTCAAACTAAAAGCGGCAGGGAGGAGGGCGATGAAAGGAAAAAGAAAAAAAAAAGGCTTTTTAGGAGGAGGTGTGAGTTTCAAAGAGCAGGGTCCATCTTTGTGTCACCATGGCAACAAGAGTGAGGAAAAAGACCCTCATCTCTGAATGGAACCACTCTCATGAACAAACAAATGATGCATCTTGCCAAAATCTGTATCAATTTTTTACACGTCACACCGGGGTTGGCGCACAGATTCATTAACCCTCAAATCTCCAACATGAATCAACATGCCGCTAGGAAAAAATTCTAGAAAGGAAATCCGCACTCGTCAGCCAATCGAGGAAGCCAAAATTTAAAAAATGCAAATATTATAGAGGTGCAGGATTTTATAGTCCACAGTGAATAAAAAGGGGATCCGAGAAAAAAAAAAAAACATGCAGGGTCCTGAGGGTTATTCAGAACGGGGACCAGTAACATCACCACTCTGAAGTTCATATTTCACAGATATCGCCTGTTGGTTTCAGTGTTACTGCAAGCTGGTAAATGGCATCGTCCCTCCTCCTCACACCGCCCACCTGAACACTGTCACACTACTACTGGTGAGGAACTGAACTAGAAAGCTAGCAATGGAAGACAACGATGAAGGACTATGAAAATGATGTTTAAAACTAAGAATCTGATGTCAGAATTAAAAGTGATAAATGAAAGCAACCGGCTCATGAACTGCAATGACTGGTTTCTGTGAAATCTTTTCGATAAAATATATACGAGGTGTATTTTTTTTTTATTGTGCTATAAAAGCCACTCTGATAGATGTTTGGATCCTGTTTTGGATCTGATTTGTGTAAAGGTTCATTAGAGTCATTGCTTTGATTTACAACTGACAAAGAGAATTTACAAGCTACTGCTCACACGCACACTCATCCATTTCTGACATGCAATGCAACAACTTAAAAGATTGAAAGAAACTTGAAGCATGTATGCGAAAATAAATTAAATAATGGCAACTATAAGAAAAAAGGGAAAAAAATATTTAAAACAGAAAAAAAAATATAAAACAGAAAAAAAGAGCTACGTGTTCAGAGGAGTTGAAGCAAAATGGCAGCCAGTGCAGTCCCTTACCAGGTTAGTTTTGTTACTAGTTCGAATACGTACGGGTATTCCCAGTAACTGGGGGTCCACCGGCTGACGGAAGGGAAGGGACTCAGGGTCCTGCCGGTACAGCGCTTCCAGGGTGGGCATCAGAGCCTGACGCAGCTCCTCTGGCTTGAAGACTGTGAAAAGATGCCGTGTGAAGAAACAAACGGAGAGGGTGAGTTCTCGTGTTCTCCGGCTGTATTACACTTCTTTAAACCAGTGGCACACTTACTTTTCTTCTTGCTCTGAGCGCTGACAGGGGAGCTGCTGGAGGCTGCTGACCCTGAACCCTCCTCTTCGGGCTCCTTCTTCACCTCTGGCTTTTTGTCTTCAGCTGTTGCTCCCGACGATGACACAAAGGATGAAGATGTATCCATGGGCTCACTTTTACAGCCCTCACCCAACTGCTTCTCTTTCTTTATCTGAGAAGGTTCGGCTGTTAGTACACTGTGTAAATAAAACTAAATATGAGACCTTAAAGACGTCCTGCTTACCTCTGGTTTCTCCTCCGTCTTTATGTCAGCTGGACACTTGCCCATCTTCCCTTTGCCCTCTTCCTGGGTGTCAGCTCCTTCGTCGTCCTCCTCCTGCTTCTTCACCTCCATTTTGATGTCTTCCTGGCTGGAAGCTGAGCCGTCCACTGGGGCGAGCTGGGATTTGGGATCGGTGCTGCTGGTAAGTGAAGCTGGAGAGGAAACCTGACCATCTGCTGTCAGAGACAGCTTTGGGGTGAGCTGAGAACAGAGAAACGGTGTGTTAGCATCCCAAAGCGTGAAGCTTTAAATGAGTCTTCGATGACTTCATTCTCCTTCGAACTGAAGCTAAGCAGTTTCTAAGAGTTGTGCTGGGGGAAGAGCAGTGAAAGCATTGGATCTACTCACTGGAGTCTGCGGCAGCTGTAATGGCACATGAGCATTCTGGTTGAGCGCTGTTGACGTTTGACCTGCTTGGGGGCCAGAGGAAGCCACGCCCCCAAGTGGCGGCTGTGGAAGTTGATTGGCTTTTTCAGAGTTCACCGTCTGCCCTGACGGTTGCTGCTGCTGCTGCTGCTGCTGCTGTGAGGATTGTTGTGGTTGTTGTTGCTGCTGGGGGTGCTGTGGAGGGGGGAGCTGGGGTGTGCTGGGGGTCTGCGGTTGTGGGGTCTGAGAACGCGGTAACGTGGGAGGTGTTTGATGAGGTTGAGGCGTTAAGCTGCGAGCTGGTGATGGGGAGTTTGAACGAATGGGCGGGCAGTGAGGGAAGGAGTTGGGATGGGTGGGGGTGGAGGATGGAGGCAGGTTAGGTAGAGAGCCAGCGCCACTGGCATTAGAAGAGCCCATAGAGCCTCCAGCGGCTCCGGGGCCTGGAATGCAGGGCGCAGACTGTGGTGCAGGGCTGCTGGCTGGGCGGGAAGGCGGCGTTGACATCTGGTTCTGCTACATAGGAAACAGGACATAACTCTAATCACCTCTTTGAAACCTGCAAAATACACTACATATCTATTTACACTGAGGTGAGAATAATCATATGGCAGTGCTATTTACACTCAAAGCCACCGAGTGGACTCTTCCCTGATACACCCAAAGGCTCAAGGAAGTCAGATAATGTAGAGAGCAGCATATACAAAGAGACCATTTCTGTTCAACCCTGTGTTGCACTTCTGTCAGGTGCAAATAGCACCGTTAGTGAAGAGACTCATGGGTGTAAATACACACTTGGCACCCTGTGTGCAAATAGCACTGCTGGCTATTGACAGCTGGGTGCTTGTATGTGTTATGCAATTGGGTGTAATAAGCCATATCTATTACACCCAGAGTTCAAACTGCATTGATGATTATGAACACCTGGATGAAAACAGCACCTCGTAAAACGGATTAATTAATCTCTGCTTTTGCTATGAATCTCTAATAAGTCAATAAGTTAAAAACCCTCTCTTACCGGAGGCACAGCAGTTTGTGGTCCTGGCTGGTTCATGCCAACAGGACCAGAACCAAGTCCAGGACTGGACCCAGGAAACTGGCCAGAAGGGAGGTACTGGTTCTGTAGCTGTGTGGCGTTGGGTTGGCTCATCCTCTGTGCTCCCATAGCCATCTGAAAACAAAACAAGGGTCGAATGATTTCACATCAGAAACTACTAAAAACATTATTTGACTTCAAACCCTCGCCACAACTTAGTGCTACAGAAAACACTAACCTGGTTCATTGGAGGATTAAGAGGAAGAGGAGGTGTCGACCTCTGCCCCATTGGCTGCATCCCCATCTGAGCGAACTGGTTCATCCCTAAGTGTAAAGTAGGACAAAAATAAAAAGAGAAAATGAGTTAGCGTTTACTTCAATATGTAGCCACATAAAAAAGGTTGAAATAATAAACTTGTGGCCTCTAGGAACCCATAACCCGGTGAGCCATCGGGGTTCCTGTGGCTCATTAAGTCTTTGTGTTACTGTCATTTGTAATTTCATTGTACCTGCAGGGTTTTGCATCCTGTTGACCATCTGATTGGGTCCAGCTGGTCTGACCATGGACGGATCGGTGAGAGGACCATCTACAGAAATCACAGTGTTTAGTACACACACAATCAGAGAACTGTGGTGATGACATTATGTGTACTTACTAGGGGGTTGTCCTGGGGGCATGGGTGGCTGTACCATGCCAGGAGGCCCCTGTGGGATGCCTGGAGTGGCAGGTTGGCCAGGCATCATTCCCTGCTTCTGCAGCCGCGTCCTCCTCTTTTCTTCCAGCTCCTTTTGGATTTTATAGATCTTCTCCGCCAGCAGGTGGTAGTACTCCGCCTGAAGGCAGGAAGAAGGGTGGAAGTTACGGGATATATCTCAACAGAGCGTAACATACAGCAAATACTCCAATTTCCTCATTCCTTCTTTGGAATCTGATGGGCATGCTGTGAGCGTGTGAACACTGTGTGCGAGCGAACACTGGTTTCTTACTCGGCTGTTGGCTGACTCGTACATGTCCCCTTCCACTTTTCGAGCGTAAGCTACCAGATTCTCCATCCGCCGGTCTTTCAGTGCAGCTGGGTCAGGAGTGGGGAAGATGGCCTGCACACTGCTCACACACAGGATGAAACACACAGACCTACAATCACCTTCAGTACAGCTACGCCTTAAATTGTGCTTAGAATTTTCACTTTCAGTGAAGTGTTTTCTGGACAGAACAAGCTTACAGTTTGTGAACAAGGTGGTTGCGGAGATCTTGCGTGATGTCCTCATGCCAAGACTTCCTCATGCCTGCAGCTGAGGGAGGAGTAGCTGTGGGCATGGAGCCCAGGTTCCCCACACCGTCGTTCAACAAACTGAGAGAGACGACATACAACAGTTTAACCAGTGAAGTTCTAACTTTTGACTATTAATGCTTGAATCAGCAGTGATACGGAAAATAAAAAAAGTCCAACCTCTGTGCATTCATGCAGTTGTGCAACATGGCGTCTGGCAGTAAGGAGGACTGCTGGTTAGGAGGCTGCACACCCACTCCACCGTTTACTCCCATGGAGTTTCCTCCTGGAAAGAGACAGTTACTGAGTGTTATTTGGAAATACAGTCAAAATGGCGTCCACTCGATATAGATGCACGCCACCTTCTGCAGCACTTTTGATAATTGCATTAATGTTCAGAACGTGTGCGACACTTATCAAACTGACCCATGCTGTTCAGGTTCCTGTTCATCCCCGTCTGCCCCTGCAGCCCCTGGTTCCCTGTGTTCTGGTGCTGTGATATCTGGTTCCCCTGGTAGGTGAGCCCCAGTGCAGCATAGGCCCTCTCTATGGAGCTGGGGTCAATCTGACTGGGAGGGTTCAGGTTCGGAGTGCTGGACTGTCCACTGGGCACCCCTGAGGATAAAGCGTTCACTAAACCCACTGCCGCACTGTTGACAAGAGCTGCAGTGACGAAGAGAAAAGGTAAAAATCAGTGAAATAAGCAACCCTAACTATGCATTTTCCAGTTTTTAATAATAAAAAAAAAAAACACTCACGCTGCTGGTTCCTCTTGTCTCCAGCGTTTTTCAGTGGCAGGCATACAGGACAGTCATGTCGTGTGCAATTCTTCCAATGAGAGATGATCTGTCTGGATGAGGCACAGTGCGCCACTGGAGGACAGAAACAAATAAGGATGTTTGAGAAAACGCAGGAGAGGGGGGGGTAAAGAACACATGAAGTGAGAAGTGGTGACAGAGTGAACGAGGGATATGAATAATGAGACAGGAAGGAGAGAAAGAAGGTTCAGAAAGTTCTGAGATGAGTCATTCACTACAATAAAACTACGTCCAGATGGAAAAAAGAAAATTACAGAAGAAGAAGAAGCCAGCTATAGACTCATCCTGATACACAGAAAGATTGGGAGGCTACCCAAGAGGGACTGAACCACATACAAGAATAAGCACTAAGAAAAGAGCCGCTTCGGATAAACTACAACTTCACAGGCTGCCTTATGTTTATAAAATAATAAAAAAAACAGCAATCAGCATAATTCAACTCACCCTGGCAGGACTTGCCAGCCTGGCAGTGAGTCATGTGGTTGAGCACGTTCTTCATGGTGCGGCAGTGAGGCAGGTTGCACTGCCGCACTTCCCCGTTGGCCTGCTCCCTCCGCTGGCACTTGTGTGCGTGAAGCAAGAGGACTAGCTGCTGTTGGATCAACTTCCGCTTCTCAGGGTCTGCGGTGGGGGGCGTTGTGCCGGGTCCTGCCCCTACGGCACCAAGTCCAACTCCAGGACCTCCCACTGCTGTTGCTGCCACTCCGCCGATGGATACACCACCAACTGAGCCGGGCTGCTGAGACTGCTGCTGCTGCTGAGGGCAAAGATAAGATTTATTATTTACAAGAATGACACCAGATATCTGAAGAGCAGCTACAGCGTTACTTGTTATGAAGAGAAAAACATACTTTTGCAAAAAAGATGGCTCTGTAATGCAGCTATGAAGCGTCTTTATGCCACTTTTCTCACAATTTCTCATTTAAGACAGTTAAAAAAAGCTGATGTGTCCTTTCTCTGTGAGCGTTTTCAAAGGACATACAAGCATCTATCTATCCATCTGTCTATCTGTCTATCTGTCTGGAAACAAAAGCATTTACAGGTCAAATGTCAAGGCGTGTGTGACGAGATGGGGCGATGTGCTACAGAGTGAGATGTGCAGCGAATGAAAAAGTAAAAACCTTGACAGAAAAGTTACATTTTCACATCCACACAGCGACTGCCAGCGACTCTAAATCATTAAAGAGGTGCAAGAAATGCAACAATTCTTACCATCCCAGGCATGCCTTGACCTGGCGCCACCTTCTTGTCCATGTTGAACTGGGGGGCCATATTGTTTTGCAGGCCTGCCTTATTCTGGAGCTGTGGGCCCAGCCCTGCTCCATGCAGCCCCTGGCCTGCGGACTGGCCGTACGGACCGCCATAGGGGCCCGAGTTAGCCATCATATTCATCTGGGAAGAAAAAGAGACAAAGTGAGGACCAAGAAAGAAAATGTTCCAACAGCATCACATAAAACCAATACAACTTTGAGAGAAACTAACATGTTACTCGGTCTAATGATGAACAAAAACAGCCTAATTTCTTTGGTGCTTAATCAATAATAACACCAACTTTAAACAGCAGGACGTTTAAAATCGATATTCCCTAACACACAGAGGTAATCTACCACAATACCTTCTCACACCTTTAAAACAAAATCACAACCGTCATGCGGCATAACGACGAGCTAGGAGGTTAACCATCGATACCACAGAGTGAACGGTGATGCAGCTGTGAGTCTGACACACAACCACACTCCTGCACCTACTCTGAACAACTCAGGCATGTAGGAGCAGCTTCTGACACCAGCCAGCAGTTTCTCAAATCATTCACAGCCAAATGTAACAGCTTTGTAATATTTCCTGTACATATGGTACACACAAAAGGAGCATTTTAAACATCAACGCAGCAGATTCAACTACCACATGCTGATGCTGTCACTTCCTGGGGTATTTGTAACACCCAAAATATTGTGACTTTGAACACGCTTACCTTGTTCAGTGCTCCAGGTTGCTGAGGTCTCATCCCTGCCTGGCCTCCAGCTCCCATTGGCTGACTGCCCTGCTGCTGCAGAGTTTCAGCCAAAAGATTACCATTGTTACCCATGCCTGCACTCCCAGGGTAACCCATTCTGGGCGAGCCATTCACCACTTGTCCACCCATCAGTCCTTGCTGCTGCTGCTGCTGTCCAGGGTTGCCCTTCTGGGCACCCATCATGGCTGCTGCCCGATTCATGGCTCCCACCCCTCCAGCCATCCCAACCTGCTGCATTAATCCAGGCTGTTGCTGCTGTTGGCCCTGGGGGGGCATGCCAACGCTTCCCATCATCCCCATGGAAGCACCAGGTGGCGTGCTGTTGGAAGCAGGGCCGCCCTGCTGTGCAGGTGCTCCAGCACGCAAGAGTTCAGAGAGCTGTTTGTGTTTTGCAGCAGCATCCTGTCCTCCTCCCACACCAAGCCCTCCAAGAGTGGTGTGGAGTTGACTGACATCCCCTCCGTTGGTCAGCCCCAGGTCTGACGAACTGATGAGCTCATCTGGGAGGTCATGCTCCAGGTCAAAGAGTGAACCGAAATCTAGGTATAAGGAAACAAAAATCAAAGATTTCTTTGAGTTTACATACTTTTCCCCCCCCCTCACTCCACCCTGAAGCTGCAGGGGTTGCTTCCTCTCAGAGCCTGGATTTCTCCCCCCGGGCATCAGCTTGTGGTTTGGTGGGGTGCCATACATGGAGAGTGAACGCAGTGGGGACAGGGTGAGAAGCCGCAGAGAGGTAAACACTGCAGCTAGGTGTGTGCATGTACCGCTATGCAGTACAAGAGCAAGAAACGGAGGGAAGCAAGCCGGAGAGGCGGCACAGGTACAAAGTGATTTCTTAAAAATATATATCACGCCTTCATGAGTACATTAAGATGGCCAAAATAACAGTTAACAAAGCTCTTTCTGGCCTGTTGGCTGCATTAAGAGCCCAGAGAATGTGAGAAATTACACTTCTGATCTATGTTAATTTAGTTTCTGAGCTAATTGGGAAACTGCTGAGTCCATCTATCTAAAAACTCTTTTTTTCCTGATGTACAACGCCTCACATGCAGACATACAAGCCGTTTCATCGACAGACTGGAATAAAATAAAAACTAAAAAATGCATCATTTTAACTTTCTGTGCAGTTACAGCTGCATGCAAATAGAAAAATGAGGTCATGATTTTGTACACTTCCATGCAAATAAAAGTTAAATTCACAGCAAACGTGAGGGGAGTGAATATCTTGAATATTTTTGAGCAGCGGTGTGTCACGGTGCAGTCAGACAATGGAGGACCAACAAGAATGGGCTCCGCAGCAGAAACGTTACAAACTAAAAAGCTTCTTCTTCTAAATAAAAAAGAAAAGAAAAGACATGGATGATGATATTTAAAAAGGAAAAACACTGCGGATGATTTGCTCGTTTCATTTACACACAGTTTAAAAATAATACAGCCACAACTTCGCCTGGACGACACCGCTTCGCCCAACTTAATGAAGTGCCGAACAATGGCTAGCTTGTATACAATAGTTGACTAAAAACAGAGCATCCTCGCGGCTACTATAGCACAAAACTCACACTCCGGGGTGTTTATTTTCGGTTACTACGACAAAAGTTAGTATCTAACAGATAAAGTTAATCAATAAGTCGAACACTAATCATCACTTATAATCTTTTGCTAGCCAAGCTCAGCTGAGCCGGTGGTCCGGTGGGGTTATCAGCCAAGCTAGCTAGCCAGCTAGCTAACTCGGTTATCGTAACTTTCTGTTAAAGTTGAGTTTTTTTGGCTCCATATTTACACCTTATATGCGAAGTATGTTGTTTAATACATATGTTATCGCCTCCCGGTGACTAGTTAACTTTTACAGTAGCTGAGGAACTTGAAAGAAACTGGGGTGACTCGACTCTTCCATTGTTTGGAGGTGGATCTCATAGTTAATGCTAGCTAGCCTGTTGAGGCTAACGCATCAAAACAGAACTGCTTTGCTGGAAACTTTCTACCTGCCGCCTACTCTTCATCACGTTTCCTCTTTAGGTTCAGATTTAACCAAACTATTCATTTTATTTATGTCTTTAAAAGTGTGTAGTAGGAGTGCAGCTCAGTGTCAGGGCAGCTGTGCAGCTCTTGCAGGCACGTCCAGGTTAATTAAGACACTAACAGCGAAGCTTGTTTATGTTTTAGCTTCTAAACAATGCACACGACATATTTACCGTTTCCATCACTGGCAGACACAGAGAGGGCTGGAGAGGACAGCTTGGGCCTCTTGGCTGAAGGCGGGCCGGACTCCAGGACATTATCGGCCATATTTTTGACGAAATTTCCAAAAAAAAAAGCTGTAGATCCACGGAGGGCAAATGTATCCCCTTAATTTGCGTCTCCTTCTCCCGGCAATCAACGTTTCTGATCGTTCCCCCACCGCTCGGGGGACGGTAGGGGAGAGGACAGCAGTGTTGGGACTCTTTCAGTCCTCCCTCTCGGTGTCTCTCTCTCTCTCTCTGCAGATATCAGTCCCCCCTCCCCTGTCGGAGATTTGGTTTCTTCACTGATTTGAACAGGAGGAGGTGGGAAGGTGGAGTCGGCAAAAAAAAGGCAAGCGTGCGGCCCTCTGACAACCTCATGTAGCCTCTTCTGCGACACAAGAACCGTCCCGGGATCCGTCCTCCGCGCCGCGCTCAGTCCTGTCCGCCATAGTCCGCGGACAAAATCCCAGATTTCAGATCTGTTCGGTCAGGTCGCAACAAAAAAAAGAGAGAATCCAGATAAGACACAACAAAACCCAGGAGGAGTTCTTCATGTGTTAACTTCAGAGAAGGCCTCTCTCATGCAACAGTTAACAGTTCACCTGAGCAGACATCCCACTGCTGTCACATCCACCGCGGGCTGGACTTTAAAAAAAAACGCAGCTTTGCAGGAGAAGATGGATCCGAGCACTCACTCATCTATTGCGTTTTGTTTTGTTTTGCACGTGCATGCTGTGTTTTAAAAAAAAAAACTGTGTGTGACCATGCAAGGCACTGGGTCAGAAACTCATATTGCACATCTGCGCGTAAAGTCCACAGCAGTCCGCACGGTTTTGGCAAAAAAACAAAAAAAAACAGACGTGAAACCTAAAACACTTTGCACGCACGCTTCATTTTCTTGATTTTTTTTCAGACGCTAATTGGCAGATTGATCCAATTAGTTGTAATTTCTTCTTCTTTTTCTTTGCAGAGGACAGTGCGTTGGTGCGCTCTTGGAGAGGTGTTCCTCCACTGCTCCTGGAAATCACAGATGATTAAATACTCTCACCTGGATCCTGGATGTCTTGGCCGTGCAAGGACACACAGAGAGAGAGAAAAAAGACAGGAGTAGATATATATATAAAAAAATGATGGGTGAGAAATTATGGCTTCAGATCGGCACACTAATGTTGACACCCCCCTTTAAAAATCCTCTCATTGCCTCTTTGTGATGCTGAGTGCCCCCCCTTCGCGTTGATCCTGGCAATTTTTTACCCCTCTTCTCTTTAAACCAGTCTTTCTTTCCACCTCTCCCTTCTGCCCGGTAGCAATTTATTTATATAATTGTCTATGCGGGCTCTTTGCTTCCTCCGCCACAGACACATAATGATTTTTCATGTTGATGTTTTCCTCTTTTTTTCCGCAGGTTTTCTCTCCTCTTCCGCCTCTCCTCTCCTCCCCGTCTCCGCTCCTCCGCAAAAACACCCCCTTCCTTGGATTTTTCCGAGTATTTCCTTCTCATGCATACATGTACACACACACATATATATATATATATAAATACATATAAATATATATATATATATATATTTGTGTGTCGCCGAGCGCCTCCGCTGACGTCTTATCTTTCTTTTTCCGTGATGCTTCCTCTCTCCTGATAACGCAGATTCAGAGACTCTTTCTTCGACCGCCGGCGGTTCCTGGAGCGGCTGCTGTCGGCTGCCGGAGTCGCTCCTTCTTCTCTCGGTTATCTCCTCCTGTTTCTGACGGTCTGTCCGCACAAACAAAATGGCGGCTTGTTGTTTCTACTCCTCTGATAGGGGGGGAGGGTTTGAGGTACAGCAACATTAGGCGTGAAGGGGAGGAGGGAGGGAGGGAGGGAGGAAGGGAAGGAGAGGGGAGGCTGTCTTCGTAAGTGTTCGGGTGTGTCCGGAAACAGGTTCCGTACTTCGTTCGGCAGATATCAATCAGTGGAGGGGGACAGTGGCGCTCCACTGTACAGGAGCAGCGATGGAGAGTTCTACCTTCTTTACACGGTACAAAATGTAAATAAAAACAGCATTTAAACTTTATTTAATTTAAAAAAAAAAGGACAAAGAAACATGTTAAAGGGTCATATTTCCTTCTGTTCTCTTCTTTTGGATGAACTGCGTCAGCCATAACATTATTATTATTTTTTTGGTGAATCTTTTAAGCTCCTCCAGATTTGAGGGTCTCCTGCAAGGACCCCTTAGTCTGTTTCACAGATTTTCAGTCAGATTTAAGGCAGGACTTTGCTCTTCACTAGAAGAGATTTTGAGTCGTCACCATGTCGGAAGAGAAAACCACGACCCAGACCCAGTTTAATAAGATCCACAGTTCCAGGCTGACTGAATGACTGATGTCTGACTGTATGAAGTGTGTTCTTTGGGTTCTCCAACTCTCCTTTCTGTCTCCACATGAAGACGACATCTCTGTGAGCACACAGCTCTGGTTTAGCTTCATCTGACCAAAGGACTTCCAGACTCTGTGCTCTGTCTCCAGGTGGTCTCTAGCAGACTTCAGTCTGGTTTGGAGGTGTCTTCTCTGCAGTCCATTCCTGTGCAGGACTCTAGTGACGGTCTTCTCTGACTCTTCAGGTCCAGACCTGGTTAAATCCTTCACTAGTGTCTCTGCAGCTGTTCTCGGCTCTTCAGACTCATCTCTCACTAGTTTTCTCTCCAGAACCTTCCACATGTTTCTCTTCCTGTCTCTGACAGTCTGGTTCTGTTGGACTCTCTGTGAGCTTCTTCCTCTCACAGCAGCTCCTCAGACTTGAAGCTCTTTGATGAACTTGTGGATCTTCTCCGGCTTTGTAGACGTTAACAATCCTTTTTCACAGGTCTGAACTTTTTTCTCTCACTTTTGTCATGACGACCAGATAGTATTATTGATCACAGTGATTTGTACTATGGATAAACAAAGAGGACATGTTTTAATGGGGTTGATAATATTGATCCTGATTTTTAGTTTAATATTAAGGCTCACCAGCAGTAAATGTTCTGCCTTCACCTGACTCTATGTGCCTTGGATGGCCTTGATTCTGTGGTGGTTTACCACTTTTCCTTCCTTGGACCTCTTTGAGCAGTACTGACCACTGAACCCCCTGCAGTCCAGGTGATGCTCTGATCCAGCTGTCACTCCCGTCACTGCCCATTTTTCCTACTCTTAACATCAGCTGCATGATATGTCCCACCTCCCGACAGGTGCAACGATAACCAGACAATCAGTGTTACTCACTTCACCTGTCAGTGTTTGGTGTTTTATTCCACGTATGTCTGCCAAGACTATGTGTCACTTCAGAAAAAGATACCGTCAGATACTGTACTTATCATTTACAGTTTACAATATCGTTAAAAGATTCAGAGAACATACAGAGGTATTGGATGTTGGTGGTCTTCAGGCCGCACTCAGACAGGATTCTATAGTAAAATCACCACATATGCTGAGGAACACAGGCCAGCACTGCTTTTAACTTTCATTATAAACTCCATTATTCAAAGAAAAAAATCACAAACAAGGGACCATAGTGTGCAATCACCCTGCACTGATGTTTTTTCTTTGTGCTATTTTTAATTAAATATAGAGTGTAGATTGATTCTGAGATCTTTGCCTTCTGTTATTAGGTATTACGTTTCAACCTGAGTAAATACAACTCAGTTTATTAGTTTGGCATTTTCAAATATGTATAAAGATATTTTTAAACTGAAAACACGCATTCAAACACACACTCACACTCCTGTCAGCAAACGCCTTTTCACATTTCAGTGGATTGTATGTAATCGGTGCCATCAGTCCATGTTCGTCAGGTCCCATCTCAAACATGGTGATCTGATAATGTGATGTATTCTTCTACTCATCCTAACACGCTGTAAGCATTTGATGTTTTGTAGTGCAGCTCACCCTCATGCAGACAAACACTACCTTTACTGTCAAAGACTACAAAATGCAGGTGCAGACTCCACATTCTTAAACGTTTTACATTTCTGAGGCCTTGCTGAGGGTGAAAGAGAAGTTAGTCAGTGCACGCCCCACCTTTCATTTCTTTGGGCCCTGAGCTGGATGATGTCTACGCCATGGAGACGCCTGAAAAGTGCAGCACACACAGTCCGTCTCTCCCTGCCCTATCTCTGGGCACAGGCCTGCTCTACATCAGCGATGGTCTTTGGTGCGTCAGAGGACAGAATCAGGGGTCCTCCTTTGTTTCGGATCACTACGTCGTCCTCAATTCGGACGCCCAGGCCGCGGAAACGCTCCGGTGCCTGGTCGTTGTCTTCGCAAATGTACAAGCCTGTAGGAGCAGGAAGAAAATGAGGCACAACGAGAACGAGGAAGTGTGGTTTAGGATCAGTAAGACCTGCATTTGTACCTGGTTCGATGGTGATAGCCATTCCCTCCTGGAGAGGTTGTGAGCGGGAGAGTTCGGGAGTGTCATGGACGTCCATGCCGAGGTAATGACCAACATGGTGGGGACAGTACCGCCGTGCAGCCTGGGATAAAGAGACACAAGTTTTTTCTGACGACAGTCTGTGCAACAGTGGTCACCATGACAACAATGATGATGATGTCTGGAGGTTTAAAGTGTGCAAATGTTGGATTCTTTCAATTACTCCTCCTACACTGATCACCATCTACACAGGCATTGAATGAGTCTAATTTTCCAATAAATACCTTCAAAACGTCAGCATCACTGGTGCTGGCCTTGAGGATGCCGAGCCGCTTCAGCTGTCGTCCCAGCAGAGCCAGCATGGTGCTGTAGATGTGATCCAGGCTGACGCCAGGGGAGCAGAGGGACAAACAGGAGCGCTGCACCTCCAGGACGGCCTCGTACAGCTCCGCCTGGGCAGGACTGAACCTGGGGGGAGAGAAGTGTGTTTCAGGTGGCAGGCTAACACTTTTTAAGCTGCAAGTTTAATCTGACTTACTTTCCATTCACCGGCCACGTTCGAGTGATATCACTCACATAACCAAAATATTCGCAGCCACCATCGAGCAGAACCAGTTCACCGCTCTGAAGGAGGAGGAAACCGAGTAGATCCTTTATGCTGCTCAATCATAACTTTATATTAATGTCCCTGTTGTTCTTTAATGTTTTTTTGTGTGTGATGTTGTTACCTTGATGATCTGGTTGTTGTTTATGTAGTGCAAAGTGTTAGCTCGATTCCCGCCAGCAACCACAGGTGGGTAAGCCAGGAAGTTAGCACCATGGATCCGATTCTCAAAATCAAACTAAAACAAGAGACATATGTTTAAAATTTTTACTCAACCACTATAATACTGATCTACCTGCAGAAAACAGGGTTTTTTTATTTTTACTACTTGTTGCATCAAATGAATTGCTTTCCTGTTTGATCATCTTATTAAAGGTAGGGTAGGAGATTCTGAAAACTCAGTGAGAGTCAGCCAGATTTGGAAAGTAAACACACGCCCCTTTCTCTCGGAGCTCACCCTGAAGCCACGCCTCCAATCACATGGACGAGCGTTACCTGAAGATGAGCTGCGGTCTGTGACTTCGGCCATCATGCGCGTACCTCTCTGGTGCGCACAGAGCAGGAAGAGAGTGACAACCAGCCAATACTCCGTGCAGGGTCCATCCGGAGGATTGGCTGATGTTTTTAGTGTTTTATAGCTTCCACAGATGATTCATATTCTTTGTTTTAATGAGAAACTGCCGAACTAATTGGTTGCTATCGGATTGTGAAGAGAAGTTACACTAATTTATCAAAAAGTGCATCAGAATGAAATCTCCTACCCTACCTTTAACATTCAATAGTTTTATATTAACAATATATCTACATACATAATAATTATAGTTGCAATATTACATGAGCTTCATCATCATACGACAGAGAGGCAGTATCACACAGAAGTCGTTACCTTTGCAAAGAGCACAGCTTCATCCACATCTCCTTGCGACAGAGCCATCGTCCTTCTGAATGCCTAAACGTAAAAATACCAGAATTTGAAATTCATCTGAAACATCAGACATTTCTACACCCCTGGTTCCAACTGGTGGTCCAGACTCCCTAAGGGGCTCACCAGAAATCACAAAGAGGGAATGAGGCGGTTAGATTTTCCCATTCAATCTTTCCTCTTTATTGCATCTTATATATAAATATAATCAACAGAGTATGAGCCAAAAAATAAGACTGACTTATGACACAAGATAACAAACTAAAATGTCCACCTGTGCTGAGATGCGGCCTGCTTCCTGCATGAGCGCCACCTCTGCTGAGCTCTTGACGGCTCTGAGCGAGTGTATGAGGGGTCTGAGGGAGCGCGGTGTCGGCCCCGCCTCCAGCAGGGAGCTTATGTGGGCCTGGTGGAGCCGAGGATGAGCAGGCTGAGAAGCATCATACCACAGCTGAGTACCTGAGAGAGAGAACCAGAGCGGTTGATGACACTGCTTCAGCGCTCAGATAGACATTCTATGAAAACATCCTCACACCTTTGAGGCTCTTGAGTACAAGGCTCAGCTCCTCAGTGCTGTGAACTCTTTCTATGCCAGTCAGCGCAGCTGCTCCATCTTTCCCTGACCGTGGCCCGTCCCACAGTTCCCTCCCTGGGTCTCTGCGGGGGACGAACAAGATGGCCTGATCTGGTCGCCCCTTCCCGTAAAGAACTAAGGCACTGTCAGGCTCCAGGAAGCCGCTGAGGTAGAGGAAATCCTGAGGGACATTTAGTCAGGAAATATTATTCTTCATGGCAACAGGGGAAAAGTCCTGCAGCTTGAATCCAAACACTCACCTGGTTCTGGTGGAAGGGATAAGGGATGTCATTGGTCATGTAGCGAGTCGGATGGGACAGGACGATCACCACATGTGTGCTGGAGGAGGCAGAGGGTCCCAGTTTGTCAGCCTGGGCCTCAATAAGCGAAGCCAACCGATGTCTGCGGAGCTCAAATTCTGTCTGGCTCAAGCCTGGTGTCACCTCCCCTGAGGAGCAGAGAGAGAACGGCTGTTCGAATGTGTTGCTGACATGACTTTCACAAGTCCACCGTGATCCCTTACTCACCATGTTTGATGAGGTGTGGATGGGTGAAAGGGCTGGGCTGGCCGAGGTACCGAGATGGAAGCGTCTTTGGCTTCAGACCTCCTGGTTTTAAAGAAACATTTCTGCACCAAATACACCCTGAAGACAGAAAAAGACTCTTTTACATTCAATCATTCATTTTGTTTCTCTCTTTTTAGACAATGGAGAGGAGCTAGACAAGAACATACTTATTGATATTGGCTCATATTAAGGGTGATCGATAAATTTTCACCCTTCGATAAAGTCCCTCCTACATTTGCACCTTTAGTCCAGCAGCTAAGATCCCTTTTTGAAGAAGTACATGATGGGGACCTTCAGAAAGCTGTGACATCATCACTATCACACACTGAGCTCCCTCTTCATCCTGGGGATGTAGTAGTAGTAGTAGTAGTAGTGGAGGACTTGTGGGTCGCCCTACAGTCTTCATCAGTTTGGAGGAACCTGGGCTCCCTTCCACTAGCATCATTATTACTCACCACAAACTTCTCAATCACTCTTTATTTATACATTTACAATTAAATTAGTACTGGTGGATTTTTTTCAATTATTATTATTAAAAGTCTTCCTCTAATGTAAAGTAATTGAGTATATTGAAAGTGAAGAGGTCTCACCTCTAGTCCAGGTCAGCCGGGGCAGCAGCCTGACAGCAGAGCTCACCAAGCTGCTGGCTGAGGGCACCATTGCTGCTGCTGCTGCTGCTGGAGGACACCGATCAGTCACAGCATGTTTCCCCGCTGCACACACACACACACACAGTGTCACCTTCAACTCAAGGCGGTTTTATTTACCCACACACTCCACGGCGTGGTGTGTATTAATTGTCCGCGTTTTTAAAATCCTAATTCTCCTGGCTGACAGTTACATAGCTAGCTCGCTGCTTCCATGTCTTTTAGCCACGTTAAGCTATGACAACATGCAGCCCCGAGTTTTGTTTTCCAGGCGGATAATAGTTCCATATAAACAGACAGGGCACGATAATTGTTCTTATTTTACATTACTGTTTGTACTTCTATCAGCTACTCATTTATTACGCGTACAATTTTCTAATTTTAATGCTATAATTCAGTTTTTGTACGGTGTTTTTGCCTGACAGACCTCACTCAGGGTATAAACGGCTCCACACTGTCGCGGTCTGTCCGACAATATCGCCTGAATGAAAACCGAGGAGCGACGCCACTAACAGTGAAGCTGTGTGTAGTAGTGATAAAAATCGACTGCAGTCTCCCTGTGTGGGTTTTCTTCTCGATTCTGACCGCTGTACTTCTTCAGTCAGGTGCGCTGCATTACGACTATTCAAACATAAATGTGCAGTTCTGAAGTGTTTTTTATTTATTTATTAATTACGGCCCGTGTTGCAGCTAGCTAAAGACGTTATTATGCGTCAAACTGTCATCGCGTCACGGACGGATTCACATTTCCAGAAACTTCTGACCGTTCAAATGTTATTATCGCTACATATGTGTGTACACTGAAAGTCTGAATTGTTCTGTTGTTGTGTTGATGTGAACTGTGTGGTGTAGAAAGTGAGCTCTCATTCAATCGCTGCACGTTAGCACACGCAGCTAACTAATGCTGGCATTAACGTTAGCCGTTGCGCGCGTAAACAAAGCAGCACTTGGCTAAAAGTTGGTGGTTTTTTTTTGTTTGTTTTTGTTTTCTTATTTGTGCTTCTCACGCTGCAGCTCCGTGTGCTGGACGTGACACAGTAACATGGACCCACGGAAAGTGTCAGAGCTGAAGGGCTTCGTGCAGCTGTGCGAGTCCAACCCCGGGATCCTGCACCTTCCAGAGATGGGCTTCTTCCGGATCTGGATGGAGGAGTTAGTATGCCTGATAACATAACTGCCTCTAAGACCCGTGTGAATGTTCTGCTCATGTTAGCTAAGAGAATCAAACAGTTTCGTTTTTAATAATGTTAACTTAAAGTCCTGATCCGAGGGCAGGGTTTACCACGTGCCCCGTCCCGCCCCCCTTCTAGTACAAACCTCGGGACCCGGTCTGTGTGTTTGTGTTGCTCAGGGTTGGGCATTTATTCAGTTTAACAGGCGCACTGTGGTTTTTCACTTTATATTTTGGACACAAAAAAACAGCCAAGAAACAGACTGTATATTAAAGTAGGTTTTTAGGCGGAAGTTCTTGCTAAAGCCCAAAAATATCCAACAAATGCTGGCGTTCATGTCTTTGGCTGGTTTGGGACCAAACATTCTGCTCTTTAATGTACCAGCAGGTGGCAGTAGTCTGTGTTCCTCATTCTTAAAGGGAAACTGGTAGAAGAGCAGAGTGCATCCTCAACATTTCCACAGCAGTCCTCCTCACCATGCAGGGATCAGATGGTCTTTAATTATTTTTTATTCCAAAAGGCCATTTTATTCTGAGAATATTAAACTACTAACATGTTGATGAAGATTCTCAGTCATCCAGGTCATCATACGTAGAGAAGATTGAAGCAAGGCGTCTGGACTTGAAGAGTTTTCTTGAAGACGTTTCGCTGCTCATCCAAGCAGCTTCATCAGTTCTTAAACTACTAAATATTAAAGGGGCAGCAGTGGATCAGTGGTAGAGCAGGGTTGTCCAATAACCGGAAGGTTGGTGGTTCGATCCCAACTCCTCCCTAGTCAGTGTTGTGTGTCCTTGGACAAGGCACTTTACCCGCATTGCCTCCAGTGTACTCACTGGTGTGTTGCTACGGTACTTGTGTTGCTACTTGCTACTTGCTCAAAACTAAGACCAAGACCAAAAGGGGTAACTTGGAGAGAACAAAAAAGACATAGCTTTACACTGAAAGGTGACTTCATCATGTTTGTCATATATTATTGAATGCACACTCTGTTTTAGCAGATCAATTATATCTTTACCTTTTTCTCTAATTTTGTAGCATGGGTGCAACCATTCCTCCCCTGCCTAAGACACACGGTTCATGCCAGGTGACACATGTTTCTTTAAAAGTTTGGATGACTTTATTTTGATGTTTTATATTCCAACAACTCTGTTAATAAACAGTGAAACACTCAGAAATAAGAATGTGACACTTTGTTTTAAGAGAGCATGATCTCTGATTGGCAGGGCGGCTGTCCATGTGATCCTCCCCCCACGACATCTTCACCTCCTGAGCCTGAACCTGCTGCGACGACTGGGAGCGAGGAGAGTGATATAGGTACAGAAACCATCTAACCTCAAGCTCGTCCTAATGACGGCTGTGCTTCTAAAAATGTTTCCATTTCCAGAAATTGACGACGAGGGCGTGATTGAGCCGGACACTGATGAGCCGCAAGAGATGGGAATTGAAGATGCTGAGGTAAATAAAGCATAAAGCATATCATCTATTAATTCTGCATAGACTTACTCATTTAAGGCGTTTCCCAGGTCACAGAGGAGATGATGGATCAGGCCAATGAGAGGAAAATGGAG
Organism: Parambassis ranga; assembly: GCF_900634625.1. NCBI lineage: Eukaryota > Metazoa > Chordata > Actinopteri > Ambassidae > Parambassis > Parambassis ranga. The sequence goes on from NC_041029.1 coordinate 14,771,725, forward strand.
GCCATTAATGCTCTAGGAGAAGGTGGGTTGAAGAATACACACACATACATGTATTTACTGCTGAAAACTCCATCACCTGCCTGATCGCTACCTTGTTATTCCTCCTATAGGTGACCTGCAGAAAGCTCTGGATCTCTTCACTGAGGCTGTCAAGCTGAACCCCTGCTCAGCCATGCTGTACGCCAAGAGAGCCAGGTGAGCGTCTTTTAATCCAGATCTCCTGTGACACCGACTGTCCTGCTGGACTCCGAGCATGACCATTTGTCTTTATTTATTTTGTCTCAGTGTCTTCATCAAGATGCAGAAACCCAACGCAGCCATCAGAGACTGCGACAGAGCCATTAGCATCAACCCAGACTCTGCACAGCCGTACAAGTGGAGGGGAAAAGCCCACAGGTACGCACCAAGTTATCAAGGAGAATACTTAGGATGAGAAAGACAAACCAAACCCTCAAAGTAAACTATAACATGTTGAGTGAATGATGAAGTCTGCCTGTGTCCGAATGTGTGCAGGCTGCTGGGTCACTGGGAGGACGCAGCCAAGGATCTCGCCACAGCCTGCAAACTGGACTATGATGAGGATGCCAGTGCGATGCTGAAGGAGGTTCAGCCAAAGGTATAGGTGACTTTTTTTCTGATGGGAGTAACAACGGACGGATATGGCAGTGTATCATCTTTGTCATTCTTTTTCAGGCTAATAAAATTTTGGAGCATAGACGCAAATATGAGCGCAAGAGAGAGGAGAAGGAGATCAAGGAGAGACAGGAGCGGATAAAGAAGGCCAGAGAGGAGCATGCACGAGCTCAGAGGGTGAGTCCCTGTGGACATTTCACAGTTTCCGATCTTTAAGTGTATCCATGCTGCCTACTGGAGGTGCCTCAATACAGCCAAACACCGGTGGCACAACTAACATTGGCCGAACCAAATCCTCCACATCTTTCATTTCATTCATTCTGCATTAACAGAGAGAACACTAATATCTCCACAGTAAAAGCCTCTTTATAAACCGCTGAATGTATCAATGTGTCTCATAACAGGAAGAGGAAGCACGACAACCTGGAGGAGGATACTTCCCTGGTAGGAGCTGGCCTTTGTAATTTATATTTATTGTCCTCTACATAGCTGTAACATGCTGTAACATCAGGGGTCTTCTTCTGCAGGTGCTGCTGGATTCCCCACCGGAGGACCGCCTGGCATGCCTGGTTTCAGTGAATTCCTGAAGGACCCTGAGCTGCTCAATGCCATGAAGGTGACTTAGGCTACGCTCAGACTGCAGGTCTTGATGCTCAATTCAGATTTTTTGGTGTTTACAAAAGAATATGCGACCGCTACCACTCTCCTGTGTGAACGGACTGCGGCCCTGAGGTGACCCGCATGCGCAGAAGAGGACACGATGTCACACAATGTGTGCTTGTGTGGCTTTGTTTACGTTAATGTCAGATCGTAGCCAACATAATTACAACCAAATAATATTAAAAAGAACACTGAGAAGGGAGAGCGCGGTAGCTGTGTGTGGGTGCAGAGTGGGGGGATTGTGATGTGACTGCTTTTATCGACACTGACTTCATTCATAATTTCAGAATGACGTGAACCTTTGAATACGTCTGTGAGCATCTTTCTGTATCACTTTCACGGCAAGAGAGTCGACATCTCCCTCATCTGTGAGCAAGCACGTTGGAGTCGGGCTCTACCTCCTGGCAACAAGCGCTTGTTGCTAACAACACCGCTTGTCTGCCCGCTCCTGTGTCACAGAATTGTGACGTCTGTCGCCTTTCACTGACGCAAAAGTCGGATATATGCCGCATAGCCGTTCAGACTGAGGTCGCATTGCAAAAAAATCGGATACGTATCTGATTTAGGACCACATATGAAAGTGGCCTGGGTCGGATATAAAAAAAATCGGAATTGAGCTGTTCAGACTGTCATGACAATATCAGATATAGGTCACATTTGTGCAAAAAAAAAAAAATCGGATTTGGGTCACTTTAGCCTTATTGTTCAACACTGAACCTCTTTCAGAGGGTTAAGTAGTTGACAAAGAATAGTCTCCCATCAGATGGGAGATCTTCAGGAGAGGAAATATGACCCTGTTCTCTTTTTTTCTTTCTTCAAACTCCAGGATCCTGAGGTGATGGCTGCCTTCCAGGACGTGGCACAGAACCCGTCCAACATCGCCAATTATCAGAGCAACCCTAAAATTATGGCCCTCATCACCAAGCTGGGTGCCAAATTCGGAGCCCCACCGCAGCCATAATTAAGACCAAAAAAAAAAAAAGGAGAGTGGATTCAGTTCTGAACAATTATTCACTGTGTGTAGTTGAAACGGGGAGTGGACGACGTGTGGTGTAGAGAAAGCTGGGGCAATTTTTTTAAATGTTCTTAATCAGCCTGTTAGCACTTAGTGACATCTTTACAAACTGGTGGTCAAGAGTCAGGTTTGATAAACTTACACAACCTCTTTCCCCTTCTGATGCATCTCAGCTGGGACTTTACTTTAACTTTGATGTCTCCTGAGCGTTTTGGAAGCGCTGGGAGCTCACCAAGCATTTCTACAGCCATTTTAATACATGGTATTAAAATTTAGCTATAACTGTTTTATTTTCTTTTTGTGAACAGAGGTGAACTCACACAACTGTCAACACGTTTTGTTATCAGATCAGTTATTATAAATGCAGAAAAAACTAATCTGTAATGTTTAACCCTGTTGGAAAATGATTCACAATAATAAATGCTGTTGCAGCAATAAGAGTTTGATCTTCACTTCTAAGAACTGGGTTTAATAAGATTGTAAAGAAGATCATCCAGAAGGAGCTGGAGCTTCTGGTGTGATTTGATGTTTGATTTGTTTCATTTTACAGTTTTTTCCCCACAGTAATGTTGTATATTTAGGGCAGCTGGAGAAATTAGTCTTAAATTTTTACTTAAAAGTAGTTAGGTGGTTGCAGAAACCCTAATTACCGGTAATCTCTAGTATCCACAAAAAGCACTACAAAGAATAAGACACTTTATTAAAATTTCAAATTTTTTAATCAGGAATTTTTGCTTGACAACTTACAGCCAACCACTAATTCTGACTAAAATACTTAGTGGTAGTCCTCGTCAGGTGGCCGTAATTTTTCAGACAATGCTGCTGCTAACTTCTCAACTGTCTTAAACTGAAAGTTCATGTGGCTCCCTGCAGATGCTGCAGTTTAAAATCCAGGCCTGCAGAGAGACCGGGTCACTGGGCCGTTTAATCCACACGGCACATCTGTCTTTCAGCCAGAGGATTACTGCTCTGTGACACAGTGTCTGACCGGGCAGATTCCTGCCACCGTGGACAGATTTTGTGTGTAGCCACTGTAAGACAGACTCTCTCTTTCAAATAATTCTGACCTGTTTGTGATAACATTCCCGTTTATTTATGTACTATAACAACAACAACAACAAAAAAACAACATTTAGTATTGGAGGGAGGGAATAAAGAAGCAGGGAAGATTGCAGAAGCCAAGGATGATACAGCTAATGTCCATATCTGTAAAAAGATGAGAGAGGATGTGGCGTCACTGCAGATGATCATTTTAAGAAATATTAACAATGTTTAACTACATGAGGAAACCAAACTAAGATTAAAATGGATTCTAATAAATGATACTCACTTTTGAAACTCCCACTCCCTGTTGTCCAGGGGACACACCTGTCTGGTTTTCAGCCAGCGAGAAATACAGTGAAAATGGAAGGCATGCTGAGGAAGACACACAAAAGCTGGTGAGGACAACAGTTCAGTGTTAATCAACATGTTGGAGGCAGGAATGGGAACTCACGTTGCAGACACCCCAAGCTACAGTGCACTCTTCAGAGGTTGCAGAGGCTTGGTTGGCCTGACACTCTATGCCTGAGGGAGCAAAGAGAAAATGAATGATAGACACCAATGACTGTGACGAGAGTATGGTAAGACTTGCAAAAATGTTCAGGTGAACTTACAAAGGTCCATGATGTGGTTCCTACAGATAGCACAGTTATCTACCACGATGTCCCAGGCCCACAGCGCCACAGCATTCCACTGGAGCGGATCAAAATCAGTCATTAACAATACATTTAATGAGTGATTAAACACATGCTATACACACAATATGCCTAAATTGAGTGTAGGTGTAGGTGTAAAGTGCTGTAAACAAATTAAATTAAAAACAAGAAATATCAGATTTTTAGGTTACAGAACAGGCTCTTAGTGTAAAGTGTCATTTATTTGTAAAATAAAAATCGAATTTCTGCGTCTCCTGTTTCCTCATTTTGAAGAAATCCAGCGTGTTGTTGTAAAACACTACAGTGAGGGGGGAATATATAAAACTGTCATATTATTGTGACGCAGAAAAGTAAACTCTGAATTCAGTAGCGCTTTAAAATACTCATTTATTAAATGACACTTTTTGTGGATGCCAATGTTGATAAAACTGAACGTAGATGTTTTACAATCAAAATACGGCTAGACCATGTCGATTAAGTCAATATTCGAGAAATCTCGTAAAGCAGCTTAGCTAAGTAAGCTAACGACTTATCTACTTCAGATAACAGTTGTTCTAATAAACGTATGTGTTACTATGTTAACTCGGCTTGTTTGTTTTATTAATCAAACTGCTGTTATGGGACTTGTTCGAGTCTTTAGACTTCTTTCACAATCTCCACAACAGAAGTGCGAAATCACGCTCAGTTTTCATGCTAACAGCTACAGTGCTGCCGATCTCCCCCCCAGCGCTAGCTTACAATAAGTGAGCGTTAGCATGCTAACAGGCGGCTAAGTAGCTAGCGGCAGTAAGCTGTGTAAAGTGCCGTTTAGTTGTGCTGTTACATTTTACCTCGTTCCATCCATTACTGTTTATAAAGTCGTACCTTTTTCACTTCAAACCGCTTCTTGCTGGCCCCACTGTTTGTGCCGCTCGGTGTATCCACATCCATAGCTGCTGCCATTGTGAACAGGGAAGTTGAGCCTTTTTTTTTGGTTCACTCGCACGACCCGGAAGAAACATGACGTCACCTTCCGTCAGCGAGTATCATCGTGTATCAATCAGTTTGTCGCGATACATGTGGAAAAATTGAGATTAAATAATTATGTTATGTTGACTAAGACTATTTTATTAATGTTAGCTCCATTTACATGGAGTGGGGATGCCCACAAGGAAAATGTTAAACAAAAGTTCAGGTTCCACCGAGATTTGAACTCGGATCGCTGGATTCAGAGTCCAGAGTGCTAACCATTACACCATGGAACCGCTGTTGCCCAAAGTCAACATGCAGGCATATATCGCTATTGCTAACTGATAGTGATGACGTGAATATGAGGTATTATACAGAATATCAGTCATGTACACTACCGTTCAAAAGTTTAGGGTCACTTAGAAATGTCTTTATGTAAAAAAAGATAACATTAAAGTAATCAGACATACAGTCTAGACATTGTTAATGTGGTAAACGACTATTCTAGGTGTAAACGTGGTTTAACTGTGTTAGCTAATCGTGTAAAAGGTTAATTGATGATTAGAAAACCCTTGTGCCATTATGTTAGCACAGCTGAAAACTGTTGTGCTGATTAGGGAAGCTTTAAAACTGGCCTGGTGACTCAGATTTTTGGACGGTAGTGTGTATAAACATGATTTTGGCCAACAGTTGTGATTGTTGTGATTGTTTAATGCACTTAAATGTATAATATAAATGTATTTTATATTTCATTTATAATGAACGTTTTGGACAGACAGAAAGCTTTTTTTCTTTTATTGCTTTGTGTTTAGATGACAGACTTTATGCACATTTTACCGCTCTAATCTATATTATTTAAAATACAAAAAAATCATGCCAGGCTGCAGAAAATACATTTGATCACAATTCATCTGACCCACTTATCACACCGTCTTCTTGTTCTTTGTGGTTTTTGGTGTCCCAGGTTTTCTTGGAGGTTGGTTCTTGGGAGGTTTGGCTGGTTTTGCTTTGGGTTTTTCAGGCTTCACTTTGAGTTTTTGGCTAGGTTTGGATGTCTTCACTTTTGGAGTTGATGGAACCACCACAGCCTTCTCATCTGGAGGAGACACGTTTTCTTGGCAGGACATGAAGACCTGGACGTCTCTGACCCTCTGTCCTCTGAGCTCAGGAGGGTGACCACAGGTTGCTCCAACCTCCAAAGTCACATTCTCCATCCACCTGAACAACGCACAGAAAGGTTTTTAACATTCTAGGCACTTTCCTGAGTGATCTCTTCCACATCAATACTGTAGGAAGTCTGACCTGCGTAGGGGCAGCAGAGGACAGTCACACAACAGTGGGTTGTCCTGCAGGTTGACCACTTCCAGGCCGGTGAGTGGTCTCAGGTCAGGGAGCTCCTGGAGGCGGTTACCTCTCAGTGTCAGAGTCTTGAGGCCTGGACCCAGCCCCAGCAGTGCATCCATGGACATCTACACATCACAGTAGCACAAAAGATGCTCTAAAACAAGCTCAATATATGGCAGGTTTATGTTAGCTTAGCTATGTTAGCATGTATCGTACCTTCTCTAGTCCAATCTGGTCCATGTGAAGCCTCATCAGCCTCTGGGAGACAGGTTGGAAGGCTTTAGGTCCGACCCAGGGAACTAAATTCTGAGACAAGTTGAGCTCCTCCAGACTGGAGGCCTCAGACAGAGCATGGGTGGGCACCTCGGTCAGCTGATTCAAGTCCAGGTGAAGCACACCGAGGAACCCAGAGTCCAGAGCACCTTTGGCAATCGCACTGATGGAGTTGTTGCTCAGGTAGAGCTCTCTGAGCTGAGGAGTTACTGAGGACAGCAAACCGCTGGGCTCTAGTTTGGAGATGGCATTTCTCTCCAGGTGTAACACAAACAGACTGGGAAGGAGTGACAGAGCTGCAACGGAGACAAACAGACGATGTTTATGATCCTATACACAGTAAACACGGAGTCAGCTCCTACAGTCCAAACCTGCTCACCTGATCCAGGGAACTGAGCCAGCCGGTTCCCTTCCAGGTGGAGATAGGTAAGCTTGGGGGCTCCATCAAAGGCTCTGTGGTCCAAGGATATGAGGTCGTTGTCAGACAGATACAAATAAAACAGGTCCTTCATACCCCTAAAGGCGCCGGCCTCGATTTCGTGGATCTTGCAGAACTGCAGGTGCAGGGAGATGACCTGGCTGCTGCCCGGGAAGCTGTTGGCGGGCAGGTAGTGGAAGTGGTTGCTGCTGAGGTCAAGCAGCTGCGTCTTAGCTGGGAAGCCTCGCGGGACTTTAGTATGACCCCGACCCTCACATGTGGCGTGCTGGGATTCGATCTGGCGGGAATCAGATTAGAATAAAATGTTTCCGAAGACAAACAGCAAAAAACACCAACAACACTACAACAAAATCAGGACTCACGTCACATTCACAGTTAGGTGGACACTTGATTTTCTGCTTGGGGCTGGATGTGGGTGCAGGAGTGATGCTTCCTGTGCTCTTCTCCACCTCCTCCTCCTCCTTCATGGTCTCCTCCCTGCTGCGGCAGCGCAGATCCAGCAGAGCCACAGCCTGCAGCGGCTCATCTGAGAGGTGAGGAGGTCCAGCACAGGTTCCCAGCAGCGTCACACCTCTAGCTCTCGCCCACTGCTTCAGAGGCCGCATGTAGCAGTTACAGTAGATCGGGTTGCCTTAAAACATGGTTGACAGTCAGCATTGATCCTGATTTATGTGTCTTAATAAAAAAAATGAGGATACAGTTATACCGGTGAGGTTAAGCCGAGCTAGCTGTTTGGGGCCTGAGAGTGGCTCCAGATACCGAAGCTGGTTGTGGCTGAGGTCCAGGTGGGAGAGCAGTGGGGCTCCGGACAGAGCCTGCTCTGACAGGTCCTGAAGGGACATGTGGTCAAGGTAAAGGTGTGTCAGCTTCGCCATGGAGACGGACTCTTCCCCAAGGTAGATCATGGGGTTATGGCTCATTTCCAGGCGAGTGACCTCACGGAGTCTTCACAGGGAGGAGAGAATAAAGTAAAACATCATCAAATTAGACCTGTGCTAAATCCATATTGATCCTACATACCTCATCATCGTCTGCGTGGGGAAGAACTGCAGCTCATTGTGATCCAGACTGAGGCGGCTGAGGGTGAAGAGACCAGCAAATGCCTCGGGTGCCAGGTTGTTGAGGGAGTTGTGGCTAAGGCGAAGCCACTTGATGTTGTTCAGGCCCTGAAAGAGAAGAGAGACTGATGTGGAACCAGATTCTCAAAGAGCTGCAGCCTTCCTGTGACTTTCTGAGTCTGTCGAACCTGGAAGGCCATGTTGGGAATGTAGACCAGCTGGTTGTGCGTGAGGGTGAGCGTGTTGAGGAAGCCCAGCTGCGTGAAGGCTCCAGGCTGGATCTCCTCGATACGGTTATGATCCAGAAAGAGTTCCTTCAAGGAGGAGAGGCCATCGAAGGACTCCTGAAACCAAAAGAATGAATATAAAACCATGCGTTTGTTTCAACGTTTCAACTGTTCCTGATCAGACCTGGTACAGGATGTCAATCTTGTTGTAAGCCAGGTTCAGGGAGACCACGCGCCCAAGCGTCCGGAAGGCGCCCTCCATCACCCTGATGATGCCGGATCGCTGCATGTTGAGGTGGGTGAGGTAGGGCGTGTGCATGAACGCTCCCCTGGGTAACACCTGCAGGTTGTTGCTCCTCAGGTCCAGTTTCAGTGTAATCTGTAAGAGTGATGGATGACGTGTCTGAAGCAGAGGTGGACTGTTCTACACATCAAAGCTGATACATCATGTTTGACCTCGTCCTCACCTCGTCCACAGTCGGGGGGATCTCTGTGAGGTTCTTGCCCACGCAGGCGACTGTGAGTTTTTTGCCATCACAGCTGCACTGTTTTGGACATTTTCCGGCTTTTGCAGGTAAACTCAGGATTAAAACCAGCAGGACGACCGCAGCAGAGAGGAAGAGCTTCATCTGTGCCAACAAAACTAAATTAAGCATGATGACTCCAGCATATTTTTTTATTTATTAAGGAAAATAAGTAATTTCTTTGTAAAATGTGCTCGATCCCAGTTTGGCTGCATCGCTAGTTTCATCTAGATCTGTTCTGTGTTCGAATACATGCTCAGCTGGTAAAAAGTTTAAGTATGTAAAAAATGTTTTTTCTTAGTTAAATTTGATGTAATTCGATATTTTTCATATCTCCCTGCTACAGTATCACTGCAGATTGTGGGATTTTATAACCTCATTTTATTCTAATATTTTTGTATTGCAACAATAACAAAACACAGTACTGCTCATCGTTCTAGTATTTCCTAGCCAATACCTCTAAATGTAAGCTAATAAAAAACAAATTAAAATCTCATCTTACCTTCAGGCAGGACGTCTCAGTGTTGCGGTTCTGCTAAATAAAATGAATCAAATGTGGATTCTGTGTCAATCTGCTGGTTCAGACTTCTGTTCTGAGCAGAGGACATGCACTGTGTCCCTACAGTCTGCAGTCCTGCAGGCTAACAAACAGGACCCTGGTAAATTCTTCAGCGGCGACCCCTGAACCCTGTGCCCCCTCACTGCTAATTAACACATTGGTTTCACATTTTCAGTGGCAGCGAGTGACCGTATCAACATTTAATGTAGCTCCAGCTTTGCTATTTATCCCAAGACAGTAAAAAAAAAAACAAACATCTGACACTCAGGGCAGAAAACACATTTTAATTAATCCCCTTTGAGTGTACAGCCTTATTCATCCATCAATAGATATTTTAATAACATCTGTATTTGACCACAAGTGTGAATTCAATACAGATTTAATATAAAACATGAGGATAGTAAAAGGTAAATATAGAAAACAATAAATCCGTGTCAGAGCTGTTTGTAATGACGTCGGTTTCAGGAGGTTTGTTTCCTTATTTCACCACAATACAAAGATCCCGAGCTGTCAGTGCTGCCCTGTGTTCTTATGAGTGTACACACAGGGCTTCAACTAGTTCAGAACATACAGAAATTTCCACTTCAAACACAATTCATTCAAGTCCGGTCCAGAGTCCAGGATGCTGAGTGCTGCTGAAGATGTGAAGGGCCACAGTGACATGGAGAAGTGTGTGTCCAAGTGCCACTATTGTGTGTCTGTTTTAAAAGGTCCATCATTGGTCAGTTCAGTCTCTGTGTATATGTGTGTGTGTGTGTGTGTGGTAGCAGTCCTCAGCTCTCAGACCTGACCCTCTGCAGTGTTGACAGGAGGCAGTTTTTTGTAACGTTGCAGGACTCCAGAGCTTTGTTGTTCCTATGAATAATAACACACAAAGCTGGTCACCTACAGTTGACAAGGGCTGAAAAATTGAACTGACAGTATTATGATCATACTTGTAAACTTTAGGGTTAAAATTCAAAGTATTAACAGTTATTAAATAATCACAAGTGTGTCCACTTCACAACACCGACCCAGTGACAACAAACATTCATGTAAAGTGTGCGTTTCGCCACTGAAGACAGGACAGTGAAAATCATTTTGTACCTGGATGCTGCCTGTTGATTGGTTCATGCTGTCACACCCTTACCGGGACATGAAGGCCTCCAGCACTGCCACGTTCTCTTTTGGGAAGTAGTCCTGTCGAACAACGTGCTCCAGGGCCTGAAGGTGGCCCGGAACCACGAGCACGGGCCGGACTTTGTCCTCACTCTGAGCGGCACAGAGGACGAGAGGAAGATAATTCATAAAACTGCACAAAGCAACAAGGAGGCTGACGTTAGAAGTGCAGAGACATCCAGATACAGCGTACCTTAAGGAGTCCAAGCAGCACTAACAAAGCTGATACAAAACTGTAGCCTTGGAAGGAAGGAGTGGAGAACGCTTTCTTCAGCAAAGCATCTGTAAGAATGTAAAAACATCCAGGTTTAATCATTAATTAACTCAACTGTGGTGACTCCGTTTATTTCCAGTCAGTCAACTTACCCACACTGTCCAACACTGCATCCTTCACATCATTACTGTCCTCTCTGTACACAGACGCAATCTTGAGGAAGGCTTCAGCTGTTTTTGTAGAGTCTGACACATCCACCTTTACAGGAAAACAGGAACATGAGTGGCTTCCTTGCTTTCTGCATATTAAAGAAGAACTAACTCTACTCTACTGTGACCGATGGAGATTTACCTGCTGCTCTATCAGCAGCGCTCGTTTAGGCCCAAGTTTGAGCAGCTTGTCAGGGGATGGGAAGCTGAGGAAGGAGGAGACGTCTGGGGGTCGGGGCGCTGATGGCGGAGTGGAAAACTGAGCGGAACCAAAAAAAAGGGTGGAGTCAGGGCGGAGGTTTGAACCGAGTGAGCACAGATAATGATTGACCTCTGACCTTCTTGCTGCTGCTGTCCTCCGTTTCCTCTTCCTCCTCTTCTTCCTCTTCCTCCTCTGCTTCCTCCTCGTCCACTTCATCCTCATCTTCTTCCTCATCATCATCGTCATCCTCATCATCGTCATCTTCGACCTCACCCTCATCATCACTGAGGAAATGTTTAAAAAATGGCTTGTTAGAGAGGATTAGGAGCAGGAATGAAATAGATGATTATAAATTAAGATTAAAACAGGAACTACTACAGGACGGCAGAATTACCTGAGTGACCCTAGATGTTCGCCCATGTTCATGCTTTCCATGGCATCTTTCAGAGCTTTGCAGCCATCTTCTCCTAAACAGTTTCCTGAAACACAAAGAAATCATGTTAAACAATCAGAAAATCCAGATTTGTGATGTTAATGTCAAAATCAAAGTCTTCAGTCTTTGTACCATTTAGATCCAGTTTCTCCAGCTGGTCTTTGCCCTTCACTGCCTGTGCCACAGCCAGAGCTGCCTCCTCTGTGATCTCACCAAATGACAGATTGAGCTCCTGTTGAACATCACAAAATATTTCATTAATGTGGCAAAAATCTTTTTGACCCCACTGCAGAACCAAGAATATAAATCAAACTGCAGTGATGTAATCTGATAGACCTCCACAGTAAACAGCAGAAATAGACAAGTTTACAGCTGGTTTTAAGAGTCCGCCAAATTTACTATTAAACTAGAAGTTAGCTTGAATCAGAGGACACTAAAACGGCAGCTGTCAAAGGGAAACCTGGCTGACACTACAGTACATGAGTCCATGCAGCATCCACTGCTTGAGCCTGTTCAGGCCGAACACTTACTTTGAGGATGGGAAGACCCTCTGATACAGTTTCTGCGATAGCTTTGGCTCCGGCGGGTCGGACCAGACAGTCTCCAAAGTTTATCACCTGGATGCTGCGCAGGTATTTCAGGGCCTGTAAAGACAGAGACGTCATTTCCTGATGTGTCACCAAACTCAGAACTGATCAGACTGCAGAGAACGGTCAATTCGCAGCTACAGTCGGGTATGAATATCTCAACAGTCGTGTTTCTGTACCTGAGCCATAGCAATGGCCCCTTTCTCTGTAAAGGTGTTGTCGTTGAGGTTGAGGATGCGGAGTCCTGTGTTGTGCTGCATGGCTGAGGCCAGAGCCGTCACTCCAGCATGATTGATGCCGTTCTGTGGCATGTGAACCTCCTCCAGGCTACCCATCAACTGTGGACACACAAGATATTCTCTGTACTCACACCACCGTACAACATCAGCAGACTGTATACTTCTTAAAATTTTACGGTTTGTACCTGGAAGGCCTGAGCGAGGGCAGTGGCTCCATCGTTTTCCAAACGGTTCCTCCCTGCAACAAACACCCTCAGGCTGAGGGGGGTGCCCTCTGTGCTGGATTTCTTATGACACTGGGTCAATGAAGCAGCCAAAATCTGAGGAATCCAAGACACAGGCGAACAGATGGTGACTCACTGATGTTTTGTTTCATTCTTAAAGAGCTATCTTGTCTCCCGACTTACCTTGCCTCCTCCGATGCCCATGCCACAGTTGTTGAGCCGTAGCTCCTGCAGTGTGTAGCACGCGGTGCTCTTGAGCAGCTTCTCAATACCCTTTACCCCATCAGGTCCAAATGCATTGTCACTGAGGTCTAAGACAGTCAGCCTGGCACCAGCCAGTATCAGGGCGTCACCCAATGAATTCTATCACACAAAGAAAACACAAAGGTGTGAAACAGTAGTGTAATGACACCAAGAATGAAAAGCCAGGCAGAACAGATGACTTACCAGTGCAGGTGGGATCTCAGAGCGCAGGCGACCTGTGAACATGTCACTCCAATAACAGCGCTGAAAGTGAGAATAAAAAATAACATCTTTTTATGGTATATCAACAACATATCAAATCTTAAAACTGACTGATTTTATTGTTTTATTTGCGTTAAAAATGTCCTATGTCGTGATGATGTTATGATTAAACATGGTCCAATGTGACGATTCACAGCTAGCATTAGGTGATCAAAAGGTTTAAAAACTCCAAACCTGGAACTCGCTCTTTGTCTCCAGGGCCTTAGCGATGGCCTGTGCGGCATCCACACCTACAGTGTTTCCCTCCAGCCTAAGAGCCTGTAAACCCTCGAAGTCCTGGATCTCCTTCACTATCTCCTCCACTAGAGAGAGAGAGAGAGAGAGAGAGAGAGAGAGAGAGCAGACTTATGAGCTGTGTTCTAATAATATTTTTTAAGGTTAAGGTATAAGAAGGAGTGAGTGCTCACCTGAATGAGCATCATCCAGTTTTCTCCCCTGTCCCTTGTAACTCAGCTCACCATCCTCAACTCCGGTCTTGGCCAGAGAGTCGGCCAACAGTGCAACAACGTCTGTCGCCATCAGGGCACCTGAGGGGCAAATGTCACTGTTCATTCAGCTTCATTATACGCCCTGCTGTCTATCACAAGCAGTGTCACCTGCTCCACAAAACAAAGATCAGCCAAGTATGCAAACACACAGAAGGACCTGACTCCAGGTATATAATAATCTTCACTCTATTTCTATAAAGAAAATATGTGTGTGCCTATAAATACAAACATACAGGATCAACACAAAGTTCAAATGTGCAATTAGTGGATAGAACGCTGTTTTCTGAGATGCTTCGTCCACAAAACAAACCTGCAGAAGAATCACACTAAAGCTGTATTTACATCTGCTTTACAACAATAACACACTAATTATTATAACTTCACTTCAAGTTACACTATTGTAAAAACATTTCAGGCGGTCACACACTCAAGAATTAACCCTGAATGTGTGTCATGAATTAAATGTTGTTTTTAAGGCAGATTCTCACTTGTAAGCAACCAGATGCTAGTTTTAGCCTGTTGCTGCTAATGTCATGCTAACACAGCAAGCAAGCTAAGCACCATAACAGCCAGCTGTCGGTCGAGCTAGCCTTGCTGTTCATTAACACACCGTAAGCTTAGTCGTGAAATACCAAACACTGTCTGGTGTTTAGGAGTAAGTACCCGAAAATTCTAAGACTGTAAAACGAGAAAACTTAAGTTAGCTAGCTGGCACCAGTCTGTTAACGTGAGACAGAGCGTGGTTCGGCCTCTTTCTATCGGTCATCTGCTAACTCCACAGGCCGCTTTAAAATCATTATGACGGACATTTTAAGCTAAATCTTAGCCTGAAGCTAATCTAGCGAGCTATAAATGAACATAGTTGTTACCACAACACTGCTGTGCCGATTAAATCCAGTCCAGTAACACAGGGACACACACACTCCTCCCGCTCGCCACTGTCGTTCAAAACCGTTCAGCACTGCCGTACAGTACGACGACACAGCTACGAGACAAGGGACTTGTAGTTCACATGGACTACAACGGTGCGTTCACATGTCCGTGGATGTTGTCATTCCATTGTAACTTTTCACTGTAGCATTCATTCAGATAAATAATGATGTATAGTGTAGTACAGTATAATCGTATAAAACTAGCCTACAATATGACAAATAAGGGAAATAATTTTTAGATTTTTTTAAGTCGGTGTTTTATACTTAATTTTTCTTGTGTCATATTAATACTGTTTTTATTATCATTATTATTACTAATAATATTTTATTTTATTGTAGAAATAGTACAAGTTTTCATTTGTATACAACTTCCGCAAAACGGAGTCACATGATCGCCTTCAGCCAACCAGAGAGCAGGAAAGGCGCCGCTGCTTATCTACGCTGTGACGCGGAGGAGGAGGAGGAGGAGGAGGTCTGGGGCTGGCTCGTGGATGTACAGAGGCCGATGGGAATCGAAACTTAACCGTAGGTTGAGAGTTGCCTGGCCGTAAAACGCGCACATAGAGTCGGCTTCCTCCTGAGCGGTGCCAGCCTCTCAGCCTCCTAAAGCTTGCCCGCTCCTGTTTTTTGTAGACGCAGCATGGCGCGTGTCTAAACTTAAACTTCGATCCGGTTCAATGAACTTCATCAGGTAGGTGTGTCAGAAGTTGGCCCACTCAGAGCAGGAGAGCAGGCAGCAGGGTCAGGGCCTCAGTTTTTGCCTGTCCGTGCACACAAATAAAAACAGTCAGGAGACTTTTGGCACGATGGAAGTAGGTGTGTGTGAGCTACTTTTTGGAGTTTGTCACTAATCCTGGTGTGTGTGTGTGTGTGTGTGTGTGTGTTTACACAGTGGACAAGTATGGACTCTGCCCGACAGAAGCGCAGGAGGGAGATCAACAAAGCTCTGACGTTTATACAGTGAGAGGACTTTTATTTTGTTTTTATTTATTTAAAGGGCAGAGAAAGTGAAACTGGTCCTGAGTGAGTCAGGAGGAAGTTAGGAAAAACAAAACTTCTTACCTCACTCACTCAGATCAGTCTGAAGATCTAACTAGAAATGATGGGACAGTCAGTGATGGTTACAAACGTGTGAGTTTGGGTGATTATACTTTTATTTGTCGGGCACAGAAAGTGCATCTGGCCCTGAATGTCTCAGGGTGACGTCAGGTACCTGATGACATTTAGGTCATGTGGGACAGTCCGTGATGGTTATCGATTCATTCTGTGTTTAATTAGTCTGTAGCCCAATTATTCATTTTAAATAATAACTGTCTATTAAATAGGCATATCAAGAATTTTGTGTTTCCACATTTGTAAACAATGCCATAATAAACAAACACCCACAAACAACATGGTAATTTAATTCAGCTTTCCAGGGGTCCTTGAATGCATCCTGCCTGATCAGTTATTCAAACATAGACGTTCAGTTCACAATAATATGATTTTTACATAATAACATGATGTAACTATTGACGTGAGGTGACAGAAACATGAAAATGAACCCTAAAAAAGAACAAATGTCCCATTTTAGGAGAATTTTCCTACTCAACTTAAAGCATGTTTTGATTATAAATCAAGAAGTTCATTTTGTAGTATTTTTATTACCAAAAACGGAAACCAAAGATTTAAAACTATGTCTGTTTGAGGACTTCCAAATAAGTTTTCTACTTGTGTTGCAGGTCTTCCCTGGCTTATCCAGAGCCGGACGCCTACCAGGTACATCCTGTCAGACTGAACCTGTTCTTTCTCAGTGGTTTGTTTCTTGCAGCTCCTTATTTATAAGTCTCTGACCTCCGTCTCTGCGTTTCTCCCTGAAACTTATCAGTCTGATCTTTTGCTTTTCATTCCTGGCTGTGTGAAAAGTCAGGGACAGGACACAGTTTGTAAAATTCTTTGAACATTTTAGTCATTCTCTTTTTTAAGATATAGAAAAATAAAAAAAAAAGTGGTGGGCGTGTTGGATTAACGATCTCTGAGAGCAGCGTGTCCTTATTCCCTCCTTTATTTTTCTCCTCCCAGGACTTCCTGACCCAGTTAGTGTGCAATCTGCTTGAAGAGGGAAACGCCTACTTCAAGGACCGGCAGTGGGAGCAGGCCATCAAAGAGTTCAGCGAAGGCCTGAATGTGTCGGACTATGCGGAAGCCGAAGAGATCCCGATCCCTGAGGCCTTGCTGGAGAGCCTATATGTAAACCGAGCCGCTGCCTACCACAGCATGGTGAGGTCTCTTTGGTTATGTGTGTTTCTGAATTAAGAAGTTTATGGGACCTTTTCACACCCAAACCAGACATGAGTCATTTGGCTTTTGAACCACAAGTGGATCAACCTGTACTTTATAACAAATATCCATAGTTAGTGTAATATTTTAGAACCAATCAGAAATTATGGATAAAATGCTTTCCAGTGGTCCTTGAATGCACCATGTCATTCAGACTCTCAAATTAATTAAAACATTATTAAAAAATCAAGTGTTGGCACAAAAATGATTCTAAAAAGAACAAAAAAAAATTTACTGAGATTTTTTCTGACATTTTTCCACAGGGGGAATTTGAGCTCGGTGTCCAGGACTGTGACAGCGCTCTGGAGGTGTGTAAGGACAGCCGCCGGGCACTGTACAGGAAGGCTCTGTGTCTGAAGGGGCAGGGGAAGCACAGGGAGGCCTACAACTGCACCACCAACTGTCTGCTCATCACACCAACGGTGAGGGGAGGACGGAGAGGTTGTGCTAACGGGACGATAAATATGCTGTCACCAGGTCTTATGTTAATTATAATAATACATCAAACTTATATAGCGCTTTACTAGGACACTCAAAGACACTTTACAGATGCATTATTCATTCACACCTTGGTCACATAGTGGCAGTGGTACGGAGACGTGGCTGCCAAGGTGCACCTACGGCCTCTCCGACCACCGCCGATTTATTCATACACCAGTGAGTGAGTAAAGTGCAACAATGACTAGGGCAGAGCTGGGATCGAACCGCAGACCTTCCGGTTATTGGACAGCCCTGCTCTAACACTGAGCCACTGCTGCCCGAATGTGTGTAGCTGGTATATATATAATGTATTATATATATATATATATATATTACAGGCAACACTTGTTAAAGTCCGGTGTTGATGAAAATGTGACAGTTTCATGGGCAAGTTTGCATCTATTGCTGCTGTGACAGCAGGGTTTCCTTTGCAGGATCAATACAGTATGTTTGTGTATCTGTTGTTGATTCACAGGACGAACAGGTGAAGGAGCTTGCACAGGAGCTGACTGCCCTCCTGGGCCTGAAAATCCGCAAACCCTACATCAGCACAAAGGTCTGTAAAATGATTATATTTTTTTAGATTTTTCAAAATAAAACACATTTAGATGTCTTTTTGCCTCCATTCCTGCAGGAGTCTGCTAAGAATTTAAGTAACGGTGTGAATCCTCGGAGTGTCGTCCCACCAGGTGAGACTTCAGCCCGCTCTGCATGTCCCCACATCATGAATAAGTTCTTATTTCTTTCATTTGTTCCACAGTCAGCTTTCCCAGCATGCCTCAGTCCTCCTTTCCGTCGCCACCTCCCAGCTGCAACCAGCACATCGTCCCCACGGTGTCCGACAGCGTGGAAGCTTTGGAGGACAGCGAGCTGATGGGAGATGACTTGGACAGCCTGCTGGACTGTCTTCCTGCTGAGGACGGAACCCCTGAGGTAAAATCACCCACATGATCCAGGCCTGATGGATGAAGGGGCTCAAAGTTGATAATACATTAATTATGAAGTCACAATATCTTAAGAAGTGATTTGAATTTGGTGTTCAGAGGTCAAAGGTCTCTGAGAGGTCCTGAGCATTCCGTCCCTGCAGGTTTGACCTGTGACACCAAAACAAGGAGCTAAAAGACACGTAAAACTCCTGGATGGAAGCTGTCAGATCTGTGTGCTGATGTCCCTCATACCAGTTTTTCTTCGTGTGTTTTCCAGGCAGCGTTCCCTGACAGAACGTCTCCTCCTGCACACATGGCTCCCCCCATCCTGCCCGCCCCGACGCCCCTCCTCCCCCCGGCCTTTTTCAGCTCAGTCGTCAGCCAGCTCAACTCCCTGGACTCCTTTTCAGGCGACGGCCTCACCTCCTCAGCTTCAACACTAGATGTCCTGGATGACCTCTCCACGCCTGCAGTCAGTGGTGGAGCCCAGGCTCCAAACTCGGTACTGACCTCCACAGGGCTGGATACTCTGGATGGCCTTGATGACTTTCTGGATGTGACACCGAGTGCTGCTGCTGCTGCTCTGGAGGTCAATGAGCGTAACCCTGAGAATGGAGGGGAAATGTGTCTTGATGAGCTAGATGAGCTCGACTCCCTGGTGTCCGTCTGTCATCCTGGCGCTGAGATTGGTGATAAAGTTGGGTTAAAGGCTTTGGAACAGCTCGACTCCCTTGATACTCTGGACTCGTTTCCCTCAGTGGAAGCTGCTGGACCAACAGCAGCCACTGTTGGGGGAGCAGGCCTGGACTCACTCTCCGATTTCAACACAAACGGTGACTATGATTCACTGATCACATATTATCTCTTTGGCAAAGCAGGCGGCCATTTTTTAGGTTTCATAGCTGCTAAATCAGGCTCCTGGGTGACCCGTCTAAATCTAAACAGGTGTTGGATGATGGTCTGGATCTGAATGTCTTGATTTCCTCCTGTAGCTCTGGCCACCTTGGTGATTTTAGATTCTCCATGTGTGTAAATTAACCCTGTTGTTGCTCCTCAGGTTTTTCAGACTCTGTCTGTGCTGCAGCTCCAATAACACGACCTCCAAATAATCACTTTAAAGTAAGACTAATCATCGGACTTTCCTCCTCTGTGATTCTTTTGGTTTTTCACTTTATATTAACTGTGAATGTTTAAATACAGAAGCGGGATGATAAAAGGCCGTCTGCAGCCTCTAACCCGCTGTCCTCCACACATGACTTCCTGCAGGCCTGCCCTGCCTGTTTCTTCCAGGAAGGTACGTCAGAGACTTTCCCATTTTTTTTTTCTTTTTATTAACATTATACGTATTAACGTGTAAAATGTTTCATTCTCAGGAAGGGGGATACATTCTTATGTTTACAAGCCTGACCGGGTCCACGAGTGTGAGCGAGACGTCCTGTTATGCCGACGGAGGACGGGGTTTCCCTCAGAGTGGTCCAGAGTGCGACCGATGCCCTCCACCTCCTTCAAAGGGCCATTTGTGCTTTGCAAGAGTAAGAACCTCCACATTAAAGGGTTAATTACAATAATTACAATCTGCGCCAGTCCTCAGACACACAGAGCTAGATGCTGTGTGTTTGAGGACTGGCATGGGTGTGTTTGCATGTTCAGATCTGCTGTCGTCTGGAGATTTGGGTGTCTGTAAATTTGGAGAGAAATGCACGTTTGCCTACAACCAGCTGGAGATCGATGTTTGGACGGAGGAGAGGAAGGGGGCGCTGCACAGAAACCTGCTGTTTGAGACGCCGGCCACCAAACTGGACCCTGTGAACAGCATCATACGGCTGCTGCAGGAAAACAAGGGCATCTTCATCTTCCTCTGTCAGGTCAGTGCACGTTATGCAGTTTTTCACTGTACCACCCCCCCCCTCTCTTCAGCTGCACATAGCTGTATGCTTTACTCTCTGCAGGAGTGCTACGACAGTAAACCTCGAATCATCAGCAAGCGCTGCAGTCACAATCACACCATCTGCTCTAACCTGGATGCTCGCCACAACTTTGATGCTAATAAGTAAGTCTGCGTACACCCCCCCCCCCCCCAATCATGTCACTCTCTGTCCCTCATTGACTCCTCCCTCTGTGCCCGTCAGGTGTTTGGCGTTTGTGGTGAGGACCCACAACGTGAACTACAGCAAGGTGCGCCCGCTGAGCGTCATGTGTCACTTGGATTTGTGTCGTCAAGCCATCCGATACGGCTGCCTGAGAGAGGACAGCTGCCATTACGCCCACTCCATCATAGAGCTGAAGACCTGGAGGGTGCAGCGCGACACAGGTGGAGTCCCCCAGGTTTTAAACACAACATGGAGAATTACACCAGCTGAATGTAGTTCCTTTATATATTCATCAAGTAAAACCTGCAGTAAAAGTGCTCTTAAACAACTTTAAACGAGTCGCTTGGTCTAAAAACGTGTAGTGACTTAATGTCTTCGCTTTGTTTTCAGGTATCAGCCCTGATGAGATTGTAAAAGTCTCCATGAAGTTTAGTGAAAAGCAGGAAGAGAACGCCAACAAACAGAAAGCAAACAGAGTGAGAAACATGTTTTAATCATGTTTACTTGAACCTATTCAGTGTTTGAACTCATCCTCATCATTTTATTTTACACAGTTTCCTGCTGGAGGTGGCAGCAAAACAAAAGGAGGAGGAGTTGGAGGAGGAGGAGGAGCAGTGAAGAGTCTGAACATGAAGATGAAGTTTGTCTGTGCTCAGTGCTGGGCTGGCAGCCTGATCAGTGAACCAGACAAAGCCCTGAAGTACTGCAGCGCCAAAACCCGACACCCGTAAGTCAAAGTTATTCTCTTTATGCCTTCATTTCAGGGTCCCTCCCTCATCTTCTCTTCAAGTACTGGGAGATACTCTGAGGTTTTTTACTTTGTTGGACAATATTTACATTTTCCCCCTCTCTTTATCCTGATGCTCGCCTCCCATGACTTCCTATAATTAATACAAAACCACCTGAATTAAGTTAATCCAGATTAAGAGGAGTGTTTTTTATTGGTTAGAACAATTCTTCTACTTCTTTATCTCGTCCTTGCCACTCAGGTCCGTCCTCTTGTAATGTTGTTCCCCACAGGTGGACCAAAGAGAGACGACTCCTGCTGGTCAAGTCTCCGGAGAGAAGTCGATGGGTTCAGGTCCGACCACTGCCACACACCAAGAACTTTCCCATGCAGTATGATGTAAGTGTGCATCACAGCGTGTAGTTTCAGTTATCACGCCGTGTCGGTTCCCTGGAACAGCAGAGGCTCAGAAATGAAGTCAATGTGTACAAAACTGCAGTTCACCGCACAGCCACTAGGGCACTGCTCCAAAAGTGGGTCAATCCTCATAGACTCACGTGTTAAAACAACTTTACAACAGAAAAAAACATGTTTACAGCCTGGTACAAAAGACAAAAATACTTAAAATGAATTATTGGTGCGACCCCTTTAAATCTCACATGGGTGCAGCTTCACAGCACGAGCCCCTCTTTGCCTGCATTGGGAGTTAAGGCAGACTGAGATGCTGCCACCATGATGCTGGAGCCTCCCACAGACTCCAAACAGCTCCTCAGAAACTCCATGTTTCATCCATGCTTTTATACTGTCTATAATCTATGTGAACTTTGTGGCAGCTCTGCATCCAGATAC
Source organism: Parambassis ranga (assembly GCF_900634625.1). Taxonomy (NCBI): domain Eukaryota; kingdom Metazoa; phylum Chordata; class Actinopteri; family Ambassidae; genus Parambassis; species Parambassis ranga. The sequence goes on from NC_041029.1 coordinate 14,793,704, forward strand.
TAAAAAAGAAGAAATGCACGTACCCTGGAAACTGCACCTTTGCTCACAGCCAAGAGGAGAAGGAGATGTGGATGTACATGAAGAATAATGAACGTGAGTAATTACATGCTGCGTTTGGCTGTTTATTGGCTGTGAACCCTCCTGATGACAGAACTGTGTTCCTGCAGTGGTGGACATGCAGCAGATGTATGACATGTGGCTGTCGTTAACCCTCCAAAACCGGCAGGAAGACGGAGCCGCGTTCCAGCATCCCGTCCCAGAGGAGAAGAACATCGCCATGCCGACCGACTATGCCGAACCGATGGTGGGTCCACGCTTCATTTTGCTGTGTCATCAGTCAGTGGAGCCGATGTTTAAATGTGTCCCTGTTGCCTTTTAGAGCGGCTTCCACTGCCGCCTGTGTGGCCGGCACAGTAACAGCGAGCGGCAGTGGCAGCAGCACGTCTCCTCCGAGAAACATAAAGACCGAGTGTTCAGCTGCGAGGGAGAGGGCGAGGATCTGATGTGGAACTACCGCTTCCCCGGCGCTCGCTTTGAACTCTGCCCCAAGTAAGAGCTCCTCAGTGGATAATTCAATTAATGCAGCTTGTAGGGGAGCCTCACCTGGTGAAATGGGTTAGCCTGCATCCTCCGCCTGCCGCAGGTCAGACACACATCTGCAGGAATTTTACCCATAATGCTGTTAGACACGTTTACAAACACCATCTTTGTTCCTGGAAGCCCTTTAGATGCAAAAAATATCATGTTAAAATGATCCTGTCATTAGTCAACGTTTGTGTAATTGATCGGCAGGTTGGACGGCGGCTGTCCGGACGGTGTGAGCTGCGACTTCGCCCACAGCCCCGAGGAGCTGCAGGAGTGGACCGAGAGGAGAGACTTCCTGCGAAAGAAGCTGGCCAGAGCCCGGGAGGACATGCTCATCATGCCCGATGAGTGTGACTTTGGGAAGTATAACTTTCTACTTCAGGACTGAGAAGACTTTGTAACTGCCAAAGCACCAGTGACCACCACCCATAGCTTCCAACAGCTACAAACGACATTATTTTAAATTTGAAGTGTGTGTGTGTGTGTGTGTGCTACATCATGCTCACATTGTTGCCGCTCTAAAAAACACAGCACACACAAACATCGTTCATCACAAGTGTTTGAAAGTTCATGTTTAGACCTCCATGCAGCCATTTATGTTTCTTTGTTGTGCTCTTTTCCTTCCTGTTTATGAAGCATTGTGTTTCAAACTATAACTCTGGAATAAGATGCTCCCCACACATGTTTTGTTGAAGCCTCGTCATCGAGCCATCAGGCTCAGGTTACATGTGTGCTCATGCAACAACAGGTTCTTCTGTGTTTTTTTTTTAATCTGCTCGACTGTGAGGCTCATAGTTATTGTTCTTGTTTCTCTGTCAAATAAAATACGGTAAAATATGACTGTTACATGTGTGAACAGGTGGAGTGTGTCCAAACACTGTGGCTGCTATAAATATTATATATATATCCCAGTCCTCTTTACAGTTACTAAAACATTTAAGTTAGTTTAATAACTTCTTCTTATATTTTCAGCTTCATAAAATCTTGTATCAGTTGTTTTTTTTAATTAACTTATGCATATCTACACTTTATCAATCCACCAAGGGATAGCAGCAACAGTAAAATAATGAAATAGATAATTAAATTAAATTCTATACAAACTTTTTTTTTAATATTTAATTATTATATTAAATTATTATATTATTATAATTAATTTAATTTAACATATGCTGGCAAATAATGTGAAATTTTAAAATCTAAAAGACATCAAATTAAAAACAAAATAAACAAAGCAGTAAGAACAGAAAATAGTGCATTATATCAATATGTATGTAATCAATATGTAATCTATCGGCCATTCCTCAATACTTTTTGTTTTTGTACTTTCCACATTATCATTAGTCATTCCTGCATTTCTATATCTGACCACTAGGTGGCGTCGGCCGGCTGGTCCACCGTGTCCTACACGTGCTGCCGTGTGTGTACACAGAGCGGAACAGCGCTGCACATTTGTTGTTGTGGATGTGATTGGTCAGAGCCCGCCCTTCCTGCTCTCTGATAGGCTCCCTTACTTTGATTGACGTGAATCTTCACGGAATCAGCGCTCTGCCGGGGGCGTGGCTTCCGCGGCTCATTATAATACAAGTTGTTTGGACACATGCAGGCGTCCCCGTGCTGCTGCTGCTGCTGCTGCGAAGTTGTGTTAAAAGTGTGCGGCTCAGAGCAGAAACACGGTCACTGACAGTTTGTTCAACATGACGACGGCAAACCAAAGCTTGTTCGGAGAGAGGAGCGACGTCCCGGATCTCCTGAAGTCTTTGGCGGACTATCCCTTCTCTTTTCCTGCGTTTGATGACATAGGTACGAAATGTTTATACTTTAAATCGCGTTTTTAATCACTTTGAACAGGTGTCGCAGTTGTTGTCACGATCTGCTGCAGCCGTACGTGTGTTAGCACAGAGATGTTACTATAGCACAGAGATATCTTGCGTTCTTAAACAAAGTATAATGCAGAAAACACACATTAGCTTCGGTGTTTTTGCAGTTTGCACGTGGTTTAACTGTTTAATTTACTAAACTCTCAGAAATGTCCGTAGCACCTGTAGAGTCCACACAGCTGATGGAGTTGTATCACTTGAGGACTAAATATCTAATTAACTCTTTATTGCTGGGTTAGCATGTTAGCTAGTTAATCATTGTGTATACTGTATTAAACATTAGTAAGTCATATATAAATATGTTTGTGTATTTGTATTCTGAAAAACTTGTGTGGTGCCTGAAACTATCCAAAAAACAACAAAAACAGGCAATAAACATGTTTATTTCTGCTGTTTTTAACATAGGTCTGTTGGGATTGACTCACTTTTGGAGCCGCCCTCTAGTGGTCATGTGAGGAACAGCAGTTTTTGGCACTAACGCTAATCTTTAGCTGGAAGATTAAACAATTTAAAAGTTGAACTTCAGGTGTAGTTTTCTTTATATTGCTGTTACGTCTCAGAGCCTGATGTCCGGGTGCCTGCAGAGCACGTCTAACCCCCGTCTGGGTGTAGAAAGGGGTCTTATGATGGTAACAGGCCTCTGAAGGAACATGTTGGTCTCTCAGAATGTGCTCAGGTGATGAAAGGCTGCGAGGTGCATTCTGTCTGCTGCTGATGTCCGTGCAGCGGCAGCAGCAGCTGATGCAACAGCAGGATGGGAAAGGAAACATGAGGATAGAGTGAGTCCCGAGCTAGAACTGAACCTGAGAGGCTGGCATCACGTTGCCTATTTAGTACCCATATGTCTTCCTCAGCTTTGGCAACAGGATGGTTTGTTGACATCTTTCATGGTTTTTTCCACCACCTACTGCAAGGAGCTAGAAAAGTTTAATGCTGAGAATGAGAAATCACAAAGGGTTACTAGTATTATTGGTAGTAATCCGTCTGTCCATGTGATGGTGCTACTGTGCATTAGTGTGAACAGAAGTGTGTGTGTTCACTGTTTTATTGACTTCCTGTCCACCACCGATTTGCCAACTAATCACAGATTGTAAAAAAAAATGTCTCTCTGGCATTTGTATTCGTAAATACAGGATGTTTGTAGCCACAGTAGTTTCACCATTTAGTTTGAAAACTCTCTGCACTTTTCACAAGAGGTGACCATATTTAGACAAGACACTGGCTAGCTTGTATAAAATGCTGCTAATAAAGCTAGCATCGTAAGGCTGAAACTACTACTACTGACCTTATTATTAAATTTGTCAGAGTTCTAGTGGCAGTGATCGGTACTGCACTTTAATTCAATTAACCATTTTGTTCTTGTTGGACAGAGGGTAGACTAGACTTTGTGTCACTATCACCCCCTGGTTGTACAAAGTGGTATTACACCATGTTATGGACCAGGGCTAGCTGATTAGCACCATAACTTCAGTAGATTTCTCTGCACCAAATCTTTGGCATCATAGCTGATTCAAAGCACTTTAACTTAACTCTAAACTGATTTTTTTTATAGTTACTGATGGTCAGTTTTTGTTTGTTGTATCTTCATGCACTTTTTATCGTGTTTTTCTGCTGCAGGTTCAGGAGTGTGAACATCATGTGTTTCCTTTAAATTCTTTAAATTTGGTACAATACTGAGGTGAAACAGCAGAATGAGGAGGACAACTTGTGTCTGCTGTTCATGACAGAAAGTTTTCATGGATGTGTGTGGACAGCAGAGGGCGCTGAGCGGTGTTTACTCTGAGCCAGCAGAGGCTTGGACTGCACACACAGGAGCACAGAGCAGCTTTTTCATTAATTAATTAATTTTTTTTTAAATTATGGCCCGAGCACTGAGAGGTGCAAAGGCCCTATTGTAATCAATATTTATTATTAATAATGAGTAGTAATAGACTGTGAGGAGAAGTTTGTGGGCTTTGAATTATTCATGCAGTCATGAATAAAACATGTAGATGGTGGCAGCTTGTTTACATATTGTGTGTTTATGTTGGACGTTCAGTGTGTGGTAGAGACCCGCAGCACCCACAGAGGAGAGGTGGAGGAGGTGGAGGAGGTGGAGTCCTGCGGTTGAACATTGTGTTCCTGAAATCAAAGAGAGAGAGAGAGAGGCGCGCGCCCTCTGTCGCCCGCGGCAGAACCCCGCGTGCGTGGAAACGTGCGCTTTAAAGTCAGCGTGGAGTATCAGTAGAGATGGTGACGCGCGCTAATAATGCATATGAAGCATATTTTAAATGTTCTGTTGGCGCTTTCAAAGTAAAACGTCCTTATAGGTGTAAACACGCGCCATCTGTTCCTACGAGCGCGTGCCCAGCGCTCCAGCTCTGACTCGCACGTGCTGTGACTGCGCCCCTCCACAGCTTGTACTCTCACGTGCCGGGGTGAGGGCGGGAGGCACGTGTATGGCCACGAGTGTGCTCCTCCTCCTCCCTGCGCGCAGTCACACTGCGGTGTGTGTCTGTCATATAAAGTGTACAAATGAAGGATTTATTCTACTTCCTGTTTCTTCTGCTGTATTTTCATAATGATGTCATCGTGACTGTCGCTGCACGAGACCGTGTGTTCTTGTTGAAAAGTCCCCACGCGTGGACGAACGTGTTTTTCAAAAATAAAAGGTTTTTCTGCTACTACAACAAAAAAAAAAAAACAGTAGCAGCTGTCACAGATATTCATATTGATCAGACTGACAGCCAATCACATTCTACTATTCCACGAGTGGGCGCGCCACGCGACGCATGAATATCCAATAAGCGCGCTCGGTGGGAACGGAGAACAGAGGCGCTTTACGGGTGTAGTGTTTTCAGCGTGTGGACACAGACAAAAACGGGCCCGGACGTTGTGGTGTGTTTGTTGTTTCTTCCTCCTTGTTGTTGTCGTCGTCGTCGTTGTCGGCGGAATCTCTCGTCGCTCTCCCCCGGTCTCTCGGAGCTTGGCAGCGGGGAACAATGCCTGGCAAAGCCGCGGTGGCAGCGGCGCTTCAGCCCAAAGCTACGGCCGCTTCAGCAGCGCCGCAGAAGTCCTTCCCTTTTGTTTTAAAGAAGATCATGGACATCCCTCCTCCCAACATCCTGGAGGAAGGCGACGATGGTAAGCCCGACATGGATGATTCACATTTTGACGAAGCTTGTGCGTTTTTTCTTTGTTCTAAATGTTGCACGGAGCCAGCTTCATCCGAGGCTTCGGTAAAAGAACAAAAAGTTCCACCTGCTCTGAGCTGATCCCAGAGCAGCCAGCCGGGCTGTGAGGACACACACAGCCAGAGACACGGCTGCTGTTTCATTGAGAAGGTTTTTCAGGTGTTTCCTGCTGGTTAGTGTGTGTTTGTGGGTTGAATTTTGTGTGTGTGTGTGTGGATCTTTACTTTCAGGCTTCTGCAGACTGTATTCCTGTGTGTTTGCTGCCTGCTTTGCAGGCTGTTGACAGTTCACTTTTGTGTCAGGTGGATTTAAAGGGACATTTTGCATTTTTTTGTGTGTGTAGTTGATGAATTAGTTTGAAGCTGAATGCTGCAGACATTCATCCAAAAACCTGAAATGGTCTGTTCTGGTTCTCTTGCCCTGTTACTCTACAATATAAAATGACAATACTAAATAAGACTTGAGTGGTGGCCACGCTGAGGTCATGTGATCGCGGCGTTGTTTGTCTGTAGTGTCACATTTGGCCTTTTACTTTTGGTGACTTTTGTAGTTTTATCTCATGTTCACACTCTGTCCTCTGTTGAGGTGGAGTTGGATGTATAGTGAGGCGCTTTAACCTCAGTGCTAATGCCGTCAGCAGCTCAGTTTCTGGATGGTCTCCATCGGCCTTATGTTCCCTCGACTGTGATCCTGAAATAATTGTTCATCTTTGTGTCTTTTATGCAGAAATCGAGAAGGAGAAGCTGTGCTCCTCTGAGGATGTGGACGGAGGTGGGGTTGTGGCACCCAGTGCTGGAGGTGGAGGAGCTTCCAGGGGAGGCAGCGGAGGAGGAGGTGGCGGCAGCAGCGGAGGCAGTGGAGGGGTGTCGGCCTCCTTGACCCCAGCCATATGGGAGAAGACCATTCCCTACGATGGGGAGACCTTCCACCTGGAGTACATGGACCTGGATGAGTTCCTCCTGGAGAACGGGATCCCTGTCAGCCTGGAAGAGGAGGAGCTGCAGAAGACTCTGGCCTCAGTTGAGGGCAAAGGCAAAATCATCTCCAAGGTTATAGTCACAGCTACGCCTACCACCACCACCATCACTCCTGCTCCTGAGGAAGCTGCTCCTCCTGCTGCTGCTGCTGCTGCTGCAGTCGCCACCTCAGCATCTCCACCCTCGCCCTCTACAGCCCCCTCAGAGCCGGAGGAAGCGGTGACGGTCACCACGTTACAACCTGCTAAGCTAGAAGAGGAGGACGAGGAAGAGGAAGAGGAGGGGGAGGAGGAGGATGAGGAGGAGGAAGAGGAAGAGGAAGAGGAAGGACAAGAAGAGGAGTCTGAGGAGGTGACGGCAAAGGTGGAGGTGAAGAAAAAAGGTGAGTAATCCAGATGTTTGCAACATTCACTGTGCTGCCATCATGCAGGTCCACAGACTCACTAATGATGTTAGATTCATCGATTAAGTGCTGGTCTCTAAATCTGAGAGGTGGGTTGATGTGGATCCGGCTAACATTCTCCCTCCCTGTCCACAGATGGTGGCTCTGCAGAGCGTAACACACCCTCCCCCATCGACCCAGAGGCCATTGAGGTGGATATCAACTTCCAGCCGGATCCCACGGACCTGGTTCTGTCCAGCGTGCCGGGTGGAGAGCTGTTCAACCCTCGCAAGCACAAGTTCTCAGACGAGGAGCTGAAACCTCAACCGATGATCAAGAAAGCAAAGAAAGTGTTCGTCCCCGATGACCAGAAGGTACGCTGAATTGTGTCAGGGAGGATTAGTAAACAGAGATTGTGGATTAGAGGTCAGTGATGAGGGGGGGTGGTGGTGTTTGCAGACCACAGATGTTTACTTTCAAATCTGGCCTCCTCTCTCAGGATGACAAATACTGGTCCAGGAGGAAGAAGAACAACCTGGCAGCGAAGCGGTCTCGTGATGCTCGGCGGCTGAAGGAGAACCAGATCACGGTGCGGGCCTCCTTCTTGGAGCGGGAAAACGCCGCCCTGAGGCAGCAGGTGGCGGAGCTGCGGAAGGACTGCGGCCGCTGTAAGAACATTCTGGTCCGGTACGAAGCCAAGTACGGCCCGCTGTAAAAAACAAAAAACAACAACAAAAAAACCCCACGAAGTATCAATGAGACAAAAGCAAGAACTCCCTTCCCCGCAGGATTCAACACCGACACAAATCTAAATTTGCACTGTTGTCTTCACTGACCTCCAGTTTCAAACTCCACGGTGCTGGAGTTTAGGGGCGGCAGTGGGGCATGATGGGGAGCGGTGGTCACAGGAAGGCCTGTGGAGAGCGCCTGGCTCCTACACACAGAGAGGAAGTGGACGGTCGTGGTTAAACACACACACACACACAAGGTTCAGGAACGAGCAGAAACACACATCGGTTTTAATCGGTGCACAGCACGTCGTAGAGGAGCATGCGTAGTCAGACGTTGTGCGCACTTGCCATCCCTCAGTTTTTCAGTTGTGTTGCGCTCAGTCCGGCTGAGGCGGCTGACAGGAGGCGGGGGTCAGGTGGTTAGGTCCAGTCTGGAGTCCTCGGGTCGGCATGGGGAGAAAAGAAGTCCGTACATGGTCCAGTCACCGTTCTTCCTTCTTGTAACACACACGCACGCACGCCCCCCTCTGCACACACCGTTTGTGTATATATAACGTCACCCCCCCCCCCTGTTCTGTTTAGTTTTGTGTGTTTTTATAGTGTGTACTCCATTTTTGCACTTTTTCTTAAAAGAAAACAAACACCTAGTGTGTAAAGATTAGACCGGAGGACGCTATTATGTGTATTTACCTCCTCCACGGTGGGAGGCGACGTAGCTTATCGAGTACAAAGCGTGCATGAACAACAGTTTTCAGCTTCCACCTAAAAATGATTTCTAAACGAGCGGCGAGGAGTTTTTTTTTTTTTAAACTCTGATGAAGGAACGGGTTGGATGATCTGCAGGGCCCTCACCAGCGGAGGGGGTACGTTCATATGTAGGGATGTTTATTTTACTGCACACTGCAAGTAGAGGGCGCTATAATCACTGCCTGCCTGCTGAGGTACAGTGATGGCTGGGTTGACTTTTTTTTAAATTATTTTTATTTGATTTGATTTTTTTTTTTTAAAGAAAAAGAAAAGGGCCCACATAGACTGCTTCTTAACTTTGTAAATAAACGAGGGTCTGGCTGTCTTTATTTCCTAAGACTGGGATCTGACTGTGTCTTTATTATAACCCGACAATATTCCTTATATTTGCCAAATAGTCAATGAGTGCTGTATTTATTCTGATGGTAATAATGCATTTGTTGATTGTGATGTACAACAATATGTCTATTTCCTATGAGGAACAATACATATGTAATGAAACCAATGACAAGGCAGGGAATTCGATGGCTAAACTGTGCTTTTGGATGTTTTTAAAACAGATTTATATAGAGTTATATGGGATTTTCTCTCTATATATATATACATACATATATATATATATATATATGTGTAAACATACAGAGGACAGGGCACACTCTTATTTACCTCATCCAACACTTCCTATTTTTGAATGGTTCAGCAGGGCTACAGAGCCGCGTTGGTTGACGCAGAGAGCACATTAGTAAACACACAACAGACTGTTATTGGACTTTATGTCTTAAGTGTCTTTGGCTGAGGCGGATTGAGCGATCGGCCCGCTTGTGCTCATAATCGCCGTAGTCTTGGAAAGAAAATAAATGTGGCAATAATACTCTGTTAATGTAATGCTCGTTTAATTTCAGTAATGATGTTGTATGTTTTTTGAAAAAAATGCTATTATATATTATAGTAAATATAAAAGCCCCAAAGTCATTTGTGCTTCCAGTTCCAGATCCTCTGTAATGTGGGATCCTAATGCATGAACCCCCGTAAACCTGTCCTCCTGTTTCATTCTGTTTTTGTTTTTTTTTTCTCGTAAATTTGACACCAAGTGTACTTACGTCTGTAAACCATCACTGAAAACTGGATATGTTTTTGGATGGGTAGGCCCGTGTGCAGACTCGCCTACCTGTTGTGCAGCCAGTGCCGAAAAAAAAAAAAAAAACAGCATCTTTTGAACACTGTGTGGATTGTTTTTTATTAACTAAAGATTGATCAGTATCTGGATACACTGGATCAGTTGGTGCTTCTCTTGTGTTCCCTTTGGGTTTCCTGATGGTGTAGTATAACAGACATTTCTTAGCGTTGTATTTTTTTGTATTTTTTTTTTTTGCCTTGACATTCAGACTTAACATTGACTGCATTATAATGTTTAGACATCGGTGTAGTTGATGAATGCAAACTTTTTTAATGTTCTCTATTTTAAAGTACTGACCAGGAGAATCTTTTAGAGGACAATGAATCAATATTTCGTATAGCGGCGCATACAGGATGTAGCATTTTCTCTGTGTCTTGATGCGAAGCGCCTTATTTGTAATTCAAAAACGTACTAATCGATATTCTACAGGGTGCAGATTCTCTAAAACTTAACAGCAGCTGACTTGTAAATATTTGCATATCTGCTGCCACCTACAGGCAAAGAGACGCGATGTGTTTATAAAATTTTGGTTCCCTTTGCAGCATTTGTTTTCTTTGCTTGGTTACTTGAACAGTGAAAAATCTACAAAAAAGTCATCAGTACGGTTGTTTTCTTTACCTGCAGATGGCGCTGAAACCTATGTGAAATTTATTACTAAATTTGAAAATGTTATGTGATCATCAAAAAACAGCAGTTGCATCATGCTGCCTGTAGGTGGCACGGTAATATTTGTGAGACTCCGAGGCTTGATCATGCTATGCTAGCCGTTGCAGAACCCTACACTGCCTGCAGGTGGCATGAGTGTGAAAGTGCTGTTGTTTTCCTCGCCTGTAGAGGGCGCAGTAACCTCCATGATTCTCATCCAGGATGTAACATTTGAGCAATAAAAAGCAGGAAAAAATAAAATAAAATTGACTTGAAATGTAGAAAAGAAGTTACAATACTTTGCCTGCAGGTGGCGCAGAGGAGCCAGTTTTTTTTTTGTTTTTTTTTAGGTTTTGGCTTCAGGTGCTTCGCATCAATGACATCATGTCCTTGTTTACTATTCAAAGTAGCTCCGATACAATATGAAAAAAATAATTTAAAGATATAAAAAAAAACATTTTTACAGTTTTGTTTTGTGGTGTTTTGATTTTTTTGCTGGGTTTTTATATAAACATGTTTTTTGTTGGGTGTTTTTGTATTTGTCCTAACCATGTATAAGATACATGCAGTCCTAATTGTTATCTTGTATTATGCATATGAAATAAATTGGAATTTAATGACGTGTGGGCTCCTGTTTCGACCTTGTGTGAGTCATCGACCAGCTGCAGCGGGAGACAAATAAACAACAGAGAACAAAAGATGCGCAGTTTCTTCCTTCATGCACACACACACACACACACACACACATAATAGGATATTTCTATCAGACGCCATGTTTTTTTTTCAATGTCCCTTTGTTGCCTCCATCCTGCTGCTCATCAGTATTCCAGAGAAGGAGACGTTGCGTAATGATCACATCGACACACAGGGGAGCTGTGTTGCATAACAGCAGCAGCCTTAGTGTGTGTGTGTGTGTGTGTGTGTGTGTGTGTGTGGACACACACACACACACACACACACAGGGATGGAAAGGAATATGTGGAAGCAAAGGATGGGCTGTGGGAATAGGGAGGAGGAAAGGATGAAGAGGGAGGGTGAAGGAGAATGGGAGGACACGGGCAGAGAAAGATGGAGGGCATATGAAGCGAGGTGGATGACAGCCGAGAGGAGACCGGCCATGCATGTTAATGTCACACCACTACATGTCACTACACTCAGCCCGGACGTGTGTGAGCCAGCTTTTACAGCTGGCTGTGCAGAGAGGCAGGCAGGCAGGCGGAGAGGTGCATGATGAAATGTGGAGTAAGATCTGCTGGGATGAGTCCAGCTGAGGTGGGTGGTGGAGCAATCTGGCTGCTCACATTCGAGAATTTCATCTTTGAATTATTGATCAAACATCACCCGAATTTGTTTACTGCAATAAAAAAGACGCACTCCCCCTCAGTCTGAGGATCTCTGGATCAGCTTCTCATCGTCTTTGATCTAAAATAAGTGACTGATAAGTATGAGGCCTGATGAAGGGGGTTAGTTGCAGAAACTTTTTTTTTTATGTTATGGCAACACACTAATGGAGGGCAGCATGGTGAGGAAGGTAGCAGAGGTCATCATCACCACACAGGAGACCACTGACACAACCCATGTCATGTTCTAATACCACAGTGCTACATCAGCTCAGAGCTGGGTGGGAAGATCCAGAGACAATGTGTCAATTTACAACAGAACAGGTGGCCAGCCGTGATCGTATAGTGGTTAGTACTCTGCGTTGTGGCCGCAGCAACCCCGGTTCGAATCCGGGTCACGGCAGTCAGTTTTGCAGAATATACAAAGAGACAAAACACAATAAAGCGCACTAAAACGACTATAATACAATTGATCTGTTTCACATATTATATTCTATTATATCTATATTCTATTCGCAAGTAACTCTAATCTGTCATTTCTGAGGAGGATCCTGAGAGATTTCTGCAGCGGTCTGTAACCATGGATCAGACCTGGGTCCACCACCTCCAACCAGAGAGCAGAGAACAATCCAAACAGTGGAAACAGACAGAGTCTCCAAATCAGTGAGGTCTGCATCAAGGTGATGGTCTCTGTTTTCTGCTGCTGGACCACCTGGAAAAGGGGTCACACTGTTACAGGGGCCGACTACACTGATCTCTGAGACAGCTACAGGAGGAGACCAACAAGATCCAGACCACAAGTCCACCATCATCCAACACCTGCTCACCTGATCTACACCCTCACACTGACACCTCTCCAACAGGATGGAGGAGGAGGAGCTCAGTATTCGCCATGACAACATCACTGCTGTGGAAACTTTCAAGATGACTTCAACACAGAATGTGTAAAACTGTGTAAATGTAGATTATGTCCTTCTACCAACGGGCTACAAACTTCCACAATAATGACTGTATTCTGATCAAACAATGAGGACGACACAATCAGCTTATTTTCCATGCTTATTTTTGCCAATCTGTTTTTATTACAAACTTAAAAAAGAATCTGATACAATAAGAAACTGCAGTAGTAACTCCCCATTCCCGAGGGGCAGCACAGAAAACAGGTCATTGCATTTCAGTAGTGAAAGATTCATTTTACATCTACAGGGTGTACAGATCAGATACAAAATAGGAAACAAAAATAATAAAATACAGGCAGGAAAGAAGCACTATATTTATACATCATCTGAACCTTTTAAGTATATCTATTTTTAGTCTTATATGTTAAATTTGACATAGAAAATAAACTTCTTTTATGACAATGAAATATTCCAAAGTGCAAAATAAAACGCACACATCGATATAAGCAAAGGACATCAGAATACAAAATTCTTGCTTTCCCTCTTTACTATTGTTCAGCCCTGATCACAGAACAGCCTGCGTATGCAGCGTGTGTTTGAAATAGTTGATGAAACACACGTTTAATTCTTCACTGTGACTGAGTTTTAATATTTATTTTTGGCAGGCTGTCTGAAAACAGGGCCGACTACTGACCTAACAGAGACACATTCACTGCACATTCATTTCAAACCTGCCGTAACTCCGTCCTCCTACTGACGACACTGGATATATTTTTTTTTTCTTTCAGGGTGCTGAGAGGTAGAAACCCCCTTGAATCGTTCAGGGAAGTTTAAATTATGGCGTTACATTGCACTGGAGAAGGGTGAGCATCTGTGTAAGCAAAGACAGTCTGGGATATGGCTATAGTAAAGGTACAAAAGGCTGATGGGAGCGAGCAGAACCCGCTGAAAGAAAGAAAAACAAGTGAGGTGAAGTCAGGTTTGAAGGTTCTACATATAAGACAACAGCTGACTAGTGACACCTGTGGCCACTGAGGGAACTGCGGTTAGCATCCTTCTGCAAATGTTGTCCTATTTTGTTGCGTTGTCCTCCTGAGTCTTAATATTATGGCAATAAAGTTGACTAAAGTTGATCACGTTAGCTAGTGTGTATCTTGGTTTGCTTACATTAACAAATGAGCAAACCAAGCTTAGCCAGCTAGCTATAGCCTACTGTTGTTTACTTGTTGATAATAGCTGGTTTAATGATTTATAGCAAGCTAGCTAATTTAGCAGCCAAAGAGCCCTAAAGTTTGGATCAATTAGATGCCATTATTTGCTCAGAAGAGTATTTTTTTTGTTTTTATAATATCAGTTGGCAAGTAATTTGTCCACGTTAGCAGGCAAGCTAAGCTAGCTAGTGTTTCACGCCGAGTCGAGGCAGGCTGGAGCGAGTATAAACATGTTTTAGGTGAAGTCAGAGGTGGAAATAATTTAAATGTTCCCTCAAATTCTTACATATAGAACCTTCAAAGTTGAATCTACCACTAGTTCACTAAAAATCCAAGTAGATCTGGGTAATGAAGTAGCATACAGGTTAAAAACAAAGGGTTAATAAGTCAAGAAAACATTGGAAATGGCCAAATCAAAGGGATAAATATGGACACTGAAAATGTGGAGCTTTTTGGTATACATGTCCTGCTCATGGGAGTGGTGTTGTCAGCCTGCGGTGGGAGCACAGAGTGTGATATCAGCCATCTTTTCCTACACAAACCCACTGTAAACATTCACTTCTCAAACTCCAATAAATCCAAATCTAAGAATTAATACATTTACCCGTCTTATTAGACAAATGCTGTACAAGGTACAATACACATTCAATACTTTGTTCTGTACATCTTTATTTTGTCTCAGTTTTGCATATATTCATGTTATTTTCTGAAAAAATAACTTCGGCATGTAAGAAACTAAACAAGGAATCTGAACATAAGAACTCTTTATATACAGTACATATTCCTGGACTCATCATGTCTTACTCATACAAATGTAAGTGATAATTTGCAAAAAACAAAAAAAACCCAAAATATAGAAATAAATTACAGAAACAAAAAAATACAAATCTTTCCCTCACAATTGTTTACAGAAGTGTGTAACACCCCTACCCGCCCCGATAAAGAAATAAAACTTGCATGCGTTGCAAAACCAGCGTGAGCACAAGTCAAGGGTCCTTGAGCCGTCCGATAGAAAAACATTTATAGATACACGTCTGGAAAACATTCAAATGTGACTTAGCGTTGTGACGTTTAGCTCCTCTTTGAATCTCTAAAGCGTTTCATCAGAGCAGAAGAAAATATGTGCAAAAGAGGAGAAGCTCCGCTCCTTCTTTGTGGACCACATGGGGTTCTATTTTGACAAATAATGTTCTGCTCTGGGTTTGAAATGCAGCATGAGTCACCATACATCTGTCGGTTGTGATTTATTGTAAAGGAGCACGTCAACATGGCCGCAGTTATTTGGGGTCGCTCCAAGTACCCATTTTTGCATCTCGTACTTCAATAACATGAAAGCAAAACTAGCTTTTAAGCTGACGTATGTGATAAAATTGCACGTGTGACTCATGCTACACTTCAAACGTCCAAACTGGGCTAGGTTTAAGAAAAAAAAAAAAAAAGATTTGGTGGTCTACTAAAAGGGGCGGGGCTTCAACTCTCCATAGCCAAACAAAGGGCAGAGGAATGTTTTAGCATTATGAGCCCAGTAGTAAAGTGCCGGACATGCGGAGGTTATTCTTTACTGTAGTGACTAACAACAATGACACCGGACTCGGCTGTTAAATGCACATTGTTAGAGACATCAAGCCACACATACAGAACATTCCTCCCTCACTGCAGCTGGGGGGGGGGGGGGGGGGCAAAAAATTAGACTGTATGATTCTGGACTGTATGATTCTGCCAGAGATCACTGGAGAATTTCAAGAGCAGGGAGAGAATAGTGTGAGCCTTTGGCTTCAATACTATTTAAGCTCACCAGAAACGTGCTCTGGGTTTCAAAGTGTCGCTTTCTAAACCAACACACCCCGGCAGCACCGAGCAGACAGACAGAACCCTCTAGCTGCTTCTCTCCCTTTCGTTTCTATGCGCAGGAAAACCTCTCCTTCATAGTCAAAGTCATGCTAAGCCATTTATCACAATCCCTACTGCTTAGCTGCTGCATCCCCTCCCCCCCCCTCCGCTCCTTCTCCGCCTGTTCACCTTCACACACTGCTGACTGGGATGTGCACAAACCATCAGATCCAGCACTGCTGAGGTTATCAGCACGTCATTATTGTCTTCATCTGCCTCTCACATTCACAAAAGGTTTCCCCAATGACCTTCACAGCTGCATCACCCCCCCCCCCCCCTCCAAGACATTCTTCTACATAACATCATTGAAACCCCGGTCATGTACAGCTGATGCTAACCTGCTTTCAATATGCATCCGTGCACGAGTGCGTTTCAAGCTCAATCACGCTGAGCTACAACAAAACAGAACAGGACTCTCACACACTGAGAGACAGCAGAGCCCCCCTCTCTGTATTTGTGGCAAGTAGGGCAGAGCAGATTGCAGAGCAAAGTGCTGAGTTTTCCACAGCCGTCGTTCCCTGCAGGACTTGGCAAACTCCTTTTTCACAGCATGACAGTGCAGTGCAAAAAAAAAAAAAAAAAAAAGGGAGCTATTCTAGTGCCGAGCCCATCAGACTACCAGAAAGCAACAAATACAAACAAATCTCTCTTGATAGCAATTAACGGGGGGAAAAAATGAACAGAAGAGATTGGCAAACGACTAGCAGTAGAAAGAAACTCACCTCCACCCACTTCTGTCAAAACCAACACAGACAACGTGACGACGAACAGCAATGAAGACGCAGGGAGGGGTTACAAAAGTCACATGAAATATTCAGTGGACGAGGTGTTTTTAAATCTCTGTAGTAAAACTAACTGTTAACATGTGTTAGTGTTAGAACAATTTGTTAGAAAAACTGAAAATATGTGGAGCGTCGCTGTCCTACACCCAACTCCTCCCACAACAAATGAAGGCCTAGTTGGCCAGCACGACAGGCTGGAAGGACTGGCTGGGATATTGCAGGTTGTAGCTTCCTAAACCCTCCACGAACGGCGGCTTCTCCATGTAAGAGATCCCTCCATTACCGCCGATGATGCCCACACTCTGAGCGGGAGGGCTGGAGAAGGGGTCAAAGGATGGGTGGGTGTTGACAGTGTGCGGGGGCTGGAAGGGGCTGGCGTGCGGCTGCATGGGCTGGGTGTCGGCGTCGAAGTAAAGCGGGCCTGGGGATCCTGGGTAGACGAACTCTTTGGCGTTGGGGGAGAGCTGGCTGGGGATGGGACCTCCGAGGGAGTGCAAGGACAGAGACAGGGGCTTGTGCTTGAGCAGCTCCGGTGCAGAGATGGTGGTCGGGGAGCGGGACAGCATCCTCTGGGAAGGTGGCACGATGACACCAGATCCAGCTGCCGACCCGGCGCCGCCGCTGCACTTCTTCATTTTAGTGGAGCCAAATTTAGTGGCAGCGAAGCTGGCGGTGGTGAACGTGATTGGTTGTGGACGGGCTGTGGGAAGAGTGGAGGGCGGCTGCTGAGTGGAGAGGTAGGGCAGCCCGGCACTGGGAGGGGAAGGGGTGGAGGTGTTGGAAGAGTGGATGCCGGGGTCAGTGGGAGTGCTGGAGCTGGGGTAGCTGAAGAGGCCGGGACAGGACTGTGCAGTCAGAGGAGTGGGAGAGCTGGACAGGGACGACATGAGGGCAGGAGAGGCCTGGCTTCCAACTGGTACAAACACCTGAGCCTCTGGGTTGAAGCCCAGGCTCTTCGCCTCCTCGGCCTCTGCATCTCCTTTACCTTCTCTGATCACCCCCTCTGGCCTCTCGCTGTCGCAGCCCAGGCCTGGAGGGTCCTCCAGGTAGAGCACCTTCACCGCCCCCTTCTCTCCGATCTGGTAGGAGACCTCATAGGGGTCGATCCACACACTCAGCTCTGCTGGAACATTTGCGCGCACTTCCTCCGTGTCCAGCCCACTTCTCTTGGCAGCCAGCTCCACCACAGGGTCCCTGGGCGCTCCCAGGTGGATGCAGCGGAAACCAGAGCCCCTGAGCGGGGCTTCGGGGTACCAGTGACCCTCAAAACGGGACACCAGTATCCTCTCCAGCTCCTCCCCAAACAGGTCAGCTCGCCGGCGAGGCAGCTTGTTGTACAGATAGGACACAATGAAGTTGAGGGCGACCTTCACTTCCAGATGCATGGCTGCACCAGCTGAGCGCCGTCGTGGAAACAAAGTGTCGAAGACGATGACAGTAAAGCTTCAATAAGTCCTTTTTTCCCCTCTTCCACTGGCTTATTTTAAAGTGAATGATTGTTTTAGTGTCACCATGGTAAAGGCACCTTGAAGGCAGCGGCAGCAGGTTGCAGGATGTTTGTGGCGTGTTTTCAGGTCTCAACTGTGAAGACAGAAGAAAAGAAGTTAAACAGGAGAGAACAGGAGGAATAAGATGTTATTCCGCTGCTCTCTGTGCAGATACAGAGAGATGGGTGCATCATGCATGGTGGGGAAATTTGGGTGTCCAGCAATGAGTGCACTGGAGGCAATGCGGGTAAAGTGCCTTGCCCAAGGACACACAACAATGACTTAGGGAGGAGTTGGGATCGAACCACCAACCTTCCAGTTATTGGACAACCCTGCTCTACCACTGAGCCCCTGCTGCCCCTTTTATTTGTTCCCCCCTCTTTTTTTGACTTTATTCACAAACAAATGATGCAAAAATAAAACATTATTTACCTCTAATGATGCCACTGATTGATGCTGTAAAGAACCTTTACTCAAACTATGTTTGTTATTTTGTCCCACAGTTACAGCAATTATTCTATTATCTTTAAATAGCTCACTGCTTTTTGTCATAATGGGTTTTTATTCTGTTGCTATTAGAGCCAACACCAGTAGCTCATTTTAGAAGCTACTAAAATGAGAAGATGACCAGGTTGTATTTCCCTTTCTGCTTCAGCCAGCTGCAGCAGCTCAAATAATTTCAATCATACTGAGACTTGGAACCACGTCCCACATCCTCATTTTTTTTTTTAAATAACTGCATGAAAAACAAACAAGCTGCACGTAAACAGACAACACCACATGTCCTGGAGTCCAAAAAAGTGAAGGACCGGCTATTTGTTTAATGTTATATCACTTTTTAATTGATCAAAATCAGCAATAAGTTTTAATAATAATAAGTTTTTGTTTATTTTGACATCCAGATCACATGATTTCCTTTGCTTTTCCCCTGGTAGCTCAACCACGTCCGTCATTTTTTGGGTTCCCCCCGGAAACATTTCCCTGTCGTTTTAGATTGTGTTGTTAATAATAAATATGTTTAATTTATATACTTGAAAGTGAGGTTTGTTCCAGTCACTAGACCAAAAAAAACCTTGAACCTGTTTCATGCATCAGCTAAGACTGTTTAGCTGTGACACACTGCAGCCTCCATACAGGCAGGAAAAGCTGGTGTCACATTATTATTTCTGTTCTGACCTGCAAGGACAAATTCAAAGAAGAAACTTCAAAACATTAATGCATGAAGTCATCAGTTTCAATCAATTTCACTCGTCTGCAGGATGGAACAGATGTCGAGCTGCGAGCTTCATAAATCCTTTTTGCAACCTGCTTCTCGCTGTGACTCCGTCCACCACTGCAAACCCAACGAAAGACAAAAACAAACACCACAAGACATTCTGGAGGAGGATGTGTAAAATGGCAGGACAGCTAGCCCTCTCTACAGAACACAATTTCCCAACATGCACTGCTAACGCCCTCTCCCTTCCCCTCCCACACACACACACACACAAACAATTCCCCTCACATTCACTTCCATGCCAGATGGGGATTCAGCAGCTAAGATTAGAAAGACGCCTCCGATTAAAGACAATTCTAATGTTATTACAGATAAAGCTGCACACAGGCTGCACAAGCTGAAGATTCACACATTCTCCTTTCGGAGACGGAGGGGGGAGCAAAGGGGTGACATTGAAGGATAAAGATGGGGGCTGGTTTAAAAAAAAAAGAAGAAAAAAAAAGGAGGCTATAAATAAACAGGGCCCGCTTTCCTTCCTCTGTGGTACAAATTCTTCTCTGCCGCCCCTCATGATACAGAATCTATCACCTGAGCGCACAATGAGCTGCTGCACACATCTCAATACAAACACAGAGAGACACACACAATGTCATCCAATGACATCTAATATGTGCAGCAACAACAATACATTCAAATCATCATTTTGCATCTGCTGTTTTGAATGAGGTGGGTTTTTTTTTTTAATGTTTGCAGGCCCGGATCAGAGCATCAGCCAGGGGGGGAATCAGAGGAGTCTTATTTTTGTTTACATGCTCTCATTATGACAGCATGTAGCAGCACTGAGCTTAGCATAAGCTACAGCACATAGAATTTATACAATTTAGGCAGCAGAGGGGCCTGCCTGCACAGAATTTTAAATTGAACCCATGGTTTTTGCGGTGCAAAAAGGTTTAAGGTTTGTATAAAAAGCAGTGGAAAGAAGCAGCTGACATGCAGGTGGAGAATCCTCTTTTAGCCCAATAGTCGCTGTAAATAAATGACAATTTAAGCTGTGATTAGCCCCCTTGCCACCAAAAAGACTCGGCATACACCCCCGCCGTGCGCACTTTCAGGCAGGAGCACTGATATATTGATATATGGTTGAGACAAAAACAAAGCAGTGGCTTTATTCAGTGGTTGAAGCAGCCATTCATTACAGTCAGCGCGTTCTGATGGAAAGACAGCAGCAGGACGGAGCAGCTACATCAGCTCCGCCAACACAAACACACACAAATTCCTCATTTCTCACCTCTCGTCACTGATGATGCCCCAGCTCGCACTCCTGCGTCTCTTCTTTTAATTCCCCTGTGATGCCTCTGATTTCACGGCGGATGTGTCCACTCACGGATTCAGATGTTAAGCACAGTGTGTGTGTGTGTGTGTGCGTGTTTCAGCTTCTTCTCCCACGGCTGCCCGGATTCTCAGACGCTCAGACCGTTTTTCCACTTTGACTTCCAGCTGACACTTTGCATGGAGGGGTCCAGTGAAACTTTACTGTTTGACAACCCGGCGTATTTATACACGGTGACTCGCCCACACCCCCATGACGGCAGGGACTACTTTTCTCAAATAATTATTAGTGCCCATTATTTGTTTTTTTAATATTATTTTGAATTCAATTTGGTTGGCTGGTATGGTGAATCAATAGGGGTGCATCTATTTCAATATTAATTCCCAACGTGATTATATAAAAGTAAAAAAAAACAATATGTCACTTGTTATTATCTTTAAAAAAAATTGTGGATTATTTTTTATTCTATTAAAAGCCGAAACACCTAAAACAAAACATTTATTATCTCTTCATATAAAACCCAAAATTGCCCACCAGGCTCTACTTTATGTGGCGGAAAGGTATGTGTAGTTTCCTTCGCTGCTCTGCAATTTACTAAAAATACAAGCTGTGATAGCAACAGAGACCCCATTGGCTGAGAGCGGGGAGGACCCGCATATGATTGGGCAGCAGCAGCTAAAACAACCTGGCGTTTATAAGGGGCTTATGGGAGATGAAGTTCTTATCAGTGCATAATAATCAGTGTGATTTAGGGATTTTTTTTCTCTATTTTGTTTTGTAGGTTTCTTCAGTGGAGTATTAGACATCCAAATATGTTTAATGTAACCAGACACTTTCAAACTCTGACAATTTAAGATTAACATACTATAAATCTCAATGTAAATATAAAAGTATATATTGTTACGATTAAAAAATATATAATATTAATAATAAGAATAATAATACGAATAATAACATCATAATCGTCACCAAAAATACCATTTTTATTTTATTTTCCCGCCTGTTATAGTCAGTGACGCCATATTTGGGCGACGCTCAACACAAGAACAAAATACAAAATGGCGTCCTACTGTTTGACTGTTACCAGACTACGGGTAAGAAAACGTTATTTTACTTTGTTAGAGATATTTATGGCCCTTCTGTTGCTCACAGCTGATGTGAAAACAGATCCTTGTGTGATGTTGGGCACCGACCATCGCTTATTGCGCACCTACAGCGGATGAATGAGGAATAACAGCAGGCGGAAACTGCCCCGGCTCTTAGGTCGCGGTGTCCCCGTTTGACTCCTGACAGCGAGGCAGTGCATCGGTTAGAAATAACATCATTAAAAATACTCGTCATTTTTAAAGATGATTCACTTCAGTGTACTTTAGTTAAGTCGTGGCTGTAAACGGGCCTACATGCCCCGATATGCACAAGGTGAATGCAAGGTTACGTAGTTTCCTAATGAGCTGTTGATAACCGGTTTATCCCTGACAGCTGGGTCTGATACACATCAGTGTGCTGAGCAGGGTGATGTAACACACAGTCAGTACAAATAATGAAAGACCTTGGATACGTTTTAGTTATAAACGTTAATATATATAAGCAACTTATTTAACTGTTGGATGAGTTTTGCTTTTTTATGGGTCCTCCTCAGTGCATTTACACATTCAGACAGCATCTCTGCCTGTATCTGTTAGTAAATATCACATGGTATTAACTCTGTTTTGGTTAACTGTCTGCACTGTGGGTGTGTTCAGAAGTTCAGAAGAAGTTTGTTGTTTGTGTGCTTGAAGCACACTGTGTATCAATTCTGTAAGTAAACAGCGTTTTGCATAGAATTCAATAAATTGGTTCACTGAGGATGAATGAAGTGTTGTTCTTTTTCCAGATATTTGTTTGCTTTTAGTAGAAAGGGCAATATTCAATGCACTCAGTGTTTCAGAGAGTTCAGTGGGTGTGGCTGATGTCAGCTGTGTGAGCTGTGTGACCTTTCTTCCAGTTCTCCCAGAGCATAGTAGCTTTCCACTTAATATCAGTGTTAATGAAGTGGCAAAGCTGCATGTAACTAGCTTACAGTGCTGAAAGTGAGAAAAGACACCTGGTGTCTAAACGGCTGTGAAGATATGAAGCAGTCCCCGATTTTCACATTTACTGGTGCCAGTTATGTTTTAACTAAACTGGTCATGCCTTTTGTCTTTTATAATTTAACTGCCTCTCTGTTCCGCCACAAACTTTATGTGTTGCTCCTTTTTATGGTGTCATTTCTCTGAATTACCTTCTGTTTACCTTTAGCTGGTACTTGGAAGTGGCGCAAGACGGTTTCATGTCTCCGCAGTCTTCAGCGCCAAGGCCAAGGTGGCCATGAGCCGCTTTGAGCCCGGCTCCAGTGTCAACTATGAGAAGATCCACGAGAACATCCACATTGTACGCAGGAGGTCAGCATGTTTACTTTCTCACAAACACATAGAGAGTTTGTTGATGCCAGTTTTGGCTCTGGTGTTCATCCCAACTGTGCAGTAAATCCTGTGACATTTACAGTGTTGGCTTGTCAGAACCATTGGAGCCCAGCAGCTAAGTTTGGGTGATGACTTTCTCCTCTAACTAAGATCATATTACTGACTGCTATATCACTATTAAAGAAATCCTTTGATCAATTCCAGCTTAATACAGTAATGTTTCAAAAGTATATTTGCAAAGAAAAATTAGAAATTATCATATGCTCCCAAACTGATCCAGTAAAAGTCTGGATAGAGCACTTTAAGAGACATTTCTCACAATCCATCCTTCTAGACTCAACAGGCCACTCACTTTGTCAGAGAAGATCGTGTACGGTCATCTGGATGATCCGGCAGGGCAGGAGATCGACCGCGGCCGCACCTACCTGCGCCTGCGCCCTGACCGCGTGGCCATGCAGGACGCCACGGCTCAGATGGCGATGCTTCAGTTCATCAGCAGTGGCCTGCCAAAGGTGGCAGTTCCTTCCACCATTCACTGCGACCACCTGATCGAGGCACAGATCGGGGGCGCTCAGGACCTACAGAGGGCCAAGGTGAGGGTGTTTATAGTGTTAAAAAAATGAGAGACCTGTACGAGCACTTCAACAATGTTTGGACAGCAGTTGATTCTTAGCCAGCAGCCAATTATGTGGTTCTCTGTTCTCTTTGGTTCTGTAGCTGCTGGTTTGGTTAACCACAGGCCTGGAGGGAAAGTTAAATAATAAGACTGCCCAGGGTGCTACAGCCATCAATTTGAAGCATACTGGTGTCTTCAATTGACCTCTTCTTATTACTCTAAAAACAGGAAGTGAACCAGGAGGTGTACAACTTTCTTGCAACAGCTGGTGCAAAATATGGAGTTGGCTTCTGGAAACCTGGTTCAGGCATCATCCATCAGGTACAGTGTAATCCTTTATGATACTATGTTACTTTTCTGATGTTCACTTCAAAGTAAAAACTTTTAAAAGAACTTAAAACTTTAAACTAAGAAAGCTGCTGGTGTCTGACTTTCATTCCCTGGGATATCAGTTTTTAGAACATGGGTGACTGACTGCAGATGTTTCCCTCTCTGGGCAGATCATCCTGGAGAATTACGCCTACCCTGGAGTGATGCTGATTGGCACAGACTCACACACTCCCAACGGCGGCGGCCTAGGTGCCATCTGTATCGGAGTGGGGGGAGCTGATGCTGTAGACGTCATGGCTGGAATCCCATGGGAGCTCAAATGCCCCAAGGTGAGTTAGTGGCATCATCAGATGCGTCAGTATCCCATGTATTTCTGTATGTGTTTTTTCAGCATGTGTTACTGTCCATCAGGTGATTGGAGTGAGGCTGACAGGAACTCTCTCTGGCTGGACCTCTCCAAAAGATGTCATCCTGAAGGTGGCTGGCATCCTGACTGTAAAAGGAGGCACAGGGGCCATTGTGGAGTATCACGGGCCTGGAGTTGACTCCATCTCCTGCACTGGTAACAAGGAGATACACCACAAGGCAAAGACAGGATTATATAAAGGTTTATGAATGATTATATAATACATTTTAGGGATGGCCACCATCTGTAACATGGGTGCTGAGATTGGGGCCACCACTTCTGTTTTCCCCTACAATCACCGCATGAAGACATACCTGGAGAAAACTGGTCGTGGAGGTCAGTCCGTGTTACCGTTTAACGCGTTACTTTAATTTACTGTCTTACGTGTGTGTTTCTGTGTCGCTCCTCCCACAGAGATCGCCTCTTTGGCTGATCAGTTCAAAGACGACTTAGTCCCAGATAAAGACTGTGAATACGACCAAGTGATTGAAATTAACCTGAGCGAGGTGGGTTAAAGTGCCGTCTCTCTCTTCTCTTCTGGAGGCATGATGGCGGCTAACATCACAGTTTGTGTCTGTCTGTGTTAACAGTTGAAGCCTCACATTAACGGACCCTTCACTCCTGACCTGGCTCACCCTGTGTCTGACATCGGTGCCATTGCTGAGAAGAATGGCTGGCCTCTGGAGGTTAAAGTTGGTCAGTATTAATGATGAGAGTTACTTGACTGTAAACAGATTGTGGCCTAAAGTGGGAGGATCCACTGTTTGTATTGTTTCTTTGGTCTGATTAGAAGTGGTGGACCCAAGTTTCGTCCATGGTTACAAACTGCTGCAGAAAATCCCTTTAGAAATGGCAGATTGTCTCTGAATCCGCTTCTCCTCTTGTGGAAGATGCCTAGCTCTGTGGTTTTGTTACTGGATTATGTTCTGCACAGCACTAGCACTCACCTCCTTCTACCGTAGGCCACAAACATATCAATCAGATCCTGTGTACAGTAGAAGTAAGGTGATCTGGAGTGTCATCTCTTCACCAAAGTTTCAAAATGTGTTATTAAAAATAAATGAGTGTTTGCAGTCTGCTGCTGTAACTCTACACTCTCTCACTCGCTGTTCTCTTCTGAACAGGTCTGATTGGCAGCTGCACTAACTCGAGCTACGAGGACATGGGCAGAGCAGCCTCTCTAGCCAAGCAGGCTCTGGATAAAGGCCTGAAATGCAAGGCCCAGTTTACAGTTACACCTGGTTCTGAACAAATCCGTGCCACTATTGAAAGGGATGGATATGTGAGTCACAGTCCCACAGACAGAGGGTTGGCGAGTTGTTTTTAGGCAGGAACTCTCTTTAAGACCCTGTTGTTCCCGTTTCAGGCCAAGATCCTGAGTGATGTGGGAGGAATCGTACTCGCCAACGCCTGTGGGCCCTGCATTGGGCAGTGGGACAGGTCAGGGCATCATCATCAACATTTAAGTGCGATATAGGTGTGAGGATAGGTGTGTGTCTGAGTAGACAGAAGGTGAATCTTAGGCTGTTGCTACACAAGATATACTTATTTATTGATTTTACAAGCCGAGTAGGAAGCTTTTTTTTCTCCACAGCCTCAAGTTCTTGTGGTTGAAACATACCTATTGAGTCTTTGAGGTCCTCAAGCAGGGTTTTAGACATGCAGCCTTGGAGCTTGTGCCACTCAGTGCTGTTAACAAGCACCATGCTAAAATTCTGTGTTGTGTTTTCTTTAGGAAGGACGTGAAAAAAGGAGAGAAGAATACCATCGTTACATCTTTCAACAGGAACTTTACCGCCAGAAACGATGCTAACCCAGCTACTCATGCATTTGTCACCTCTCCTGAGGTAAGAGGTCATTCATTGCTGCCACATACACAGCACCAGTGGGGTACTGCACATATAATCCTCTTCTCTGTATGTCTTTGTGGTTGTATTTGTACCTTAGATTGTCACTGCTTTGGCCCTTGCTGGAACTCTTAACTTCAATCCTGAGACCGACTACCTGACCGCCCCCAATGGAGAGAAGTTCAAGCTGGAACCCCCGACTGGAGACGAGCTCCCCTCCAGGGACTTTGACCCGGGCCAGGACACTTATCAGCACCCTCCTGCTGAGAGTGGCTCGGTCAAGGTGAGTTCTTTACAGTGAATTCCGTTTGATCTAAAAGCTGCTGGCTTCACTATCTTTTTATAAAAATAACCGTCATGTCTCCCTCTGATCTGATGCTGCTCAGGTCGATGTAAATCCCTCCAGTAACCGTCTGCAGCTGCTGGAGCCCTTCGACAAGTGGCATGGAAAAGACCTGGAGGACATGAGGGTTCTCATCAAAGTGAGCACGAAATGTGGTTGTGCAGAGAGAGAAAGCGAGTGGAGTAATGCTGGATTTTATTAACTTCTCATGATCTTTTTTTGATCTTTAATGACAAAGGTGAAAGGCAAGTGCACCACTGACCACATCAGCGCTGCCGGCCCCTGGCTGAAATTCCGCGGCCACCTGGACAACATCTCCAATAACCTGCTGATTGGGGCCGTCAACATCGATAACGATGCCGTAAACAAGGTCAAGAACCAGCTGACCGGGGATTTCGGAGGTGTGCCAGATGTGGCCCGCTTCTATAAGGTGAGAGTGACTAACGGTGAAGTCAGACATTTTGTTCCTTAAGATTTTAAGTTTAGAAGCAGTTTCAGTTTTACTGGGATTAAGATTAAGAAAGACAATAAAATTGTATAATCCAGGCCAATGGCGTGAACTGGGTGGTGGTTGGAGATGAGAACTATGGAGAGGGATCCAGCAGAGAACACGCTGCCCTGGAGCCACGACACCTGGGAGGACGCGCCATCATTGTCAAAAGCTTTGCCAGAATCCATGGTCAGTGTCATGGGAGACAGAATGACATGTTAAGGATTTTCTGGGATTATAAGAGTCATTCAAGACATTCTGAAACGTGACTGTGGCTTTTCACCACACAGAGACCAACCTGAAGAAGCAGGGCCTGCTGCCTCTGACCTTTGCTGACCCTCATGACTACGACAAAATTCGCCCTGATGACAAGATCTCTATCGTTGGCCTGAAATCCTTTGCCCCCGGAAAGGTGAGCAAAGGCCTGAAGAATGCTTAAAAAAAACACAGAAGCAAACAAAAGCTTTCTTTACATCCTGTTAACGGATGACTGCATAAATTATTCATACAACCTTCTCCATCTTTTTGCAGCCCCTTTCAGCACTGATCAAGCACAGTGACGGCAAACAGGAGTCCATCATTCTGAACCACACCTTCAACGACACACAGATCGAGTGGTTCAAGGCTGGATCCGCCCTCAATAGGATGAAGGAGCTCCAGTGAGGAGGTGGAGGAAGAGAAGAAGGCGGAGGAGGATGAAGGTGTCTGCAGAGGGACCTTAGTGGCATCACAAGGAGAGAAACATGGACCTGGAGAGGTGCAATGAGGGGGAGATGATGTATAGGGACGGGTGGACATACACACACACACAAGGTCGCTGTACAGATGAAAAGCGCACACACACACACACACGAGCACTTACGCATACAGAGAACAGGGCAACTGTTAAAGTATTGCACAAGAAATGCACACTGGAGCATAGCGGCGTTGTATGTCATTGACGCTGGCGGCACTCCTCAGTTTATACACTGGTATTATTACTGTATAACAAAAGAAGCATTAATGTCAAAAAAGTCATATACACTCCACACACATGTCTCCACACAAACAGCTCAAAAGTCCGAGTCGTAAATATATAAAAGTCATTATTTTAACCTCCCATCAAAGTTAGTGAATAAAATAGTAACACGGCAAAGACTGAAGCCCCTGCTAATGCCCATTGGACGGCAGGATTGGCTGACGTAGCTCATCCAGCAGACCTTCTTACAGGTTGATGTTAGTTGGTTGTTGGATGATTCCTATGATGTCAGCTGACCCTGATTACCAAACTCTGGGCCTGCAGTCAAACCACACACAGTTCAGACCTATCAGTGCATGTGTTGGTAGTTTTGATCCTGTTAAGACTTTTGGTCTTTTGTAAATCATCGATCTGATTGGTTGATGTCGGCTCATGATAGCTGGTGGTCACTGTCGCTCACTTATGCTGCCGCTGTCTCACCTCATGTTTCATTTAGCTACCATTTACATAGCCAATACATAAGCTCACTCACATCTGATACAACACTCCACGTCTTTCTTTTCCATCTGTTCTGTCCTCTGTGTGTTTGTGTGGTGATTGTTTTTATCTCGTCTGTCCCTCCATGCTGCCTCTCCATTTGATTTCTCCTAAGACAATAGTCTGCATTGTTAGCGTCTCAGATCAGCTAGCTGTCCATCAGACATTCAGTCGTTGTCTCATGTCTGAGACTAGTCCTGCCAGTGTGTCTTTGAGATGACTGTGTGTCTGTATTTGAATGTGTCTTCAGGTTGAGGTTGGTCCTCCACAGCATGAGAAGACCTGCTGTCTTCTTACGCAAACTTAACGCACAATCTAGTGTCCAGACGCCTGTACACTAGCACTTTGTAGAGTTAGAAGAGCAGTAGTTTAGGTGTGCTTCCACATTATTATTTTTCTTGTGTAAACATTTTATGTGAGACTCCGTAGAACTGACACACAACCACTGTAACCGTGACTCCCTGAACAAATATCATTTAGAAATAAGTGTCATAGATCCCCTTTAAGTTTAAAACAGCTCCATGTTGTATTCTTCGTGTGCGCTACTGAAACTGTGTTTTTGGGATGTTGAAGCTAAATCTTGCTGTTTTACGATGGGAGAGCCGTCAGTCCTCTGAGTTCAGCTCATGCTCATAAATCCACCTCATCTTCATTCTGCTGTTGCAGAAGTTAATCCGTTTTTCTGAGTTAAATCGATTGACTGAGCGTGGACCCGTTTGTAAATGATATGTATAGCTGCACTTTATATAAGGAATAAATGATCTTATATGAATATTATAATATATAAGCAAAGAAAGAGATGTAAGTTGAGTGTTTGCTGCCTTGTGTGCTCTCTGTGGTCTTTATTACCCAGGTTCACAGCTGATGTGTGGATTGTGGGTTAATATAAAGCACAGATACTGGATTCTAGCTGTCGACAGTGAGAAGGGATTATAAGGAAGTCAAATCCTGAAGGGCTGGGTGTGTTTAATTTTGTCAGAGGGTAGCCCGTTCAGCTTCCTGCTGTCGTCACTTTGGAGATTTATAGCCAATAATGCCTACTAAAAAAAAAGAAAAAAAAGAAAATGTATCTTTCTTTCAAAACCAGCACCATCATCGTAATTATTTCACTGATTTTTTCTTTCCAGTCTTCACTTTTTAAATCTCCTTGCTGATTTGTTTGACTCTTCTTCCTCTGCACATTTTAAAACAGCCGCTTGCCAAGCTTCCTACTGTGACAATGATATTTTAGTTTTACTGTAAAGTGACAAATTTGCCGTTGTCATCTTGTAGGTGTACTCTGCTATTGTGCTTTTTTGTGTGCAGATGAGATCAATTAAACATGCACAGATTTGATTTCACAGCTAGGATTCTCCTCACACTCCTGTTTTAACATTAATTATAATTATATGTTAAAAATCCAAATGCCTGCAATTTTATAGAGAGAAATATCTTTATTTACAATATAAATAGTAATATAATAAAGACAAAAATTCAGATGTGTGTGTCTGTGGTTTTCTTTATGAGTTTTGTGGTAGAAGAGGAAAAACCAGCGTCAGGTAACAAGGTGCCATCAAGCCATTCATTACACCATCACTTTACTCAACAGTATGCCTGCACATATTACATTTATTTATATTTACACTGCTACAGAACATTCTGGTGAAATTTAACAAATACATATTGATATAGACTCTCTTCAAACCTAAATTGTTTAATATGCTGCAACAATAAAGCAAAGAAAACATACATTTTTATGTTTCTATTTAAATATGAATAAAGCAGCTAATAAGACTTTAAAATTTTAGACTTGAATTTAGAAAATTATTATTAGGTATATGGAAGAAACTAAATGTAAAAATACTATATTGTAATATTAGATAAATATAGTCAATATTGCACGCTGTAGTCCATCGCGTCCAAAAATGTGTACTGTGCCTTTAAGTTTTGCGTCCTGTCGTAAAAGCGCGCTGTCGTAAACTATCACGTGGGGACGTCATGGCTGCTTCCTCTGCTGCTAAGTGTGTTTGGGTTGTGTTTTAGTTAAAGATTCTCCACCGCTGTTTTAGATTTAGCTGCTGTTGCAGTTTTCTCCTTTTCGCTGTGGACGTTTTTAGAGGAGAAGAAGAAGAAGAAGACAACCCGGAAATGCTTCCCGGTTAAATTTGCTGCTCTTTGTTAACACGCTGACAGATCAGGCCGGTGGATTCGCTGCTCAGTGTGTGTGTGTGTGTGTGTTTGTGTACTGTGTGCATCATGTTTGTGTTGGTGGAGATGGTCGACACGGTCCGGATCCCGCCGTGGAACTTCCAGAGAAAGCTGAACGAAGCCATAGCCGAGGAGCTCAACAAGAAGCTGGCTAACAAGGTGAGGGATGCTCCCCAACCAAACACAACACCTTGCACTGTTGAATATGATGTTGTCAGCCCACTGAAACACGTTGATCCTCACCAGGTGGTCTACAACGTGGGTCTCTGCATCTGCCTGTATGACATCACTAAACTGGAGGACTCCTATATTTTCCCAGGAGATGGAGCCTCACACACTAAAGGTAGGAGGAGCTTAAATCTATTAATTCATTCAGCTACTGCTCTGTATGTGCAGGAGAGAACTGTGCTGCCATATTTGTAGTTTTAGTGTGTTTGTTTTTGTGTCAGTTCATTTTAGATATGTGGTTTTTCACCCGTGCCTTGATGAGATCCTTGTCGGTAAGATCAAGTACTGCAGTCAAGAGGGAGTTCACGGTAAGTCGGGGTTTATAACTGCACTGAATGTTATTTCTGAAGTTATTTTATTTATCAAAATACGGAAAATTGTAAGAGATTATCAAGATACTATCAGCAAACGTCGGTGACACTGTGACTCTTCTGCTTCAGTGACGATGGGGTTCTTCGATGACATCCTCATCCCTCCAGAGTCACTTCAGCAGCCTGCAAAATTGTATCCTACCTTAGTCAAAGTGACACACTGTGTTTTGTTGTTGTATGTGGACACATTTATGGTGCACTTCACCGCTGTGTTAAAAGTGGAGCCTTCCTGAGCTGCAGCTTCAGTGACGAAGCGGAGCAAGTTTGGCTGTGGGAGTACGAGACAGACGAGGGCGCTCATGACCTGTACATGGACCAAGGAGAGGAGATCCGTTTCCGGGTGTCGGATGAGCTCTTTGTGGACACGTCTCCGACGGGCCCGGCCTCTGCAGCACCTGAAACACCAGCACAGCCAGGACAGTCAACGGCACCGCCACCAGAAGACAGCATGGAGAAGAAAGAGGCGCCGTACACTCTGATCGTAAGAACACACGTCGTCATTAACACCCACTCAGCTTCCTGCAAAGGATTTTTAACAGAATCTGTGTCACTAAAAGCTGACTGAGGATTTTCATTAAAAACAAATTGATTCAGATACTTATGTTAAACTTGTTCTACCAACACAGAATGGTCACAAAAGTACACACAAGAGGCTTTCTGAGGGTCCTTAAATGCATCATGTGTGGCATTTAAATGGCTTAAACTTGACCTGTAGCATGTGACACTGCACCTGGCTCCTCATTGTTTTCTACTTCCTTTGTGATTAATGCCTCTATAAGAATGTTAACTGAGACAAAACCAGCAGAGGAACATACCAGTCATGCTCACTGTGCGTATGAACTGAGTGTAACTGACTTGAACGCAGCTTATCATCCACACTGACTGTTTGTGTTGTTTGTTTCAGGGGACCATCTGCGAGCCGGGGCTCGGGCTGCTGTCATGGTGGAACAGTTAGCACCCAGAAGTGAAGAAGAAGAAGAAGAAGAAGAAGAAGAAGAAGGGAGTATTACAACAGATCGAACATCAAAGCTGATCTGAGACACAAAGGGACAGTTCACAGGAGACACCGAACTCTGAAGACTGAAAGTTAAGCTGTGAACTGACCCGGGATATGATCAGTACAGAGGTGACAGACTGGTTGTATTATTGTGAGTACAGCTATAAACAGACCAGCTTCCTGTTTACATTGAAATTACAGAATGACCGATTGATATTTATGTTCATCAGTGGGATTATTTATGTGAGATTTTTCACCTCAGTTCAACAGCAAAGAAGTCTTGAAGTCCGCAGATGTGTTTCTGTCTATTTATATGATTCCTATAAAAACAGGAAGCAGCTTTAAAAAAAAAAGCTCCCTCTGCTCTGATTGGTCAGCTCCCTGCAGCCTGAATAGACCCCGCCCACCTTTCCAGCATCACGTAACCATGGAGACTAGCTGCTAGGCCAACATGGAGGACAGCCTGTTCTTTGTTGTTGATGTGACAGCTGCTGGTAACGGTGACATGCAGCCACACATATTGGTTGGAAAGTTAGTACACGCCCCTTAGTGCAGGATGAGTCATCAACTTTATTGCTTTTCAGGAAAAATGATAAACTTACCATAAAAACCGAGTTTTGTGGGACTGATACATGTGTGAAAGTGATTCATGATACATTAAAACATTTGATTTGATGTGATAAAAATTTCAGATGATAATAAAAATGTCAGAGATGAACACGACCTTCAGATTTAATCTGAAAGATATGATGCCAGCCTTTCTGTTTACATGCAGGCGCCCTCTGTTAATTCCATGCTGTGTATTTCCTGTTTGGTTTTGCAGTAAAAAGGTGTATCATCAGTGTGTGTGTGTGTGTGATCAGTCAGTTTGAAGGATTAGTGAGCGACCTTTAAATCCACAGTTTGTGAGGCAGTAAAGGACACAGTGCTGCTCGTTGATGAAGTGGATGCACTCTAAATGTCGGCTGCTGTTAGTAGGTCCACACACACACACAGACGCACTCTTGTGTTTATTGTGCAATCATAGCTGCAGTGTTTCATGTGACAGCTGCATGCTCTGTAGATATTTGTGTCTGCTGTGAAACTGGGACAGACTGTGATTTTTTTTTTTTAATCTGAAGAAATGGATCGATCACATGTAACGACTGTGGCCTAAAGAAAAGAGTGAATTTACAGTAAACACATCCTCATACAGGACAGACAGACATTCCCCACATAAACAAAGAGGATTATGGTTACTTTTCTTTTTGAGTTCTGCTTTGTTTGTAAGAATTCTTCAAAATAAATTCTCAGAATTCTGACTTCTTAGAACTTGAAGGCAGAATTCTATAGAAAAAAACCTTTAGATTCAGTCTCAGGATTATCACTTTTACCTTAGAAGTGTGAGATTAAAAGAATGTTTACATTTCTGTCTGAATTTGGGGATTATAGTAAAGAATAAAAATCAATAAAAATAGTCACTTTTGGGATTATAATCATTTTTATATAAATTCTCCTAATTCTGAGATTAAATTACAAATTTAGACTTTTTTTTAATCAGAATCAAGGGACTAAACTAAGAGTTCTAGGGGTTAAAGGCAAAATCATGGACAAATCAGATTAAAAGCAGAATTTGGACTTTTTCAGAATTCTAATATTAAAGTCACACTTTTGAGATTAAAGGCAGGATTCTGGGATTAGAGTAAATGTTTTCGAATTGAGGAATTCTGTCTTTTCCTCATAATTCTAAGATTAGGTTAGAAATGTGACTTGTTTAAGATGAAAATACCGGGTTTAGACTAAAGATTGAAGACAAAAATGAGATTAGGCAAAATTATGACTTTTTTTTCTCAAAAATGTGAGATTAAAATTATAATCAACTTCACATTTCAGAAGCAGAATTTAGACTAGAACAGTGTGTAATAAAAATCGGTGCTCTTCATAGAAAATGATGTTATGGTCATTAAGTCATGGCAGAGAACAAGAATACCACACTGGACACACTGTTCCCTCTGCAAGAAAGTCCCCCCTCCCTCCCTCTCTCTCTCTCTCTCTCTCTCTCTCTCACACACACACACACACTCACAGTCACATCACGCCATCGGAATCTCCGCCAGCTGCGCAGACTCAGCAGCTCCTCTCACAGTCAGGGTTTTCCGTCGCTCTGCGCGGATTTGGCGACTTATTTATTTAATTCCGCGTTATATAATACACTCTGACTTTTAACACACACACACACACACCCTCACACACACTGATCGTCCCGGCAGAGCATCCCGATGCAGTAAGTAACATTTCTGTGAATATTGTTCATGTGTCTGCAGGAGAGAGGAAGGTGTGTGTGTGTGTCCATGTTTGTTGGATCGGACAATGGTCCGACACAGAGCAGCTACATTTAATGAGCTGTATTGATCTCTGATGTATGGATCTCTGATGTATGGATCGTTGTTGAAACGCGCTCTGCTTGTATCCAGGTTGCAGCACAGAGACAGAAGCTGCGGTTTATTAGAGAAATGTGGTGAAATGATGATAATGATAAAAAGATCAACTAAGTAAAGCAGCGTGTCTGATTTTACTCATCCCGGCTGCTGAAGTGGACAGAAGTGTCCTCAGAGACACGGGGACAGGGGACCAGAGGACCAGAGGACCAGCTGCTCCGGATGTTGTCTTGCTGCAGGTGTCTGAACATTAAACACGAACCGTTCGGTGCAGATGTTTGTGCAGATGTTTGTCCTCATGTCAAACACTGCGGGGATGATGATGATGATGATGAAGATGATGATGATGATGATGTGCCCTGCGTCCTGCCCACAACGTGTCATTATTAAATCATATGGGGAATTGAGTCTTCACGAACGTCACGAGCTGCCCTCTCTCTCTGCAGCTGTTCTGACGTCACCCCGCGTGCCTGCATCATCACAATCAGAGGAGGATGTGGGTGTGCAGAGAGAAAGACGCCCTGCACATGCGCACATATATAGGTTACATGACATATGAACTGTGCAACTATGTGACCAAAAGTAAGTGGACACCATGTGCAGTCTGTTCGGCCAACAGCTGATGATTGTTTGTATTATTTATTGATTGATCCATCAGTGTATTGTGACATTTAATGGACAAACCAGTGGAAAATGCCCAGAATATTTTCCTAACTTCCATTCATCGACTCATTGTTTCAGCTTTAGAGCATATCGTGGGAATTTAGGTGATACATTTGCGTGTTCGTCCACACTCAACGTTCTGATCTTCACAGTTTTCTGTGGTCTGTCCTGACCTCATCACCTTTCATCAGACTTTACGAATGCCTAACAGATTGGACAGGGAAGCAGAAACATGGAGGCTGGGTGTCCACATACTTTTGTCCATGTGGTGTACATAGAATAAAGATTAAAGCAGATTAAAGCAGATTAAAGAGACTAATATAAAAACAGATGGACAGGTGTAGAAAGGTTACTTGTAGCAGATGGATACTTAAAAAAAATACAGAAGATAATTTTATACACATTTTCTGTAGATATGTAAAAGGAATACATTAAAAAAAGGACTCTGCACTGCACCGAACAGCAGAAATGTGTCAGGTAGGTATAAAAAAATTAGTCTCGACACGTAGTTGTCTGCGTTGTTGGGAGTCGATTTGAAGGACAAATTCTCATTAGTCTATGTGAAAACATTTGTGTAATGATCCTTTATCTCTGAGATGGGACCACAGTGATGTCATCATCAGTTTACATGTCATGGAGCTTTGATGCTGTGACTGTCTGCGCTCTAATTTGTCTAATCTGTTGGCAGCGAGTCCTGCAGCTTTATTACCACACAGCGTTGGCTGAGTCACTGCAGCAGCTGTGATCTGTGTGTGTTTTACAGCATTAATTTGACTTATTATACGGGGCACTTCCTGGTTTTCTGTGGTTTTCTTGTTGTTTCCCCTTTGGGCCATCGGGTCTGAATATGACAGCGTTCTGTCTCTCTGTCCTCACAGCGAGTCCTCCTGACAGACTCGAGGCGACGGCGCTGACCTGGATAACCGCTGAGCCTAAACCAGCAGATACAGCCGGAGACAGACGCCCTGTCAGCAGACTGCAGAGAGCA
The DNA here is from genome assembly GCF_900634625.1 of Parambassis ranga. Classification (NCBI taxonomy): domain Eukaryota; kingdom Metazoa; phylum Chordata; class Actinopteri; family Ambassidae; genus Parambassis; species Parambassis ranga. The sequence goes on from NC_041029.1 coordinate 14,829,972, forward strand.
GCACAGCAGCCACACCATCCTCCTCCTCCTCCTCCTCCTCTTCATCACATCTTGACATGGCAGACCCCGGTGTCTCATCACCCACTGAGACCCCACTGCGCTCCCCCACCGCCTCTCTCACCCTCTCCTTCCCCTTCCTGAGGGAGGGCAGCCGAGTGTGGGAGGAAAGGAGGGAGCCGCCGCTGCCGCGGGATCTGCCCAGCCCGCTGCCAACCAAGCGCACCCGCACCTACTCTGCGTGAGTATGATCAGTTTATGAGGGGTGATTGATAAGTTTGTGTTCATGCAGTGACCCACAGCAAACTGCAAACAAACACAGACCTGATGAGAAGATCCAGAGACAATCTGTCATTTCTGAGGAGGATCCTGAGAGAGTTCTGCAGCAGTCTGTAACCATGGATCAGACTTGGGTCCACCACCTCCAACCAGAGAGCAGAGAACAATCCAAACAGTGGAAACAGACAGAGTCTCCAAATCAGTGAGGTCTGCATCAAGGTGATGGTCTCTGTTTTCTGCTGCTGGACCACCTGGAAAAGACACACTGACACCTCTCCAACAAGCAAGGATGTTGTTGCCATGACAACATCCTTGCTGCTGGAAGTCCAAGACACTGACTTCTACTACAAAGAGATCTGTGTGTAAATGCAGGTGTGAACTGTAGGTCACAAACTTATCAATCACTCCTATTGTCCTCTAAAGGATGTGAATGATTCTTCAGCTGCAGCCTGATTGATTGTTGTGATCCAGACTCTGCACAATCTAAACAGTGAGTCAGCAGATGAGTGTTCCTCTGCTGCTGTTGTGGCATCATGAGGCAGCATGGAGGTGTTATTTCAGCGTGTTGTGTCTCACTTGCTCAGTGTTCCTGTCAAAACGGTCTGAACGGCTGTTCTAAATGATCTTCCTTCTCTTTGTCTGCAGCACGGTGCGCGCTCACTCAGGTCCGGTCTATAAGGGCGCTTGCAAGAACTTCTCCAGGTCACAAGGTCACGGTTTTATCCGGCCCTCTGACGGCGGCGAAGACATCTTTGTTCACATCTCAGAGTGAGTACACACATCTGCAGCGTCACCTTGTAGGACTCGGCAAACAACACTGTTTATGTTTGCACTTATTTCAGAGAGAAAGCAGTTTTATTCTCTCGGGATGCACACTGCTTTTATTCTACCTTGTTTTTTTTTTTTATTTAGGACAGCAGGAGCAAAACCAGGACACGAGGAACTAGCTCACACTGTGTCCTAATTTTTCTGTGTTTCAGCATTGAGGGCGAATACGTCCCAGTCGAGGGCGATGAGGTCACATACAAAGTGTGCAGGGTCCCACCCAAAAACCTGAAGGTGCAGGCGGTGGAGGTGAAGATCATACATCTCAACCCAGGGACAAAACATGAGACCTGGTCTGGACAGATCATCAGCTCGTAGGAGAGGAGGAGGAGGAGGAGGAGGTGGCAGCGGTGCTCCAGGACTTTTACCTACACAGCAAAGTACCCAGTGTGATCGACCAGAGCTGATACTGAGCAGTGTTCCATGGATGGAAAACATATTATTTCTGTTATATCTGCTGCTGTGTGTTTGTGTGAGGACACAGTTTTTACAGTCAGTTTTACTTCCTTTTTAAGTTTTGTACTTCGACAAACTTAGGAGGATCACATGTCCGGAGGGTCAGATGACTTTACCACATCCTACCGCTGTTTCTATATCAAGTGCAGACTTTAGAAAGTTAAAAACAGACTTCAGCAGAAACTGGATGTAAGTGAAGATATGTTGTAACCTTCAGAGCATCAAGCAGGTCCCTTGAATTTTGTCACTTGTTTTATTCACATTTTACTTCAGCATGTGCAACCAAACCAGGCCCCACATGCTATAGATATTTACCTTTGTATTTTACTGCCTCTAATTTGACATGTTCAACTGTTGAAAGCCAAATACATGCTGATCTGCAATTTAAAAAAACTGTATTACTTTGGATGAAGTAGAATTTTAAGCTTAAGATTTGGTTAAAATAGATATTTTGCTCAAAAGGAAAAAAGCCAACTGACCAAAGCAGGGCCGTATATTCTATTAAACAAACTAAATACACAGTTAAGTTAAAATATCGTGTCAATAATCCATTTCCGGGTTTATTGATGTTCTCACTTTGTGGCTGTAGGTGGCGCTCACAGTTTGCCGATTAGCGGTAAAAACGTAGAAGAAGAAGAAGACGACGACGCTGCCGCTTCTATTTTGCTAACTAGCTAGCTGCTAGCGCAGTGTTTGGCTAACAGCCGCCGACCAAAACCAGAACAACCTGTTCACCCACCTTCAAATTCATCTTTAATCGCAGCGCAGACAGTAAGTTGTTGTCCTGAAATGCTACATTAGCTAGCTGAAGTTATCATGGCGTCCGGAAGTTTTATTTTGAAATTTTCAATGAAAAGTCTCACTAAAAACAACAGTTTCTTCCTAAAATCAGACCTGCTGTATTGTCTTGCTTGTAAATATTTATTTTAGTTATTTATTTGTTCGTGTGTGTGTGTCCTCAGTATCTTTGTCTGAAAATTGCACTGCAACAGTTCCTATTTTAAAGGATTTGGAGCCATGTATGCTCATGAAACCTCTTTTTCTATGATTAGACAAGCACATATCTGTGTGTGTAGTCAGTGAGATGGTGAACTTCCTGACTACACTGCTGGTGCCAACTGAGCTCACTGTCATGCTGTCGTTTGTAGTTATTCAGTTTGAAAGCTGTACTGTATGTCATTTTCTATGTGTCTTCTATGCATCCTGTCTTGTCACTGCCTGTGTCAATGCTGTCAGGTCACTTTTGTGTTTGACTTCTGTAGCGGTGGGGATCCTCACGATTACTTCTACTGAGCCTTGAAAGAACATTAAAGCATTTTATGATTCACACGTCTGGTGGAAAGTGTTTCATTAGTCTGCATGCACTTTAAAGCAAGATGGCGACTGAAGTGGCCGAAGTGGAAGAAAATATATTTTATGAGGCAGTGTGTGAGTTTAAATAAATTGACTTTGTCAAGAAAATGTCGACATACTGTTGCAGAAATATCTACTGAAGTTTGTAGGTTGGCAAGCTAGCAAACTGTAATACCACTTTGAACCACTAGATGGAATAGCAGCTCAATCTACTCTGATCTGCCTGCAGTCCAATAAAAGAGAAATCAGAAGCATCAACATGACTGATGTTCATGTTTAGCTCAGAAATCATTGACTAATCAACCAGTGTGATGTTCTGCTGGTGACACAAAAGCTTTGCCACAGTGTGTGGGGAAGCGTAGAGGTGTCTGTGCTAAGCTATAAGTGTATCCAGCCTGCTCTCCACTGTCTGCGGCTTTGACAATAACTTTCACTACCACTTAGTGACACCGGCAGACTACAAGTTTACCTTTGTCTTTACAGGGACGTGGTCAACGAAAGAGTTCCAGCCGACTCCGTTCAGCAACACATGCTCACCGGGTTTTATGTTGACAGACCTGCAGCTCTGTGTGCGGTAAGGCCCTGTGTGGTGGCTGTTGTCTTTATGTATGTTACTAATTATTATAAGAATCATCATACCTGCTGATAAAAGCAGCCACACTATCGCAGAGATATTTAGCAGATTTATCTTTACAAAATACTTTTAAAAGTTCCAAAATGTGACTGAGGAATGTATTTACTGCACTGCTGAACCCACACCAATATCTGATTACCTGTTTAATCTGTAATTACATGTTTATTTTGAATCATTTGCCCATTTGCTACAGTAGGTATGTGCTTTAAGGGGAGAATTTAAGAGGTTTGATGGGTTTTTATGAGACACTTTTTGGCAGTCTGAGGGCCTCTAGTGGCCAGAGAGAGAATAGCAGGTCAGCAGCTAAATGGTGAAGGGAAGTGCTGGAGGGATTTACAGGTTAAAGACATGAGATCCTACATAGTAAAAAAAAGAAAGAGAGAAATTATAATACCATTTTTATTACAATGATAAAAGGATCTCTTACAGTTAGAATCTGACACAGTAAATTTGAATCTTTCACTAATAATCTCTGTAGCATTTTAGTTTGAAGTCAGAAACATGAACAACCCCTCAACAAAAGCCTTATATTCACAATAATAAGATCACAGTTTTCCTGAAACTGGGAAAATCTTACTGGCAGTTTTCAGGTTTTTCTGAAAGTTCCTCAAAAGCCTTTTTAAGAAGCTCTTAAAAAAAAAGCAGCAAACTTAAAATAATGCAACAACAACTTGAGCGATAAGGACCAATACTTAACTGGTATGCAGCGCGGAGACTATGATACAGCTTGTAAAAATATTTTACATAGAAAGTTTTCATACTGACTCGATCACAGTCAGCTTAATTTACTGGCTCAGATCAATTCACTGAGTCAGTAAAGGTCAGTTTTTTTTGCATTACTTAACAAATCCTGAACCAAAAACATGAAATATGAACAGCGTTCTTTCTTTTTCAGCGGCTTTCACAGAAACCACAAGCTGGTCTTTCACTGTTGATAAAAATGCATCTGGTTCAGACAGTAAAACACCTGGAATGATTTATGTATCCACGGAGGAAAAACTTTCCCCAAAGTCATTTTCAAAATGGACGTTCAAAACGTCAACAATCATATCAATCATCAGTGCAACATCATCCCTCTGTACTTACAGTAATCTGGAGTTTCAACACTTATAATCTCTGTTTGGTTAATATTAGGTTACATGCTACACATCATCACAATGACTCAAACACATGTTCTGGTACAGAACCGTCCCTTTTTTTAATAACTCTCACCTCACCTGTGCATTCATATTTAGTAATAATATTATTGATATGGAGTGATCAGTAGTGCTAGCTTTCAGCAGTTCATAAATAACCCATCCACAGACATGGTTTAGGATATCAGGACTCGTTGGGTGGACCATCAAAGAAAAGTTCCCGACAAAGCCTGGCTGTGTCGTCCGGAGAGTAGACGGTGAAACCGATGGTCCGTGGGTCGTTGAAGATTTCATAGTCATTTCCTCCCTGCAGAGAGAAATGATAAGTATTTGACGGATTGCTGCAGCATGCACCTCTTTTGTACACTCTAAGAATGAAACTTGTGGAGACACAATGGTTGACCTTGTTTTAGTAACACTGGATGTATTGTGCACAAGTAGGGCGCGCATGAATTGTTGTTCGTCTCTCTGTGTAAGCCATGTGATAGGCTGTTGACCGAGTGTACCCCAACTCTTGCCCTTTGATGGCTCTCATTCATCCAGGTCATGTTACGTCCAAGAGTTTAAATCGAGGCATGTGGACTCATGGAGGAAGCCTCTCCCTGAGGAAGAGGCTTCCTCAGTTCTGCTGCTGGTGTGGTGGGGACTCCATGTTTTGATGTGCTTAGGACATGTACTTAGGACCTGTGGGTGGGTCTTGGTGAAACACGCATGACAGGACTAAATTACGACCCATTGTTAGGGTTTAATTTAGGGATGTCCCGATCCGATCACGTGATCGGAAATCGGGCCCGATTACGTGATTTCAGACTCGATGGGAATCGGACTTTACCTCCCGATCAGGACTCGAATATATTTATTAGGACTCTCAAAGTTACGCCTTCTGTGCAGGGTGGCTCTGTGTCCTGTAGTGTAGGGGTATGACAGTCGCTTTTGGCGCAAGAGGTCCTGGTTCGAGACCTCGATGAGCTGCTGCGTGTGTGAAATCTCCTAGCGTGGCGCTCTGGACACACACACATTTTGCTAGGATCGGATCGGGTCAAAAAAACCTGATCGGGACATCCCTAGTTTAATTGGGGCGGTGAATCCCATACAGTGACCCTCTGGTGTCTTTCTGCCATGTTTATGACAGACTTTTTGTAAACTTACATCAGAGGTCTCGTTGCCAAAGAAGTAGATGGTGTCCAGGCCTTCCCTCTCCAGCAGCTCTAGACAAAGTCTCTTGTCCCAGCCCTCTGGAAAAACATCAAAGCTGATGAGACCACCTGAAATGAGACGAAAGACAAACACGACACCGTTATCACCATGCTGTGTGTCCTGACAACTTAAAATGGAAAATTTGTTAAGACACATTAACAGAACGGAACGGCCAAACTCAGTACTCTGACAAACGGATGTGTTGACAAAACGTGATCACGCAAAGCACTTTTTATACTCAAAAGAATCCTGTAATTGTGACATGTGGGATCACCGCGGCAACAACAAAATATGTTGGTTGCAGTTTGTGTTTCACAGTCATTCATTTACACATTCCAGCTGCGGCTCTCAATTACTGCCCGACTGTTTTTCACTGTTGCACTGACAGAAGAAGTGGTGTTAACTCAGTGATCTTTGAAGCGTGGCTGAAAAAAAAATCTCCTTTAAGGGCTTTTATCCGCAGCCCCTTTTGTCTTTCTCGCCCTTCCCCCTCTCTTTGTCACTTAAATTCTTTTCACCTTCCTGTCTTGTTTGGGGCATTTAAAGCCCAGCAGCAGCAGCAGCAGCAAAGGCAACAGCTGAGGAGCAGCCACCCAATCAGAAGGCTGCTTTCCTCACACACCCTCCACACGCCTCCATCCCAAACACCTCCAGCAGCCTCAGAATATAAACAGGTCAGCACTGCAATTACCCCCCCACCACCACTCCCACAGGAGACAAAGGAGGCTGCTGATGCTGCGTAGACGTGCAACTTGGTTAAATAAAAACAGAAGAGATACGGCTTTAATAAAAAAACATAATAAATACTTTCACCTGAGATTATCAGTGTGTACACCAGAGCCACAGAGACAGTGTGTCCCTTTACTTTCTGTCCTCTGAGAGCAGATCAGATAACAGCTAATGCAGAGGTCCTCCATGCGTCACCGCCTGAGACTCACACCTCGCAGAGCACGTAAGCAAACAACAAGGACCTGATACACCGGCCTGCTGCTGAGTTAAAGAGGGAACACACTGTGTGTGTAATAGTTAACTATGGCTCCTTAGAGGGGTCATTCTCAGACAGAGATAACAGGCAGATATGCTGTTGCTGCTCACATAAACGCAAACAGACAGTCTTACTGTCTTACACTTTTAATCATATTTACAGGACTTCAGGATGTAGTTTGCAGGGATGTGGGTGTTAAGGGTCTAAATTCTTAGCAGTGACACAGCTTTTGTATGTCTTGTTTATTGTACCTGTGATTTTTCATTATAATGTATAACCCGAATATTAGAGATCCATGGTGTGGGGCTAAGTTACAGCTAGCTAGCTAGCCATGCCTCCATTTAGAACTCAGTCGGTATACACACTGACAGCTTTTGTTTATCATCATCACTGGCTAAGATCTACACAGTTGGACATGTGTTTGAAACAAATATCAACCACTGTCTGAGCTGATGAGCCTGTACACACTGCTGTCAATAAGAAAGAGGAAATAAAGAATGACTCATTTACAGAGAGAGATATGAAGTGAAAAACAAACATCAGGCACACAGAGGCAAAGAATGTATGCCAAAAGTGACGGACAGAGATATCTTGCTCGGAGGCGGCACATCAGTGACCTAAAGAAAGAAGGAATCCGTACATGCAGCAAAGTGCCACGGTCTGTCTCACCTTTAGTGAACCTCAGTCCTTTTCCAGCAAACTCCTCTTTCAGGGCAGCAACAAATTTCTCCCTGATCTTCTCTCTCTGTGGAACAAAATCACATGATGTTCACCTTCAGTTTACAGCATGAACAGAGCTTGCACATGCTTTTCTCTTTGCACTAGAGGCAGCTGAAGGGTTAACCCTCTCCTCCCCCTCTTGGCTCTGTGAGCCATCAGTGGAAAGTCTGTTACACTGTCCTAAAAGGTCAATGTTGTTTGGCCTCAACTTAACTGATGAGAGTAACAAAAGCTTCGTTCATTTTCGGAGGCTCTGACAACATAACAGAACTAATGTGACTGTGTTTTACCTCATAGCTCCCTGCAGCCATGGTCAATCTGTAAAACTATAATTCTAAGTGTCAGCGAGCTTCTGCAGGTAAAGTTTAGGGATATTTTTTTTACCTTGTCAATTTCAGAAAATTCGATTCGCTCCTCCAGTGTGCAGCTCCGACCGATGGGGGAAATGTTCAGCATCCCGTTCCTGAACTCGATGAACGTGCCCCTGCAGGCAGAAACAGATGCACGGTGTCACAGGACACAGTGCTGACTGATATCGGTCAGAGACTTCAGTCAGCGCCTCACCTTTTCTTTGGCAACTTGATGAGCCCCATGTAGCTGAGACAGAAGTTGATCAGGTCCTGCAGCAGCTCCTCACCGATCTGGTTCTGAATGGCCTGTTAAGGGTGAAAATACATCTGATGAGCTAACACAATGACAGACAGGCTTCTGTCCTGATGTTAAATCTGTCTGTGAAGACAAGTCATGTTATGTCCAGGAGTTCAAAGGTGGCTGCTGATATCGTGGTGTGGAGTCTATGTTTTTATGCCTGTAGGACCTCTGTGGGTGGATCTCTAGTGAAACCCCCATAACCAAAGCCCCTATTGTGGGTTAATAGTCGATTGACGACACAAAACTGCAACAGAGCGATGTGTGGAACTGGTTAACGACCCATTGTTATTGGTGTGTGAATGGTAGGTGAGGTCTGATGTCTCAGCCCACGTCGTTTTTGTCCTCAAAGGAGTGTACACTGTTTTTAATGTGTAAATGCACTGCTGAGTCCTGGCATGACTGGCAACATTACTCTGTCTTTCATTGGGCGTTTTGTTCTTAAAACAAGGCTGTTAGCTCTGTCTTGTAATACCAGCTGTAACACATGGAAAATGTGTGTGTCTGTGTCCACTTACATGTTTAGAGAGGAGCGTCCCGTCTTTGTACTGCACTGTCCCGTTCTCAGCAAACACATAGTCAAACTTGTGAATCACTGCGAGACAGGAGGTGAAATATCATTAAATATCACATGGAAGGACTACAGCCACCAGAAATAACAACATAAATGTCATTGTAACCAGATCCTGAGAAGAACACGTGTGTCAGTTGAGGTTTACTGGTAAAAATAAACAAACTTCAGCACACATGGCCCTGTGATGAAACCACATAACTCCCTGCATTCCAGCTACAAGCTAATATTTACACACAGTCAGGTTATCAGCTGTGTTTGATAACTAGGCTGGGCAATCGAGGCACTGTGTGTGTGTGTGTGTGTGTGTGTGTGTGTGTTTTGGCCGCGTTTTTTACCAGGAACCTGAAGCGTGTGAGAGCAGGATGCAAGCCAACAACGACTTCTAACAGCTACCACGCAATGATTCTGATCAAAATAGTTATTTTATGATACACAAAATACAGCACAATACTTAAATGTAACAAAGCAGGTGCACATGACTTATCTGTAGTGAATGCTGTGCCTTTTTTTACACTGATATTAGCATGTTTATGGTGGTGATGATTGACTTCTTAGACTGAAGACAAAAAGCAGATCTTAGTGGGTCTTTGCAGTGTGAAAGAGGTGTGATCCAGGGTTTCACACAGTTGTTGCTGAGTTCATGGTGTTTTTTTACACTGAAACTTGTGTGTACTAATGGGTTTTGGAAGCAAAATAATTTTGTGTTGAATTCTGGTTTTTCTGGTGTGTTATACGAGGAATTAGTCTGTTCTTTGTGGATTCAAGTTGGATTTCCAGTGGACACAGATTAAACTCCCTGTGGACACATTCGGATAGATACTGAACTAATCAATATCTGATGCAGGCAGAGTGATGATATCAACAACAGAATGCCTGTTAATCATCATGGATTGCAGCATACACAGTGTGTGTGTGTGTGTCATCATTGTTTCAGTGCTGTTAGATATAAGACTGACTTGTGTTCTAAAATCCTTCTACCAGTCCCCGTCCTCCCCCGTCCCTGTCCTCTCCGCTGCACTCTGCAGACTTTGGTCCCATTAAAGCAAGTAACAGAATAATATGTTGGGTCGTGCAGTCTCACCATCGTCTCCGTCCCCGAGCTGCTCCGCTATCTTTGAGTAGTCCGACCCCCCCACCACGCCGATCTTCACTTTCTTTCGCAGCATCTGGAAGAACTCGTCCAGCTGTGGGTCGATTTTCTGCAGGATTAGAGGGGGGAGAAAAAAAAGGTGCAGCTAGAACTCGGTTTCACCAAGACCTGAGCGTGCATGAACATGCACACAAATGTGTGTAATAAAAGCTGTCATTAAGGCATCATCACAGAGACAGGAGCTCAGGGTGTAACTGCAATCTGGAGCAGACGGTTCAGATTATGTGGAATAAAGGAGGATGACTAGGAGACCACATTATGTAATAACACACACACACACAGTTACCCTGCATGAACCAAAGCAAAGACAAAAGGAGGACACACATCCCAAAATTACACCAATGCCTGCCAATCAAGCATAAGATTATTGATCAGCTCTGGAGCACGCACTGTAAACACGTGTAATCTGTACGGGGTGAATATAGACACACATTACGAAAGAGGACATGAGGTGAAGAGGACACCATGTGCTCTCAGATTTTATCCTCAGCACACCGGAGCTGCCGGTGAGGAAGCTGCAGAGGAGCGCAGGGCTGCACGCACAGCTCGTAATAACCATAATGATAATAATCAATAGTATCGATTAGCAGTGAACTCACCGCTCTCGGAGGCGTCAGCGTTCCGTCCACATCAAACAGACACAGGGTGCTTCTGTCCGACGAGAAAGCGCTTCGATTTGATTTCTCCATTCCCCTCCTTTATCTTCTTGTCTTATTTACAGAGTTACTGTAAAAAAAAAATCCGCTTCAAACAAAAAAAAAATCACATTTACATCAGAACAGTAAAAAATAAGAATCATAAACAAATAAAATGCACTTCGATGCTTTTCTTCTTGTTGCGGTCCACAGTCCAGCTGTCTGCGGTTTAGGTTCGGTTCAGCTGTAACAAACACGGCGTGTTGTACGTGTCGTGGTTCTTTACACTGGAACACGGCCGGCAGCCAATCACAGACGGGGGGCCAGCTGGTGACGCAACAGGTGGGCGGGGCAGCGCGACTGTACGTTCGAGCTGAACTTTCACCTACAAGAAAAGCAGGAAACCAAAATACATACATGGAACTGAAAACAAGACCACAAGAGACACAACATAATTATTACTTATAATAAAAAGAAAAAATATGTATTTTACTGCACTCACAAAACGGAAGTAAACACACGTTATTAGTTTGATTGATGCAGGCAATCAAATTCTTGTTATTCACCCTCTTTCTTATTGTTATTCACGCTCATTAGATGCTGCTCTATCAAACTTGTATTCAGAATCTTCTAATTCCGAATCGTTTCCCACACGCCAGGCTCTCAAAGTTGGAGTGGTTTGTTAGGTCTCCTGCTGTTACCATGGTGACAGGCTGACACACAGAGGCATACAAAGCCATGAATTGCTCTGATTCTCCAGCAATTCAGAGCAATCCTTCACATCAGCGTTCAAAGCAATGCTTCAGCTGCAGCAATCAAATTCTTCAGGAAATGCCCTTTTCTAGTTTTATACATTTTGTTAAAATTTTGTCAACAAAATGAGAACGAGGAGGCATTGAATTGATTTAAGACACATAAAAAAATTAGCATTAGAAAGCTAACAGTAAGAGAAATAACCAAATCTACTGTAAAAACCTTAATGGAAAAAAGTCAAATAAAAAATATAATGTATGTCATGATTAAAAAATCTAATCATAGATGGTATTTTGATTATATATTATATTATATTGATTATATGACATATAGCATATCTTTGATGTGATGTGATGTGTACACAATTATTATTTCTGCAGTGTATTATCACAGCCACAAGAGGGCAGCAGAGGAAGACAGATGATAACATTACTAGAGGAGGTGTTTTATTTGTAAGCATTAAAAGATAATATTTTAATTCAACCGAAAGAGAAATACTGAAAGAAATGTCATATCCGACCAGAAGTATAAACTTTAAAATATGTATTTCATTTACTTCTGATTAAATGTTTTGTGTTGGTCCTTACAGGCTCATCTGTTTACATCAAAATAACTTCCAGGTGTTCAGATGTCAGAGCAATCACACTAATTCTTTAATAACATGCAATGACAGTTTTGCCACAGCTGACAGGATTAATGCAGGCACCATAACTCACCTGCATGTTTTATCTTCTCACAGCGGTCATAAATCACCACTGTAAAGACCTGAATTTCAAAATAAGAGATAATGTCTGGACACAAAACAGCGTGACCCCTTTATGCAGGTTTGTTGTTGTTTAAACCTTTATGTATTTGTATATTTTACAGAAATATTGAATTGACACCATTGTCACTCAGTTATTTAGAGAAGAGAATGGTCTGTAAGCTGCAAGGAATGAGGCAGCAACTGTTGACTAATCATAAACAGTCTAATCATTAGCTTCTTATTTTTTAACATGACTCTTTATTTGAACACAGCAGACAGGGTCTCACAGCTTCTACCCCTTGTAGAGAGTACAACTTTTCTGTCTTTAAACCTCCCAGTGTGTGAAAAGATTGTGTTTTGATCTAAAGATAGGGACCTTCCATGAGTTTCTTAGTTGTCTGTAACTGCCTGTGGCCTAAGTATGCAACGCTAACTAACTTGCTAGCTACCTGTCATTGCAAAATACTGTTTTGAGTGAATAACAGCATCTAAACAGGGATGATCTAGTTGCTAATTAAGCCATCCAGCCCTCTGGTATTTACTTTATCAGCTAACTTTATGAAGGAACCAATGCCAGATCTACATAGTGTAGCTAGGTTACAGGTGACTGGCTGACTGCATAACATCTGTTATAGCCACACGTCTGTCCACTAAATTAGTTTGCTATCCATTTGTTTATTTTTGTATCAGCCAGCATTACAGGAAAACTGAAAACTGACGGAAGTGGCTAAGTTACAGCGGGCTGGCTGATCATAGCTTGGATACTTGCTAATCTTTATTATTCGTAAAATAATCTGTGCGGTTAACATATTTTATGAGGCGCCACCTACTGGTTCGGAGGACAACAAAGAAGCCGGGTTAAACTGGATTGAGCGCGGACACACGTGTGTGATTGAAAATAGGTCTGAACGTATCCAATTTAAAGGCTATCCGGATTCAATCCCACTCTAGCTGGATTGATTTTCTCCAGTGTGAACAGGGCTTTAAGAACAACTAATTTTGTGTGCCAATAAATCTGCAAACACACCTAAGTGGTATGTATAGTTACACATAATTAACACGTGTAAATTAATTAATGACAAATATTTTGGATTACAGTAATGCTTGTTGTATGTGTGCATGTCGTCTACATACGGAACCACCTGTCTGTCTGTGTACTCTGTGAGTTCAGGTGTCAGGATCTCCGTTTGAACAGGCGTCTTATCTGCTCTCAGTCTGAGGGGAAAGTGCTCTGAAACCATTTTCTCAGACTAAAAATGACAGACGGTGTTAAACTGCTGTTACATTGCAAGAGACTGGTTCCTTTTAACACATTACCGTTTCCTCTGCCTGTGTACACACTAATAGACAGCCTCGCTGTGTGAAACTGTAATGGGACCAAATGACTGTGTCCCCCAAGCCTACCGTGCTATTACAGTGTCATGTGTGTGTTTGTTTAAGATGTTTACGACCCTGTAAGGTGACAGCCGGACAGGAGGTGGTGTGATGTACAGCTGGGAGTGTTGAACACGTGATGAATTTGCTTGTTGTTTGTTTTATGTGATGAAAAGTGAGATTGCAAGTGGTGATTGATAAGTTTGTGGCCTGAAGTAGGAAAAGTTGAAGGTAGAACACCTATTTTTCAACATAATCCCCACGTGCATTTACAGTCAACTTCTCCTTCAGATGGTACTCGGATGGGACAGATCAGGGCTGGACCTGTGTCTTCATGTAAACATGTCCACAAGGTCTGATCTAACAACGCAGCAGTACACTGGCACAGAGCTTGGTATCTCCCAGGAACATGTTCATGCAGCTATCCACAACAGAGAACATTTGCACACAACAAAATATCTGTCACAATATCTGAAGTGGATGCTGAGAGATTTCTGCAGCAATCTGTAACCATGGATCAGACTTGGGTCCACCACCTCCAACCAGAGAGCAGAGAACAATCCAAACAGTGGAAACAGACAGAGTCTCCAAATCAGTGAGGTCTGCATCAAGGTGATGGTCTCTGTTTTCTGCTGCTGGACCACCTGGAAAAGGGTCACACTGTTACAGGGGCCGACTACACTGATCTCTGAGACAGCTACAGGAGGAGACCAACAAGGTTCAGACCACAAGTCCACCATCATCCAACACCTGGTCACCTGATCTACACCCTCACACTGACACCTCTCCAACAGGATGGAGGAGGAGGAGCTCAGTGGTCACCATGACGACAGAGATGATGATTGGACTCATAGCTTTCTGAAGATGTTTCGGTGCTCCTATGAGTGGCTTCATCATTTAGTAGAACTGACAAAGCTACGTGGAAATGAGTCCAGACGCCTTGGTTTTACGCTCTTGGACAATAACACATGAAAGTCAGATGACACTCCTCAGATGACACGGCTGATAACACCAGCTGTTGAGAAATTTCACTTGGAGAAATTTAATGGAGAGAAGAAATCATGTCTGTGGTACAAAATGACATCTCAGTGATCCATTCAAAAGTCAAGATAGAGCCATGCTGCCAACACAGGAACATGAATAGTTTAAAGACAGATAATCCTCAGCATTGATTTCATGTCAGCGTTGGACTGTGACGATTTAAGCTGTTTTTTTTCTGTCACTTTGATTTGACGCTGGTTACAAGCAAGACTTTTACAGGCTTAATCCACCCTGCTTTTATAGCTGACAATATTTATCAGCTCTGCTCAAGCCTTCACTTTTATGGCCCTCTGTGACCTTTGCCTCTCTCATGGTGCAAGCCCCCCCTCTCCGCCTCTGCTTAAACAGTAGTCTACATGAGTCGCACTGATTACACCGTGTCTACAGTCTACACAATGCTCTATATTTGCACAATTGTTGCAGAAATAGATGACATTATTTTTGTCCGATCATAATGCGGGAACAGGTTTATGCTGGCAGTTTACAAACAGGATGAATTACGATCTTTCTAAACAAGGTGTCAGCCCAGATGGAGTGTGGGAGTTTTTTCCTTGCCCTGCCCTCCCTCTGAATTGCGCACCGACTGTCAGTTGACAGTTGTTCATTAACGCATGGAAGACAGGTAGTACTAAGGTGGAGGATATTATATAGAGGATATTATATATCTCGTTACCGAAAGGAAGCAGCTGTGAGGAGACATCTGTATTTTGGTCTTTGCAGGGGTGAGGATCTTCCACTAAAGTTGTTGTCTTATCGTGATGTTGGATTAGTTTGACATCTACATCCCCTTTTTTGGACAGTGGAGAGGATCTGATCTTGTGGACAAATGTAAAACCAGTCTTGGTCTCCTGAAACTGGAGACGACGCAGAATTCCGAGAGAAAAGGAGAAAAACAACACCGACATGAACAGCTTGCACAGCTTACCTTACCTGGGAGTGTTGATAATGGCAGTGGTTGCCAACAGGATCCTGGAACAGTGTTTGTCACCAGACCGTAAATACACCATGAACGTTGTGCTACTGGAGGACAACACATATGAATGGAGTCGGCCGTTTGTACAGGCCGCCGTGGAGCGAGCTATTGAAAAGGACAGGCAGGAGAACTTAAGGCAAGGTATGGACAGAATGGACGAGATACGGGTTTACATCACAGTTTAACTAAAAATATCAAAGACGAGGAGAACCAAGATGGCAGCAGCCAGTTTTTGTGAATCCTGTTGACTTGAGATGTCAACTTAAACAATGTTGAGAAGGATCAAATATGCCTATGAAGAAGATCTCTTGATCATTTAAGAGGAATTATTTTGCACTTAATTCCCTGTAGCACTTTCATGGGTGCTTCTAGAATATGTTGATTAAAGGCCTCAGTATTAGTACTGATGTACTTCCTGATTTTGGTCTCAGATCCATAATGTAGCAGTGAAATCCATCCAATCTGGGATCAGGTTTAGGGGGCTAGCAGCCTAAGCAGGGAAACCCAGACCTCACACTCCTTAGTCACCTCCTCCAGCTGTTCCGGTGGGATACAGCAGGGAAGCTGAGGGATATAGTCCCTCCACCTTGTCCTGGATCTGCTTCAGGGTCTCCTCCTGGTTGGACATGCTTGGAACATCTTGCTAGAAAGGTGTCTAGGAAGCATCCTAACAGGGTGCTCAAAGCACCTCAACTCAGAGGTTACAGAGGTTCTTCACTGAGCCTCTCCTGGATGACCCAAGCTCCGAGCTTTTTTTAGTGACACATTGGTTTGCCTGTGCTGTGCTGACTCAGGAGTAGGGAGATACTTAAAAATGTAAGAAACTACCTGATTGGATAAAAAATTAGTACAAGCCCCTAGTGTAGGATGAGTCATTCACAGTTTTTCAAATGATTTTCCAGATGAAAAAAAACAAAGTTGTTGTTTGAGCAGTGCTACTCACAAAATAAATGGGTCACATAGTGGTGTAAAGGTGACAAATAGAGCACAACATCATAGATAATAAGACCGTTATTTTTAATGCCGCTGTTGTAAATAAAATTCTTGACATTTTATGTGGGAGGCAATTTTATTCACCAGTAGCAGATAAGGTCAGTCTAATCTAATCTTAATAGCCCACACACACTAAGGACTTTTTTTTTGAAATATTAATAACTCTTATCTTTTTTTTTTCATGGCCCAAGGATTAAACTTCACTCTGACGGCTAACTTCAATGGATTTAACACGTCTGTGTACAATCGGCAGGGCTGCGGGAGCAGCACCTGTGAGGGGGTGTCCATACTCAAGAGGCTACACGTAAGTGTGGTAAAAGGTGAAATCAATGAGATGTTTGGTGTCCTCATGTAAGATATTTTTTTCCTGTGCTGTATAAGTTCCCTTTTTGTGGTTTTATTATCCCTGGATGAGCTGTGAGTTGGCACAGTTACACATGCAGGAAGGTATCATGGTGCAGTGTCAGACTAAAGTAGGGGAGAGTTTAAAGGAAAAGAGTCTCATTGTTGTAGTTCCACATGATCAATGAAATATTAAATATCAACTTTCTGCAGAATAATCGTGAAGTTGGGTGTGTCATGCTGGGCCCTTCCTGCACTTTTGCCACCTTCCAGTTAGTAGAGTAAGTACGACGGTTTCCCTTATCAAGCCGAGCTGAACAGCCTTCTGAGGTTTGACCTTTTCTTCTCTTCTCTGCCTCAGTGAAGAGATCGGCCTGAGCCTGAGCATTCCCATCATCTCTGCTGGGAGCTTCGGCCTCTCCTGCGACTACAAGCCCAACCTGACCCGAACTCTGCCGCCGGCTCGAAAAGTCTCTGACTTGCTTGTCCACTTTGTAAATGAAACATTGACATTCAAGAGGGCCTGGAAGAATGTGTATGTCTACAAGAAAGCCGCGAACAACGCCTCAGAGGACTGTTTCTGGTGAGACCCGTGTCCCCGCTGCACTGGTTTAGTGTGATGCGCCATCTTTTCATGTCCCCTTGTTATCGTCACAGGTATATCAACGCACTGGAAGCCCCCTCTGCCAACTTTGCCTCAAACACTCATAGAGAGATGCTGCGTTCAGAGAAAGAACTGTTTGATGCACTCGGGGATAAGAACAGGCACAGCAACAGTGGGTGTCTTTTGTCATAAAAGTGTCATTAAAATCTTATTTAGATGTTCTCAGGTATTCTCTCCTCCAGCTGTAGCGCCACCAGCAGGTCACTTATGACCTTGTTACACAAAAATCAGTTTTTTAAATGGGTCAAAATATGTTTTTGACTCCTTGCCATTGCCTTGCCTCACTTCTCTCCTTACAAAAAAGACCAGAACAACATATGTGATGAGGCCAGTAAAACACACTCATCACATGGTGGCAGCAGATTGGTAATTCACCCTAGAGGTTGGAGTTCACGTCCTGTCTCTTCAGTTTAGTTTTAAGTACTTGTCTTAAGATTTGGAAATGATAGCTGTCACATCTGGGCTGGACATTATAGTCTCAAGTGGTTGCAGCTTTTCTCAGCTCTTGAAGTTCTTCATCCGACATTTTGTTATACTGTACGTTTTATTGCCGCCAAATTCTACTTCATTTTACTGTGAAACTGATTTTTTTTTTCATTTTAGTTTTCATCCTATGTGGGACCATTGATGACATTGTTTTCATAAAGGAGAAGGTGCCTGAGCTTCATGAAGACATCATGTTTATTCTCCTGGATGTTTACAAGTAAGCTTGGTGATGATGACTTTACCATTTTTTTTTTCCTACAGTTACCACAAAGTTTGTTTTGTGATCCTTTTACAGCCCTGATTATTACATCAACACAACATCGTTAAATGTTATGCAAGATGTGGTGGTGCTCACGCTGCCACCGAGGAACTTCACCTATGGGTTTTCCGCTACACACAATGACACGGTGAACTACACGTCACACACCCAAAACTTTTATTTATTTGAGTTGAACTGCATGTGCTAAGAGAGCTGTTTTCTATGCAGATAAATGATTATGTGGCTGGGTATCATGATGGAGCTCTGCTGTTTGGCAAAATGACCAGAGAGTGGCTACTCAGCCAGAGAGAAAATGAGACAACTTACGACGTGCCTCTGATGGACAACCCGTTTGGAAACGCCACCTTTTATGGTACTTATGTTCACTAATAACAAATTAAGGTTAACAAACACATGAAAAGAATCTCAACATGTGTACAGAGAGCATGGAATGAGGATCGGCAATTCAAATCACTAGAAAAGTGCTAGTGATTGCTGGAGAATCAGAGCAATTCAGATCCTGTGTCAGCCTGTCACCATGGTAACAGCCATGTAACCTCAAAAACCACTCCAAATTTGAGTGCCTGGCGTGCGGAAACGATTCGGAATTAGACAATTCTGAATGCAAGTTTGATAGAGCAGCATCTAATGAGCGTTTTGAGACTAGAATGTAGCCTTGAAATTTGTAGGAGGCTAAAATCACTCAATGTATGCTGAAGATACGCTGCCAAATAAATGTACGGAAGAATAAAAAAGAAGAAGAAGAAAGCGGGTGTAGTAGTAGTAGTTTAGTAGTAATAGTTTTATTGCCTAGCAACGGCAACCAAACTAATTATATACAACTTAACTGTAGTCAGATGAATAGTAATCATGTTGAAGGCATAAAATTAAAATCAATTGTGCCAGCCCAGCCTCCTAAAATATCATACCATATACATAAGTATAGCTTAGTGCTGTATTGTACTGCGTATCGTATCGTATCGTATCGTATCGTATCGTATCGTATCGTATCGTATCGGTTTTTTGCATAGTAATAAAATGAATCATATTTTCTTGTCTCTTTATGGGTTTGCTGCAGGAATGGGAGGTCACTATGTGCTCGATGAGTACGGTGACAGAGACGTTAACTTCACCATGATATACACGTCCACTGCCACTGGCAAGGTGAGACAGCTGTCCACCTAACAGTTAACAAAGTTAGGGTGAACAGGTGTTTTTATACTTGTGTTTCTTTTTTTTAGTATGAAACTCTGCTGCTGTTTGATACATCACAAAATCAAACCATATGGGCAGCTATAAACCCGGCCCTGCCGTGGAAGGATGGTTACCTGCCTGCTGATAAGCCACAACATCCAGACGGTACCACATGTTCAAACTTATGTTGATGATGTGTTATTGTATTTCAGTTAAAAGTTGTAATAGTATGTTTGTTTCCAGTGTTTAAATTGCAGGATTTGATTGTGATCGTTCTGAGCTTCAGCGTCGTGGTGGTGACAGCCATCGCTCTCATCTTCTACAGGTGACTACAGCTGCTACATGTAGCATTTTAGCATCAGCAAAGCTGATTAAGAAGAGATAAAGCAGCGTTTAGTTAGAATCAAAATTCACTAATGTGCATGTGTGTGTGTGAATCCTTCTAGGCAGAACAGAAAAGAGCGGCTCATACAGAAGAAGTGGTCTCACATTGAGCCGCACATGATTGATCCTCTGGATGAGAAGGAGGTCTCCCTGAAGGTAAACATCCTATTGTCAATAAATCTGATCGTCGGACCAATAAAACAAAATGAAAAGCTGAAAAATGCATCATCTGCATGTGTTTAAGAGGAGGACATGAAATCAGATGTGTGTGTTCATGTGACAGATTGATGAAGATAGGAAGAGGAAGGACAGTACGTACTTCAGGCAGCGAGGGCGCTACGACAAAAAGGTGCCAAAATCCTACAAATCAATGTTTAAATGAAGGAGGAAGAATAAAAAGATGATGATCGCTCTGTGTGCCGTTCTTCTGTCCAGCCTGTAATCCTGAAAGAGCTGAAGCACACAGATGGAGACTTCACCGAGGACCAGAGAATTGAGCTCAACACTGTAAGACGCCTCTGTGTTTTATTTTATACAACACGGAATATACATGGACATTGATCCTCCATGTCTTCCCGTTCCAGCTTCTGCGCATTGATTACTACAACCTGACCAAGTTTTACGGCACGGTGAAGTTTGAGTACGGTGTGTATGGAGTTTTTGAGCTCTGTCAGAGAGGCTCCCTGAGGGTAAGAACAGCAACAAAAGTCTCAGCAACAAAACATGTTTGCTTTTATTTTTACTGCATTTCTGTTAATAACTTTACTGACTACAACTTTACACATTCGGGAAAAGGAAAGGTAGATTATTTTTAGTCTACATTTGCAAATATAAATGTTTTTATTACTTGTCTCACACTGAGTAATCTGTGGTTGAGGTGATAACTTGAACTGGCTCATGAGGAAGTGAGTCCTGCAAACACACCTGTAAACAGCACTTATCCACATAGGTGATGCTAAACCTCTGTGTGTTGTGGATGTTTATGACTGAGCATCGTGGCCTCCTTTCTGCACTGCTCACAATGATTTTACTGTTCATCTGATAATTTAAAGAACGCTGTGTGCACATGAGGACACATAAATCTTAGCGCACACACAGACAAGTTCACACTTCCACAAAAGCAGAAACAGAAGTAATAAAAGATGTTTTTTTTCTTCTCAGTACATTCTGAATGACAGGATTTCCTACCCAGATGAAACCTTTATGGACATGGAGTTTAAGATATCAGTCATGTATGACATAGCAAAGGTATGTGTGTTTCTGTTGCCACGGTAACCGTTCATGATACCCGCCTCCTCACTCCTCACGTGCTCTTCTTGTGTATCTGCCATGTGCAGGGCATGTCGTACCTCCACTCCAGTAACATCTCGGTCCACGGTCGCCTCAAGTCCACCAACTGTGTGGTCGACAACCGGATGGTGGTCAAGATCACAGACTTTGGCTGCCATACCATCCTGAAGCCAGGAAAAGGTGAGGCTTTAATCTCCTTCTCTATCGTGTTTTATTTTGATGTGAGAGATGTGAGAGTTTAGTTTCCATTTTCTCTGCTCGTTTCTTCCCTTCAGACGTGTGGACCGCTCCGGAGCATCTCCGTAAAGACGGGGTGTCTCCAAAAGGCGACGTCTACAGCTACGCCATCATCGCCCACGAGATATTTATGAGGAAAGCCCCGTTCTACACACAGTACTGCTGTAATACAGCCGGTAGGCCACGTTTAGTGAGTTAAAATGATGAATCTGCTCGCGTGTGTTACAACTGATTGATGTTTGATCCTGTAGAGAAGATCTACAGAGTGCAGAATCCTGGTGAGACTATCTTCAGACCTGATCTGAACTTTGACAGTGCATCGGACCGAGAGATCGAGGTAAAAAGCTGTTGCAGTAACACTCTGAGTGATGTGGAGTTGTTTCCTCTTATTATGTGTCTGTTGGTGTTTGCAGCTGTACATGCTCATAAAGAACTGCTGGGATGAAGACCCAGAGCGAAGACCAGATTTTAAGAAAATAGAGTCAACACTAGGGAAGATCTTCAGGTTCGTCCACATCACACCTTCATTTAATCATTTTTATAACATGAACTGAAGGAAAGTAACTACAAGTCTGCCCCAGTGCCGGTTCTCTTCCAGCGTTGGGTCATGGCTCAGAGGTGTCTGCATACTTTATCCCCACATATGATGTGTTTTATTATCTGATACAGTAACCTGCACAACCAAGCCACTGAGACGTACATGGACAACCTGATCCGACGTCTGCAGATGTACTCCAAGACTCTTGAGAACCTGGTGGAGGAGAGGACGTCTTTGTACAAGGCTGAGAGGGACAGAGCGGATCGCCTCAACTTCATGCTGCTTCCTGGGTATCTTTATATTCTATCAGCTCATATCTAAACAGCCTGAAAGCACAGCCACCATTTTATACGTTACCTTTATGTGTGTCTTCAGCCCGGTGGTGCGCTCACTGAAGGAGACAGGCCGAGTGGAGCCTGAGCTGTTCGAGGAGGTGACCATCTACTTCAGCGACATCGTGGGATTCACCACCCTGTGCCACTACAGCACCCCGATGGAGGTGGTCGACATGCTCAACGACATCTACAAGAACTTTGACAGCATCCTGGATCACCACGACGTCTACAAGGTGACTCCATCTAAATTCAGGCTTCTGAGTGTTTGCCTCCCCCTTCTGGCAGTGAGAGTAACTACACACTTTTTTAACTAATGTTTTGACCTGAAGCCTGCATTTGTTTTCTTTATCACTTGTTCTTACTTCTCTATGTTTACGGTCTTTATTAATGAAGCTTTATTTTCATTGTGTCTCAGGTTGAGACAATAGGAGATGCATACATGGTGGCGTCAGGTTTGCCCAAACGCAACGGCGACAGGCACGCAGTGGACATCGCTCACATGGCCCTGGACATCCTTTCGTTTGTCGGGACATTCGAGCTGCAGCACCTTCCCGGAATCCCCCTGTGGATCCGGATCGGTGTCCATTCAGGTCCCATGTTAGGAATTTATGAAGAAACATTTTTATGATTACCCTTAAACCATAAAAGATTTATTTTTTATTAAATGCTAATTAAAGCACTCTATTGTGTGTCTGTGTGTAGGACCCTGTGCAGCAGGCGTGGTCGGGAACAAAATGCCTCGCTACTGTCTTTTCGGAGACACGGTCAACACAGCTTCACGCATGGAGTCTACAGGCTTGCGTAAGAGAGAGACACACACGTAGTAACACAATCCCATTCTGAGGTTTGCACAGAGGTAACACATTATCCTCTCAGCTCTGAGGATTCACGTCAGCCAATCAACCATCAACATCCTGCAGAGGACGGACTGCAAGTTTGAGTATGAAAAGAGAGGAGAGACGTACCTGAAGGTGAGGCAGGTTTGCTTCTCATGTGTAGAAGCTCACTGCACAGGTGGTCACTGTGTGTGTGTGTGTGTGTGTGTCCACAGGGTAAAGGCAAAGAGATGACATACTGGTTAACAGGAGTGACTGGAGGAAAGTACAACCTGCCGACACCACCGACAGCGTGAGTCTCATCAAGGTTTATTTCTAAGTGTATAATTTGAAGTCCTGAGGAAGAGGCCTGATGCCTCATGCAGTTACAAAATGCTGCACAAATCTCCCAGGATCTGCCTCAGAAATGGCCAATTGTCTCTATATGTGTGCCGAATCAACTCATAGTTTGGGTTTTACACACATCCACCATCATCATCATCATCATTTCTGTCTCAGGGAGAACTTCCAGCGGCTCCAGCAGGACCTGGCAGAGATGATCGTGACCAGCCTGAAGAAACGTGGGAGCTTCGAAAAGAGGAAGACGCTGTCCACAAAAGTCCGCTGGAGAGACACTAACAGCAGCCTGAGGAAGGACAGCCCGCCCGAGTACTTCCACCTCGCCGTCACCGATAACCCCAGTACGTACCTGTGACCACTGAGCAGCTTTTTTTTTTATTTGGTTTGTCCCACACTTTTCTCCACCTCCACCTAAAATTAACTGTTTCAGTCAGACCTCACGACCTGTCTTCATTGTGTGGGACTCACTTTTTTTGACACATCACCAACTGAAAGATTGTTTTAGGTGGGTTTTTAAAAAATGACACCAGGTTAAAATATGCATGCTTTTTTTAAAAAAAAACTGGAATTCAGATGCAAGAAGCTCACTGATCGAAGGTTTACCGTGTAAATAGTCTTTTTTCTGCAGCAGAGACAGTGGAACTACGTCCAAATAGCACTTGTCAATATGTTTTCAGTTGTTTTCGCAGCATTAGAAATACATCTGTGATGATTTTTTTTCTTTTTGTGTTTTATTAAATAATGTTTGAAATGTGGCATTACATCCAAAGCAGTTTCTTTGTTTTGTCTTTGTAATGTTAAAAAAAAACCACACTGTACAAAGTGTACAAAAAGAGGGATAAGGGCACTGTAAAATGTACATATTTGTTTATTTGTTTGTGTTTATCTGACATATTTGTGATGCCAATTTCAGAATTTTGAGGAAAATTTATATCCTTAATGTTTAATCTGAAAAAACTGTAAGCATTTTAAGTTTAAAGTCAAATTATTATTCCCAGAATCACACAGAAATCTGACCTTAATCTGACATTGGTGTCAGATGTGAACTCAGACTTAAGAGAAAAAAAGTCTTAGACTTAGTTTTGACTGACTTAAAACTATGACTCATAATTTTGACAAAACAATCTGAGTTAAAATTCAGTGATTAATCCCAGATGTCCAACTCTGAAGTTTAAAATTTTACATTTATTTACAATGCCTACATTCCTCTGTCTTTTTCTTGGTATTATAAACAACAGCTGTACAACATTGTAATCTTATTTAAAAACCATAAAAACATGGTAGAAGAGAAATCTCACCATGTGCAGGATGCGGTGAGTACAAGTTTTCAGTAAACACACGTTTTCATCACCTCAGAGGACTCGCTGGCTCTGGACCTGCAGACCACTGCCTCCCAGAGAACCTCACACACCTCAGCGATTCAGTGTGGGGTCTTGAGATTTTTCCAACAAAACTGTGATGATTTCCCACAATCTGCTCACAGTCGGATTCCTGGCAGCACAACATGAGTAATACAAACACACACACACGCACAACCCTACACAGTTTTAGTTGTAACTAACGCGGTGCCACCCAGCTCTGTGGCAGGAAGTGGGATCCTGTGCTCCGTCACTGAGATGCATGCAGGCAGTCCTACGCCCACCTCAGTTCCTGTGAGCTCTGAGGGGCCGCTGCAAACCGTGAAGTTGTCCTCCCTCTGGGAGCCCATCAGGGCCCCTGGGTGGAGGTGATGACAGGATGGAGGGACCTCTGCTGCTCTCTGATACATCTCTGCCTGAACGTTTCTGTCTGAGCATGGCAGGTGGACTTTGGCAGTTTTCTGGAGAGGATCCTCTTCTGGGTTTGCAGCCACTGTAACACAAACAAACATCACACATGTAAACAACACACTGTGTGTGTGTGTGTCTCTGTAGCAACAGTGAGGTGTTGTCTCCCCCTTGTGGCACTAAGAACAATAACACAAACACTCAACTGTGTGTACAGTTTTATATCTTTAGCACCAGAAACTTTTCTTGGACGCCTCCTAGTTGCTGTTTGTGTTGAGAGGAATTCTTATATTAATAAATCTTTCAGGCTCCAGGCTACGTGCTTGCAGCTGAACCACAGGTGGTTCAGTCCAATCAGCACAGGACGTACTGACATATTCTCCTTATAAATATGGCAAAATTCTGCCTGCTGTTTGGTGATTTGTTGATCTGATTGGCAGAAGTTAGCTTGTGTTGTGTAACAAACCATCTGGACTTGTTGATGGGCTTAATGAGCACAGTGTGAACATGTTTATAGACTTGAATGTGAAACAGTGATGTGTTTCACAAGCTGTCTGCTAATGTGGTTCGTCTTGTGTTAATAGATCCTCAGTGAGGAGAAAATGATGCTATTGTTAAAGCCTCCACTGCCTCATTTTTTTAAATTAAGTTAAGGCTGACTCTGCATTCCTGAGGATTAAAGTTATTCCCTCCATCATGTTCAAAACACAAAACCTTCAGGCTGCTGCAGGCTGCAGGGCCGTGCTGGGTCCACACTCCTCTGCCAGTATTTCTTTTTTTAATAGTTTGATTTTGGAACAGTTGGTTTGTGAGGAGACCAAATTCGACCTGCTCCTCCAGCGGATGTGTGCTGAAACCAGAATAGCTGTATAAGAGAGCGGGGCAGACCCAAGGGACGCCTGAGAAGAAGAGAACAGAAACTGTGGAGTTTCTGCTGAGATGAACGTCACACTTCATCACCTGCAGCCTCGTTTCCTCCACACGGCTCTCAGATGCCCCCCCCCCTCCTCACTCTCCCCAGTGAGCTAGAAAAACCATAAAATATAAGAAGAAATGAAGGATCTCTTATGTCTGCTTACCGGAGGAGCTGCTGCTGTGTCTGCGTTGTCGCCTGCATATCATAAACCAGATAGCCAGAGCCAGCATGGAGCCCAGTGTGACCAGGCCCACAGAGATCCACAGAGCTGGAGGCAGCGTCATCTTTGTCGTAGTAGTCATGGTTGTTGCTCTCAGCTGTTTGAACGACTCTGAGTGGAACAGATCAGATTAGATACCTCAACAGAAACAACAGCTATAAGAGTGTGATTGATAAGTTTGTGTCCTGAAGAGGAAGGAGGTCAATTCTACAGCTCTCCTTACATTTAAATACAGTCTGACTATTTGAGGTATTACAGTGATGATACAGTTTAGATCTCAGGGAGGGTGTTCCTTCAGCAGACTGCAGTCAGCCGGTCAGGAGACCACTGACAAGATCCATGTCATAATCTAATAACACAGCACAGATCTGGTGTCTCAGGAATGTTTCCGTGCAGTTATCTACAACAAACTCCCAGTGACTGAGCTGTCAGCTCCCTGTGGGCCTGATCCAGAGACCATCTGTCATTTCTGAGGAGGATCCTGAGAGATTTCTGCAGCAGTCTGTAACCATGGATCAGACTTGGGTCCACCACCTCCAACAAGAGAGCAGAGAACAATCCAAACAGTGGAAACAGACAGAGTCTCCAGATCAGTGAGGTCTGCATCAAGGTGATGGTCTCTGTTTTCTGCTGCTGGACCACCTGGAAAAGGGGTCACACTGTTACAGGGGCCGACTACACTGATCTCTGAGACAGCTACAGGAGGAGACCAACAAGATCCAGACCACAAGTCCACCATCATCCAACACCTGTTCACCTGGTCTACACCCTCACACTGACCCCTCTCCAACAGGATGGAGGAGGAGGAGCTCAGTGGTCGCCATGACAACAGTGATGATGATGTTATTGAACACTTTCTGGGGATGGAAGATGCTGTACATCTACCTATGAAGATGGTTTGACTCCTTCTACATCAAGACACAAACATATCATCCAAGCAATAAAAACAAAAGAAACGGAGACGCTTATATAGACGCCGTGTTTGTGAGGACACATCCAGATGAATCCTCCACAGGTGGGGAAACAACACATTTTAGAGCAGAAGTTTTTAGGTTTTAAAAACCTCAGGTCAACATTTACAAACCAGATTTTTATGTTTATCATGTTTTTATGAAGTCAAAATCAAGTCTATTTGGTGTTTAAAAGAACGACTCACCGGTTGGTGGTTTAGTCACAGCTCTGCTTTCCGTCCTGTCCTTTATGCAGGTCTTGACGACCCTGTCCCAGGAGAAGCCCTCAGGACAGTCCTTCTTCGCCATGACTGGAGCTGTGAGACTAATGAGATGTTGGTGCAGTGTAACCCTCCTATAAACACACAGAGAGAGAGAGAAGGCCTAACAGACGTTTCACTTCCTTCATTTCACAGGAAAGAGTGAATCACTACATGTGCCCCCCCCCCTCGGGTAAAGACAGACAGTTTCAAAAACAAAGAAAGACACTCAGATGTGTTTATGTGGTGCATAGAAAATAAACACTAAAGATGCAGCAGATTCTATGTTTAATCATTATATAATGACTTTTAAAAAGCTTTTGGCCATATGGTCAACTGGGATCCTTCCGATCTCCAGCCTCTAAATCCCGAGGGGGAGCACAGCGGGGTCACCGAGGGCGAAGAGGCAGAGACTGAAAACGGACTCTTGAGTTTGTTTTTATTGAGATCCACTGTAAAAGTGTTTCAGCACACACACACGCTCCAAACACAACAGAGATAAACAAAAATACAAACATGAGAATTTTTATTTAAGAAAGAGAAAAGAGCAAAAAAAAATCACAATGCCAGAGACGATCAACAGCCCTGAGGATGACATTGAGTGTTTGATTAAAAAAAAATAGTGTTTGAGGACAGGTTGAAAAGATAAAAGTGATGAAGGCACAAGCGGCTCCACAGTCCGCTGACTGTGCTGAAATCATTCACTACCCCCTGAGTAAAATGTGTGTAAAAAATTACAATCAGTTTTTGGAGAAAAGTTTGGAGCGATTCTGAACAACAAAATACACCAGATCTGTACCCGTAAACCCGGACACACACACACACACGTCCCGCGGATAAATCATGGTTTGAAGAGCAGAGGCTGCATCTGCACGAAGGTGAAGTTGTAGAACCGTGGCAGACCCTGGTGGCTGATGCTGCCAAATTTATCCCAGAAGAACGGCGGGAGTCCGTCCTGCGTCGTTGGCCCGTTCACCGCCTCCGCACGGAAGTCCCCAGCCAAGTGGAAATCTGTCACCTGGACGGCGGACAGAAAAAGTGTCAGTGGAGCCAGAAAACGTTACGTTTTGTTAATGGAAGGCGGTTGCTGCGGATACCTTAGTGTCATAACAGCCTCCCGGTGAAGGCTTCTCTGATCTCAGGTCGTTGCGGCAGCAGATGGTCTTGCAGGGGTCATCTTTGGAGTACGGATCCTTCTTGTAGTCTGTGAATGAGGAAAATGACACGGCATGAGTGGCAGCAGGGACGATCAGAGACCCGAGGAGAGCCCTCTAAGCTGAGGTGAGCCACGCACCATTAAACCTCATGATGTACTTCAAAGAGTCCAGGTCTTTGACATTAGCCTGGTCACGGCGGAAGATCTTAGCTCTGGGACAGAGGTCGTAGGAAAAGTCGTCTCCATACTCCTCCCACATCTGTCCATACCCGCTCATCGTGTAGATCCTCCGGTGGAAGGGGATGTTGTAGGACGGCCAGTAACCTGACCACACAGACCAATCTTACAAACGTCCAAGATAGACAGACGCTCTAGAAACTGAAACGTGTTCGGCTTACCTCTGCGCAAAGTCTGGGTCTGGTCAGAGTACTCCACCAACCCGGGGATCTGCTCCACCACAGTCAGAGCGCCATCATCAATACTGTGACCGAGCTTCACTTTGCTCCTGTCCAACACCATGTACTGGTTGTTGTAGGTACCTACAGGAGGAGGAGGTTCACAGATCCATGCTGAGGAGCTACGACCAGCAGTCATGTGCTTTGTTGCAGAGTATCATGTTAAGTCCTCTGTGCTGCTTTACAAACATGTAATCACTCACCGGAGTTGAACATGGAGAAGGTTTTGGCCCATTCTTCTCCGTTGTGTGCCAAACTGTGAGCTAGCCTGACCCTCTGCCACGCCAGCAGGCTGTTTGGGGTAACTGTGTCGAAAAGGGAGGAGTTGAACACATTGTTGGTGGTCTGGGTCATCATCAGACCACTGCCCAGGAGGTAGAAGTCATCCAGAGACACCAGGAAACCTGAACAGTTTAAATACAGGATTCATTAATGACAAAAAATATAAGTGTGTGTTCAAAACTGTCCAACTGTCTTCTGTCTTCAGGACTGTCCTCCTGAGGAGCACTAGCAGGTCATACTGTAGGTGTGAGGACACGCTAAGGTCATTTTTGGCCAAATTAGGTCATTCCAAATGGGACTTTGAGGGTTAAGGCTAAATTTAGGCTGAGACTGGGGAATTCTGGGAACCCAGAGGACACAGGGGCATTGACCTAGTTAACAGATAAAGGATATCCAGACCAAGACCGGCTGTCTTCAAGTACACAAGTTTTGCTTTTTGTGATTCAGATCTGTGTAGATTCTTTTCCAAGTCCATGGTTGGTCAATCTTATTAGAGCTAAATACATTTAGCAACAAATGCTGCAGATGCTTCAGAGATATCAGCTCATGGAGATTAGGGTTAGTTAGCTGTGAAGGCTAAAGGTTAGCATAAGGGGGGTAGGGAATGCACTTTCTCAAAGTATGTCCTCACAGACGTGACTTTAGACGAGATACTGACGCAGCAGGACTCAAACCTGAGCGTGTCGAACCTTTGGACGGAGCAGCAGGTCATCATGTGACAGGCGATATAAGCAGTGTCACTGCTGCCATTGTTGTCTGCATGCGGAGGCCCAACATACCAGGGTAGCTGCTGAAGGACAGTTTGCCGGTGGCTGTGTGCGGCTCGGTGATGCGAAAGTCCCAGTGTTTGTAGACCCGCATGGTGGCAGCGTACGTGTACCAGCTGGAGTGGGCGAAGAGGAGGTTCTCATAGCCCGGCAGCATCTGAGGTAATAAAGATCAATACTCATACTGATCAAGGTGCATCAGGAATTTAGAGGTTAGTGCATCGTCCCCCATGTGTCTCTTTAATCTCTGACGGCCTACTCGAGGACCTGCCGTGACCTCTGACCTTGATGAGTGCAGAGCAGTGCCCCATCCCTGGAAGTTTTAAGTCTCTGGACAGACGGGAGGAGCTTGGCACCAAAGCTGGGATCAGATCCAGCAGGTCCCCCACTGAGTTCAGGAACTGGATGGCAAACAGCGGCAGCGGCTGTGGGAAGGAGAACAGCTGGTCAGCACACGGAAGAGGACAACGCTTCAGGCCTCACGTCCACCATCGCTCCACACCTGGTCGCCTGACCTGTCCACTCTGACTGCTTGGGGGGGGGTCTCTATGTGGACAGTGATGTTAAATTCACTGAACACTGGAGGTCCAAGAGTTAAACACAGAGACCAGAGGACTGAGTGTGTAAATGAAGGTGGGAGCTGTGCTGATAAATAATGTGTCACCCTACTGTTTATAAACTAACCTTTAAAAATAAAACCCCAGCTGCTTTTGGCATTCAAAGGGCAGAAGAGAATCTCTGGGAACAACATAAAATCTGATCATCAGTCTGGTTTACTCTGCAGCTTCCTCATTTCACAGAACCACGTGATGAGGTGAGTTTGCCTTTGTTTTGTCCACTGCTGTGATTTTGTTGGATAAACATGTTAAAATACCTTTTTCCCTTGTTTCTTGGCCCAGTCCGCAGCTCCTGCTTGCAGTCCGTCCATCTGGGCCACGATGAAGCCGGCGTGTTGCCACAGAGGGTCGGAGCTTTTGTTCAGCTTCACCTGCTGTCTGACCCACGAGTCCTGCTTCCTACAGGAGTCAGGAAGGACAAGTAGGAATCGTCGGTTTATAAACACACAAGGGACGTAATTCAGTTAAAAACAAAAAGTATGACTATGATACCTCCATTTTAAACTCTCGCCAACCCAGCTACCTGTTCTATTATCTGCTGCATTCAGCGTAATATTCAGTGTCAGACGTGAAGTGAATTAAGCAGTCAGATACCAGCTGAGAGGAGGATATGAAAGAGGCTGTGTGACTCAGATTGTGTTGTTTGTGTGTGGCTGTTGTGGTTTTTTATTTTTGAAATGGAAATGAGAACAAACTCACGCCATGAAAGTCTGCACCGGGCCGAGGATCTTCGGGTCGGAGATCAGCTGAGGATACATGTTGGCGTAGTGGTCCATCATCTGCCTCAGGAAGAAGAGTAAGTATGAACACAAACACAAACACAAACATGTAAGAACTGAAGAAGAACTGAAACCCAGACTGTATTTCTATGTGAAGGACTTTTTGAAGGAACTCCTCAGGATGTGACATTTGTACATTTGTATTAACTCCTACTTCTACTTCACTACATAATTTTGTTGAGTTGAATACTTTTACTCATCATTTCCTATGAGCAGCATCGTTACTCTGTGGGAGGCGGAGGCTGAGAGGAGGTGAAGGTTTCTCAGAGTGTTGCTGACACAGGAGTAAGCTGCAGTGTTTGTTATTTAATGAGACAGATGCCTCGGTCACATTGTTCCTTTTCGTCCTGCGTCCTTTATAATGTGTTAGTTTGGTTAATTAGCATCGTTAGCGATGCTGTTTATGCTACATTGTTGATTCATGTTGATTCTATAGTGATAAATATTAAAAGATATATAGATAATTGAGCAATAAGACAGCTCAGCTGTATGTTGTGGTGAATGTGAGGTTGTATTTCCAGTATAGACTGCACAGTTTGTTACCGCTGTGTTCTTTTATAATTGCTAGAGCTTTGCGTGCAAAGGGGAGAATTGCTAATTACTTATTGTGAACACACAGAGCCTGGCTGTAGTTATGATTATTATTACTTCAAGGAGTTTGTTTAAGTTAAATGAATGACTGTTCTGTGGTTCTACACCACGCCCTCCATCTACATAATTAAAGAGACAGAGAATCCCTCCCTGTGTCCTCTTCATGTTGAGAGTTGAGGCATTAGGTTGTGTTCTGTCTGTCATGACCACGTGACAAACAACCAGCAGAGCCTCCATGACAGTTACAGTATCACTGCCAGAGCAGCTGACTTCAAGCAGGTTCGGTGGAGCTGGTTCATCATCGGGTCATCAACTACATAAGTACAGAGACTGAGCAGCACTGTTACTCTTAAAACCTCAAGCTTCAAGAGGTTTTTGGTAGAGTATCTGTACTTTTACTCAAGTCTGGGTCTCTGGTAATTCTTCATGTCAGATAATAAAAAGGTCTTAAAAAAATGCACCGCAGGTCAATGCTGGGATTACGGGTACCCCAGTCACTCAAATATATAGCAGATATATATTAGCAGGCATGTGAGCTAAGCTTAGCCAGCTAGCTGTAACTTTGGATCTTTTATTTGTTTTATGATTTTCAATCAAACGTCGAGGCTGGAGATAGTTTTATACACTAGTTTCCATACAGTCAGGTGAATGCTAACTGCAGTTCATACAACAGCCACAGGTGTCACTGTAAGCAAGTGGCATCAGGTGACTCGCAGGACTACATCCACACACACACACACACTTACTGGGCAGTGAGGAACCCCTCGAGGTAGCCTGCCAGGAAGAAAGTGACCTCATCAGTTTCGGGGGTCTTTCCGTATCCAGCACGGATTTCTAAGACGCTCCAGCCTGAAGTGGACAGGGTGTCGTTCAGGTACCCGTACGCGTCCCCCTCTGTCTCCAGCACACCCTCCTTCAGCTGGACGGTCTTGTGTTCGGAGTCCCAGTACACTGTAGCAGCTGTTAGCTCTGAATAAAGACCACAAGTTAGAATAAAAACTACATACTGACTAATATACAGTCATACTCAGGACATTAACACTGATGAACTGTGCTTTAGGATCAATTCCTTCATATGGATTCATCTGGATTTATGGATAGAAATGAAAATGAAAGTTAATGATGACAGGGTCCCCTCATGAGATTTATTGATTACCCTTCAGACACAACCCAATCTCTATAACATCTTAAAGCACCTCAGCTGACTGGAGCCTGAACACAGAGCAGCATGCACGCTTTACAAACCAACAAATGCCAGATACATAATCAGGTCCTTACACAACCGAGCGTGATTTCTCTTAAAGTCGACCTACTTACTGTCCGCAGAGGCGAAGGTCGCTGCAAGGCTGAGTAACAAAACAAAGACAAACAGCCTCTTTGGTAAAAGCATGTCTGCAGTTAGGAGATAAAAAAATCTGTTACTGTAAGACGAAGAAGACGAAAAGTGTTCAAGTGAAGCAGGCAAAGAGGAAATGTGACGGAGGGAAACTCCGACTCTGCCCGAGAGTCATGGGAGCGTTTCCTGATTGGCTGCAGGAAAAAAGGGGAACGAACACCTGGGCGAAACTGCTCAGACAACTAAAATAAACATTACAGTGTGAGGTAGTGTTGCTTATTAAAATCACAAGAAAAAGCGCAAAAGATTTCCACCCCAGATGGGACTCGAACCCACAATCCCTGGCTTAGGAGGCCAGTGCCTTATCCATTAGGCCACTGGGGCTCTGCAGCGTTCGTGAGTCACCAGAAGAGTATTTATAGATGTCCACAACACGCTTGAACATATTAATGATCACACATAATCATATCCCCCGAAAATAGGCCAAATCTTAGTATTAAATAAATTTCAAACACTTCCAGTATTATTTGTTTTTATTTATGGTACAAACCAACAGTTACGTTGGGGTATTTTCAGCATCTTATACCGAGCCTACATCCAAATAAATCTACTTAAATTGCAGCCATTGCGCTGTATTCATTTATAAATCAGCTCAGTAGGTCCCTTTTATTACATTCCAGTTATTCAAGAAAAAAAATACAACAAACAAGAAAAAAAACAAGAGAGCAACGAGATTTGATACAATGCTGCCCCCTAGTGAATGTTTACAGAAGAGAATACATCTTAACTTTTAAATATAATTTGACAGACAAGAATAAATAAAGAGGAAATGATACCCTTTCCCTTTGTACACACATATATACACATAGTGTTTCCATCTTTTTTAAATTGCATGGTTACAGCTCTGTACGGGCTGGTGGAATGATGAACATAACACTTCATGTAGGAACAGACTCAGGTCAAGTAGGTAAGAGGAGCAGTAAACATTTGTTAAAACAGCCCGTAACCATTAGACTCCATTACACAAACAGCTTCAAGGCACACCGATTTAACCCCATGCATCTCACACACAATAAACTTTGCATCTCTTCCACTCCACTGAGGAGTGACTTTACGTTAACAGGAGGGTTATATGAAAAATAGCAGGATGTTTTTAAAGAGGCATTTGAGTGTATAAATTAATGCATAAAGTGAGTATTGATTTGAAAGAACCCCGCGCAGAAAACAACTGAAAGATACAGCATCACAGCAGCAATTATAAGTAGTATCTACCTTTGTAACAACAGTGTTATAACTGTAAAGAGTGTTGATGTTAAAGCACACACGCTCGCTCATTCATCATCGATCAGTTTCTCTGCACCGTTCTCTGCTTGTCTTTCTGTGCTGCTGCTTCCTCCTTCCTCTCCTCCTCTCTCATCCTCTTCGTCCTCGTCTGTGTAGGAGAACGACTGGCTGCCATAGTTGATCATGGTACGGGACAGGTCCACTTCGATGGGGAAGACGTCGGCCTCCTTCAGAACAGCGTAGCACTCGTCGTAGTAGTGCGACATACCGGAGACAAAACGCTGCAGCTGGAACACGATGTCCTGAACTGCAGACGGAAAAGAGAAGCAGACGTAAAGAACCTATGTCAAGTCATTAGTAGCGTGTTTAGACCAAGCAGGGACCGAGACAGTGCCAACTGCAGTTTCATGAGTGACCACTTGAGGCTGTTTAATTTTACAACATGTTTAACTACACAACACTTAAATGCAGCCTCAGATCTATAGCTGCCTGCTTACACATATGGTAGGCAGCCATTTTTATTAACTGTGTAGGGTCATGGGTGGTTGATTCTTTTACACATGGGGAGTGACGTGCATCAGCGGTAACTGACCATGTTTCTGATCCAGCAACTCTATCTTCTCCAGGACGTCCTTCCTCATTTTGGCGAAGCGAGCACGGGCTTCCTGACGACATCGAAGCACCAAGCGGTACTCATAGTTACCAGTGCTGACTCGATACAGAGGCTCTCCTATAGCCTGCGAGGAAGAAGAGGTTTCATGTGATGTGATCTGTGTAAGACAGAATTACCACGAAAGATTCTTTTGTTGTCGTTTTTCATACTGATTGAATTATCAGACTCACAATGCTGCTGTATTCTTCATCATCCATTTCCTTCACCTTTAGACAGTATGACTGAAAGACACCAGGAAGAGTTAATCAGCTGACTGATTGATCTCATGATGACACTATGATGATGAAGAGGAAGAACTCAGCGGCTCACCAGATATTCAAACTTCACGTCCAGGTACTTGCGGATGGTGAGCTTTGTGTCGGGTATGGCCTTGTGAAGATATGTGTTCAGGTCATGGAGCATCTGCATGACAGGAAGTCATTGATCAGAGAAGAAGATAAGTGGATTATTCTGTGGTCTCATCTAATAGATGGATAGAATAGAACAGTAACTTTAGATTTTAGGCTTGTCCCAAGAATAGACACAAACACAAGGGGTAAAAGTGCCCTGGATTAAAAATACCAGGATGATCCTTTGGTTCTGTCCTTACAGGTTTGATGGTCTTCAGCAGCTGAATCCCGTATTTCTCGATGTTGCGATGAGCATCAGCAAACTTCACAAACGCCTCGCTGGCTGCAGCCTGCGGCTCTCGTACCCCGATGACTGAAAACACATCTCCAAACGCTGAAAAACAACATCATCAAAGAGCTGTCAGGGAGAGCTGCACTGCGGCCAACGTAAAAAAAAAATGCTGCTGCAGGAAAGTAAGACTGCTACATGCGGCTTAAAAACATCATAACTCAACACACTGCTATCTGCTTAGCTGTGATGCTAACAAAGCTACATGTGCTGCAGGCAGTGAGGCATGTATGTAAACAATGGAGCTGAAGCAGCTCAAACTCTGTGATGACATCTGCGTACAGTAAGATTTCTGCATTATTCAGTAAGATATGTAGGCTAATTTACACCAGATATACACTAATGCCCAGACATCTGTGAGAGGCTGCTATCTCCCAATAAAATGGGCAAACTCATGTATCAGTTTGGGTCTCATTTAAACTGATACAAGTTCCGAGCTACTGAGGTGAACCGCTGTTGTTATTTCTGAGATACTGAATACCTCTGTGAGTTTGAGAAAGCTCAAAGAAAGCCCGCAGCAGTCTCTTCGTGTGCTCCATCAGTCCTGAAATCAACCAGAGGAACAATGAGACGAGATGAGTGTAACTGTCTCTAAAACCCTTTCAAGACTGATTCACTATTCTTTACCTTTGTAGAGCTCTGCTGTTTTCTCCAACTCCTCCAGTCTTTTGACAAGTCCATCTGTAGAGTAAGACATGTTCATCTACCATTCTAGATGAATAAACATGCAGTAACAACAACAACAATAATAATAATCTGACCGTTGCATAGGATAGCTCTGCTGAGGCCAAGTGCGTCTGCTGTGCCGGAGCTCATGTTCTCTACGAGGCGATGTTTAACCTTTTTCAGCACTGAAACACACAAAATGTGTTGAACACACATCACAGCTATGGAGTCGTGATGATGTACAAATGCAATGCATGATGTTACAATGCATTATACACATGAAGTTATGTAAACAGAGAGAGGTGCAGGCTGCCCTTTTGGTGCATTTTTATTTTATTTAAAAAAAATATTGATGGTGGATGTGATACCTATGTCCAGAGACTTCCCCTGTTTTGGGTCAGCTTGCAGCTTGTTGTAGTGGATTACTGCTTCTCCCTGAGAAAAATCAAATCAGACACAACACAATTAATCAGAGGCGCATTAATCAACAGGCATAAATATCCAGAGGAAATTACCTTGATAACATTTTAATATTAGGAGTACAAATACAAGGTGTTTTCACAGCACGTGTGCAAGGGTGAAAATCCCATGCAGCGCTTGCAGTGAAAAGGTAACAGTCTAATCCTTTAATTCCCACATTGAACTCTGTCTTTATTCCAGGAAGTCATGGAATTTTTTTCTGGGAGAGAACAAAAGATGTCAAAAACAACATGGCCACTCTGCGCTGGTGACGTTATGCTAAACTCTACAAGCTATTGTCCTGAACTCCAGCACAGTTTGGGAAGCTGGTGAAATCCCCACAGTCCAGCCGGACGATTCACAGACGTGGATCAGACTGGACCGTGGATGCAGGAAAGTAAGATGTCTTTTTACTATTTTTTTGACTTTTCTGCATGTATGTCTCAGATTTAAACTGCAATTGCACAGTGTTATACATGTAAGTTAAGGTTTTTGGAGCAACATGTAGTCTTTTTAGTGTTTTGACCACAGGAGGCCAGAACTGCATTTCAGTTGCAGAAGGAACTGATCGAAATCTAATCTCTTTCTGTAGCATCAAAGTAAATATTAAGCCACCTGATGTCCCACGTCCTTGTTTCATGTCTGCGTACCTGGACAGCTTGGATCATCTTGGCCACCTCCACCTTTGTCTTTCCCTTCACAGGTTTCCCGTTCACACCTGTGATTTCATCGCCAGCTGCCAGCGTCCCATCCAGCGCTGCAGGGGTGTTGTCAAAGACCTGTGAGGCAGCCGCACAAACACAAAGGTACTGATATTATTCCTCTGATAGTGGCACATGTTTGGTGTAAACAATCATTCTGTACCCACCTGGACAATGTAGAGGCATGGGCAGTACTGTGCCCCACCTCCGATGCTGATCCCAATCAGATTATTAGCATCTTTCTTCAGGGTCACAGTGCCAGGTACTGTTGGGATCCCCCTGTGGGACATTCAGAACAACAGTAAAGTAGTCAAAGTTTATATCAGAACACGAAGTCATGTTTTAAGGGTTTAATGACGCTTTTATAGATGAACAGATGATTTAAAAGAATGGCGACTCACAGTTTGTCCTCCTCCAAATCATAGTCCATGTCTGTGAACATTGCAGGACAGTGTGACTCCCGTCCCTGTAAAACCTTAAATAATCATAACAGAGGATTAATAATCATCATAATCATGAGATAACTGACGTGATGAAGACTATGAGCTACTAAATAACACCCTGATTTGCTGTGTTACCCTGGAATAAAAATGTTTATACAGTTTGGGTTTGGCATGATGCACAAAAACTGTGAACTGCAGCTGCTCTCCTAATGTCACTGCAGACGTTGTTGTACAACCACTGCTGAAGCTAGCTGGAGGAGCAGAAACAGCTGGTAACGTGCAGCGCATGCTCGTAAGAGATTAGCCAGCTGCATTCCTCTTAATTAGTATCAACAAACGAGGGGAATTAAATATGTTGACAAACATAACCAATGTATTGTGTTATTACGGTGACGGAAGCAAAAACAAAAGATGCTTGCTAACCTGTTAGCTGCTACCAAGGCTAGCAGCAGGTGCAATAATAGCTAACGTCCGCTCAGAAATGTTACGAAAACTGTTAAATATTTACCGTTAATACACGTCACACGAGTTCGTCATAAAAGTGTCACTTGGAGCGCAAAAAAATGCAAAATATATTTTTGAATCGCCCCTTTTATTCGTAATTATCTGGACTTCTGGGGCTACTGACAGCTATTTACTTTATTTTGTCACTTCCGGCAACAAGCGGAAGTTCTTCTTCTTTCTATTAATTTGGCAGCCTAGCGGAAGTTTAATTTTAAGAAACGACTTTTTATAGGATTCATGGTTAAAACCACCAAATCCACATTAATGTCTGGGAATAGTACAGATATTTACTAATGTAGACGTGTTGTGTTATGAGACAGCATAAAGTAAACGTCACATTTAAATAAGCATGAAACGTATTTTATCAAGCTTTTACTGCCCTCTAGTGGTGACAGTAAGAGTTGGCAATAGAAAAAAATATAATTGCCTCTAACTTATTACTAAATATTAAAACATCTAAAATGATTATAATCTAGTTTAAATCCTTAATGTCAGTAATGCTTAATTGTAGCCCTTTTATGTAATTATCTTACAACATTAAATTGTTTTCTTTACAGAGACACGGTCCGAGTGTGTGTATTGATCAGTAAGGTTGTTAATCCTATTTAAAGCACAAGATCAACAACAACAGGCTGTGTGATGCTAATGCTGATGATGATGATGATGATGATTGTATCACATGAGTAACAAAGGTCCAGTCATTGAGCCTTACTTTATAAGTGACTATCACACCACTCCTTTTTTGTCTCCAGAACAGCTGTGCCTGTATAAAACCATCCACCTACATCTTCTCCAGGACTATTTATCAGCATCCAACATGAGCATGGTAAGTTTGTGACACTACACATAGTAAGTTTGTTTCGTTACAAGCCTTTTATAATTAAATGATTCTCATCATCAAACAACACAATTGTGTTTTTAGGAACTTGAACTGAAGAATGTGGAGCTGAGAGCTGGAGATCAGCTGAAAATAAAGGGCACAATTATGCATGATGCTGAGCGGTAAGCCAACCACACATATTTATAGCAACCTGTAACCCAGTGAATTTAAATCTGTGCAGTCTTGCAGTAAATTTGCAGTTCATTTAAATCGTACGTTGAATACTGAAGCTGTGTGGTATCACTCAGGTTCCAGATCGACCTCGGCTGTGACTCGGACGACTTGGCGCTGCATTTCAACCCCCGTTTCCATGACGACACCGATGGAGCTGTTCTTGTGTGCAACTCAAAGACTGATGGCTGTTGGGGTGATGAAAAACGTGAAATACACAACCCCCTGCAGAGGGGTGCTGACGTGAAGGTGAGGGAACCAGGAGAAGATGTGTGTAAACTGTAGGATATGTATATTCAAAACACCCGGAACTTTGAGCCTACACTATCACTTGCTGCTGATATTTAACCATGCGGATAGTTTTGGTTGTGTTTGCTCTTTTTCTTCATGAGGACCTCTTCTATATCTCAGATTGTGCTGAAGCTGGTGGGAGACGTGTTTGAGGTGGAGCTCCCTGATGGACAGGAAGTCCAGTTTCCCAACCGTGTTGGTATGGACGTCATCAGCTACATCAGAATCAGAGGAGACATCAAACTGACCTGCTTCAAGATCTGCTGAGACAGCAAAGCTGGACCTAATGTGTGTAACAGATTCTACAATACATGGAAAATTCATCTTTGATTGAAAATGTCTAGAGGTAAAAAAATAAATTTAACAAGTTTAAATTAAAATGATCTTGGTTTGTTTTTTAGATTCCATTCTTTCGTGGCTTTGAAATATATTAGGTGCAAGAAGTGCATCATTTCATTTTATTACATGCCGAAAGAAAACATATAATAGAGGCATGCTTAGTTTCAAGTATTCAGAAGAATGTAGCATAAAAAATACTTATATTTCATGCTACATTCTTCTAAAGTTATTTATTATTATTATAATTTTCCTGCTGTAGTTAATCTGGAATATTCCGCTGTACAAACATGATTCTTCATAAATTATTGATAGGTCAGATGTAAATGTAGCATAATGAAGGGATAAAAAGTAGACAGACATCATGCACAGGATTCTTATAGAAAGCAACCACAGTGCAATTATTTAAAGATGATGAGTTGCTATAAGTTCATTAATCTCATTACGGTAACAAAATGTAAGAAAATACAGATAATTATGGAGAACTTGAATAAATCTGGTAGATTGTAGTTCTGTTTGCTTCACTTAGATCTGATAAAATAAATTGTAGAATCCACAGATGAAAGGAGAGCTCTTCTTTTTAATGAAGGAGTACAAGATAGGAGTTATCAATTTACATAACTGTCAATCAAAACAGTGACCTTACAATTAGTCATAAAACGTTTTTAAGGATATATAATTGAAAAAAACATTACATTACATTTAATGGCTAAAACTCAACATTACATGTGATGTCATATACTCAACATCCGTGCAAGTGTGTAATATTCCCTATTTAGCATTGTTACATTTACACTCACTATATTCTGGTTCTTTTGACTGAAAAGTGTTCATTAAAAAAAACATGTTTCCTGATGTCAGCCTGATCGACTGTGGTTTGATTCAACTGTTCACATATGATCATTAAATCAGTGTCTGTGTTTTGTTTTAAATGATTTTACCGTGTGAACAATCACATGATCAGTTATAATTCTGCTGGTTCACTCACAGTTTGTACATTTCATCCAGACTTTGAATAGCTTCTTCTTTTGTGTGTTTTCTCCACTCACTGGGAATTTCACCTTTGTCATAAAATTTGCATTCATAGTTTTCTTCCAGTTCTGTTTGGAATCGACACACAAACCACGTCCAGTATTTCAGTTTAGACTCACCAGGAGTAATTCTCCAGTTTGCATACCTCCCTCCAGCTGTTCTGTATATTTTATAAGGAACAGTGTGTTCTGAATCATGTTCAGGGTGAAAACTTCCATCACTTGCAACATTTGTTGTGCAGAACTCCACACTCATTATATCTGTGTCTTTGTAGTTATAACCGCTGACTGAAGCAGATCGATGAAAGGGGACACTGTGGTCTTCAGGGCTGTGATCTTTCAGGGTGTTGGTGCAAACAGCTCCACAGAATGGACATGTTTCCCAGCAGCAGTTACACAGCTGATCAATGAGGATTTGATCAGGACTCTGCCTGAAATCCTTCAGTTTAGTTAGTGAGAGGCGGCTCACCTCCTCCATGATGGGTTTAAGACCTTTCTCTATCTGCTCTTTAAGGAAGTCAAACTTTTCTATGTCTTCCACCCACATGTCTGTGCCTCCTTTCTGGTTTTTGACTGTTGCAGTAGATAAAGCTGTTCTGATGAGTTCACTGATGTCATCAACATTCTTCTTCAGTATATCCAGAACTTTACCTTTGTGTTCTCTGAGGATGTATTTCTCCACCTCTTCTTTTATGAAGGTCTCCACATAATTCTTTGGATGTTTGATGTAGGTGATAAAGGTTTTAAAATCCTCTTTCTCTGCGAGTGACTTCAGCACATGTTTCTCCAAGTCCAACCTGTTCCCACTGAATGCTGGGAAATTGCACTTCATCTCTCCAGCGACATTGATTGCAGTCTTGTTACAGACAGCTTCAATGGTGGAAACTCTCAGTTTCTCACAGATCATTTCTCCAAACACGACAGCAGAGGAGTTTCCTTTGCAGAAGCTTCTGAAGATGTTGTAATATTCTGTTTTCTTGCTGTTCAAGTAAGTGAGAGCATCGTTGTTCTTTTTGTATGTCCTGTGAGACTGTGAGAGGAAACTCTCTGCTCTGTCAAAAACATACAGGATGAGATCAACTCTAAACTCCTTTTTGAATGTGTATTTACTTTTTGATTCAAACTCTGTCACTTTCTCTTGAACTTTTTTGGCAGCTTCCTCTAAGTAAGCTGGACTGTAGCCTCTTGTTGCTACAGGCTTGGACTTAATCACACAAAGGACTGTTGTGCCACATCATTTATGAGACATCTAATCTGTTGTTGGTCCTCAAACTTTAAAAGTGTCTTTGAGCCAAATGCCGTTTGTGCAGCTCTGAATGCAGCTTGGACGACATTTGTGTCTTGGGGTCTTCTGTGGATTATATAATCAGAGTAATCTCCAACACATGATATCGTTCTGTATCTACCACTCCTTTTGGATTCATATATGACAGACCATTCTGCACCAAGCACTTGAAGGATCAACATCTGGTCTTCTTTCAAGTTGATGTCACTGATGGGTTTTGTATTTCCAGTTAGTTCAGTGACCCATTGACTCCAAACAGAGTCAAACTGCTTTTTCAGCTCCTCTTCATCTGTTGCTTTGCCTTCTAACTGGTGAGCGAGCTCTATGCTTTTTTGCAGCAGTTTGTTCTCAAACTCTGTCTTCTTCTCATCCATCTTTTTACGAGCATTTTTCTGCTCAATAACTTCATCCAGTTTTCTTTTCACTTCTCTCACCAGTTCTTCATGAAACTCCTTGATTTTGGTTTCAAATCGGCCTCGCCACTGAACCAAGATTTCTTTGTCACTGTTCTCCTCAAAGTACTTTGTCATGTCTGTTTTGATGTTTTCATATGTTTCTCTCACTTCTTGATAAAGGTCACTGAGATTAACCCTCTCTTGTTTCCCATTTTCAATTCTGATATGAAGCTGGTTTTTAACAGTCAGCATGTGGCTCCTCAGGGTCCAGGTCCAGTTTTCATACTGGACCTCCAGCTTTCTGTATGTTACAATTTCCAGTGTGTTTTTGAAGCATTCATCAGGGCGTTCCACAGGTCCTGGATTTTGCTCTTGAAATGTGAGAGACGGATTCCATCAGACTGTGAAGCCTTAGACAGGATGATGTTCTTCAGTTCTTGGACACTCTCACTGTAACCTGGATTTGGAGGTGCCATCGGTGG
Source organism: Parambassis ranga (assembly GCF_900634625.1). Classification (NCBI taxonomy): domain Eukaryota; kingdom Metazoa; phylum Chordata; class Actinopteri; family Ambassidae; genus Parambassis; species Parambassis ranga. The sequence continues at coordinate 14,873,718 of NC_041029.1, forward strand.
ACTTCCCTCCCATAACTGAGCAAGGTATTTCACATCTGTTTGCACATCAAATTTAATGACGTCACTGAAGCACTCTGCATTACAGGCCTCCTCTTTGGCTGCGAGTTTAGCCATCTGGTCCAGTTTTTCCTGCAGGCGTCTCCTTCCCTCCATGTTTTTCTCTGCAGCTGTGATATCTGTCACATTCTGGTGAACAAACACACAACTTGGGGAAAGTTTCACTTTCTTCATCCTCATGAAAGCCTGAACGATAACTTGCAGAACATCCAGCATCTCAGCTGGATTCTCACCAAAGATGTTGATCAGGGTCAAGTTTCCCAGACCAACAACAAATGTTGCCAGTTCATTGTCATGGTGTAGAGTGGTGTTACCTGTCAACTCCAGAGCACGCAGCCCTTCAGTGTCCACCACTAGAATGTAGTCAAACTTGAAGTCTTTCTGGATTTCTTCTGAGACTTTGACCAGCTGCATGAAGGCCCCTCTGGTGCACCTGCCAGCACTCACTGCAAACTGCAGACCAAACATGGCGTTCAGCATTGTTGACTTTCCACTGCTTTGTACACCCAAAACTGACAACACAAAAACTCTCTGGTCCCCCAGTTTCTTGATGACTTCATCTAAAAGACTAGAGATCCATGTTAAAGGAACATGGCCTGCATCACCATCCATCAGCTCCATCATGTGTCCTGATATCATCAGATCTGCAGCCAGCTCAGGGTATTTAGACCATTCAGGTCGTCTGCTGGTTGTTTGTCTCCCCTCAGATTTATGGGCTTCAAAGATCTGTCCCATTTCTCTAAAGATGTGCTCCAAGCCAAAGGTGGCCGGCTGCAGTTTTTTAGATATTTGTTCAAGTTCTTTTTGTTTGTTCATGAACTCATCAGATTTGTTATGTTTGTTCTTCAGATCCAAGATCTGAGACCAGATTTGATCATAGCTTTGTAGAATTGAAGAGAGATAATCTGTGGAGAGACCATCTATGAAGATCTGAGTCCATTTCAGGAAGTACTCTTTCTCCTCTAATGACAAAGACAAGAGACTTTCAGTGAATGACTTCATCAGTTCACTACAGGAAGCAGTGCGTTGTTGTTGTCGGATTTGTTTCAGTTGTTGTTGCTTCTGACTTTTTTCCTTCTCAATGTTTCCTCTGAGGTGATACAGTTCTTTCATTATTCTGCTCCACTCGTGCCACAGTTGGCCTTGACAGGGGAGAAATCTGTCTTTGATCTTTGAAATATCCATCCCTTGAAGCAAGTTTGATATTTTCATTGCAGCCTCTTTCCCTTTTTGGCAGACTGAGTCATCTTCATCCACTCTGATTCCAGAGACTTCTGCCATAGATTCAAGCTGGAAGGATGAATGTGGTCCAGACAAAATCTTTCTAAGAATTCCTTTCAGTTTTCCAGAAATATCTGGTTGGGTTCTGTCTCTCAAACCCATTTTGTATTTTCCTGGTTTGACCTGAACTGCATCACAGTCATCACCAGCACTCAGAATGATGAGTGGCTTCTGGGACTCTAAAAGTTCTGAGATGACTGCAGTACTGTTGTGGCTTTTTTCCAGAGTTGGTACAAGAACAACATTAACTGAAGATTTTTCAGTCAGTATTTCTCGCTGTTTTTCATTCAGCAGAGCATCTCCATGAAGATTACAGAAGGCAGTGCAGTCAGTGAAGGAATCATCAGGTTTTCCAGCAGGGCAGTACCAGGCGATCTCTGCCACTCCATCCATCAGGTGATGAGTTTTGGTGCTCCCTGGGCAGTTTCTGTGGAAGAAGGTGCTGTGACGGTCGTTGATCAACGAGTTCATGAGCTGTGATTTAGACAGAGACAGTGAACCCAGACGGAAACATGACACCATGGGTGTCTGAGCTTTGTAGATGGGCATGCTGTTTGTGGTGACAGATTTTGGATCATCTTGGATTCTTCTTATCTTCCATGTTTTGATGATTTGTCTGAATGTCCACAGAGGACATGTGAGTTCCTTTGTGAGTGGGTCATGAACAAGGAGAGGTAAGGCGTACTGACACTGTGAGAGCTTTGTGATCATCTGCTGCTTAAGGAAGCTGTCTGAGCAGTGAAATACTGCCATTTGAACATCCAGTGGATGCACATCATTCTGTTCAAATTGATCAGAGGCTGCAGTGGTGCTAAACAGAGCATCAAAATCATCTGTGTCATCAAAGTCTGGATCAGACTGTGAGATACCTGCATCGGGACTTTCTCTTCGTACAGGAATATATCTGGCTCTGTAGTCTAACCTCATTAACATGTGAAGAAAAGTGTGAGCTAGGTCCTTCTCAGATGTGTCATGACTCTGTTTCATAGGTGGAGTAATTTTAAGAAAGTCTGCTGGTGACATCTTCTGTTGATATTGTTCTTGAAGATGAAGTCTGCTGAGCAGAGTTTCAATTTCTCTTTGATGGTCTGTTTTAAAATTTATAATATTTTCCAATGACTTCCAGCGCTTTTCTTGGCTTTGACGAAAGAAAAAATCCATATTGAAGGTACCTGCAGGACAGCAATGAATCCCATATTACCAAATTACACATCAATGCACGGTATGGGAAAAACTTCAATTCTTGTCATATATTTTGGATAACAGTCTATTGAGTAATAAATGAGAAAGTGTACGAATAAGACGTGTAAACAAACCAACATTTGTTAGATATCCCACATTTTAATGACAAAACAAAAGTCTTTCTGTAAAGAGTCTTAAAGTCTGCAGAAACAATCACTGGCTGTCCTCTGCTCTCTCTGGAGTCAGTTTAACATGTATCACCTGGAGGACCTGTCTCTATAACAAAGCCACTACTTCTCATCTCATTTCAGAACATTAAGGACATCACTATAGACAACATTACAAGAACTTAACTGCTCAAACAAAATCTGATTATCACTCTGCCCCATTCTGCTTTATTGAAGGTAAGACCAAGTCTTTGTTCTCTCTCCTCAACAAAATTGTCCAACCTAGATTCCCCACCCCCACATCTGTACTCAACTGACACCTGTAACTCCTTAATGCTGTTTTTCAAAGAGAAAATTCACAAAATCCATCAAGTCCCCACCTCCCAGGTGCTTCAGAACTGCAGCTTCAACTCATTACTGAAAAAAAGGTCTAGATCAGGGGTCTCAAAGTAGCGGCCCGCGAGCCGGTATTTTGTGGCCCCCCACTTGACATCAAAGTTTAGTGTTAGTGTGGCCCGCACATTTTTCTCACACGCACTTGTTGTCCTGTGCATTTTATTTTTATTATTAATTGCCCGTCAGTATTTCTCTGATATTTAGTTTGAATTTTTTTGAGGAGTGGCAGCCTCCGTTCTGCTCGGCGGTGTCTGTTGGACAGTTCTCAGCAGCCTAGCCATGCTGGTGTGTTGACGGTGTGTGTTTTCAGGTGCGGCGTGATCTCAGTGCGCATGTAGCAGTGCTCCGTCAGAATATAGTCCCAGAATGGATCAAACTAGGAGACTGCCACGTGTTAATCAGCATTTCCATTTGTGCTCGCTGTGAATACGCAGCTCACATGAAGCACTTGGAGTTTCTTTCTTTCTTTTTAATCAGGATGCTGGTTGAATGGAACACATGTTCTCAGTAGCTGCCCTCACTGTGAACAAGCTGCGCACACGCCTGACTCCTGACATGTGTCTGTGTGAGGGGCCAGTGAACAACGTATTTTCATGTTAAAGCAGCTGGACATGTTTTATTTAATTTCTATTCACAATAGATTTTGTTATACTAGCCTACATAAATGTCATTGTCTGTACTGTATCCCCAATGGTACAGCAAATCACTCATTAAGGAATATAAGTATAAATAAATAAAGAACATAAGTTTATTTAGTAAACGATGTTTAGATTTTAGTCTTAGTGAAGGGAGGGAAATTCAGGCCCAGGAAAATCACCTCTTATCAATTCGATCGATAAGGTCATTCAACTAACGATTATTGAATTAATCAATAATTTGCATCCCTATTCTGACCTGTTATTAATAAAGATTGAGACAATTGGACCAGTTGTACTTTTTTGGAATATTTGAAACCCTTTTTTTTTAATGCGGCCTTAATGTGGCCCAGCTTCACCCAGACTATACCCCCAGCGGCCCCCCGGGTAAGTTGACTTTGAGACCCCTGGTCTAGATCAATGTAACTTCAATAACCTCTGCCCCATTTCTATTCTACTCTTCATCTCCAAAATACTTGAGAAAATAGTTTCTAATCCATTCCACTCCCATCAAAATAGCCTCTATGAACAGTAGAACACTGGTTTCTGGCCCTGCCATAGTACAGAACCTGCTCTCTTAAAAACCACCAATGACCTTCTTCTGGCAGCTTCTGTTCACTCACTGTTCTCATCCTCATTGACCTGAGTGTGGCCTTTGACACAATTTCTCACCCCAATCTCCTTAATAGATCACCTTCCACTGACATCACTTGCACCCTTAGACTGCTTTCACTCATTTATCTCAGGCCACACTCAGTTCATCCATCCTAACCCTAATCCTCTTCTGTCACTTCAGGTGTGCCTCATGTAGGGCTCTGTCTTCGGGCCCCTCCTCTTCATCACACACCTCCTTCACCTTGGCATTATTTTCTGTCAATGCAATATTCGTCTCCACCTCATGACACCCAGCTCTACCTGTCTAGCAAACCAAATTCCAGTCTCCCACCTGTCCTGCCTCACTAGCTAATCATCTAATATAAAATCATGGTTCACCTCACACTTCATAACAATAAACTGTGATAAATCCTTCTTATGAACTCATTATCATTTTATGGTAATCCCACATCAATACTATTACCTGGTCTGTATATTTCTATCTATGCAACATCGTCTATTATTAAAAACACTCCAGAATCTGTATATAAATATGAATAGAGGCAGTCATTCTTTAGAGCAAAGAAGGAAATTGTAGCAGGTAATAACAAAGATCATATATTTTGATGTGTTTCTACTTTTGTTTTTCATATTTTTATCTTTGTCCATTTTAATAAGAAACAACTGAAACATTAGAAATACTTTAGAAACTGAAAAGTTAAATCCATAGATCTAAATTCAAGCTGTAGTAAGACCCACCTGTCCTGCCGCTTTCCTCTTTGTAGGATTTGTGGTCCAGGTCTTCCTGCTGCTCTTCATTCTCATCACACATCAGTCTGTAGCAGCTGGGATTGTTTTCAGCGACCATGACGTCTATTTTTTCTAACAGAGTCATTATCTCTGATTCATCCATCATACTTCTTGTACATGTGTGGTATCTTTTTTCAGTAAAAGTGCTGTGACCTTTCAGGTCTCTCAGCGCACATTTACATTTTTCATCAGACTTACGAGTCACAACTGTCATCATATAAGAAAGACTTTCTTTCCCAACAGCCTTTTCTAACCACTGCACTCCTGATCTGTACTGACGGTTGTGCAGACCATTTGATATCAGTAGGAGAAAGGCATGAATTGGTTCATTTAATGGGATTTGGTCAATGTTTGGTAAACCAAGCATGTTAATGACTGAGATGTGTCGACCACACAAATCATACAGCTTGGATGAAAGTCTGACCACATGTGTTTGGTCTTCATGGTCAACTAAGAGGTTTTTGGATCCAAACTTGATGGTACTGGTTTCACCAAGTAACACAAGTGTGAGCTCAGGCTTCACTGCAACAAACAAAAGAACAGAGAAACTTTTCATCCCTGCAGCAATCTGTTAGCATTGTCAGTAGTTGTAGAAGTAGTTAACCATTATTGTTCCTTTATTGTTCCATTATTATTACCTTTGTTGCTAGTCACAGATTTTTCTTTAGATTTCCCTCCACCTCCAGATGCTGTGTCTTCCATCTTATCTGCTCTACAAATCACAAATTCAGTAAACATTACAAATAAATCATTTCATGCATTATGTACAGTTTACAAACCACCTCCACTCATCTGTGCAAGACCTGTTAATATGTATACTGTTATTTGATTCTATTGTATATTTTACTGGTAGTTTATTTTAACAAGTTAGGGAAGAACGACATATACAATATGTACAGTGGGTACGGAAAGTAACGGCCGCTGAACGCATTCTCATTGCGTTGTGGTCTAAAATGCCAAAGTACATTTCAGTTCTTTGTATCACAATAAATTTACTCTCACTCAGCCACCTGAGTCTCTCCTGATTGAAATACAGTGGGTACAGAAAGTGTTTACTCTTTGTTATATTGCAGCCATTTGCTAAAATCATTGAAGTCCATTGCTTTTCCTCATTAATGCTCCATGATTGAAGGGCATTATAAAAACAGCGCGCAGCATCCAGTCTGAACTGGCATCAGGCTATAGTGCTCTGTCTTGTATTAACGGTAAGAGTTGTGTTTTTTCTCATTTGTGGAGGTTTTTAGTTAATCCTTTGTTAATAGAAAATAAAAACTGTGTCTATCCTGAGCCTGTGGTTGGATTAATCACACACACTCCATAGTACGAATATGAATGACACGGATGTTGGTATCACTTTGGGCTGCCACTTTTTTTTTTTAACCACTCGGCTTTCCGTGAGACTCTTTGTAGCAATTTGATGAGTTTTTCCTCCCTGCCGTCAAGGCACATGGAGGGGTATAGCAACATTGAGGTTTGCTCTTTTAGGTGTTTGATGACATGTGACCTCTGCCCTGACTGTTGATTCACTCAGTGATGCATATTTTGTTCTATTGGCTACGGTAGGAAGTTTTTACTTGTGCAATTCCAGTGTGATGGCTTCAGGGATGGACAGTGACCATGTGGAGTCTGTCCTGGAAGAGGCTGTTCTGCCTGGTCAGGATCTGCTCCTAAGCTGGCAGAGGGGGAACTCTGGGAAACTGAAGCTGGAACAGGTCTATGATCCCAGAGTGGACCTCCTGCAGCAGCAACTTCACAAGATGTGTAAGACCATGGATGTCATGGCAGCAGCCCAGCAGAGGCTGCTGGGGAGACAGGCCCCCCCTGTCTGCAGATTCTCACCCTGATGCTGTCTCTTGGGCAGCATCTGCATCAGACTGACAGTTCTGATTGTGGCTCCTCCTCTGCTCTGCTGGATGGTTGTGGAGAAGACCATGGCGTGCCTCTACTATGGCCTCTAGGCTGGCAAACACTAATGCCCTTCTGTTGGTGTATCTGGAGGGGCCGGTTCAGGATCTGGACTCAGAGCCCCATTGATCTGCATCTTGAAATGGCCAAGGTCATGGATACAGTAGTTCAAAGCTCTGGTTGGCTCAGCTCATCATAGCTAGGTGCCATATTTGGCTGAGCCAGTCAGGGTTATCTGATGGTGAGCAGGCTATGGTCATGGGGGCCAGTATTCCACCCGGTCAGGTTTTTGGCCCATCAGCTGGACGTGCCAGCTGCGCCTCACACTGGCAGTTTAGCAACAAAGAACGTAAGCAAGCAAAGATGGACTGCTCTTTGCTACACCAATAAAACATCACAGTGAAACAAATTCATGTTTGCACCCAGTGCACCCAGATGCAGCCCCGGTCGCCCGGGGGCGGCATCACACAGGGGGCGGCACGAGCAGTTGGAAAAAAAATCATCTGTGCGGCCGTTTTCTAGAATCTATAGTATATTATCGATCACTGTGTGGAGAATTGGCAAATTAGCGCCCCCTGCAGCTGCAGGCGCCCCTGACGCTGTGTGAGAAGGGGAGGGGGGCAGCTCACCTCTGGGTCTCCAAACGGAATGACAGGGAGAGAAGGAGGGAGGTCTCACTCTGTCCTGATAGCGTGCGTCACTGCGTGTTTGTGTATAGCAGCGTGAATGATCCGAAGGAGTGAGAGGTCTTACCGTTAAGAAAAAAAGTACATCAGTATATTATGAAATATAATATAATAATATGAAGTAGTTGCGATTTCCTGCGGATTGTAACAGGTTGTTAAACTATTTTACCTACAGAAGTAAACACTTAATGACTATTTCAGAGACAGATTCAACAAAAACTCGGTGACAAACAGAAACTAATTCCAAGTGAAACAACAGTTTTGTCAAACATACTGGTGCTACTACACTAACAGCCTCCATATCTGAGGCCTTCTCTCATATACAGGGACAAAAAACTGGCAAATCCCCAGAAAAATGAACCAAACTGCTTAATGCAGATAATACTGAAACACTAAAAATACTAACTTACAAAAAGATGCATGTGTTTATTTTTATTTGCTTATAAAACTGCTGAATTCACAACAAACCTTGTGGATGTGTTTATAATGATGCGCTGCCTTATCTGCTACATCAGTGTTTCCCTGTTCATATAATGCTCCACTGTGTCCTGACGGTCCATCACATGTATTTTATTCTTGCTGATAAGAATAGGAGCAGGTGGCTGTGCACTGGCTCAACGAGGCTGAAGCTAGCAGGCTAACAGGAGCTAACCTGGCCTCATTATAATATGGGTTAATGCTGAAAACAACTCTAACTCTCCGTGTCTTTGTTGGGAATCTCCTCATGTCCATTGTGTGTGGGGAGGGAGCAGAAAAGGCAACAACATGTCATCAGACAAATAAGACCGTCTACTGTAACTGGAAGTAAACAGTAGTTTCCTCCCAACTTTTCTAAGTTGATTTAACATCAACCTAACGTCACCTGGGGCCATGTGACAAAGCAGTCAGGCTTCAGCATGAGCTGGACTTTGTGGGATGACACTGACGTCACCTCCTCCAGCTTCGACCAGCACTGACGGTTCTCTTTGCTGTGTTTTACGCTCACCCGAAGAAAGCCACTGGCTTTGTTAGGTCCGTTACCAAAGTAACGGTATTGCAGCGCTGTGGTAACCAGGAAAACATGGAGTGGATTTCAGCGGTGAGGTTATTCTCTTATGAACCAAGTGGAACGGAGTTTTTCACGAGCAATCGAAACCGCGTTAGCTGGAGTTTCCTACTCCCTAAATGTGGGGGGGTCCAAACGAGCCGTTTTAAAATCTGGGGGGGACATGTCCCCCTCTGATAAAATGGTAGCGACGCCTATGCATTCATATCACATTTCGCCAGTACTTAAAACGTCGTTTTTATGTCATACGCCACAGAAAACGTTGTTCTCACGTCATACGCCATACGGCGTTTTCACAGTTTAAGGAGGTCGGTGCTGATCAGTGCGGTCCGTCCTTCTTCTCTGCTGATAGGCTGATAAAGAGTGAACTAGTGGCTGAGCAACTTATGGGGCGGAGATCATTAGAATATTAGAAAACGGCGTACGACGTTAAACTGTGAAAACGCCGTATGGCGTATGACGTGAAAACAGCATTTAAAGTACTGGCGAAATGTGATATAAATGGCTTGCGATAATTTTTTCCAACTGCTCGTGCCGCCCCCTGTGTGATGCCGCCCCGGGCGACCGCCCGGTCTGCCCGTGCCCAAAACCGCCCCCTGCCTATTAGTAGTACAACTGTTCTCCCAAAACATCTTTAAAAAACAATCATTGAGTCCAGTTGTCTTAAACTCTTGGAAATATCATGTAAATGTTGAGCTTAACTTAGAGGGCCATACTAGTGAGTAGGGGATCCATGCAAATATATTATTTAACAGTTGTTTAAAAGACTAGAAAAAGGTACCGGATTGGAATAGGTATCTGCATTTTTTGAAAACTGGTCTCATACCCTACTCTCAATTAATGTCACCTACGACGTCTCTTGAGAAAGGGGTCAATCTTTGCTGCATCTTAATACTGCATGGTAAAAAAGAGAGTGGTAGCTGGGTCAGACAGGACTGTGAGACAATAATAGCCTACAAGCATCATACAGCTCCCATGTAACTTTGTTAAGAATGCAATGCTAGCTGCTGTTTGGCTTCACTAATTCACTGTGATGCAAAGTTCTTCACATTTACTGCCTCACCTTCAGACTGCTCCTTCCCAGATAACGTCTCCTTAGCTGTCTCCAGTCGTCCTAGGTAGCGTACCACCGTGTTGTTCATTCTGTTTCAAAGGCGCCATTTTGTACACATCACCTCTCTCCAAATACTGTGAGGGATGAAATGTGATTTTAGAAAAAGTGTTACATCCCCCACAACCCCCACGGCTGCAACACCACGTTTCTGTGTCTGACCTGCCTCGGCCTAACCCTTTTGTACTTTTGCCTTGTTGGATTCACCTGTGAATATTAAACCCTGTTTTGCACGAACTACTCTGCCCTGTATTTTGAGCCCAAACTTTAGAGCAATGCTGGAAAGAACAGTCACTTCCCCTCTACACATGCTGAAATTCAATCCGTGTTGAAGTGAACTAAGACAGTGTTGTTGTATAAACTCACCTTTTGTGGTGGATGTCCTCGGTGCTGTCTGGTCTGTGTGTGAACAGCCTGCTTCCAGTCCTCTTGTACCATGTAATGATCTGTGGGCTGCATTGGTGCAATAAGGTGATAAGAGGGCTGTAAAATGTACAAGTTAGTAAAAATGAAAGTAAAAAGATTTCCAGGAAAATCATGAGTTTGAATAGTTACAGATGAATTTGCCCAAAGCATTGCTGCCAGTGATGGCCCCTTACCTTATTTAAACTTGTTGAATATTTATGCCAACTTTTAGGAAGTTAAATCCTTACATCCACACATTGAACAGCAGCAACTTGCACAAAGAATATTTATTATAATAACAAGTGTGATAGATGTAAACACACAGTTCACAGCAAAGTTAATTTAGTCCTTTTTTTCTAGGTTAACAGTGAAGTTATCATGTAGCTTACAGAAATATGGGAACTGTATATCACAACAGTAATGTAGTGCAGATAGATTAGTTTAGGATCCAGATCTCCTTTCTTATCTTGTAGTTGATCAGTAACCACAGATATGGAATAAAAGGTCTTAACTTTGCTGACATGATATTAGTCCTAGACTTTGATCTCTTCCTCGCCCTCAGTAAAGGTGTATGTAACTGCCACAGTGGGTGTGCATCTTATTGATGTTTACCTGTGTTGTTATGTTGCCTGCAATATAGCGCTAACCATAGATGGCGCTGCACTTGCGTGGTTTGTGTGACAGAAGAAACAAAAGAAGAAGAAGAAAGAGCAGAGACTGATAAAAGTTTTTTTATTTGTATTTTTGTGCTTGAACAAGAACCCAGTGTCAGTGTTTCCTGCTGCACATAGTGAAGAGTGTTCGAGGCTTTGTTGACGCCTGATTCAAGAAGTGGTTCAATTCTTGAGGCTTCAATGACACAGTGCTCGAGTAGGACATCTATCTATCTATTGATCTCGCCGCAAGTTATTAGATGCCACAGTAATTATGTCTTTTAGTGTTCACTGTGATAAAGTCATCAGTAAATGAAACAGCTTGTGTCTGCATGTGCAGCGTGGAATTATAGGGTATGATGTTTTGTAGTTGTGGGAAGTAGCTGGAGTCGAGATGCATAGCATAATATAGAACTTTATTCATTCTTTCCAGCAATTTCTCTTGTTACAGCATCACAATGACCAACACCCAGCACCCACCTACAGCCTAATGTCAGACCTAGCAATAAATAAGACATACCATGCAATATATATCAAAAAAGAATAAAGAAGAATACAACGTAATAGAATTTAAGTAATAAAAGAATAGTATATAAAATAATAATAAATAAGTAGCATGTTTAGATAACAAGGCTATGCTCTGTATCTATGTATGGCTATGCATCTTCCTGTGATCTTATATTCTGAAGTAAACTTATGAAAATATATATGATGTATAATATATGCACTTACAGTATCAGTCAAAATTGCACATGAAGTTATTGCAGTTTGTAATAATATTGCACATTGAGGATATAAGTTTGTCCAGTTTGCCCACTACTGTCCTCCTCTAGCTCTGTTCATTTAGAGCTACAGGAGCGACCCCTGTTGTTCATGTCGTGGCACTGCTTGTGTCTCTGGAGTCTCTGTTACAGAGCTGTCTTCATCTTTGTCTCTGTCCTCTTCCTCACCTGCTGCCTGGCTGTGTCAGTTACATCTGAGTGAGTTCAAACTGTTTCAACATCTGCTGAGACACAACAGCTGGAACCAATTCATGCTGTAGATCTTTATGTCACAGGTCACTGGGAAATGAAACCACATTTGGTCAATAATATTCCCCAGATATGATACATGTTTATGTTAACAGAGTACATGATCGTACTGACCAACGTTATCTGCTCATGGGACTGATGGAGCAGCAGAGTCCACATTTTAAGAGGCAGGATGTGGTACAAGCAGTGCAGCTCACCTTCATTCAGGAGTGTGGGGTTCACGTCCCACTGACACTGTGAGCTGTTTTGGTTTTACTCGCTGTTAATTTTCTTTTTACTTGCTGTTTAGTCTTGTTTTCACATCTTTTGTAGTTAAAAATGTCTGTAAGAGCTCATCTTAGATGCACATAGTGAAATGTTTGAGGTAAACGATTTTGATTCTTAGATGGGATCTGTATGTCTGCAATAAAAAAGAATTTCCTCTAAAGGAATTCTGTCTCTGATGTTTTCCTTGGGAGGACAGGCTGGCTTTAAGAGACCTTTTGTTCATGATTAAGTTGGGAAGGAGATCTGTACTGATGATGACCAGTCATGTTCCATTATACTGTCAGGTAAATGCAGCTGAGCTACACTGTGGTTGGCTGTTTGATGACCTGACTTCCTACTTACGTGATGTTGCACCTGTGGCAGGACGGTGTCAGCGGGAGTCTCCCTTCAAAAGAGCTCTGTGGGAGACATGCTGTGCTTCCAAATGATCAACACACACCTAGTAAAACTATACACATTTATGGCTAGTATTTACACTATTTTGCCACTATTTTGCCAGGAGGTGAAGAGGAAGGAGGAAGGGTAAGAAGAAATAGAATTACTGATGTCATCAGAGCTACAATAGTGGATCATGTGATCAACCATGGAATGACCCTGAGGGAAGCTGGACAACAGGTTCAGCCTGAGCCGCTACACTGTAGCAAGCATCATAAGGACATACTGATGAGAATGGGTTAGTACAGTTCCCTCACACTAAGTTTTGTAGTAGTACCATACTCTAATTAGAAAAACAACAATACTGTACATGTAAAACTGAAACTGTTACTCCACAGAATTACTAGACATCCAGCATCTGGAAGGAGGCATGCGAGGATATGGACCAGGCATCGTGTCAGGCCTGGATACGGCACTCCAGGAGACATGTTCCCCGGTGCCTTGGACTAGAAGACATTGCATGTGATGTTGATGAAATTCTCAGAATCAGAATCAGAATCAGAATCATGTTTATTGCCATGTAAGTGAAGGGGGTTCACATTACTAGGAATTTGCCTTAGTGATTGGTGCATACAAAGAACATATAATAATTAACATGCAATAAGATAAAAACTAAAATAAAATTAAGTAAATAAACTAAAGTAAGGCTAAATTTACATGACAGACATGGCGTAACAGACATACAATGAACAGAACATAAAATACTGTGCAGATGAAATGGTAAACATAGACCCTTATATGATCAAATGGAACAGTGTAATAATGTAACAGGTACCACATGGATCGGTGAGGTGGTACTCGTGTGCAAGTAGTGCAAGATGGAGTAAACAGTGCAAATAGTCGTCATTGTGCAGTGACTATACTAAAGTGACCTACTGAAGACAGTGCAGAGCAGTGCATTAATTACAGTTTACAGTTTTTTCTGATTGCTTAAGCACATTTCTGTAACTATTGGCTATTTGTGCAAAACTCTACACACAAATAAAAAAACCTTACACCAAATCAGCAAAACATTGTAGATCTTTTGCAAAAGCTAATACATCTTGCTTAACTCTTCAAACCTTTGTAAAAATGGTATTTTTGTACCACACAGTTAACACAAACCATCATATTACTAAGCACACAATGTGCCAACTACACACTGATGGTATTAACTGAAAACACATCTGGCTTTTGCTTTCTCTGTGCACAAGGTCTGTCCATGTGAGGTCAAACTTTTGTCATAAATAGTTCTATAAACACACAGGGATTCAAATTTCAAGTATGAATGTTTATTCACACACATCAAAACACACACAAGAAAACAAACAATTTCACTGAAAGAGAGAGAAAATCAGTCTCATTGTCTCTCTGGGTCCGGCCACAGAATTTCATCAACATCACATGCAATGTCTTCTAGTCCAAGGCACCGGGAAAAATATCTCCTGGAGTGCCATATCCAGGCCTGACATGATGCCTGGTCAATATCCTCGCATGCCTCCTTCCAGATGCTGGATGTCTAGCAATTCTATGGAGTAACAGTTTCAGTTTTACATGTACAGTATTGATGTTTTTCTCATTAGAGTATGGTACACCTACAAAACTGTGAAGGAACTGTACTAACCCATTCTCATCAATATGCCTCAATAAGCCTCATGATGCTTGCTACAGTGTAGCGGCTCAGGCTGAACCTGTTCAGGGTCATTCCATAGTTGATCACATGATCCACTATTGTAGCTCCGATGACATCAGTAATTCTATTTCTTCTTACCCTTCCTCCTTCCTCACCTCCTCGTCCTCTTCCTCCTGCTTCCTCATGTCCTCATCCTCCTCTAATTCTCACTCTTCTCAGTCTTCTTCTCCCTCCATTGTTCTCCACACTGAAGCTTACCTGTGGCTTATTTACAGCTCATGCTGATTGCAAAGTGAACTAATGATGTAAAACAGTTCTCACATGTGACAGTGTAGCCAGACAGTTGGCAAAATAGTGTAAATACCAGCCATAAATGTGTGTAGTTTTACTAGGAGTGTGTTGATCATTTGGAAGTTGTGTGTAAAGCAGTGAGTTGTGTTTACAGTTCAGCAAAAAGAGTGCTGTCAAGTGGATTATATTTATACAATTGCAAATTGTGTGTTACAAAAGTGCAAATTGAGTGTAAAGCAGTTTTTTTACTTTTAGTTTTGCAAACTCAGTGAGTGATTTTGCTATAACTATTAATAGTTTTAGAAATTGTGCTATAAGAATCATTGTTAGTGTTTAAGCAATCAGAAAAAACTGTAACAGTCCAACAGCAGAGGGGAAGAAGCTGTTCTTGTGGCGTGAGGTTCTGGTCCGAATGGACCGTAACCTCCTGCCTGAGGGGAGTGGCTCAAAGAGTCCGTGTCCAGGGTGAGAAGGGTCAGCTGTGATCCGACCTGCACGCCTCAGAGTCCTGGAGACGTACAGGTCCTCGATAGATGGCAGGCTGCAGCCGATCACCTTCTCAGCAGAGCGCACAACACGCTGCAGTCTGTGCCTGTCCCTGGCAGTGGCCCCAGCGTACCACACTGTGATGGAGGAGGTGAGGATGGACTCAATGATGGCCGTGTAGAACTGAACCATCATCCTGGCTGGCACCTTGAGTTTCCTCAGCTGCCGCAGGAAGTACATCCTCTGCTGGGCCTTTTTGATGAGGGAGCTGATGGTGAGCTCCCACTTGAGGTCCTGGGTGATGGTGGTACCCAGGAAGCGGAAAGAGTCCACTGTGGAGACGGGGGTGTCTGTCAGGGTGAGGGGGGGTGATGGAGCTGGCACTTTCCGAAAGTCTACTGTCATCTCCACTGTCTTCTGGGCATTCAGCTCCAGGTTGTTGTCAGCACACCAGGACACCAGACGGTCCACCTCCATCCTGTAGGCAGACTCATCCCCGTCTGAGATGAGTCCAATGAGGGTGGTGTCGTCAGCAAACTTAATCAGCTTGACAGACTGGTGGCTGGAGGTGCAGCAGTTGGTGTACAGGGAGAAGAGCAGAGGGGAAAGTACACAGCCTTGGGGGGTACCGGTGCTGATGGTCCTTGTTTCCGAGACATTCGTCCCCAGCCTCACATGCTGTCTCCTGTCTGTCAGGAAGTCAGTGATCCACCGGCAGATGGAGTCTGGAACATGCAGCAGGGACAGCTTGTCTTGGAGGAGAGCTGGGCGGATTGTGTTGAAAGCAGAGCTGAAGTCCACAAACAGGATCCTAGCATAAGTTCCTGGGGAGTCCAGATGCTGCAGGATGTAGTGAAGAGCCAGGTTGACAGCATCGTCCACAGATCTGTTAGCTCTGTAGGCGAACTGCAGGGGGTCCAGGAGGGGGGCTGTGATGGTCTTGAGGTGGGACAGTACCAGGCGCTCAAAGGACTTCATGACTACAGACGTCAGTGCCACAGGTCTGTAGTCATTTCTGTAGACATTTCTGTGGCCGGACCCAGAAAGACGACAAGACTGATTTTCTTTCTATCTCTCTTTCTGGCTTTTGCTTTCTCTGTGCACAAGGTCTGTCCATGTGAGGTCAAACTTTTGTCATAAATAGTTCTATAAACACAGGGATTCAAATTTCAAGTATGAATGTTTATTCACACACATCAAAACAATCACAAGAAAACATGCAATTTCACTGAAAGAGAGAGAGAGAGAGAGAAAATCAGTCTTGTCGTCTTTCTGGGTCCGGCCACAGAATTTCATCAACGTCACATGCAATGTCTTCTAGTCCAAGATTGCAAAGTGAACTAATGATGTAAAACAGTTTTCACATGTGACAGTGTAGCCAGACAGTTGGCAAAATAGTGTAAATACTAGCCATAAATGTGTGTAGTTTTACTAGGAGTGTGTTGATCATTTGGAAGTTGTGTGTAAAGCAGTGAGTTGTGTTTACAGTTCAGCAAAAAGAGTGCAAAGCAGTTTTTTGCTTTTAGTTTTGCAAACTCAGGGAGTGATTTTGCTATAACTATTAATAGTTTTAGAAATTGTGCTATAAGAATTGTTAGTGTTTAAGCAATCAGAAAAAACTGTAAGCCTAAATTGTATCTCAGCTGTTTTATATTTGCGTCCTCCATTCCCCCAGCCGAGCTGGGGACATGACAACATTACAGCTAATCTTCTGCTTCATTCCGTCCTCCTCCTCTTCAAAGCAACAATAACAGCAACAATAAAACAAAAACCTTTTCACACCAACATGCTGTTTATTCATGAATATATAAATTCATACATTTTGAATCATGAGCATGAATACATTCCCAAAAGTAAAACATCACAGTGAAGCAGAATTTGAATTATTTTAATTAATAACACAAGAAATCAATCTCACTAATGTCTTTTTTACATGCAATGAACCTCCATAACAGTAAGTCTAGATATCAGAACAGCAGAAGATTAAAATGAGGCCATTACAATAAACTACACATTATACTATGTCAGATTTCAGTTTATGTTCATCATGTCTCAGACTAAAATGCAGACACAATATACCAAAACAGAAATCATTTAGAATCAGTTAAACTGTTTGGTAAATAAATCTTCCTACATTCACACAAAAATAAAGAAAAAAAAATCACACAATAAGTTTTCCAAAAATTCCATCAACAAGATGAGAGATCAGAATGTGTTGAATGATAACATTCTTCAGACATGTTAACTTTCATTGTTTACATCACGGCTGAATCAGAACAATGAAGAATAAAACAAGCTGATTAAATGAGGTCAATATAACACAGGTCAAATACAACAAAATATTCTCTGATAATGTTTGTTGTGTTTATCATGTTTCAACTTAGATACAAGAGAACACAGATATTTGATTTTAATAACACAAGGAACCTTCTATTAATAGGATGAAATGAAACAGAAATTACATGTCTGACATGACATATCTTAAAACAGTTCACACATGATTCTTTGTAATTGTTAAATTGTATTCCCTGAAAATACTTAAAAAAACAACAAAGAAAAATCACTTCTGGATGTTTTCTATAAATTCTCACCGACAAATGTCACTCATTGATACTCTGACTCGGTGAACAAACGTTTCCTGATGTCAGACTGATCAACTGTAGTTTGATTCAACTGTTCAAATATGATCAATAAATCAGTGGCTGTGTTTTGTTTTTTCATTTTTATCTTAATGTATGACCACATGATCAATCAGTTATAACTGATCATGTCAATAATCACATAATCAGTTATAATTGTGCTGGTTCACTCACAGTTTGTACATTTCATCCAGACTTTGAATAGCTTCTTCTTTTGTGTGTTCTCTCCAGTCAGGAGGAATATCGCCATAGCTCTTAAATTTGTAGCCATAGTGTTTTTCCAGTTCTGTTTGGAATCGACACACAAACCACGTCCAGTATTTCAGTTTAGATTCATCAGGGGTAATTCTCCAGTTTGCATACCTCGGTCCAGCTGATCTGTACTCTTTATAAGGAACAGTGTGTTTTGAATCAGGCTCAGGGCGAAAACTTCCATCACTTGCAACATTTGTTGTGCAGAACTCTACCCACATTATATCTGTGTTTCTGTAGTGCCAACCTCTGACTGAAGCAGACCGATGAAAGGGGACACTGTGGTCAGAACCGTGATCTTTCAGGGTGTTGGTGCAAACAGCTCCACAGAATGGACATGTTACCCAGCAGCAGTTACACAGCTGATCAATGAGGATTTTATCAGGACTCTGCCTGAAATCCTTCATTTCAATCATTTTATCCAGTGAGAGGCGGCTCACCTCCTCCATGATGGGTTTAAGACCTTTCTCTATCTCCTCTTTAAGGAAGTCAAACTTTTCTATGTCTCTGAAGTTCTGACAACTGATATCAAGTGTGAGCTTAGCTTTTATTGAAGTGGAAAATTCTTCCACCCACATGTCTATGCGTCCTTTCTGGGTTTTGACTTTCTCAGTTGCAGTAGATAAAGATTGACTGATGACGTTATTAATGTCATTAGCATTTTTTGTCAGTATACCAAGAACTTTACCTTTGATTTCTCTGGGGATGTATTTCTCCACCTCTCCTTTTATGAAGGTCTTCACATAATTCTTTGGATGTTTGATGTAGGTGATAAAGGTTTTAAAATCCTCTTTCTCTGCGAGTGACTTCAACACATGTTTCTCCAAGTCCAACCTGTTCCCACTGAATGCTGGGAAACTGCACTTCATCTCTCCAGCCACATCGATTGCAGTCTTGTTACAGACAGCTTCAATGGTGGAAGCTTTCAGTTTCTCACAGATCACTTCTCCAAACACGACAGCAGAGGAGTTTCCTTTGCAGAAGCTTCTGAAGATGTTGTAATATTCTGTTTTCTTGCTGTTTAAGTAAGTGCGAGCATCGTTGTTCTTTTTGTATGTCCTGTGAGACTGTGAGAGGAAACTCTCTGCTCTGTCAAAAACATACAGGATGAGATTAACTCTAAACTCCTTTTTGAATGTGTATTTACTTTTTGATTCAAACTCTGTCACTTTCTCTTGAACTTTTTTGGCCACTTCCTCTAAGTAAGCTGGACTGTAGCCTCTTGTTGCTACAGGCTTGGACTTAATATCATCAATGCATTGTTGTTCCACATCATTTATGAGAGATCGGATCTGTTCTTGGTCCTCAAAATGTAAAGATCTGCCAGTCACTGTTTCTACTAGTTTGTCGATTCCAGCTTTGAACACATTTGTGTGTTTTTTGTGGATTATGTAACCAGAGTAATCTCCAACCTCTGATATCTTTGTGTATCTACCACTTGTTTTGGATTTATTCACGAGAGGCCATTCTATACCAAGCTCTTGAAGGATCAACATCTGGTCTTCTTCCAAGTTGATGTCTCTGATGGGTTTCATATTTCCAGTTAGTTCAGTGACCCATTGACTCCAAACAGAGTCAAACTGCTTTTTCAGCTCCTCTTCATCTGTTGCTTTGTCTTTTAACTGGTGAGCGAGCTCTTTGCTTTTTTGCAGCAGTTTGTTCTCAAACTCGGTCTTCTTCTCATCCATCTTTTTACAAGCATTTTTCTGCTCAATAACTTCATCCAGTTTTCTTTTCACTTCTTTCACCAGTTCTTCATGAAACTCCTTAATTTTGGTTTCAAATCGGCCTCGCCACTGAACTAAGATTTCTTTGTCACTGTTCTCCTCAAAGTACTTTGTCATGTCTGTTTTGATGTCTTCATATGTTTCTCTCATTTCATGATAAAGGTCACTGAGATTAACCCTCTCTTGCTTTCCATTTTCAATGCTGGTATGAAGCTGGTTTTCAACAGTCAGCATGTGGCTCCTCAGGGTCCAGGTCCAGTTTCCATACTGAACCTCCAGTTTTCTGTATGTTACAATTTCCAGTGTGTTTTTGAAGCTGAAAACAAAGTGTTCATTCATCAGGGCGTTCCACAGGTCCTGGATTTTGCTTTTGAAATGTGAGAGAGGGATTCCATCAGACTGTGAAGCCTTAGACAGGATGATGTTCTTCAGTTCTTGGACACTCTCACTGTAACCTGGATTTGGAGGTGCCATTGGTGGACTTCCCTCCCATAACTGAGCAAAGTATTTCACATCTGTTTGCACATCAAATTTAATGATGTCACTGAAGCACTCTGCATCACAGGCCTCCTCTTTGGCTGCGAGTTTAGCCATCTGGTCCAGTTTTTCCTGCAGGCGTCTCTTTCCCTCCATGTTTTTCTCTGCAGCTGTGATATCTGTCACATTCTGGTGAACAAACACACAACTTGGAGAAAGTTTCACTTTCTTCATCCTCATGAAAGCTTGAACGATAACCTGCAGAACATCCTGCATCTCAGCTGGATTCTCACCAAAGATGTTGACCAGTGTCAAGTGTCCCAGACCAACAACAAATGTTGCCAGTTCATTGTCGTGGTGAAGAGTGGTGTTACCTGCCAACTCCAGAGCACGCAGCCCTTCAGTGTCCACCACTAGAATGTAGTCAAACCTGAAGTCTTCCTGGATTTCTTCTGAGACTTTGACCAGCTGCATGAAGGCCCCTCTGGTGCACCTGCCAGCACTCACTGCAAACTGCAGACCAAACATGGCGTTCAGCATTGTTGACTTTCCACTGCTTTGTACACCCAAAACTGACAACACAAAAACTCTCTGGTCTCCCAGTTTCTTGATGACTTCATCTAAAAGACTAGAGATCCATTTTAAAGGAACGTGGCCTGCATCACCATCCATCAGCTCCATCATGTGTCCTGATATCATCAGATCTGCAGCCAGCTCAGGGTATTTAGACCAGTCAGATTGTCTGCTGGTTGTTTGTCTCCCCTCAGATTTATGGGCTTCAAAGTTCTGTCCCATTTCTCTAAAGATGTGCTCCAAGCCAAAGGTGGCCGACTGCAGTTTTTTAGATATTTCTTCAAGTTCATTTTGTTTATTCGTGAACTCATCAGATTTGTCATGTTTGTTCTTCAGATCCAAGACCTCAGACCAGGTTACATCATAGCTTTGTAGAATTGAAGAGAGATCATCTGTGGCTAGATCATCTATGAAGATCTGAGTCCATTTCAGGAAGTACTCTTTCTCCTCTGATGACAAAGACAAGAGACTTTCAGTGAATGACTTCATCAGTTCACTACAGGAAGCAGTGCGTTGTTCTTGTCGGATTTCTTCCAGTTGTTGTTGCTTCTGACTTTTTTCCTTCTCAATGTTTCCTCTCAGGTGATGCAGTTCTTTCTTTATTCTGCTCCACTTGTGCCACAGTTGGCCTTGACAGGGGAGAAATCTGTCTTTGATCTTTGAAATATCCATCCCTTGAAGCAAGTTTGATATTTTCTTTGCAGCCTGTTTCCCTTTTTGGCAGACTGAGTCATCTTCATCCACTCTGATTCCAGAGACGTCTGCCATAGATTCAAGCTGGAAGGATGAATGTGGTCCAGACAAAATCTTTCTAAGAATTCCTTTCAGTTTTCCAGATATATCTGGTTGGGTTCTTTCTCTCAAACCCATTTTGTATTTTCCTGTTTTGACCTTCTTTGTATCACAGTCATCACCAGCACTCAGAATGATGAGTGGCGTTGTGGATTTTAAAAGTTCTGTGATGACTGCAGCACTTTTGTGGCTTTTTTCCAGAGTTGGTACAAGAACAACATTAACTGAAGATTTTTCAGTCAGTATTTCTCGCTGTTTTTCACTCAGCAGAGCATCTCCATGAAGATTACAGAAGGCAGTGCAGTCAGTGAAGGAATCATCAGGTTTTCCAGCAGGGCAGTACCAGGCGATCTCTGCCACTCCATCCATCAGATGATGAGTTTTTGTGCTACCTGGGCAGTTTCTGTGGAAGAAGGTGCTGTGACGGTCGTTGATCAAGGAGTTCATGAGCTGAGATTTAGACAGAGACAGTGAACCCAGACGGAGAAATGACACCATGGGTGTCTGAGCTTTGCAGATGGGCATGCTCTTCATGCTGACAGATTTTGGATCGTCTTGGATTCTTCTTATCTTCCATGTTTTCATGATCTGTCTGAATGTCCACAGAGGACATGTGAGTTCCTTTGTGAGTGGGTCAGGAACAAGGAGAGGTAAGGCGTACTGACACTGTGAGAGCTTTGTGATCATCTGCTGCTTCAGGAAGCTGTCTGAGCGGTGAAATACTGCCATTTGAACATCCAGTGGATGCACATCATTCTGTTCAGAATTATCAGAGGCTTCAGTAGTGCTATAAAGAGCATCAACAACATCTGTGTCATCACTGTCAGACTCTGAATCAGACTGTGAGATACCTGCATCAGGACTTTCTCTTCTTACAGGAATATATCTGGCTCTGTAGTCTAACCTCATTAACCTGTGAAGAAAAGTGTGAGCTAGGTCCTTCTCAGATGTGTCATGACTCTGTTTCATAGGTGGAGTAATTTTAAGAAAGTCTGCTGGTGACATCTTCTTCTGTTGATGTTGTTCTTGAAGATGAAGTTTGCTGAGCAGAGTTTCCATTTCTCTTTGACGGCCTGTCTCTCTGTTCTCTTCAGAAACATTCGCTGACTGCTAGAAGTAATATAATAATTTAGTTTATAATTTCATTGTATTATGTGCTTAAGATAAATTAGAGTAAAAGTCTTTCTGACCTTTTCTTTGTGCCCGCTCACATGCCTATCCAAGGATCCTGCAATGAATCAATAGTCAATCAGATGACAATAATAATGAGATAAAAAAAAGTCTTGACACCTTTAATTGTGTTTTAATCCTGTCAAACAATACATAAAACATCACAAGATGGGATGATAAATATCAAATCTGTAATGGCCTGTCTTTAGTTGGTGTACTCAACCTTTTTACTGTGTGTTTGTCAGTGTGTTAATTGACAACCTCTTTTCTGTTTTATTTCTTCATGGGGCTTTTAACTTTCTCCTTCTTTCCTCTAGATTTTTTAGACCTTTTTCTTTTTCTGAATAATGAATATGATAATACAATGACAACAAATCTAGTTACACAAGGTCATATCTAATATATTAGACATCCTATATTCTCTATTTGTTGGAATGTCTCCAGTACAATACTACAGCCCTAAGTGGTTCAAAATAACTAATTAAATATGAATGTATCACAAAAATCACCAATTGAACATTTATTTGATTTATTTTGGTGCATGACCTACGTTTTATAAAGCTGTCATATTGCCTATGTTTATACACACTCTATGGTCCAAGCATTCTGCCACTTGACAGATGATGGAAAATGTATTTAATGACCTTATATTTTGCCATATACAAGCATTTATGATTTTGTAGCAGCACTGCTCCTTTTGAGTTGGTGGGGGGTGTGGTCAAGGAGAGAGAGGCTGAGGAGCAGGGATAATTAGGACCTGGGTGTGTGTGTGTGTGTGTGTGTGTGTGTGTGTGTGTGTGTGTGTGTGTGTGTGTGTGTGTGTGTGTGTGTGTGTGTGTGTGTGGCAGCAGCAGGAGAGGCTGGGAGCAGAGCGCATTGGGAGAAAGAAGCCTGAAAACAGCATGAAAAGAGGAGGCCAAACCAGCACCAACTCCACAATATTACCTCCACAGCGAGGCTCAAAGGCACAGGAAAGTGGGTGTGATAACCTGAGTGCTCTTTGGCAACAAAAAGTAAATGCAGTGGATGTGCAAGAGTGGTGGTGGCTTTCCATGACATGTGGGACAAACTTTGTGTGGCAGCTGGATCTCCCCTCACCTCTGGGACCTCCCTGACCCCCCTTCATAAGAACCTTAGTTTGGATTCTATTGACAAGAGACTGCTGATTTTTTTTTATTGTTGTATTTTTGTTGGACTCTCCCTTAGTTTGAGACTTAATTTTGACTCAGACTGTTTATCATTTGTATTTGGATTTGATCTGTTGTATTCAAAATATATATAACCTGACATTGCTCACAGCATTCCTGAGTCCTGCGTTTTCTGTTGTTTGCAGGGGTGGGGCTAAAAGTGACTAAGTTAACTGGACGCATGAGTTTTTTTCACTCGTCCAACTCTCAATGCCCCTAATGTGAACCTGACCAACCAATGACAGCCTCTCTGTTAGGAAGCTACGGCTGAAAACGAAAAGAAACGGAGGAACTGGTCCCTAAAACGAACTCCACCTTTATGTTCGGCACTGTTTCTGCCGGCAGCGGCGGCGCGTCTTCTAAGACTGTGTCTGTGTGTGTTTGCGCCCGACGTGTGTCGCAGTGGAAGGGCCGCGTGTAAACGAACGCATTATAATGCTACGAGCACGTACGCGCCCACCTCTCTGAACATTACCAGCTCGTTATATTCAGGTTCGCTGTTGTTTCTGTCCTCAGCTGTGTGTGTGTGTGTGCGCGCGTGTGCGCACGTGCGTGCAGTGGGAGGGCCGCGTGTGTACGTCAGATACAGAGGCAACAGCTAATGACGTCACCAAAACAATAACGCAGGAATTGGAATTTGCGTAAGAAACACAAATAAGTATAACAAAATACATATTTACACATTATGATTACTTCATTTCTTATTGTCATTATATATATTATTTTTCAGATGGTTCCAGATGCTCCAGGTAATTTCCCATGGGCAAATTGCGTTTTTGCAACAGCACAGTTACAGCAAGCAAAAGATAAGAAAAGCTATATACATAATAAAATAAACTACCGATATTATGCAATACAATCAAAAAAGAGTTTACAGATTAACAATTACTGCACAGATGAGTGGAGGTAGAAGTGGTTTGTAGAAAACTGTACATAGTGCATCAAAAGAACAAGTAATTTACTGTATAGTGTGCTGTGTGAACATTGCACCTATCAACCACCAATCCAGCTGTTCATCTGTGGAAAAAACTTCTGCCAGTGACTCTGAAACAGCATCTCAGTCTATAATCTTTTCTTATTCTTTCAGAAACAGTCGCGCTGTAAATGTCTCTTTTGTCCCTGCAATGTTTGTGTGGCAAAAGTTGAAAAATGAAGCTGCGCTACATGAAAGAAGCGCTGTTTACTGTGAGCGTAACTTCCGGGTTAGCGTAACAAAACATAGCAGCGCTAATAAGTCAAATAAAAGTTTCCAGTAAGAAATAACAGTGAATAACAGTGTATAACAGGGGTATGCAGAACAATGCACCTTCTGGCTGAGATAACAGTCCGCTACGCGTCTATTATTGCGTTCAGACCCGCTTTTCAGATGTGTAGAGGACTCAGCTAGTTAGTGGAGATACTTCTCTTGTCTTCAGAAGACATCTTTGATACACCACGTCAGAGGCACAAGGCTCTACAATTGGATATTTGAGCCCGTTGTGATATCGCTCGATGGTCCGATTGGACACTAACTTGCCCGTAGAATAATACAGCCAGTCTATCACACAGACATGCCTGAAGTGTCCTCTTTTCGAGGAAAGAAACAGAACGTCACTTTCCTGATATATGAGCGACTTTGTAAGACATATGCTCTCATATCGTATACGACGGGTCAACTCCGAAATAATCAAGCCCCAAATTATAGGGGGGCTTTGGATTATTTTAAATAAAATAAAATAGGGCTAGCGACGTCAACGCTTAGGAGGCACACTTCAGTCTGTTTAAATGACTGTTGAATAATACTTTACAGAACTACATTAGTCTTTGTTTTAACCTATTTGAAATAAAACTTTATTTTGTTCTGTAATTGTTATTTAAATTTTCATGTTTATTGAAAACTAATACTGAGTGCACGTTATCAGAGTTGTTGTTTACCTTTAAAATCTACTGATAGTTTTTGAGAGGTGACAGAGTAGGCTACCTGACGTCATTTACACAGAAACATGCAAATTAGTGTCAATGTAAAAACAAATCGTGATAAAATCGCGATCGTGATTTTATCATTAAAGAATCGTGATATAAAATTTTTGCCATATCGCCCACCCCTAGTCCAGGATGTATTTTGGTCCAAGACCATTCAGTGCTTTGTAGACTAGGAGTAAAGTTTTGAAATGTATCCTTTGACTCACAGGAAGCCAGTGCAGTGATTTGACGACCGGTGTGATGTGGTCCATTTTCCTGGTGTTACTCAGAACTCTAGCAGCAGCATTTTGGACCAGCTGCAGCTGCCTGAGTTTTTGCTAAGACCTGTGAGGACGCCGTTACAATAGCCTACTGAAAATAAGTGCATGAATAAGTTTTTCTGTGTCTTGTTTGGACCGAACTACACAGTGTAACTACGTTACGTGTGTGTGTACCTACAATGTTTGAGAGGGATTGGAGCAGGAGTGAAATCCACATTAAGGAGTGTGATGCTTGTGTTATGCATAAGATGCTCCACTTTAGTATGTGTCATGTGCTTGTTCGCATTTGTTGTGTATGTGGGAGAAGTGGAAGAAGGGAAACAGGTTTATGCCAATGTCAACAAACTGAACCCGTTTGTCTGCGCAGGTTAACAGCATGCATGTCCACACCGGTTCGCTCCTCGGCTCGGTCAGCTCGCTCTAACTTCACCTCAGTTTGTGTTGCAGTGCTTATGGCTCGAATACAGTCGCAACATTAATCCTACAGGTTTTATTTTTACGCGTTTGTTAAAATAAATAAATGAAAACTGGATTGATTAATATATAGACTGTCAACCTTTCCCTGATGATGTGATATTCAGATTAATTTTGAGGTTATACAGTTTAACAGGATTCATGTTCAATGGTGCTTGAAAGTGTAAGGCCAAATGGGCTTCAGTAATGGTCATACTAAAAAGACAGATCAAAATGTTTTCCTTTTAAAAATGTAAGTCTACTTGTATTATTTTGGTCTTAATGCGTTATTTTCATTTTGTTGTCTTTCAGCTTCAGGACAAGTTTCACAGCATCACCAAGGTGCTCCTGGAACCAAAGTTCGTCTCAAAGCTAGATGAATACACTCCCAGCTTCCTGGCTCTCTTCCATTTCAAGGGTGGAAATGTTGGGCTGACGTTGCAGGCTGCTCTCCCTCAAGGTATTATTCAGTGTGCTTGTTTGTTAATATTTTAAGGTTATTTCTAGTTAATATTTTAAGTTATTTGTTGTTTAAAAACTACTTTAATATGAAATTTGCAAGGCAGGCTCCAGAGCTGAGGTTGAAAAGGTTAGTTGATGGTTGATTAGGACCTCTGACTTCCTGGGGATTCAGCAAGTGTCAGGGTTTGTGAGTGGAGCGGACACAGTTGCAGGACGCAGAGCGGTTAAAATCCAAAAAAAAGTCTTTTATTTAAAGGCCAGGAGGGCAAAACCAATACAAAACTAAAAATCACACTTGTCGTGGTCAAAAGGTAAAGTACAAAATAACTAACTAAAAATCACACATTGCGTGGCAAAACTAGAAAAGCAAAAACTAGGATACTTAGCAAGGATTCAAAGCAGGGTTCAAAAACATGACATAAACAAAGAAACTACCTGGAGCAAGCATGGCATGGCATGGCACGGACGAGACATGAAAAGACACAAAGCCCACACAGACGAGACGAACTAGCAAGGACAAAGGGGAAGACACAGACTATATACACACAGGGACCAGGGAAGACAACGAGACACAGGTGACACACATGAGGGCAGGGCTGGTAATCAACAAGGAGGGAAAACACAGGAAGTAGAACACAAGACAATACACAGGGAGGACAGGACTACCAAAGTAAAACAGGAAACACAAGACAAGACTAGACAACTAAACACAAACCCAGGAAAACAAAACACCAGAACTACAGGAAAATAACAATAACTAAGCACAGATTACCGTAAACTAAAAACCCAAAACAAGGACATCCAAAACCATAAATAACACCAAGTCGTGACAGCAAGTATCCTTATTAACTTGATTCAGTTGTTTAACAATGATATAAGGTACTTGAAAAAAGTACAACTTGTTAGATGAAAGTCTGATATCCCTTACACAAAAATCAATGAAGGTATCTGATGTGTCTTTTTTTCTTAAAAGTCAGCATTTTGTAAGTAACCTCGTAATAGTGACAATAGGACTGTATAATCATTTTAACCTATTTGACCAGCTTGCACAGGAACAGTATTGATTTGGATTATTAAGAAATAACAATGTTTAGTGAGTGGTAATCGAAAATATATATTTTTGTTGTTTCAGGCTCCTCAAAATCAGAGCGTCAACATGACAAGGGAGGCTGTCATTGGCTGCTGGATGGTGCACATGGGAGAAGCCACAGAGCAGCTTTTCAAAGAGCATGATGTAAGTTGAAGCACATGCTAATTTCTCTGCTATAGCTTCTAGTCCCACCTGACATGTCTTCATTTCATTTAAAGCTAATTAAGTGTACTTTCAGGTCAAACTTTGACTTGGGACTCAAGAATACTGATTAGGTTTTGCTGGTTGAAGACCATAGGTCTTAGCTGTTGACTCTGGAATACACTATGTTTGGTTTCAGGATGATGACGGAGATGGTGTGTCTCAACATCTTGCTACACAAAGGATGAAAATCTACAATACAAAGATTGATGGCCTCAGAGATGTGCTAGAAGGTGTGAGGCTTATGTAGTGGACCTTGCATTTCCCTTTCCAAGGAGTTCAGGTATACTATCAAAGTTTTTCAGAAACTGCTCCCTGACTTGGACTATTCCAGGCTGTCCCCAAAAGTGAAAAGTGAAAAAAAAAATTTCTAACATTTTTGTATTGTACATAATTGAGTTCAAAATGTCCCATCAGGCTGCTGCCATGATGGCCATACTGCCACACTTTTTAGGCAGCAATAACTAATTAAATATGGATGTATCAAGTGACCATTTGATCAAGAAACATTGTGATTAAAAACTATCTACCAAATTATTGAATATCTCTAGAAAAAAATGATTTGAGGAGTACTCTTAGATTTAGTTTTGTCCATGACCTACCAAAAGAAACCCTCAGTCACAGTCTGTTTTTATAAAGCTGTCATATTGCCTTTGTTTATACACAGTCTATGGTCCAAGCATTCTGACACTTGATAATTATAGGATGATGGGAAATGCATTTAATAAACTTACATTAAATTCATTTAATTAAAAAAGGTAAAAATAAAATTCAATTTGGCTTTTTTAAAAATATGAATAATTCAAAGGTCTTCCTGCTGCTCTTCATTCTCATCACACATCAGTCTGTAGCAGCTGGGATTGTTTTCAGCGACCATGACGTCTATTTTTTCTAACAGAGTTATTATCTCTGTTTCATCCATCATACTTCTTGTACATGTGTGGTATCTTTTTTCAATAAAAGTGCTGTGACCTTTCAGTTCTGTCAGCACACTTTCACATGTTGAATCAGACTCATGAGTCACAACTGTCATCATATAAGAAAGACTTTCTTTCCCAGCAGCCTTTTCTAACCACTGCACTCCTGATCTGTACTGACGGTTGTGCAGACCATTTGATATCAGTAGGAGAAAGGCATGAACTGGTTCATTTAATGGGATTTGGTCAATGTTTGGCAAACCAAGCATGTTAATGACTGAGATGTGTCGACCACACAAATCATACAGCTTGGATGAAAATCTGACCACATGTGTTTGGTCTTCATGGTCAACTAAGAGGTTTTTGGATCCAACATCGATGCTTGAGACTACAGTGTCCAGGTCATGGTGCATCAAAGAGCAAAAGTTAAAATTACCTTTGTTGTTAGTCACAGATTTTTCTTCAGATTCTCCTCCGTCTCCAGATCCTGTGTCGTTGCTGTTATCTTCCATCTTATCTCCTCTTCATTCTAACTGGCAAACAACAGACAATTCATGACTACTGCAAATCCACACTACTCATATTTAGCAGTTTGGAGGAGGAGGCAGGAGAGAGAACTGATAGGTTAAAGTCCAGGTATTGAAACTGGGCGAGGCAACATTCTCGTGAAAATACCCCAGCTATACACAGTTTGTGACACATATTCCAGATTTATTTTCTTTGATTAAACCTGTGATAAAAACAATGACCATTTCTTGTGCATTGTTTATCACAGAACTGTTTGGTCCCCTCCCGGTGGTTTGTTGTATTTTGAAAGATTTTGTGTTAATGTGTTCTCCCTCACATTTCAGGTGTCTTGTCTTTCCCTTCCTTGTGTGTTTCCTTCCCTGGGGCTTCTATTCCTCAAATAAAACTAACTCAGAAAAAAACAATATGAGGAATTTTAATAATTGCTCACCTGTGCCTGAAGAATAAGTCTTCATTTTCATCCTCAAAATTTGCCTCCCTCAATTATTGGCACTTACAACAGATCAACAGAAAAAGCAATCAATCCTCTGCTGCACTTTCCTTTACTGCATCAAGTGGTAAAAAGTCAGCACTGAATGGTAGCTGGGTCAGACAGGACTGAGATTGCTAAGAAAACAGCCTACTTGCACTAGCATCATACAGCTCTCTGTCTAACATTGTTAAGAATGTAATGCTAGCTGCTGTTTGGCTTCACTACTTCACTGTGATGCAAAGTTCTTCACATTTACTGCCTCACCTTCAGACTGCTCCTTCCCAGATGATGTCTCCAGTCGTCCTAGGTAGCATAAGAATTTGTTTGCTTCTTAACCAGGTAACTGGGGGATTTGTTGATTTTTAGAGTTTGGATTTTTGCCTTTTTGTCTTTTTTTGGATACTGTGGCCAGTGTTCATTGTCTTCTGTGTTTTTGACCACTGACCTGCCTCAGCCTAAC
This sequence comes from Parambassis ranga, assembly GCF_900634625.1. Lineage (NCBI taxonomy): Eukaryota > Metazoa > Chordata > Actinopteri > Ambassidae > Parambassis > Parambassis ranga. The sequence goes on from NC_041029.1 coordinate 14,904,389, forward strand.
CATTTTGTACTTTTGCCTTGTTGGATTCCCCCTGTGAATATTAAACCCTGTTTTGCATGTACTACTCTGCCCTGCATTTTGAGCCCAAACCTTCAAACAATGCTGAAAAGAACAGTCACTTCTCCTCTACACATACTGAAATTTAAGCCGCGTTGAAGTGAACTAAAACAGTCATTTGTTGTACAAACTCACCTTTTGTGGTGCATGTCCTTGGTGCTGCCTGGTCTGTGTGTGAACATCCTGCTTCCAGTCCTCTTGTACATATAATGATCTGTGGGTTCTGCCCCTCGCAAACACCACAGATCTCATTGGTGCAATAAGATAAGAGGGCTGTAAAATTATATAGTAATAATGAAAGTAAAAATAAAATCAGGTTACAGGTGACTTAACTAGCAATGATGATGTTCTGCCCCTCAAAAAGTACAGATATCACTGGTGCAATAAGGTGATAAGAGGGCCGTAAATTTACAAGTTAGTAAAAATGAAAGTGAAAGTAAAAAGATTTCCAGGAAAATAGTGGGTTTGAACAGAACACGGTTTACTGCTGACTAGTGCTGCCAGTGATGACCCCTTTACCTCTTGCAGTGCTTTAAGTTCTTAAACTGCAAAAACAAAAGCTTAAAGACAAAAGAATCGTTTTCTCCTAGGTGTGAATGTCTGTAGCTGGTGCTCTGCCATGTGTAACTACTCACACTTATTTCTAGTAAATAAACTACATGCAGCAAACTACAAGCACTTTTCTAATTTGTTGAAGTTTTATGCCAACGTTTAAGAACTTAAATCTCTACATCTACACGCTGAACAGCAGAAACACTCAGAAAGTCAGTTCTATCAGTCAGCTTAGAGGAACACTTGGCTTGATTGTAATTACAATAAATGAGATAGATGTAAAGAGACAGTTCATTTTTCTAGGTTACCTGTGAAGTTATAGAATAAAGAATGTGGGGAACTGTTCAAAATACATACATACATATGTATGTATTTTATATATATATAATGATAATGAACATGTTTACAGTGTGCATGTTACATCTTTACTGGTGCTCAATATTGTGATGTCTACTGAAAATATTAAATTTGTTTATCACAACAGTAAATTAGTGCAGATAGATTAGGTTTAGGATCCAGAACCTGCTCCTATCGTATCTTGCAGTTGATCAGTAACCATTGATATGAATAATAAAAGGTCTAAAGGACAACTTTGCTGACATGCTATTATTCCAGGTCCTAGACTTTGATCTCTTCCTCACCCTCAGTTAAGGGGTATGTAACTGCCACAGTGGGTGTGCACCTTATTTATGTTTAACCAACCTGATCTCACAGAAATACGTGACATACACACGGATTGTTAACACTGAATTACGTGGCACCGACACGAGAAGTAGTGAAATTACATGCAGGCAATACAGAAAACTGTCTCCATAGAAAGTCAATGCGGGGCATTTTCGTAGGGACAACACAGATTTTTATTATGTGTGGACACCACAGACATGAGCTACAATAAAAATGAATGAGCCGATTTGATACAGTCATGACGTCGCTCTGACAGTTTACGCATTTGTTCGAAGCGATTTGGCCCTTAATAAACCTTTTTAGGAAACAATCACTATTATATTATTATTTAACACAAACGAACTGGCCCAACACGACCATCTATGTCAACATACACGTTTATTTGATCAATAAAAGTTGTTTTCTAATGCAACGGTGCTTGATATGATTGTGTGACAGCATTTCCTCATGAAATGATGGGAAATGGTGCGTGTAGAAGTAACGTGGAGACATTTTGTTGAAGTGATTATTTGGTTATTTCATTTTTGAGAAAGACTGGATTGAAAGAGGGTGAAAGCTAATGTTGGTTAGCAGTTGCTTTGGACGGAAGCGTCATCATGTTGCCATGGTAATGCAACTTGCGGGCCCACTTGTGCTGACGTAAATTGCCTGCGACAACGCATGCATTTTACTAATGATTTCACCTAAATAAACATTTATTTTTAGGGCCCGAGCACCGAATGGTTGCTGAATGGCGACTTCCTGTTTCACAGGAAACAGGAAGTCGCTATAACCTCTGTGTTCACGGTCCAATCTGTACCAAATGTCACATGTGTGATCAGAGTCTGCCCTTAAACACATCTATACAACAACATTGAGGTTTTGACAGAGTGCCACCTACTGGCTACACAAACTATTGTGTTTTCATAGGTTTTTCTGCCTGCCCCCCTGGCCTGTTTTGTGTAGGATTATGAAACTCTGTACACTTGTGTGTTACAACAAGACGCACAAAAAAGTCTCTTGGACCCCCCCTCCAAACCCAACAGGAAGTCCGCCATCTTGAATTTTGTGGTAATTTTTGGTGATTTCTGACCCTGCTATAAAACTTTTTACGCCTCGCATACTTCATGCAATTGAGCTGAAATTCACTGTGTCCACTCAGGACACCATAGGGAATAGACGCATTCCAAAACTCTTTCAAAAGTGTTACGGTGTGGTGGGGGTGTGGCCTCAAATTTGACCATTCGCCATTACATGTGATACAGGTGATAAGAGGGCTGTAAAATGTACAAGTTAGTCAAAATGAAAGTGAAAGTAAAAAGGTTTCCAGGCAAATAATGGGTTTGAACAGAACATGGTTTACTGCTGACTACTGCTGCCAGTGATGACCCCTTTACCTCTTGCAGTGCTTTAAGTTCTTAAACTGCAAAAACAAAAGCTTAAAGACAAAAGAATCTTTTTTTCTTCTAGGTGTGAATGTATGTAGCTGGTGCTCTGTCATGTGTAACTACTCACACTTATTTCTAACATAAATAAACTACATGCAGCAAACTACAAGCACTTTTCTAAGTTGTTGAAGTTTTATGCCAACGTTTAAGAACACGCTGAACAGCAGAAACACTCAGAAAGTCAGTTCTATCAGTCAGCTTAGAGGAACACTGTAATTATAATAAGTGAGATAGATGTAACATTTTTTCTAGGTTACAGGTGAAGTTATAGAATAAAGAATGTTGGGAACTGTTCAAATACATACATATATATATAATGATGATGAACATGTTTACAGTGTGCATGTTACATCATGTTACATCTTTACTGATGCTCAATATTGTGATGTCTACTGAATACATTAATTTTGTTTATCACAACAGTAAATTAGTGCAGATAGATTAGGTTTAGGATCCAGAACCTGCTCCTATCGTATCTTGCAGTTGATCAGTAACCATTGATATGAATAATAAAAGGTCTAAAGGACATTTTTGCTGAAAATGGTATTATTCCAGGTCCTAGACTTTGATCTCTTCCTCACCCTCAGTTAAGGGGTATGTAACTGCCACAGTGGGTGTGCACCTTATTTATGTTTAACCAACCTGATCTCACAGAAATACGTGACATACACACGGATTGTTAACACTGAATTACGTGGCACCAACACGAGAAGTAGTGAAATTACATGCAGGCACTATGGAAAACTGTCTCCATAGAAAGTCAATGCGGGGCATTTTCATAGGGACAACACAGATTTTTATTATGTGTGGACACCACGGACATGAGCGCCAATACAAATGAATGAGCCGATTTGATACAGTCATGACGTCGCTCTGACAATTCTTTGTTCGAAGCGATTTGGCCCTTAATAAACCTTTTTAGGAAACGATCACTATTATATTATTATTTAACACAAACAAACCGGCCCAACACAACCATCTATGTCGACATACACGTTTATTTGATCAATAAAAGTTTTTTTCTAATGCAACGGTGCTTGATATGATATGATATGATATGACAGCGTTTCCTTATGAAATGACAACGCATGCATTTTACTAAGTGATTTCACCTAAGTATACATTTATTTTTTACTTGGTTTCCTCGTTTAATGTATACTTCATCTCCAAAATCTTCTACATATTTATCCGTGTCAATCTTTTGCCTGGTGCACGTTTGTTCATATTGTTTTCTAAGTAGTTGTGTATTAATATTCATATTGCTTAGATGAAAAAACTATAATCACATGACACTGGTTGGATTTCTTTTTGTAACTGTTGTATTTTATTAGATCATCTGAAGTATTTGGATGTGGCTGTAGATCTAAGTTGCAGAGTAGATGCCTTGGACTGAAATCAGGCTGGCTGCAGAGACGGAGGCCTCGTCTTTCCACTGTGAAAAGATTATAACAAACATGGTGGGGTGTAAGTGATCAGCCATACACTTTAAAGTCATTATAATACCTGTGACCATGTGCAGTGAACACTTTGTCTTCATGTTCATGTGTTAAAGCAGAAATGTGCTCCTAGTGTGCAGCTATTTGCATTTTATTGACAACTCACTGACAAAGTTGAACAGATGTTGGTGGTGGAGATACCACCATGCAAACAGCCGTCATTTAGCTGACGGTGACGTCGATCTGCTGTCTTGATGTGACAGTTAACGTTAGCATGTAGCATATAGCCTAGCTAGTAGTAGCCCAGCAACCAAACTCTTGTTCTTCTTTTCTTTATTATTATTATTATTATTATTATTATTCTGTACTTTTTTGGCTCAGCATATCTTCAGAATGCATGGGCCGATTCAAACCATTCAAACATCAAAAGATTCAGCTCATTCAGGACATGTCAATAATAATTGCAATTCAAATGGCCGGGGACTTTTGAGGTCTCCTCTTCTGTTACCATGGTGACAGACTGATGCTACTTGATGTTACATGATGTTGCCATGCATCCAAAATCTCCTCAGGTCGCCATGGATGCATGGCAACTTGAATGTTGTGGATGCATGACAGAGTTTGTTTTGCTGTGGCAACCAAACTTGCATTTTCTTCAGGAAATGCAAGTTGCTGGGCAACCAAAGTTATTTTTAAGGTTTGAAGTGCAATAAAAACAGGCACAGCTTTAACTTTTGTTATTAGTTTGATTGCTGCAAAGCAAAGTATTTTTCTTTTTCTTCTTTAATATGCATTGCTCTTGCATGCACCGTATTATATGTTTACCATCGTGATTACTACCAATATGAAGTGCAGGCAATTTACGTCACCACGAGAGGCCCGCAAGTTGCATTACCATGGCAACATAAAGACACTTCTGTCCAGAGCAACTGCTAACCGACGTTAACTTTCACCGTTGTTGGAGCCAGATTAATTTTGAATTTATTTTAATATGTTTACAATCAGAATTTATGTTGCTACTGATTAGATTATGATTTGAATTATTTTTATAGATAAATTTTACTTATTGTGTAGAATGAATGGATCTCTCCTCCCTGGCAATTAGCTTTAAAACACCTGCAGACAGGTGGGGCAATGTGTGTGTAGGAGAAGGAAGTCAGGAGGCGGAGAGATACGGTTTTGTTAAGGCAATTTGATTTAATTAGTTCTTATTTTGAATTTATTATTTATTATTAATTTATTATTTTTTTTTGAAGGACAACTACGGAGAAAATCATTTTTTGTTAATAAAAGAGAAAGAGGAAACAAGCTGTGGATCTCCGTGAGTGCCTTTTTTTATTTGCGAGTCACAAACCTCCTCCAAACAAAGGGCCATCCACTGGCCGCAACAACCGTCTTTCAATCCAGTCGTTCTCAAAAATGAAATAACCACATGCTCACTTTAACAAATGTCTCCACGTTACTTCTACACGCCCCATTTCCCATCATTTCATAAGGAAACGCTGTCGCACACAATCATATCAAGCACTGTTGCATTAGAAAACAACTTTTATCGATTAAATAAACGTGTATGTCGACGTGTGGGCCGGTTCATTTGTGTTAAATAATAATGTAATAGTGATTGTTTCCTAAAAAGGTTTATTAAGGGCCAAATCGCTTAGAGAAATGCTTGAATTGTCAGAGCGTCATGACTGTATCAAATCAGCTCATTCATTTCTATTGGCGCTCATGTCCGTGGTGTCCACACGTAATAAAAATCTGTGGTGATTATGTCTTTTAGTGTTCACTGTGATAAAGTCATCAGTAAAAGGAAACCGTGTGTGTCTGCATGTGCAGCGTGGAATTATAGCGTATGATGTTTTGTGGTTGTGGGAAGTAGCTGGAGTCGAGATGTTAGCATAGCATAATATAGAACTTTATTCATTCTTTGCAGTTATTTCTCTTGTTTCAGCATCACAATGACCAACACCCAGCACCCACCTACAGCCTAATGTCAGACCTAGCAATAAATAAGACATACCATGCAATATATATCAAAAAAGGAATAAAGAAGACTACAACATAATAAAGGAATAGTATATAAAATAATAATACTGTAAATAAGTAGCATGTTTAGATGACAAGGCTATGCTCTGTATCTATGTATGGCTATGCATCTTCCTGTGATCTTATATTCTGAAGTAAACTTGTGAAAATATATATGATGTATAATATATGCACTTACAGTATCAGTTAAAATTGCACATGAAGTTATTGCAGTTTGTAATCATATTGCACATTGAGGATATAAGTTTGTCCAGTTTGCCCACTACTGTCCTCCTCTAGCTCTGTTCATTTAGATCTACAGGAGCGCCCCCTGTCGTTCATGTCGTGGCACTGCTTGTGTCTCTTGAGTCTCTGTTAGAGAGCTGTCTTCATCTTTGTCTCTGTCCTCTTCCTCACATGCTGCCTGGCTGTCAGTTACATCTGAGTGAGTTCAAACTGTTTCAACATCTGCTGAGACACAACAGCTGGAACCAATTCATGCTGTAGATCTTTATGTCACAGGTCACTGGGAAATGAAACACCACATTTGGTCAATAATATTCCCCAGAGATGATACATGTTTATGTTAACAGAGTAAATGATCGTACTGACCAACGTTATCTGCTCATGGGACTGATGGAGCAGCAAAGTCCACATTTTAAGAGGCAGGATAGAAGTACAAGCAGTGCAGCTCACCTTCATTCAGGAGTGTGGGGTTCATGTCCCACTGACACTGTGAGCTGTTTTGGTTTTTTGGCTTTAAGAGACCTGCAGTACATGGAAAATGTTTCTTTAATTGAAAAGATAATTCCTGTTTTATTTGAAACATTTATTGATAGCTATGAAAAATATTTAGTGGAACATGTCAATCATCGGGAGGAGGCCTGTTTATAGTCCTGTATAATTTCAGTTAATGATTAAGTTGGGAAGGAGATCTGTACTGATGGTGGACCAGTCATGTTCCATTATACTGTCAGGTAAATGCAGCTGTGGGAGAGCTACACTGTGGTTGGCTGTTTGATGACCTGACTTCCTGCTTACATACACCTGTGGCAGGACGGTGTCAGCGGGAGTCTCCCTTCAAAAGAGCTGTGGTGGCGTCACTCTGTGGGACTGTTGTGGTGACATGCTGTGTCTACCATGCTCCCCACTTTAGGAACTAGAACTGCTTTTGTAAGTGTGAGGTGTGTTGGTTGTTAACCATTGTGTGATTGTACATGAACCAACCCTTGTGGTCTGGATTCCACCCTGTGCAAGCCAAGTGGCTCTGTTAGCAGCTTCTTGCTAACTCTTTTGTTTCCCTTTTTTTGTTTCTTTGAATCATGTGCAGTGCTCTTACTGGTTCCTGCTGTTTTCTATTTGTAATTATTGTTAGTGTCAGGGTTTCAGGTTTGAGCCAGGGCTTTTGTTTTGTGTTTTGGTTTTACTTGTGTTATTTCCTGTTTTATTTTGGCATTTCCTGTTTTGTTGTTCACTGACTCTCCTCTCGTTTCAGGTGTCTTGACTTCCCCCTCCTTGTGTTCTCCCTCCTCCTCCTGGTGATTACTTGCTCCTCCCTCATGTGTCCCACCTGTGTCCAATTGTCCACCCTGATCCCTTTGTATTTAGTCCCCCCTGCACTCGGTGCTAGTTCGTCTCGTCGTTTGGGAATGTGTTTGTGTCCTGCCAGCCTTGACAAAGGGAATCTCCTGGTGACTATGCCTCGCTATGCTCTGTATTTTTGAACTCGAGCTCTAGAATCCATGCTAAGAATCTTGTTTACCTTATTGAGTTTTTTGCCACGCCACGTGTGACCCTTTGTTATATTTTTGGTTTTTGCTCTCCTGGCACAGAATAAAGACTTTTGTTGTTTAAAACTGCTCTGCTCCCTGCAATTGTGTCCACTCTCCTCCACAAACCCTGACAGTTAGCTTATTAATGTGTATTTTACCTGTAACCAACCAATTCTCTTAAACAGTTAAGAGGTGTTTAATTTGAGCCTGAATTGCATCTCAGCTGTTTTATGTTTGCGTCCTCCTTTCCTCCAGCCGAGCTGGGGGCATGACAACATTACAGCTAATCTTCTGCTTCATTCCGTCCTCCTCCTCTTCAAAGCAACAATAACAGCAACAATAAAACAAAAAGGTTTTTACACCAACATGCTGTGTATTCATGAATATATAAATTCATACAGACATTTTTTGAATCATGAGCATGAATACACGTTTATTCCCAAAAGTAGATCACTAGACAGTGAAGCAGAATAACATAACAGTAAGTCTAGATATCAGAACAGCAGAAGATTAAAATGAGGCCATTACAATAAAACTACACATTATACTATGTCAGATATCAGTTTATGTTCATCATGTCTCAGACTAAAATGCAGACACAATATACCAAAACAAAAATCATTTTAAATCAGTTAAACTGTTTGGTAAATAAATCTTTCCTACATTCAGACATCATGCACAGGATTAGTTTAGAAAGCAACCACAGTGGTGTGGTCAATGTTTTATTAATGCAATTATTTAAAGATGATGAGTTGCTATAAGTTCATTAATCTCATTACGTTAACAAAATGTAAGAAAATACAGATAATTATGGAGCTTATTGGAGAACTTGAATAAATCTGGTAGCTTGTAGTTCTGTTTGCCTCACTTAGATCTGATAAAATAAATTGTAGAATCCACAGATGAAAGGAGAGCTCTTCTTTTTAATGAAGGAGTACAAGATAGGAGTCAATTTCCATAATTGTCAATCAAAACAGTGGCCTTGCAATTAGTCATAAAACATTTTTAAGGATATATAATTGAAAAAAACATTACATTACATTTAATGGCTGGAACTCAACATTACATGTGATGCATTCAAGTACCATGGAGACGGAGTACTTCCCGTTTTTGTTTAGATCACATTCCGTGTGGCGCTGACTCTCCAGTTGTTCACAGGTTGATGCTGTATCAACTATGTTCCATAATTACAGCTGAGTCGTGGTTCCTCTCTGTCATACTGTGAGATTGTAATTGTCTCCCATGCACGGTCTCAATCGGCATGCCTTAGTCATATAGTCAACATCTGTGCAAGTGTGTAATAATATTCCCTATATAGCATTGTTACATTTACACTCACTACATTCTGGTTCTTTTGACTTAAAAGTGTTAATTAAATAAACATGTTTCCTGATGTCAGCCTGATCAACTGTGGTTTGTCCGTGTGAACAATCACATGATCAGTTATAACTGTGCTGGTTCACTCACAGTTTGTACATTTCATCCAGACTTTGAATAGCTTCTTCTTTTGTGTGTGTTCTCAACTCACTGGGAATTTCACCATAGCTCTTAAATTTGTAGCCATAGTGTTCTTCCAGTTCTGTTTGGAATCGACACACAAACCACGTCCAGTATTTCAGTTTAGACTCATCAGGGGTAATTCTCCAGTTTTCATACCTCGGTCCAGCTGTTGTGTACTCTTTATAAGGAACTGTGTGTTCTGAATCATGCTCAGGGTAAAAACTTCTATCACTTGCAACATTTGTTGTGCAGAACTCTACCCACATTATATCTGTCCGTCTGTAGTGACAACCTCTGACTGAACCAGATCGATGAAAGGGGACACTGTGTTTGTCAGGGCTGTGATCTTTCAGGGAGTTGGTGCAAACAGCTGCACAGAATGGACATGTTTCCCAGCAGCAGTCACACAGCTGATCAATGAGGATTTGATCAGGACTCTGCCTGAAATCCTTCAGTTTAGTCAGTGAGAGGCGGCTCACCTCCTCCATGATGGGTTTAAGACCTTTCTCTATCTCCTCTTTAAGGAAGTCAAACTTTTCTAAGTCTCTGAAGTTCTGACAACTGATGGTACCAAGAGTCAGCTTTTCTTTCAGTGAAGTGGAAAATTCTTCCACCCACATGTCTGTGCCTCCTTTCTGGGTTTTGACTGTTGCAGTAAATAAAGCTGTTCTGATGAGTTCACTGATGACACCAACATTCTTCTTGAGTATATCCAGAACTTTACCTTTGATTTCTCTGAGGATGTATTTCTCCACCTCTTCTTTTATGAAGGTCTCCACATAATTCTTTGGATGGTGGATGTAGGAGATAAAGGCTTTAAAATCCTCTTTCTCTGCGAGTGACTTCAACACATGTTTCTCCAAGTCCAACCTGTTCCCATTGAATGCTGGGAATCTGCACTTCATCTCTTTAGCGACATCGATTGCAGTCTCGTTACAGACAGCTTCAATGGTGGAAACTCTGAGTTTCTCACAGATCATTTCTCCAAACACGACAGCAGAGGAGTTTCCTTTGCAGAAGCTTCTGAAGACGTTGTAATATTCTGTTTTCTTGCTGTTCAAGTAAGTGCGAGAATCATTGTTCTTTTTGTATGTCATGTGAGACTGTGAGAGGAAACTCTCTGCTCTGTCAAAAACATACAGGATGAGATCAACTCTAAACTCCTTTTTGAATGTGTATTTCCTCTCTGATTCAAACTCTGTCACTTTCTTTTGAACATTTTTGGCCACTTCCTGTAAGTAAGTTGGACTGTAGCCTCTTGTTGCTACAGGCTTGGACTTAATATCATCAATGCATTGTTGTTCCACATCATTTATGAGAGATCGGATCTGTTCTTGGTCCTCAAAATGTAAAGATCTGCCAGTCACTGTTTCTACTAGTTTGTCGATTCCAGCTTTGAACACATTTGTGTGTTTTTTGTGGATTATGTAACCAGAGTAATCTCCAACCTCTGATATCTTTGTGTATCTACCACTTGTTTTGGATTTATTCACGAGAGGCCATTCTATACCAAGCTCTTGAAGGATCAACATCTGGTCTTCTTCCAAGTTGATGTCTCTGATGGGTTTCATATTTCCAGTTAGTTCAGTGACCCATTGACTCCAAACAGAGTCAAACTGCTTTTTCAGCTCCTCTTCATCTGTTGCTTTGTCTTTTAACTGGTGAGCGAGCTCTTTGCTTTTTTGCAGCAGTTTGTTCTCAAACTCGGTCTTCTTCTCATCCATCTTTTTACAAGCATTTTTCTGCTCAATAACTTCATCCAGTTTTCTTTTCACTTCTTTCACCAGTTCTTCATGAAACTCCTTAATTTTGGTTTCAAATCGGCCTCGCCACTGAACCAAGATTTCTTTGTCACTGTTCTCCTCAAAGTACTTTGTCATGTCTGTTTTGATGTCTTCATATGTTTCTCTCATTTCTTGATGAAGGTCACTGAGATTAACCCTCTCATGTTTTCCATTTTCAATGCTGGTATGAAGCTGGTTTTCAACAGTCAGCATGTGGCTCCTCAGGGTCCAGGTCCAGTTTCCATACTGGACCTCCAGTTTTCTGTATGTTACAATTTCCAGTGTGTTTTTGAAGCTGAAAACAAAGTGTTCATTCATCAGGGCGTTCCACAGGTCCTGGATTTTGCTTTTGAAATGTGAGAGAGGGATTCCATCAGACTGTGAAGCCTTAGACAGGATGATGTTCTTCAGTTCTTGGACACTCTCACTGTAACCTGGATTTGGAGGTGCCATTGGTGGACTTCCCTCCCATAACTGAGCAAAGTATTTCACATCTGTTTGCACATCAAATTTAATGACGTCACTGAAGCACTCTGCATCACAGGCCTCCTCTTTGGCTGCGAGTTTAGCCATCTGGTCCAGTTTTTCCTGCAGGCGTCTCTTTCCCTCCATGTTTTTCTCTGCAGCTGTGATATCTGTCACATTCTGGTGAACAAACACACAACTTGGAGAAAGTTTCACTTTCTTCATCCTCATGAAAGCTTGAACGATAACCTGCAGAACATCCTGCATCTCAGCTGGATTCTCACCAAAGATGTTGACCAGTGTCAAGTGTCCCAGACCAACAACAAATGTTGCCAGTTCATTGTCGTGGTGAAGAGTGGTGTTACCTGCCAACTCCAGAGCACGCAGCCCTTCAGTGTCCACCACTAGAATGTAGTCAAACCTGAAGTCTTCCTGGATTTCTTCTGAGACTTTGACCAGCTGCATGAAGGCCCCTCTGGTGCACCTGCCAGCACTCACTGCAAACTGCAGACCAAACATGGCGTTCAGCATTGTTGACTTTCCACTGCTTTGTACACCCAAAACTGACAACACAAAAACTCTCTGGTCTCCCAGTTTCTTGATGACTTCATCTAAAAGACTAGAGATCCATTTTAAAGGAACGTGGCCTGCATCACCATCCATCAGCTCCATCATGTGTCCTGATATCATCAGATCTGCAGCCAGCTCAGGGTATTTAGACCAGTCAGATTGTCTGCTGGTTGTTTGTCTCCCCTCAGATTTATGGGCTTCAAAGTTCTGTCCCATTTCTCTAAAGATGTGCTCCAAGCCAAAGGTGGCCGACTGCAGTTTTTTAGATATTTCTTCAAGTTCATTTTGTTTATTCGTGAACTCATCAGATTTGTCATGTTTGTTCTTCAGATCCAAGACCTCAGACCAGGTTACATCATAGCTTTGTAGAATTGAAGAGAGATCATCTGTGGCTAGATCATCTATGAAGATCTGAGTCCATTTCAGGAAGTACTCTTTCTCCTCTGATGACAAAGACAAGAGACTTTCAGTGAATGACTTCATCAGTTCACTACAGGAAGCAGTGCGTTGTTCTTGTCGGATTTCTTCCAGTTGTTGTCGCTTCTGACTTTTTTCCTTCTCAATGTTTCCTCTCAGGTGATGCAGTTCTTTCTTTATTCTGCTCCACTCGTGCCACAGTTGGCCTTGACAGGGGAGAAATCTGTCTTTGATCTTTGAAATATCCATCCCTTGAAGCAAGTTTGATATTTTCTTTGCAGCCTGTTTCCCTTTTTGGCAGACTGAGTCATCTTCATCCACTCTGATTCCAGAGACGTCTGTCATAGATTCAAGCTGGAAGGATGAATGTGGTCCAGACAAAATCTTTCTAAGAATTCCTTTCAGTTTTCCAGATATATCTGGTTGGGTTCTTTCTCTCAAACCCATTTTGTATTTTCCTGTTTTGACCTTCTTTGTATCACAGTCATCACCAGCACTCAGAATGATGAGTGGCGTTGTGGATTTTAAAAGTTCTGTGATGACTGCAGCACTTTTGTGGCTTTTTTCCAGAGTTGGTACAAGAACAACATTAACTGAAGATTTTTCAGTCAGTATTTCTCGCTGTTTTTCACTCAGCAGAGCATCTCCATGAAGATTACAGAAGGCAGTGCAGTCAGTGAAGGAATCATCAGGTTTTCCAGCAGGGCAGTACCAGGCGATCTCTGCCACTCCATCCATCAGATGATGAGTTTTTGTGCTACCTGGGCAGTTTCTGTGGAAGAAGGTGCTGTGACGGTCGTTGATCAAGGAGTTCATGAGCTGAGATTTAGACAGAGACAGTGAACCCAGACGGAGAAATGACACCATGGGTGTCTGAGCTTTGCAGATGGGCATGCTCTTCATGCTGACAGATTTTGGATCGTCTTGGATTCTTCTTATCTTCCATGTTTTCATGATCTGTCTGAATGTCCACAGAGGACATGTGAGTTCCTTTGTGAGTGGGTCAGGAACAAGGAGAGGTAAGGCGTACTGACACTGTGAGAGCTTTGTGATCATCTGCTGCTTCAGGAAGCTGTCTGAGCGGTGAAATACTGCCATTTGAACATCCAGTGGATGCACATCATTCTGTTCAGAATTATCAGAGGCTTCAGTAGTGCTATAAAGAGCATCAACAACATCTGTGTCATCACTGTCAGACTCTGAATCAGACTGTGAGATACCTGCATCAGGACTTTCTCTTCTTACAGGAATATATCTGGCTCTGTAGTCTAACCTCATTAACCTGTGAAGAAAAGTGTGAGCTAGGTCCTTCTCAGATGTGTCATGACTCTGTTTCATAGGTGGAGTAATTTTAAGAAAGTCTGCTGGTGACATCTTCTTCTGTTGATATTGTTCTTGAAGATGAAGTTTGCTGAGCAGAGTTTCCATTTCTCTTTGACGGCCTGTCTCTCTGTTCTCTTCAGAAACATTCGCTGACTGCTAGAAGTAATATAATAATTTAGTTTATAATTTCATTGTATTATGTGCTTAAGATAAATTAGAGTAAAAGTCTTTCTGACCTTTTCTTTGTGCCCGCTCACATGCCTATCCAAGGATCCTGCAATGAATCAATAGTCAATCAGATGACAATAATAATGAGATAAAAAAAAGTCTTGACACCTTTAATTGTGTTTTAATCCTGTCAAACAATACATAAAACATCACAAGATGGGATGATAAATATCAAATCTGTAATGGCCTGTCTTTAGTTGGTGTACTCAACCTTTTTACTGTGTGTTTGTCAGTGTGTTAATTGACAACCTCTTTTCTGTTTTATTTCTTCATGGGGCTTTTAACTTTCTCCTTCTTTCCTCTAGATTTTTTAGACCTTTTTCTTTTTCTGAATAATGAATATGATAATACAATGACAACAAATCTAGTTACACAAGGTCATATCTAATATATTAGACATCCTATATTCTCTATTTGTTGGAATGTCTCCAGTACAATACTACAGCCCTAAGTGGTTCAAAATAACTAATTAAATATGAATGTATCACAAAAATCACCAATTGAACATTTATTTGATTTATTTTGGTGCATGACCTACGTTTTATAAAGCTGTCATATTGCCTATGTTTATACACATTCTATGGTCCAAGCATTCTGCCACTTGACAGATGATGGAAAATGTATTTAATGACCTTATATTTTGCCATATACAAGCATTTATGATTTTGTAGCAGCACTGCTCCTTTTGAGTTGGTGGGGGGTGTGGTCAAGGAGAGAGAGGCTGAGGAGCAGGGATAATTAGGACCTGGGTGCGTGTGTGTGTGTGTGTGTGTGTGTGTGTGTGTGTGTGTGTGTGTGTGTGTGTGTGTGTGTGTGTGTGTGTGTGTGTGGCAGCAGCAGGAGAGGCTGGGAGCAGAGCGCATTGGGAGAAAGAAGCCTGAAAACAGCATGAAAAGAGGAGGCCAAACCAGCACCAACTCCACAATATTACCTCCACAGCGAGGCTCAAAGGCACAGGAAAGTGGGTGTGATAACCTGAGTGCTCTTTGGCAACAAAAAGTAAATGCAGTGGATGTGCAAGAGTGGTGGTGGCTTTCCATGACATGTGGGACAAACTTTGTGTGGCAGCCGGATCTCCCCTCACCTCTGGGACCTCCCTGACCCCCCTTCATAAGAACCTTAGTTTGGATTCTATTGACAAGAGACTGCTGATTTTTTTTTATTGTTGTATTTTTGTTGGACTCTCCCTTAGTTTGAGACTTAATTTTGACTCAGACTGTTTATCATTTGTATTTGGATTTGATCTGTTGTATTCAAAATATATATAACCTGACATTGCTCACAGCATTCCTGAGTCCTGCATTTTCTGTTGTTTGCAGGGGTGGGGCTAAAAGTGACTAAGTTAACTGGACGCATGAGTTTTTTTCACTCGTCCAACTCTCAATGCCCCTAATGTGAACCTGACCAACCAATGACAGCCTCTCTGTTAGGAAGCTACGGCTGAAAACGAAAAGAAACGGAGGAACTGGTCCCTAAAACGAACTCCACCTTTATGTTCGGCACTGTTTCTGCCGGCAGCGGCGGCGCGTCTTCTAAGACTGTGACTGTGTGTGTTTGCGCCCGACGTGTGTCGCAGTGGAAGGGCCGCGTGTAAACGAACGCATTATAATGCTACGAGCACGTACGCGCCCACCTCTCTGAACATTACCAGCTCGTTATATTCAGGTTCGCTGCTGTTTCTGTCCTCAGCTGTGTGTGTGTGCGCGCGTGTGCGCACGTGCGTGCAGTGGGAGGGCCGCGTGTGTACGTCAGATACAGAGGCAACAGCTAATGACGTCACCAAAACAATAACGCAGGAATTGGAATTTGCGTAAGAAACACAAATAAGTATAACAAAATACATATTTACACATTATGATTACTTCATTTCTTATTGTCATTATATATATTATTTTTCAGATGGTTCCAGATGCTCCAGGTAATTTCCCATGGGCAAATTGCGTTTTTGCAACAGCACAGTTACAGCAAGCAAAAGATAAGAAAAGCTATATACATAATAAAATAAACTACCGATATTATGCAATACAATCAAAAAAGAGTTTACAGATTAACAATTACTGCACAGATGAGTGGAGGTAGAAGTGGTTTGTAGAAAACTGTACATAGTGCATCAAAAGAACAAGTAATTTACTGTATAGTGTGCTGTGTGAACATTGCACCTATCAACCACCAATCCAGCTGTTCATCTGTGGAAAAAACTTCTGCCAGTGACTCTGAAACAGCATCTCAGTCTATAATCTTTTCTTATTCTTTCAGAAACAGTCGCGCTGTAAATGTCTCTTTTGTCCCTGCAATGTTTGTGTGGCAAAAGTTGAAAAATGAAGCTGCGCTACATGAAAGAAGCGCTGTTTACTGTGAGCGTAACTTCCGGGTTAGCGTAACAAAACATAGCACCGCTAATAAGTCAAATAAAAGTTTCCAGTAAGAAATAACAGTGAATAACAGTGTATAACAGGGGTATGCAGAACAATGCACCTTCTGGCTGAGATAACAGTCCGCTACGCGTCTATTATTGCGTTCAGACCCGCTTTTCAGATGTGTAGAGGACTCAGCTAGTTAGTGGAGATACTTCTCTTGTCTTCAGAAGACATCTTTGATACACCACGTCAGAGGCACAAGGCTCTACAATTGGATATTTGAGCCCGTTGTGATATCGCTCGATGGTCCGATTGGACACTAACTTGCCCGTAGAATAATACAGCCAGTCTATCACACAGACATGCCTGAAGTGTCCTCTTTTCGAGGAAAGAAACAGAACGTCACTTTCCTGATATATGAGCGACTTTGTAAGACATATGCTCTCATATCGTATACGACGGGTCAACTCCGAAATAATCAAGCCCCAAATTATAGGGGGGCTTTGGATTATTTTAAATAAAATAAAATAGGGCTAGCGACGTCAACGCTTAGGAGGCACACTTCAGTCTGTTTAAATGACTGTTGAATAATACTTTACAGAACTACATTAGTCTTTGTTTTAACCTATTTGAAATAAAACTTTATTTTGTTCTGTAATTGTTATTTAAATTTTCATGTTTATTGAAAACTAATACTGAGTGCACGTTATCAGAGTTGTTGTTTACCTTTAAAATCTACTGATAGTTTTTGAGAGGTGACAGAGTAGGCTACCTGACGTCATTTACACAGAAACATGCAAATTAGTGTCAATGTAAAAACAAATCGTGATAAAATCGCGATCGTGATTTTATCATTAAAGAATCGTGATATAAAATTTTTGCCATATCGCCCACCCCTAGTCCAGGATGTATTTTGGTCCAAGACCATTCAGTGCTTTGTAGACTAGGAGTAAAGTTTTGAAATGTATCCTTTGACTCACAGGAAGCCAGTGCAGTGATTTGATGACCGGTGTGATGTGGTCCATTTTCCTGGTGTTACTCAGAACTCTAGCAGCAGCATTTTGGACCAGCTGCAGCTGCCTGAGTTTTTGCTAAGACCTGTGAGGACGCCGTTACAATAGCCTACTGAAAATAAGTGCATGAATAAGTTTTTCTGTGTCTTGTTTGGACCGAACTACACAGTGTAACTACGTTACGTGTGTGTGTACCTACAATGTTTGAGAGGGATTGGAGCAGGAGTGAAATCCACATTAAGGAGTGTGATGCTTGTGTTATGCATAAGATGCTCCACTTTAGTATGTGTCATGTGCTTGTTCGCATTTGTTGTGTATGTGGGAGAAGTGGAAGAAGGGAAACAGGTTTATGCCAATGTCAACAAACTGAACCCGTTTGTCTGCGCAGGTTAACAGCATGCATGTCCACACCGGTTCGCTCCTCGGCTCGGTCAGCTCGCTCTAACTTCACCTCAGTTTGTGTTGCAGTGCTTATGGCTCGAATACAGTCGCAACATTAATCCTACAGGTTTTATTTTTACGCGTTTGTTAAAATAAATAAATGAAAACTGGATTGATTAATATATAGACTGTCAACCTTTCCCTGATGATGTGATATTCAGATTAATTTTGAGGTTATACAGTTTAACAGGATTCATGTTCAATGGTGCTTGAAAGTGTAAGGCCAAATGGGCTTCAGTAATGGTCATACTAAAAAGACAGATCAAAATGTTTTCCTTTTAAAAATGTAAGTCTACTTGTATTATTTTGGTCTTAATGCGTTATTTTCATTTTGTTGTCTTTCAGCTTCAGGACAAGTTTCACAGCATCACCAAGGTGCTCCTGGAACCAAAGTTCGTCTCAAAGCTAGATGAATACACTCCCAGCTTCCTGGCTCTCTTCCATTTCAAGGGTGGAAATGTTGGGCTGACGTTGCAGGCTGCTCTCCCTCAAGGTATTATTCAGTGTGCTTGTTTGTTAATATTTTAAGGTTATTTCTAGTTAATATTTTAAGTTATTTGTTGTTTAAAAACTACTTTAATATGAAATTTGCAAGGCAGGCTCCAGAGCTGAGGTTGAAAAGGTTAGTTGATGGTTGATTAGGACCTCTGACTTCCTGGGGATTCAGCAAGTATCCTTATTAACTTGATTCAGTTGTTTAACAATGATATAAGGTACTTGAAAAAAGTACAACTTGTTAGATGAAACTCTGATATCCCTTACACAAAAATCAATGAAGGTATCTGATGTGTCTTTTTTTCTTAAAAGTCAGCATTTTGTAAGTAACTTCGTAATAGTGACAATAGGACTGTATAATCATTTGAACCTATTTGACCAGCTTGCACAAGAACAGCATTGATTTGGAATATTAAGAAATAACAATGTTTAGTGAGTGGTAATCAAAAATATATATTTTTGTTGTTTCAGGCTCCTCAAAATCAGAGCATCAACATGACAAGGGAGGCTGTCATTGGCTGTAATTGAATTTGCTGAGATTCTTGTCAAAATTAACTGATTTTTGCCACAAGACTGATTTGTACCAACTAGATATACTTGAATTGTATTAACTCATGATTTCACATGCTATGAGTAAATCTAACACATTTTAAGCATTGTTTTTAATTAATGTCAACTCAATTTTTTTCCATTTAACTGAGCAGTTCAGCATATTTTAATCAATTTTTACACAATTAAAATCTACTCAATTATATTACGTGTCACTTTGTTGCCATAATTTTTTTAAGTAACCATGGCTCAAACTCATTACAGTGAACAGAGAGGCTGCTAATAAAAAACAGTCAATTTACATTTTCAGTACCCAGAACCAGCTATGGATAAGCAGTTTCCCTTCTGGGATTATTAAAGTATTTCTGATTCTGATTCAGAAGTCTGTGTGTCATGAGGCAGGCTGTGGGCATCAAGTGAACAGAGAGGCTGCTAATAAAAAACATGCATTCACCATTTTTTGCTGTGAAAGTATTCCTGCTTTAGATTAATGTTGTGATTAATGCATGGACCTGTGTTAGCAGACAGTAGCTAACAAAGCTAACTGAGCTGGAGCACCGGCATCATGACTGAGGCTCATTATAGAAACACAGCTGGCAGCGTGACACCACCTCCATGCAGAGTCTGACCTCACATCAGTCCAGCACTGTGTTCATCACATGGAACAAGTAACTACAGACACTGTAGAAATGTAGTGGAGTAGAAAGTACAGGTAACAGCTGCAACATGGAATGGAGTAAAAGTATAAAGTATGCACTATTATTTTTACTTAAGTAAAGCAGAAATACATAAAAATGTACTTAAGTACAGTAACAAAGTATAAATACTTAGTTACTTTCCACCATTGTACATAAGTGAGTTCAAAATGTCCCATCAGGCTGCTGCAATGATGGCCATACTGCCACACTTCCTTTTTTTTAGGCAGCAATAACTAAGCTGTTACCTTTGTCTTTGGCTTCACATGGTTCAGATGTGGTTTCAGATTGTCCTCCTGTGCTGTCGTCAGTCTTCTCTGAGTTTTCATCACTTCCAGGTTCCTTCATTGAATCACGCTGAACAAAAGGTAACATTATATTAAGTTAACTTCACCTGTTCAGAGAGTTTGTGTTGAATGTTTTCAGTAATTGTTAGGCTCAGAAAATGCTATTTAGGTCAACACCAAGCACTCAGGATCAGTCATTCATTAAATTACTAATGATTTTAAAAACTGTTAAGTACCAATTAATATAGCTTTTTGTAGACTTTGATACTGAGACAGTTCACACAGAAGCCTAAAAGTCTGATCTGGTCTACCTCCCAAGAGTAGAGTGTTTTAGAAAAAAACCCTTCAAGTATTTGACACATTCTTACCTGTTCCTTGATCTCAGATTTATTTTCCATCTCTTCTGCAGCAGCACAATCTAAGAAACACACAGTAAGGCCACAGAATATAACTGAACTAGCGAAACAGCTACATTATTTTGTTTTATATAATTTTCTTTCCTAAATTTGATGCATCCAGATAACACAATTTTACCCCCTTCTGTCCAAGGTAGTTGGATTTGATGGATCTCTGTGTCTCTGAGCTGGTGACAGCCCTGGCAGCAGGCATTATGTTTTCAGACAGTCTGTTGTGTTCATGTGAAAGTGATATCTAACATATTGTTGGAATATCGTTTGGCTGGGCTACATGTAAGTGTACCATTACAGTATTCATGAAGCTGTTACCTTTCTCTTTGGCTTCAGATGGTTCAGACCTGGTTTCAAGTTCCCCTCCTGTGCTGTCCTCAGTCTTCTCTGAGTCTTCAGCACCTCCAGGTTCATTCATTGAATCGCACTGATCAAAAGGTAAGGGTTTTTAATACTCATGAGGCCAAGACAGCACCATTCAGATGACCACAAAAGAACAAAGATCAACAGTTAGTGATTATCAAATTAAAAGTCATACCTTTAGCTTGGCTTCAGCCACCATCTCTTCTCCTGCAGGATCATGTCAGAAAAAGCAGGTCAGTGTGAATTCACTGCATGTTTTTTCTTCTTACATTTTGTGTTTGCTAAAGATCGTTCCAAAAAGACCCCCTTGATGCCGGAATGACTGGATTTAATACATTTCTTTAATTTCAATGTTAAAATTGTTACTTAACTGTCTAAAGGCTCTTTCAGCATTTGCTGTGTTTGTCTGCTCTGTTTAGTTTGATGGATGACCTGGTTACACCCCCATTGTACTTAAGCAGGGGTGGAGGAAGTACTGAAGCTCAGTACTTAAGTAAAAGTACAATTACCCACCAAAATATTTACTCAAGTAAAGGTAAAAGTGCTACATCAACAATCCTACTTAAGTAAAAGTTCTAAGTACTTACTTTTAAATGTACTTAAAGTATTAAAAGTACTCATGCACCAAAAAAAAATATATTGTTTTCATTGCAAAGGATATCTGATCAGGTTAAAATAATCAGATAAATCATCTTAAAATGTAAATTGACAATGTGCAGTCAATTTACATTTTCAGTACCCAGAACCAGCTATGGATTAGCAGTTTCCCTTCTGGGATTATTAAAGTATTTCTGATTCTGATTCAGAAGTCTGTGTGTCATGAGGCAGGCTGTGGGCATCAAGTGAACAGAGAGGCTGCTAATAAAAAACATGCATTCACCATTTTTTGCTGTGAAAGTATTCCTGCTTTAGATTAATGTTGTGATTAATGCATGGACCTGTGTTAGCAGACAGTAGCTAACAAAGCTAACTGAGCTGGAGCACCGGCATCATGACTGAGGCTCATTATAGAAACACAGCTGGCAGCGTGACACCACCTCCATGCAGAGTCTGACCTCACATCAGTCCAGAACTGTGTTCATCAAATGTGACAAGTAACTACAAACACTGTAGAAATGTAGTGGAGTAGAAAGTACAGGTAACAGCTGCAACATGTAATGAAGTAAAAGTATAAAGTATGCACTATTATTTTTACTTAAGTAAAGTAGAAATACATAAAAATGTACTTAAGTACAGTAACAAAGTATAAATACTTAGTTACTTTACTTAAGTAAAGTAGAAATACATAAAAATGTACTTAAGTACAGTAACAAAGTATAAATACTTAGTTACTTTCCACCATTGTACATAAGTGAGTTCAAAATGTCCCATCAGGCTGCTGCCATGATGGCCATACTGCCACACTTCCTCTTTTTTAGGCAGCAATAACTAAGCTGTTACCTTTGTCTTTGGCTTCACATGGTTCAGATGTGGTTTCAGATTGTCCTCCTGCGCTGTCGTCAGTCTTCTCTGAGTTTTCATCACTTCCAGGTTCCTTCATTGAATCACGCTGAACAAAAGGTAACATTATATTAAGTTAACTTCACCTGTTCAGAGAGTTTGTGTTGAATGTTTTCAGTAATTGTTAGGCTCAGAAAATGCTATTTAGGTCAACACCAAGCACTCAAGATCAGTCATTCATTAAATTACTAATGATATTATAAATGTTAAGTACCAATTAACATAGCTTTTTGTAGCCTTTGATACTGAGACAGTTCACACAGAAGCCTAAAAGCCTGATCTGGTCTACCTCCCAAGAGTAGAGTGCTTTAGAAAAAAAGTCCTTGATGTATTTGACACATTCTTACCTGTTCCTTGATATCAGATTTATTTTCCATGTCTTCTGCAGCAGGACAATCTAAGAAACACACAGTAAGGCCACAGTATATAACTGAACTGGTTAAACATCTACATTATTTTGTTTTATATGATTTTCTTTCCTAAATTTTATACATTCAAATGACACAATGACACATGGACCACATTACACTGGTCCTCAAATCACTGCTTTGGCTTCCTGTGAGACAACGGGTACATTTCAAAACTTTACTCTTGGCTTACAAAACATTGGATGGTCTTGGACCTAAATACATCCTTGACTTATTGGTTCCCTATAAGGACAGGCCTATTGTGTGTACCCAGGGTCAGGACCAAACAGATTGAAGGAGGATTCAGTTATTCTGCCCCTCACCTGTGGAACAGCCTTCATTTAGTTTTATATGATTTTATTAGGGCCCGAGCATGAAACATGCGAGAGTTTGATTAAAAACTGGCCAGCAACTTATTAAATATCTCTAGAAAAAATGATTTGAGGAGTACTCTTAGATTTAGTTGTCCCCAGTCAGTCTGTTTTTATAAAGCTGTCATATTGCCTTTGTTTATACACAGTCTATGGTCCAAGCATTCTGACACTTGATAGTTGTAGGATGATGGGAAATGCATTTAATAAACTTACATTACATTTATTTAATTAAAAAAAGGTAAAAATAAAATTCAATTTGACTTTTTTAAAAATATAAATAGTTAAAATTCATGGTAAAGACTCACCTGTCCCGGCACTTTCCTCTTCGTAGGATTTGTGGTCCAGGTCTTCCTGCTGCTCTTCATTCTCATCACACATCAGTCTGTAGCAGCATCTGCGGATGCTCTCATTCATCCAGGTCATGCTCTCACTCCCCCAAGTGGCTTCTTCAGTTCTGCTACTATTCTGGTTGGGAATCTGAGGTTTGTGTGTTCAGGACCTCTGTGGGTGGATTTTGCAGGAGCTCACATGACTAAGATCCCTATAGTTGGTTAATGGTCAGTTAAAGACCAGAAACTGTGTCTGGCCTATCGTTAGAGCTTGAGTGGGAGTGAAGTCTGCTAGGAAGGGATGAAAGGACAGAGTTGTAAACAGGTGAGAGCTGATGCCTCAGCCCTCCTCCTCTGTTTAGAGAGGGATTTTCCAATGTCACCTAGATGGCTTCTTTGACTCCTCTTTCATACCATCTGTCCTCCCTGTCTAAAATTTGGACATTATTATCCTCAAAGGAATGACCTCTCTCTTTGAGGTGAATGTGACCTGCTGAGTCCTGTCCTGAGGAGGTGGCTCTCCTGTGCTGTGCCATCCTTCTGTGCAGTGGTTGTTTGGTTTCACGAATATAGAGATCAGAGCATTCCTCACTGCACTGGTCCACCCCAGGGACAAAACTCCCAGGGACAGACAGAGCAATGAAATCTATGCAGTTTAGTGCAGAGAGGAATGCTCTGATCTCTATATTGGAGGAACACATAAACTCAGATTCCCAACCAGAATAGTAGCAGAACTGAAGAAGCCACTTGGGGGAGTGGCAAAACGTCTTCAAAAAACAATCTTTGAGTCCAGTTGCCTCGATTTAACTATAACTATTAACTTAACTTCACCTGTTCAGACGGTTTAAAGTGAATGTTTTCAGTAATTGTTAGGCTAAAAAAATATTGAGGTCAACACAAAGCACTCAAGATCAGTCATTCATTAAATTACTAATTATATTATGCATGTTACGTACTAAGCTTTATGTAGCTTTTGATGCTAAGACCTATGAAGCCTAAAAGTCTGATCTGGTCTACCTCCCAAGAGTAGAGTGTTTTAGAAAAAAGTCCTTGATGTATTTGACACATTCTTACCTGTTCCTTGATCTCAGATTTATTTTCCATCTTTTCTGCAGCAGCACAATCTAAGAAACACACAGTAAGGCCACAGAATATAACTGAACTAGCTAAACAGCTACATTATTTTGTTTTATATAATTTTCTTTCCTATTTTTGATACATCCAGATGACACAATTTTACCCCTTCTATCCAAGGCAGTTGGATTTGATGGATCTCTGTGTCTCTGAGCTGGTGACAGCCCTGGCAGCAGGCATCATGTTTTCAGACAGTCTGTTGTGTTCATGTGGAAGTGATATCTAACATATTGTTGGAATGTCTTTTGGTTGGGCTACATGTAACTGTACCATTACAGTATTCATGAAGCTGTTACCTTTCTCTTTGGCTTCAGATGGTTCAGACCTGGTGAAGTAGATTTTCATTTTGTAGATGACCACAAAAGAATCAAGATCAGCAGTTAGTGATTATCAAATTAAAAGTCATACCTTTAGCTTGGCTTCAGCCACCATCTCTTCTCCTGCAGGATCATGTCAGAAAAAGCAGGTCAGTGTGAATTCACTGCATGTTTTTTTTCTCACATTTTGTGTTTGCTAATGGTCGTTTCAAAAAGACCCTTGATGCCAGAATGACTGGATTTAATACATTTCTTTAATTTCAATGTTAAAATTGTTACTTAACTGTCTAAAGGTTCTTTCAGCATTTGCTGTGTTTGTCTGCTCTGTTTAGTTTGATGGATGACCTGGTTATTTTTTTATTTTTATTTTAGATACTTTAGTAATCCCAGAGGGAAATTGTTTAAGGCCAAGCAGTGTCATACAATGACTAGCAAGGCGCACCACACAGCCCAAGGACACACAATGACTTAGGGAGGACCCTACCAACCTTACAGTTATTGGACAACACTACCACTGAGCCACCGCTGCCCCACTTACACCCCCACTGTACACAAGTGAGTTCAAAATGTCCCATCCGGCTGCTGCCATCTTGGCCATACTGCCATACTTCCTGTTTTTTAGGCAGCAATAACTAATTAAATATGGATGTATCAAGTGACCATTTGATCAAGAAACATTGTGATTAAAAACTGGCTACCAACTTATTAAATATCTCTAGAAAAAATGATTTGAGGAGTACTCTTAGATTTAGTTGGGTCCATGACCTACCAAAAGAGAGTCAGAGTCTGTTTTTATAAAGCTGTCATATTGCCTTTGTTTATACACAGTCTATGGTCCAAGCATTCTGACACTTGATAGTTATAGGATGATGGGAAATGCATTTAATAAACTTACATTACATTTATTTAATTAAAAAAAGGTAAAAGTAAAATTCAATTTGACTTTTTTAAAAATATGAATAATTCAAAGGTCTTCCTGCTGCTCTTCATTCTCATCACACATCAGTCTGTAGCAGCTGGGATTGTTTTCAGCGACCATGACGTCTATTTTTTCTAACAGAGTTATTATCTCTGCTTCATCCATCATACTTCTTGTACATGTGTGGTATCTTTTTTCAGTAAAAGTGCTGTGACCTTTCAGGTCTGTCAGAGCACTTTCACATGTTGAATCAGGCTCATGAGTCAGCTTGGATGAAAGTCTGACCACATGTGTTTGGTCTTCATGGTCAACTAAGAGGTTTTTGGATCCAACATCGATGCTTGAGAATACAGTGTCCAGGTCATGGTGCATCAAAGAGCAAAAGTTAAAATTACCTTTGTTGTTAGTTACATATTTTTCTTCAGATTCTCCTCCGTCTCCAGATCCTGTGTCGTTGCTGTTATCTTCAATCTTATCTCCTCTTCATTCTAACTGGCAAACAACAGACAATTCATGACTACTGCAAATCCACACTACTCATATTTAGCAGTTTGGAGGAGGAGGCAGGAGAGAGAACTGATAGGTTAAAGTCCAGGTATTGAAACTGGGCGAGGCAACATTCTCATGAAAATACCCCAGCTGTACACAGTTTGTGACACATATTCCAGATTTATTTTCTTTGATTAACCCTCTGGGCACCCTTCGATTTTGGCTACGTTCGGACCCCTAGGGCCCAAATGTGTACCTCTCTTAAAAGTGCTATAACAATGCCATATATATATATTTTTTTGTACATTTTTTTCTATTTCTTTTCAGCAATGTCAGACCTAACCATAGATATACAATTTTTTGTATATTTTTGTATGTTTTTGTGTTATTTTTGTCATAAAAAACATAGAATTCATAAACAGAACAACTGAAAATATGCAAGATTTTTAAAAACTGAGGTGCCAGGTAAGTCACTTGATTTGAGGAATTTACAGCCTTGACTAAGTCAATAATTGATAACAAAATTGATTTTGATGCATTATTATTATTGCAGTAATAAGCCATTATTAAAAAAACTCACACTCGGACCCCTAGGGCCCAAACGTGTACCTCTCTTAAAAGTGCTATAACCATGCCATATATAAATATTTTTTTTTCATTTTTTTTTATTTCCCAGCTAACTTCGGGTGAGAGGCGGGGTACACCCTGCACAGGTCACCAGTCCATCGCAGGGCAACACAGACAAACAACCATTCACACTCACACTCACACCTACAGGCAGTTTAGAGTGACCAATTAACCTAACTTGTCTTTAGAATGTGGAGGAAGCCTGAGTACCCGGAGAGAATCCACGCAGGCACAGGGAGAACATGCAAATTCCACACACTGACCCCAGTCAGAATGGAACCAGGAACCTTCTTGCTGTCCTCTTGCAGTCCTCTGTGGCAGCACGGTTGTGCATCATGATGCATTTTGCAGACATGGGCCCCGCATTTGGCACAGTAGCTCCACACTGGCAGCACACTGGTAGTGTCAATGCATGTCCTCAGGAAAACAAAAGGTTAAAGGTGCTCTAGAGGCTGCTGATCATCCTGACCTCAGAGCAAAATGTGACAAATAGACACCTTTGTTCATTAGTGGGAGCATCACTTTGCAAGGGTGTAGTAGCATGGATGGAGGGGGCATGTCCCCACCAATAATTTGATCACCTCCTAAACAATAACAGATTCTCATTGGGTGCAGGAAGGGTTAAATTTCATTGGAATCTTAGGCCCCCACCAATGTCAAACGCAAATCTACACCCTTGTCACTTTACCATTTTTGGAACTCCAGTGAAATCTCCAGTTGCTGTCATCCATTTCCTCCGCTTGTTCTTCTTCCTCTTCCTCTTCCTCTTCCTCTTCCTCTTCCTCCTCTTGCTCTTCTTCTCCCTCTTCCTCCCCGGTGGTGCTGTCAAGGTCCTCCTCTGGACAAAATTCCTATGCGGATACTTTCTGGCTGTCAGAGGATGATGTGTTTTCATCAGTGGCCTTGGGGGACCTCAAAATGGCAGCAAGTGCCTCTTCAAAATTTAATCTCCTCTTCATGGTCCTCCTTTGCCTGAAGAACAAGTCTTCATTTTCATCCTCAAAATTTGCCTCCCTCAATTAATGACACTTACAACAGGTCAACAGGAAAAGCGATCAATCCTCCGCTGCACTTTCCTTTACTGCATCAAGTGGTAAAAAGTCAGCACTGAATGGTAGCTGGGTCAGACAGGACTGAGATTGCTAAGAAAATAGCCTACTCGCACTAGCATCATACAGCTCTCTGTCTAACTTTGTTAACCCTCATGCATTGTTCGCAAACACTACCCTAATGTGTTGTTCGGGGACAAAAACGTCCCCTAACTTTTCGGTTTTAAAAATATATTAGATAAATATATTTTTGAATTTTTTTTGCATAGACCTTTTCATTAACTTCAGTTCTAATCAACAGTAGTGAAAAAATCATTTTCCCCCAGGATTTTAAAATCCTGGCTCTCTTCCTCTCTAACATACACACACAGTGTGTAGACACACAATTATGTGCTAAAATACTCCCTATAACTCCATATACTTAAGCCAGAAACTACAGTACATGAGCACAGGCCTGCAGGTAAAGGGTTAATATGGTAATTAAGTTGTTAACTGTAAAAATCACAAATGTTACCTCCTACCAACAGGGTAAACCACCAACAATCAAGAATGCATGATTATTTAGTGCCATGGCTGTGCAGTCAAAAAAAGTGTGTTTATAATGTAAGTCTATGGGACAAAATGGGAGAAAAAAAGAAAATCCAGTGCTGTGCAAAAACTAATAATGCAATAAAGTCAATTTTTTTACTGATGTTTGACATGACCAAGACTATAATAAAGGTTAAAAAGAATCCAGTCCACATTCACCTTTTCTATTAAAAATGAGCCATTTTGTGTGTTTTTTTTTCAATTTTCAGCACCACCCCTTATAAAATTGGTGATTAAAGGGTTAAAATCCTGGGGGAAAATGATTTTTTCACTACTGTTGATTAGAACTGAAGTTAATTAAAAGGGCTATGCAAAAAAATTTCAAAAAAATATTTATCTAATATATTTTTAAAACCGTTAAAGTTAGGGGACGTTTTTGTCCCCGAACAACACATTAGGGGGTAAAATTTGCCCACAGTGTACCGTTGACCTATGAAAAATTTTAAAATCATATTAACAAAATTTATGTAAAATTAAGCTTATTGAGGAAAAATGATTCAATTTGTCCACATATTGACAAAGTTATGGCCAAAATAAACAGAAAAATTTCTCTCAGAGGACAAAAATGTCCCGAACAACGCATGAGGGTTAAGAATGTAATGCTAGCTGCTGTTTGGCTTCACTACTTCACTGTGATGCAAAGTTCTTCACATTTACTGCCTCACCTTCAGACTGCTCCTTCCCAGAAGATGTTTACAGTCGTCCTAGGTAGCATAAGAATTTGTTTGCT
This sequence comes from Parambassis ranga, assembly GCF_900634625.1. NCBI lineage: Eukaryota > Metazoa > Chordata > Actinopteri > Ambassidae > Parambassis > Parambassis ranga. The sequence continues at coordinate 14,933,699 of NC_041029.1, forward strand.
TCTTAAACAGGTAACTGGGGGATTTTTAGAGTTTGGATTTTTGCCTTTTTGTCCTTTTTTGGATACTGTGGCCAGTGTTCATTGTCTTCTGTGTTTTTGACCACTGACCTGCCTAACCCTTTTGTACTTTTGCCTTGTTGGATTCCCCCCGTGAATATTAAACCCTGTTTTGCACGTACTACTCTGCCCTGTATTTTGAGCCCAAACCTTCAAACCTTCAAATGCTGAAAAGAACAGTCACTTCTCCTCTACACATACTGAAATTTAAGCCGCGTTGAAGTGAACTAAAACAATGATTTGTTGTATAAACTCACCTTTTGTGGTGCATGTCCTTGGTGCTGCCTGGTCTGTGTGAACAGCCTGCTTTTAGTCCTCTTGTACATATAATGATCTGTGGGTTCTGCCCCTCGCAAACACCACAGATCTCATTGGTGCAATAAGATAAAAGGGCTGTAAAATTATATAGTAATAATGAAAGTAAAAATAAAATCAGGTTACAGGTGACTTAACTAGCAATGATGATGTTCTGCCCCTCACAAAGTACAGATATCACTGGTGCAATTAGGTGATAAGAGTAAAATTTACAAGTTAGTAAAAATGAAAGTGAAAGTAAAAAGGTTTCCAGGAAAATAATGGGTTTGAACAGAACACGGTTTACTGCTGACTACTGCTGCCAGTGATGACCCCTTTACCTCTTGCAGTGCTTTAAGTTCTTAAACTGCAAAAACAAAAGCTTAAAGACAAAAGAATCTTTTTCTTCTAGGTGTGAATGTCTGTAGCTGGTGCTCTGTGTAACTACTCACACTTGTTTCTAATATAAATAAACTACATGCAGCAAACTACAAGCACTTTTCTAATTTGTTGAAGTTTTATGCCAACGTTTAAGAAATTAAATCTCTACATCTACATGCTGAACAGCAGAAACACTCAGAAAGTCAGTTCTATCAGTTAGCTTAGAGGAACACTGTAATTATAATAAATGAGATAGATGTAACTTTTTTTCTAGGTTACAGGTGTTGTGGAAACTTTTCTGCTCTGGTGAAAAATGAAATAGAGACTTCTGCCGGCCGACAAGGATTTATTCTTTGCAAAGAAGGTCAATCAAAAACACTCTAGCGGTCAGAATGAATGAAAGACTCCGAACATGGGGAACCTCCATCCATCCATCCATCTTCCACCGCTATCCGGGGCCGGGTCGCGGGGGCAGCAGTCTAAGCAGGGACACCCAGACTTTCCTCTCACCAGACACTTCCTCCAGCTCCTCTGGGGGAATCCCGAGGCGTTCCCAGGCCAGCCGAGAGACATAGTCTCTCCACCGCGTCCTGGGTCTTCCCCGGGGCCTCCTCCCAGTGGGACATGCCCGGAACACCTCCCCAGGGAGGCGTCCAGGAGGCATCCGAACCAGATGCCCGAGCCACCTCAGCTGGCTCCTCTCGATGTGGAGGAGCAGCGGCGGAACCTGTCGCAGTTATATCTCCCCCCTCCTAATCAAGTCACACCCTCTTCTATCTGGTCACAGACCCACTGTCTCCTGGTTATACTTTGAAATTTTAAGTTGGCTTCCTGGAGTGTGAGATGTTAATTCACATCTTAATGATATTTTCCTGGAGTCCCGTAGGTCGCGGAGCCATTTGTCTCCTGATCGCACCTTGAGGCTGACCTCCTGTAGTGTGGGATACAGTTCAGGGGTTTGGATACAGTATCCGCTGACCTCCTGGGGTGTGTTGTGTGTTGGAAGGGCCTAGCCATCAACATGGAATGGCAAAAGGCAGGGGAACTATCACATTGGTGAGAAACAATAGGTGGGGTGCTGCAGGGAAGTGAGTTCAAAGATTAAGGGAGGCTATGTTATGCAGAGACAGGCACAGATGTTTTCAGGGAATTAACAAAGATTAAAGATTAAAGTAACAACAAATATTTAGGATAGACTGCATATACAGAGATCAAAATTTCCATCACACAGGTGAAGTTATAGAATAAAGAATGTTGGGAACTGTTCAAATACATACATATATATATACATATATATAATGATGATGAACATGTTTACAGTGTGCATGTTACATCATGTTACATCTTTACTGGTGCTCAATATTGTGATGTCTACTGAATACATTCATTTTGTTTATCACAACAGTAAGGTAGTGCAGATAGATTAGGTTTAGGATCCAGAACCTGCTCCTATCGTATCTTGCAGTTGATCAGTAACCATTGATATGAATAATAAAAGGTCTAAAGGACAACTTTGCTGACATGCTATCATTCCATATCAGTCCTAGACTTTGATCTCTTCCTCACCCTCAGTTAAGGGGTATGTAACTGCCACAGTGGGGTGGGCACCTTATTTATGTTTAACCAACCTGATCTCACAGAAATACGTGGCATACACACAGATTGTTAACACTGAGTTACGTGTCTCCATAGAAAGTCAATGCGGGGCATTTTTGTAGGGACAACACAGATTTTTATTATGTGTGGACACCACGGACATGAGCTCCAATACAAATGAATGAGCCGATTTGATACAGTCATGGCGCTCTGACAATTCACGCATTTGTTCAAAGCGATTTGGCCCTTAATAAACCTTTTTAGGAAACGATCACTATTATATTATTATTTAACACAAACGAACCGGCCCAACACAACCATCTATGTCGACATACACGTTTATTTGATCGATAAAAGTTGTTTTCTAATGCAACGGTGCTTGATATGATTGTGTGTGACAGCGTTTCCTCATGAAATGACGGGAAATGGGGAGTGTAGAAGTAACATGGAGACATTTGTTGAAGTGAGCATGTGGTTATTTCATTTTTGAGAAAGACTGGATTGAAAGAGGGTGAAAGTTAACGTCGGTTAGCAGTTGCTTTGGACGGAAGTGTCATCATGTCGCCATGGTAATGCAACTTGCAGGCCCGCTCGTGCTGACATAAATTGCCTGCGACAACGCATGCATTTTACTAATGATTTCACCTAAATAAATGTTTATTTTTAGTGCCCGAGCACCGAATGGTTGCTGAATGGCGACTTCCTGTTTCACAGGAAACAGGAAGTCGCTATAACTTCTGTGTTCACGGTCCAATCTGTACCAAATGTCACATGTGTGATCAGAGTCTGCCCTTAAACACATCTATACAACAATATTGAGGTTTTGACAGAGTGCCACCTACTGGCTACACAAAATATTGTGTTTTCATAGGTTTTTCTGCCTGCCCCCCTGGCCTGTTTTGTGTAGGATTATGAAACTCTGTACACTTGTGTGTTACAACAAGATGCACAAAAAAGTCTCTTGGACCCCCCCTCCAAACCCAACAGGAAGTCCGCCATCTTGAATTTTGTGGTAATTTTGGGTGATTTCTGACCCTGCTATAAAACTTTTCACGCCTCGCATACTTCATGCAATTGAGCTGAAATTCACTGTGTCCACTCAGGACACCATAGGAAATAGACGCATTCCAAAACTCTTTCAAAAGTATTACCGTGTGGCAGGGGTGTGGCCTCAAATTTGACCATTCGCCATTACAAAGGAACTCGCTGTGTTTTATGCAGTACTACCCATATACTTTATGCAATGTGGACAAAATCTTACAGTAGTGCTATGGACCCGAGTCTGAACAAATATATATGCTAATAGGATGATACAGTCATAGCGCCACCTACTGGTAGCAGGAAAGTTTGGTTGTAAACATGTGTTTGTTGTATATCTGTGGAAATGAGAGGAGAGGAGAACATAGGACAGGAGAGTATAGTACAGGACTGCGTAGGAGAGAAGACTGCAATGTCTCCGTGGATCGCAAGGTGCGTGAGGGCCCGCAATGCTGCTTGCAGCTTTAATTATTAGGGCCCGAGCACCGAATGGTGCAAGAGCACCAATGCCCCTACAGGTGACTTAACTAGCAATGATGACGTTCTGCCCCTCACAAAGTACAGATATCACTGGTGCAATAAGGTGATAAGAGGGCTGTAAAATGTACAAGTTAGTCAAAATGAAAGTGAAAGTAAAACGGTTTCCAGGAAAATAATGGAATGGTTTGAACAGAAAACGGTTTACTGCTGACTACTGCTGCCAGTGATGACCCCTTTACCTCTTGCAGTGCTTTTAAGTTCTTAAACTGCAAAAACAAAAGCTTAAAGACAAAAGAATCTTTTTCTTCTAGGTGTGAATGTCTGTAGCTGGTGCTCTGTCATGTGTAACTACTCACACTTATTTCTAATATAAATAAACTACATGCAGCAAACTACAAGCACTTTTCTAATTTGTTGAAGTTTTATGCCAACGTTTAAGAACTTAAATCTCTACATCTACACGCTGAACAGCAGAAACACTCAGAAAGTCAGTTCTATCAGTCAGCTTAGAGGAACACTGTAATTATAATAAGTGAGATAGATGTAACATTTTTTCTAGGTTACAGGTGAAGTTATAGAATAAAGAATGTTGGGAACTGTTCAAATACATACATATATATACATATATATAATGATGATGAACATGTTTACAGTGTGCATGTTACATCATGTTACATCTTTACTGGTGCTCAATATTGTGATGTCTACTGAATACATTAATTTTGTTCCTATCGTATCTTGCAGTTGATCAGAAACCATTGATATGAATAATAAAAGGTCTAAAGGACATTTTTGCTGACATGCTACTATTCCAGGTCCTAGACGTTGATCTCTTCCTCACCCTCAGTTAAGGGGTATGTAACTGCCACAGTGGGTGTGCACCTTATTTATGTTTAACCAACCTGATCTCACAGAAATACGTGGCATACACACAGATTGTTAACACTGAGTTACGTGGCACCGAAACGAGAAGTAGTGAAATTACATGCAGGCACTATGGAAAACTGTCTCCATAGAAAGTCAATGCGGGGCATTTTCGTAGGGACAACACAGATTTTTATTACGTGTGGACACCACGGACATGAGCTCCAATACAAATGAATGAGCCGATTTGATACAGTCATGACGCTCTGACAATTCACGCATTTGTTCGAAGCGATTTGGCCCTTAATAAACCTTTTTAGGAAACGATCACTATTATATATTTATTTAACACAAACGAACCGGCCCAACACAACCATCTATGTCGACATACACGTTTATTTGATCAATAAAAGTTTTTTTCTAATGCAACGGTGCTTGATATGATATGATATGATATGACAGCGTTTCCTTATGAAATGACAACGCATGCATTTTACTAAGTGATTTCACCTAAGTATACATTTATTTTTTACTTGGTTTCCTCGTTTAATGTATACTTCATCTCCAAAATCTTCTACATATTTATCCGTGTCAATCTTTTGCCTGGTGCACGTTTGTTCATATTGTTTTCTAAGTAGTTGTGTATTAATATTCAAATTGCTTAGATGAAAAAACTATAATCACATGACACTGGTTGGATTTCTTTTTGTAACTGTTGTATTTTATTAGATCATCTGTTCAAGTATTTTGATGTGGCTGTAGATCTAAGTTGCAGAGTAGATGCCTTGGACTGAAATCAGGCTGGCTGCAGAGACGGAGGCCTCGTCTTTCCACTGTGAAAAGATTATGGTGGGGTGTAAGTGATCAGCCATACACATTTAAGTCATTGTAACACCTGTGACCATGTGCAGTGAACACTTTGTCTTCATGTTCATGTGTTACAGTTTTTTCTGATTGCTTAAGCACATTTCTGTAACTATTGGCTATTTGTGCAAAACTCTACACACAAATAAAAAAACCTTACACCAAATCAGCAAAACATTGTAGATCTCTTGCAAAAGCCAATACATCTTGCTTAACTCTTCAAACCTTTGTAAAAATGGTATTTTTGTACCACACAGTTACAGTTTTTTCTGATTGCTTAAACACTAACAATGATTCTTATAGCACAATTTCTAAAACTATTAATAGTTTTAGCAAAACCACTCACTGAGTTTGCAAAACTAAAAGCAAAAAAACTGCTTTACACTCAATTTGCACTTTTGTAACACACAATTTGCAATTGTATAAATATAATAAACTTCACAGCACTCTTTTTGCTGAACTGTAAACACAACTCACTGCTTTACACACAACTTCCAAATGATCAACACACTCCTAGTAAAACTACACACATTTATGGCTGGTATTTACACTATTTTGCCAACTGTCTGGCTACACTGTCACATGTGAGAACTGTTTTACATCATTAGTTCACTTTGCAATCAGCATGAGCTCTGTAAATAAGACACAGGTAAGCTTCAGTGTGGAGAACAATGGAGGGAGAAGGAGACTGAGAAGAGTGAGAATTAGAGGAGGATGAGGACATGAGGAAGCAGGAGGAAGAGGAAGAGGACGAGGAGGTGAAGAGGAAGGAGGAAGGGTAAGAAGAAATAGAATTACTGATGTCATCGGAGCTACAATAGTGGATCATGTGATCAACCATGGAATGACCCTGAGGGAAGCTGGACAATGGGTTCAGCCTGAGCCGCTACAATATAGCAAGCATCATGAGGACATATTGATGAGAATGGGTTAGTACAGTTCCTTCACTCTAAGTTTTTCTCTAATGAGAAAAACATCAATACTGTACATGTAAAACTGAAACTGTTACTCCATAGAATTGCTAGACATCCAGCATCTGGAAGGAGGCATGCGAGGATATGGACCAGGCATCATGTCAGGCCTGGATACGGCACTCCAGGAGACATGTTCCCCGGTGCCTTGGACTAGAAGACATTGCATGCGACGTTGATGAAATTCTGTGGCCGGACCCAGAGAGACAATGAGACTGATTTTCTCTCTCTCTCTCTCTCTCTTTCAGTGAAATTGTATGTTTTCTAGTGTTTGTTTTGATGTGTGTGAATAAACATTCATACTTGAAATTTGAATCCCTGTGTTTCTATAGAACTATTTATGACAAAAGTTTGACCTCACATGGACAGACCTTGTGCACAGAGAAAGCAAAAGCCAGATGTGTTTTCAGTTAATACCATCAGTGTGTAGTTGGCACATTGTGTGCTTAGTAATATGGTGGTTTGTGTTAACTGTGTGGTACAAAAATACCATTTTTACAAAGGTTTGAAGAGTTAAGCAAGATGTATTAGCTTTTACAAAAGATCTACAATGTTTTGCTGATTTGGTGTAAGGTTTTTTTATTTGTGTGTAGAGTTTTGCACAAATAGCCAATAGTTACAGAAATGTGCTTAAGCAATCAGAAAAAACTGTAACACAAACCATCATATTACTAAGCACACAATGTGCCAACTACACACTGATGGTATTACAGTTTTTTCTGATTGCTTAAGCACATTTCTGTAACTATTGGCTATTTGTGCAAAACTCTACACACAAATAAAAAAACCTTACACCAAATCAGCAAAACATTGTAGATCTCTTGCAAAAGCTAATACATCTTGCTTAACTCTTCAAACCTTTGTAAAAATGGTATTTTTGTACCACACAGTTAACACAAACCATCATATTACTAAGCACACAATGTGCCAACTACACACTGATGGTATTAACTGAAAACACATCTGGCTTTTGCTTTCTCTGTGCACAAGGTATGTCCATGTGAGGTCAAACTTTTGTCATAAATAGTTCTATAAACACACAGGGATTCAAATTTCAAGTATGAATGTTTATTCACACACATCAAAACAAACACAAGAAAACATACAATTTCACTGAAAGAGAGAGAGAGAGAGAGAAAATCAGTCTCATTGTCTCTCTGGGTCCGGCCACAGAATTTCATCAACGTCGCATGCAATGTCTTCTAGTCCAAGGCACCGGGGAACATGTCTCCTGGAGTGCCGTATCCAGGCCTGACATGATGCCTGGTCCATATCCTCGCATGCCTCCTTCCAGATGCTGGATGTCTAGTAATTCTGTGGAGTAACAGTTTCAGTTTTACATGTACAGTATTGTTGTTTTTCTCATTAGAGTATGGTACACCTACAAAACTTAGAGTGAAGGAACTGTACTAACCCATTCTCATCAATATGTCCTCATGATGCTTGCTACAGTGTAGCGGCTCAGGCTGAACCCGTTGTCCAGTTTCCCTCAGGGTCAATCCATGGTTGATCACATGATCCACTATTGTAGCTCTGATGACATCAGTAATTCTATTTCTTCTTACCCTTCCTCCTTCCTCTTCACCTCCTCGTCCTCTTCCTCCTGCTTCCTCATGTCCTCATCCTCCTCTAAGTCTCTCTCTTCTCAGTCTTCTTCTCCCTCCATTGTTCTCCACACTGAAGCTTACCTGTGTCTTATTTACAGAGCTCATGCTGATTGCAAAGTGAACTAATGATGTAAAACAGTTCTCACATGTGACAGTGTAGCCAGACAGTTGGCAAAATAGTGTAAATACCAGCCATAAATGTGTGTAGTTTGACTAGGAGTGTGTTGATCATTTGGAAGTTGTGTGTAAAGCAGTGAGTTGTGTTTACAGTTCAGCAAAAAGAGTGCTGTGAAGTGGATTATATTTATACAATTGCAAATTGTGTGTTACAAAAGTGCAAATTGAGTGTAAAGCAGTTTTTTTGCTTTTAGTTTTGCAAACTCAGTGAGTGATTTTGCTATAACTATTAATAGTTTTAGAAATTGTGCTATAAGAATCATTGTTAGTGTTTAAGCAATCAGAAAAAACTGTAACTGAAAACACATCTGGCTTTTGCTTTCTCTGTGCACAAGGTATGTCCATGTGAGGTCAAACTTTTGTCATAAATAGTTCTAGAAACACAGGGATTCAAATTTCAAGTATGAATTTTTATTCACACACATCAAAACAAACACAAGAAAACATACAATTTCACTGAAAGAGAGAGAGAGAGAGAAAATCAGTCTCATTGTCTCTCTGGGTCCGGCCACAGAATTTCATCAACGTCGCATGCAATGTCTTCTAGTCCAAGGCACCGGGGAACATGTCTCCTGGAGTGCCGTATCCAGGCCTGACATGATGCCTGGTCCATATCCTCGCATGCCTCCTTCCAGATGCTGGATGTCTAGTAATTCTGTGGAGTAGCAGTTTCAGTTTTACATGTACAGTATTGTTGTTTTTCTCATTAGAGTATGGTACACCTACAAAAGTTAGAGTGAGGGAACTGTACTAACCCATTCTCATCAATATGTCCTTATGATGCTTGCTACAGTGTAGCGGCTCAGGCTGAACCCGTCCAGCTTCCCTCAGCGTCATTCCATGGTTGATCACATGATCCACTATTGTAGCTCCGATGACATCAGTAATTCTATTTCTTCTTACCCTTCCTCCTTCCTCTTCACCTCCTCGTCCTCTTCCTCTAAATTCACCTCCTAGTCTTCGTCCTCCTCCTCTTCCTCATGTTCCTCCTCTAATTCTCACTCTTCTCAGTTTCCTTCTCTCTCCATTGTTCTCCACACTGAAGCTTACCTGTGGCTTATTCACAGAGCTCATGCTGATTGCAAAGTGAACTAATGATGTAAAACAGTTCTCACATGTGACAGTGTAGCCAGACAGTTGGCAAAATAGTGTAAATACTAGCCATACATGTGTATAGTTTTACTAGGAGTGTGTTGATCATTTGGAAATTGTGTGTAAAGCAGTGAGTTGTGTTTACAGTTCAGCAAAAAGAGTGCTGTGAAGTGGATTATATTTATACAATTGCAAATTGTGTGTTACAAAAGTGCAAATTGAGTGTAAAGCAGTTTTTTGGCTTTTAGTTTTGCAAACTCAGTGAGTGATTTTGCTATAACTATTAAGAGTTTTAGAAATTGTGCTATAAGAATCATTGTTAGTGTTTAAGCAATCAGAAAAAACTGTAAAGCAGAAATGTGCTCCTAGTGTGCAGCTATTTGCATTTTATTGACAACTCACTGACAAAGTTGAACAGATGTTGGTGGTGGAGATACCACCATGCAAACAGCCGTCCTTTAGCTGACGGTGACGTCAATCTGCTGTCTTGATGTGACAGTTAATGTTAGCATGTAGCATATAGCCTAGCTAGTAGTTGGCAAGTAGCCGCCAAATGAAGACAGATTGATGAGGCGACACGGGACGTCCGTTACCGTGGAAACCATATGGTTTATACCGGTAGTCTTTGCAAATATAAATACTATTGTATTATAATATTATCTACATACTATACATCATAATATTAATATGTTTACCATCGTGATTACTACCATTATGAAGTGCAGCGTCACCATGAGAGGCCCGCAAGTTGCATTACCATGGCAACATAAAGACACTTCTGTCCAGAGCAACTGCTAACCGACGTTAGCTTTCACCGTTGTTGGAGCCAGATTAATTTTGAACTTATTTTAATATGTTTACAATCAGAATTTATGTTGCTACTGATTAGATTATGATTTGAATTATTTTTATAGATAAATTTTACTTATTGTGTAGAATGAATGGATCTCTCCTCCCTGGCAATTAGCTTTAAAACACCTGCAGACAGGTGGGGCAATGTGTGTGTAGGAGAAGGAAGTCAGGAGGCAGAGAGATACGGTTTTGTTAAGGCAATTTGATTTAATTAGTTCTTATTTTGAATTACGATTTTTTTTTGAAGGACAACTACGGAGAAAATCATTTTTTGTTAATAAAAGAGAAAGAGGAAACAAGCTGTGGATCTCCGTGAGTGCCTTTTTTTATTTGCGAGTCACAAACCTCCTCCAAACAAAGGGCCATCCACTGGCCGCAACAACCGTCTTTCAATCCAGTCGTTCTCAAAAATGAAATAACCACATGCTCACTTTAACAAATGTCTCCACGTTACTTCTACACGCCCCATTTCCCATCATTTCATAAGGAAACGCTGTCGCACACAATCATATCAAGCACTGTTGCATTAGAAAACAACTTTTATCGATTAAATAAACGTGTATGTCGACGTGTGGGCCGGTTCATTTGTGTTAAATAATAATGTAATAGTGATTGTTTCCTAAAAAGGTTTATTAAGGGCCAAATCGCTTAGAGAAATGCTTGAATTGTCAGAGCGTCATGACTGTATCAAATCAGCTCATTCATTTCTATTGGCGCTCATGTCCGTGGTGTCCACACGTAATAAAAATCTGTGGTGATTATGTCTTTTAGTGTTCACTGTGATAAAGTCATCAGTAAAAGGAAACCGTGTGTGTCTGCATGTGCAGCGTGGAATTATAGCGTATGATGTTTTGTGGTTGTGGGAAGTAGCTGGAGTCGAGATGTTAGCATAGCATAATATAGAACTTTATTCATTCTTTGCAGTTATTTCTCTTGTTTCAGCATCACAATGACCAACACCCAGCACCCACCTACAGCCTAATGTCAGACCTAGCAATAAATAAGACATACCATGCAATATATATCAAAAAAGGAATAAAGAAGACTACAACATAATAAAGGAATAGTATATAAAATAATAATACTGTAAATAAGTAGCATGTTTAGATGACAAGGCTATGCTCTGTATCTATGTATGGCTATGCATCTTCCTGTGATCTTATATTCTGAAGTAAACTTGTGAAAATATATATGATGTATAATATATGCACTTACAGTATCAGTTAAAATTGCACATGAAGTTATTGCAGTTTGTAATCATATTGCACATTGAGGATATAAGTTTGTCCAGTTTGCCCACTACTGTCCTCCTCTAGCTCTGTTCATTTAGATCTACAGGAGCGCCCCCTGTCGTTCATGTCGTGGCACTGCTTGTGTCTCTTGAGTCTCTGTTAGAGAGCTGTCTTCATCTTTGTCTCTGTCCTCTTCCTCACATGCTGCCTGGCTGTCAGTTACATCTGAGTGAGTTCAAACTGTTTCAACATCTGCTGAGACACAACAGCTGGAACCAATTCATGCTGTAGATCTTTATGTCACAGGTCACCGGGAAATGAAACACCACATTTGGTCAATAATATTCCCCAGAGATGATACATGTTTATGTTAACAGAGTAAATGATCGTACTGACCAACGTTATCTGCTCATGGGACTGATGGAGCAGCAAAGTCCACATTTTAAGAGGCAGGATAGAAGTACAAGCAGTGCAGCTCACCTTCATTCAGGAGTGTGGGGTTCATGTCCCACTGACACTGTGAGCTGTTTTGGTTTTTTGGCTTTAAGAGACCTGCAGTACATGGAAAATGTTTCTTTAATTGAAAAGATAATTCCTGTTTTATTTGAAACATTTATTGATAGCTATGAAAAATATTTAGTGGAACATGTCAATCATCGGGAGGAGGCCTGTTTATAGTCCTGTATAATTTCAGTTAATGATTAAGTTGGGAAGGAGATCTGTACTGATGGTGGACCAGTCATGTTCCATTATACTGTCAGGTAAATGCAGCTGTGGGAGAGCTACACTGTGGTTGGCTGTTTGATGACCTGACTTCCTGCTTACATACACCTGTGGCAGGACGGTGTCAGCGGGAGTCTCCCTTCAAAAGAGCTGTGGTGGCGTCACTCTGTGGGAGACTGTTGTGGTGACATGCTGTGTCTACCATGCTCCCCACTTTAGGAACTAGAACTGCTTTTGTAAGTGTGAGGTGTGTTGGTTGTTAACCATTGTGTGATTGTACATGAACCAACCCTTGTGGTCTGGATTCCACCCTGTGCAAGCCAAGTGGCTCTGTTAGCAGCTTCTTGCTAACTCTTTTGTTTCCCTTTTTTTGTTTCTTTGAATCATGTGCAGTGCTCTTACTGGTTCCTGCTGTTTTCTATTTGTAATTATTGTTAGTGTCAGGGTTTCAGGTTTGAGCCAGGGCTTTTGTTTTGTGTTTTGGTTTTACTTGTGTTATTTCCTGTTTTATTTTGGCATTTCCTGTTTTGTTGTTCACTGACTCTCCTCTCGTTTCAGGTGTCTTGACTTCCCCCTCCTTGTGTTCTCCCTCCTCCTCCTGGTGATTACTTGCTCCTCCCTCATGTGTCCCACCTGTGTCCAATTGTCCACCCTGATCCCTTTGTATTTAGTCCCCCCTGCACTCGGTGCTAGTTCGTCTCGTCGTTTGGGAATGTGTTTGTGTCCTGCCAGCCTTGACAAAGGGAATCTCCTGGTGACTATGCCTCGCTATGCTCTGTATTTTTGAACTCGAGCTCTAGAATCCATGCTAAGAATCTTGTTTACCTTATTGAGTTTTTTGCCACGCCACGTGTGACCCTTTGTTATATTTTTGGTTTTAGAACTGCACATTCTGTACATAGAACTGCACATTTTGCTTACTCTATTTTATTTTTTTTTTTTTTTCCTATTGTTTATTCGTATTTTTTTTTATTCTTATGCCTAAGTCTACTGTTTATTTTTTTTTTTTTTTTTTTTTTTTTTTTTTTTTTTATCTTAATTTAGTTGTGTATAAAGTCATATGAAGGGAACTCGCAAAGTAAGAATTTCATTGCTCAGTGTAACTGTAAAGTGCTGTGCATTTGACAATAAACTTCTTGAATCTTGAATCTTGAATTCATGAATATATAAATTCATACAGACATTTTTTGAATCATGAGCATGAATACACGTTTATTCCCAAAAGTAGATCACTAGACAGTGAAGCAGAATAACATAACAGTAAGTCTAGATATCAGAACAGCAGAAGATTAAAATGAGGCCATTACAATAAAACTACACATTATACTATGTCAGATATCAGTTTATGTTCATCATGTCTCAGACTAAAATGCAGACACAATATACCAAACAAAATCATTTTAAATCAGTTAAACTGTTTGGTAAATAAATCTTTCCTACATTCAGACATCATGCACAGGATTAGTTTAGAAAGCAACCACAGTGGTGTGGTCAATGTTTTATTAATGCAATTATTTAAAGATGATGAGTTGCTATAAGTTCATTAATCTCATTACGTTAACAAAATGTAAGAAAATACAGATAATTATGGAGCTTATTGGAGAACTTGAATAAATCTGGTAGCTTGTAGTTCTGTTTGCCTCACTTAGATCTGATAAAATAAATTGTAGAATCCACAGATGAAAGGAGAGCTCTTCTTTTAATGAAGGAGTACAAGATAGGAGTCAATTTCCATATTGTCAATCAAAACAGTGGCCTTGCAATTAGTCATAAAACTTTTTTAAGGATATATAATTGAAAAAAACATTACATTACATTTAATGGCTGGAACTCAACATTACATGTGATGCATTCAAGTACCATGGAGACGGAGTACTTCCCGTTTTTGTTTAGATCACATTCCGTGTGGCGCTGACTCTCCAGTTGTTCACAGTTGATGCTGTATCAACTATGTTCCATAATTACAGCTGAGTCGTGGTTCCTCTCTGTCATACTGTGAGATTGTAATTGTCTCCCATGCACGGTCCAATCGGCATGCCTTAGTCATATAGTCAACATCTGTGCAAGTGTGTAATAATATTCCCTATATAGCATTGTTACATTTACACTCACTACATTCTGGTTCTTTTGACTTAAAGTGTTAATTAAATAACATGTTTTCCTGATGTCAGCCTGATCAACTGTGGTTTGTCCGTGTGAACAATCACATGATCAGTTATAACTGTGCTGGTTCACTCACAGTTTGTACATTTCATCCAGACTTTGAATAGCTTCTTCTTTTGTGTGTGTTCTCCACTCACTGGGAATTTCACCATAGCTCTTAAATTTGTAGCCATAGTGTTCTTCCAGTTCTGTTTGGAATCGACACACAAACCACGTCCAGTATTTCAGTTTAGACTCATCAGGGGTAATTCTCCAGTTTTCATACCTCGGTCCAGCTTTGTGTACTCTTTATAAGGAACTGTGTGTTCTGAATCATGCTCAGGTAAAAACTTCTATCACTTGCACATTTGTTGTGCAGAACTCTACCCACATTATATCTGTCCGTCTGTAGTGACAACCTCTGACTGAACCAGATCGATGAAAGGGGACACTGTGTTTGTCAGGGCTGTGATCTTTCAGGGTGTTGGTGCAAACAGCTGCACAGAATGGACATGTTTCCCAGCAGCAGTCACACAGCTGATCAATGAGGATTTGATCAGGACTCTGCCTGAAATCCTTCAGTTTAGTCAGTGAGAGGCGGCTCACCTCCTCCATGATGGGTTTAAGACCTTTCTCTATCTCCTCTTTAAGGAAGTCAAACTTTTCTAAGTCTCTGAAGTTCTGACAACTGATGGTACCAAGAGTCAGCTTTTCTTTCAGTGAAGTGGAAAATTCTTCCACCCACATGTCTGTGCCTCCTTTCTGGGTTTTGACTGTTGCAGTAAATAAAGCTGTTCTGATGAGTTCACTGATGACACCAACATTCTTCTTGAGTATATCCAGAACTTTACCTTTGATTTCTCTGAGGATGTATTTCTCCACCTCTTCTTTTATGAAGGTCTCCACATAATTCTTTGGATGGTGGATGTAGGAGATAAAGGCTTTAAAATCCTCTTTCTCTGCGAGTGACTTCAACACATGTTTCTCCAAGTCCAACCTGTTCCCATTGAATGCTGGGAATCTGCACTTCATCTCTTTAGCGACATCGATTGCAGTCTTGTTACAGACAGCTTCAATGGTGGAAACTCTGAGTTTCTCACAGATCATTTCTCCAAACACGACAGCAGAGGAGTTTCCTTTGCAGAAGCTTCTGAAGACGTTGTAATATTCTGTTTTCTTGCTGTTCAAGTAAGTGCGAGAATCATTGTTCTTTTTGTATGTCATGTGAGAAAGTGAGAGGAAACTCTCTGCTCTGTCAAAAACATACAGGATGAGATCAACTCTAAACTCCTTTTTGAATGTGTATTTCCTCTCTGATTCAAACTCTGTCACTTTCTTTTGAACATTTTTGGCCACTTCCTGTAAGTAAGTTGGACTGTAGCCTCTTGTTGCTACAGGCTTGGACTTAATATCATCAATGCATTGTTGTTCCACATCATTTATGAGAGATCGGATCTGTTCTTGGTCCTCAAAATGTAAAGATCTGCCAGTCACTGTTTCTACTAGTTTGTCGATTCCAGCTTTGAACACATTTGTGTGTTTTTTGTGGATTATGTAACCAGAGTAATCTCCAACCTCTGATATCTTTGTGTATCTACCACTTGTTTTGGATTTATTCACGAGAGGCCATTCTATACCAAGCTCTTGAAGGATCAACATCTGGTCTTCTTCCAAGTTGATGTCTCTGATGGGTTTCATATTTCCAGTTAGTTCAGTGACCCATTGACTCCAAACAGAGTCAAACTGCTTTTTCAGCTCCTCTTCATCTGTTGCTTTGTCTTTTAACTGGTGAGCGAGCTCTTTGCTTTTTTGCAGCAGTTTGTTCTCAAACTCGGTCTTCTTCTCATCCATCTTTTTACAAGCATTTTTCTGCTCAATAACTTCATCCAGTTTTCTTTTCACTTCTTTCACCAGTTCTTCATGAAACTCCTTAATTTTGGTTTCAAATCGGCCTCGCCACTGAACCAAGATTTCTTTGTCACTGTTCTCCTCAAAGTACTTTGTCATGTCTGTTTTGATGTTTTCATATGTTTCTCTCATTTCTTGATGAAGGTCACTGAGATTAACCCTCTCATGTTTTCCATTTTCAATGCTGGTATGAAGCTGGTTTTCAACAGTCAGCATGTGGCTCCTCAGGGTCCAGGTCCAGTTTCCATACTGGACCTCCAGTTTTCTGTATGTTACAATTTCCAGTGTGTTTTTGAAGCTGAAAACAAAGTGTTCATTCATCAGGGCGTTCCACAGGTCCTGGATTTTGCTTTTGAAATGTGAGAGGGATTCCATCAGACTGTGAAGCCTTAGACAGGATGATGTTCTTCAGTTCTTGGACACTCTCACTGTAACCTGGATTTGGAGGTGCCATTGGTGGACTTCCCTCCCATAACTGAGCAAAGTATTTCACATCTGTTTGCACATCAAATTTAATGACGTCACTGAAGCACTCTGCATCACAGGCCTCCTCTTTGGCTGCGAGTTTAGCCATCTGGTCCAGTTTTTCCTGCAGGCGTCTCTTTCCCTCCATGTTTTTCTCTGCAGCTGTGATATCTGTCACATTCTGGTGAACAAACACACAACTTGGAGAAAGTTTCACTTTCTTCATCCTCATGAAAGCTTGAACGATAACCTGCAGAACATCCTGCATCTCAGCTGGATTCTCACCAAAGATGTTGACCAGTGTCAAGTGTCCCAGACCAACAACAAATGTTGCCAGTTCATTGTCGTGGTGAAGAGTGGTGTTACCTGCCAACTCCAGAGCACGCAGCCCTTCAGTGTCCACCACTAGAATGTAGTCAAACCTGAAGTCTTCCTGGATTTCTTCTGAGACTTTGACCAGCTGCATGAAGGCCCCTCTGGTGCACCTGCCAGCACTCACTGCAAACTGCAGACCAAACATGGCGTTCAGCATTGTTGACTTTCCACTGCTTTGTACACCCAAAACTGACAACACAAAAACTCTCTGGTCTCCCAGTTTCTTGATGACTTCATCTAAAAGACTAGAGATCCATTTTAAAGGAACGTGGCCTGCATCACCATCCATCAGCTCCATCATGTGTCCTGATATCATCAGATCTGCAGCCAGCTCAGGGTATTTAGACCAGTCAGATTGTCTGCTGGTTGTTTGTCTCCCCTCAGATTTATGGGCTTCAAAGTTCTGTCCCATTTCTCTAAAGATGTGCTCCAAGCCAAAGGTGGCCGACTGCAGTTTTTTAGATATTTCTTCAAGTTCATTTTGTTTATTCGTGAACTCATCAGATTTGTCATGTTTGTTCTTCAGATCCAAGACCTCAGACCAGGTTACATCATAGCTTTGTAGAATTGAAGAGAGATCATCTGTGGCTAGATCATCTATGAAGATCTGAGTCCATTTCAGGAAGTACTCTTTCTCCTCTGATGACAAAGACAAGAGACTTTCAGTGAATGACTTCATCAGTTCACTACAGGAAGCAGTGCGTTGTTCTTGTCGGATTTCTTCCAGTTGTTGTCGCTTCTGACTTTTTTCCTTCTCAATGTTTCCTCTCAGGTGATGCAGTTCTTTCTTTATTCTGCTCCACTCGTGCCACAGTTGGCCTTGACAGGGGAGAAATCTGTCTTTGATCTTTGAAATATCCATCCCTTGAAGCAAGTTTGATATTTTCTTTGCAGCCTGTTTCCCTTTTTGGCAGACTGAGTCATCTTCATCCACTCTGATTCCAGAGACGTCTGTCATAGATTCAAGCTGGAAGGATGAATGTGGTCCAGACAAAATCTTTCTAAGAATTCCTTTCAGTTTTCCAGATATATCTGGTTGGGTTCTTTCTCTCAAACCCATTTTGTATTTTCCTGTTTTGACCTTCTTTGTATCACAGTCATCACCAGCACTCAGAATGATGAGTGGCGTTGTGGATTTTAAAAGTTCTGTGATGACTGCAGCACTTTTGTGGCTTTTTTCCAGAGTTGGTACAAGAACAACATTAACTGAAGATTTTTCAGTCAGTATTTCTCGCTGTTTTTCACTCAGCAGAGCATCTCCATGAAGATTACAGAAGGCAGTGCAGTCAGTGAAGGAATCATCAGGTTTTCCAGCAGGGCAGTACCAGGCGATCTCTGCCACTCCATCCATCAGATGATGAGTTTTTGTGCTACCTGGGCAGTTTCTGTGGAAGAAGGTGCTGTGACGGTCGTTGATCAAGGAGTTCATGAGCTGAGATTTAGACAGAGACAGTGAACCCAGACGGAGAAATGACACCATGGGTGTCTGAGCTTTGCAGATGGGCATGCTCTTCATGCTGACAGATTTTGGATCGTCTTGGATTCTTCTTATCTTCCATGTTTTCATGATCTGTCTGAATGTCCACAGAGGACATGTGAGTTCCTTTGTGAGTGGGTCAGGAACAAGGAGAGGTAAGGCGTACTGACACTGTGAGAGCTTTGTGATCATCTGCTGCTTCAGGAAGCTGTCTGAGCGGTGAAATACTGCCATTTGAACATCCAGTGGATGCACATCATTCTGTTCAGAATTATCAGAGGCTTCAGTAGTGCTATAAAGAGCATCAACAACATCTGTGTCATCACTGTCAGACTCTGAATCAGACTGTGAGATACCTGCATCAGGACTTTCTCTTCTTACAGGAATATATCTGGCTCTGTAGTCTAACCTCATTAACCTGTGAAGAAAAGTGTGAGCTAGGTCCTTCTCAGATGTGTCATGACTCTGTTTCATAGGTGGAGTAATTTTAAGAAAGTCTGCTGGTGACATCTTCTTCTGTTGATATTGTTCTTGAAGATGAAGTTTGCTGAGCAGAGTTTCCATTTCTCTTTGACGGCCTGTCTCTCTGTTCTCTTCAGAAACATTCGCTGACTGCTAGAAGTAATATAATAATTTAGTTTATAATTTCATTGTATTATGTGCTTAAGATAAATTAGAGTAAAAGTCTTTCTGACCTTTTCTTTGTGCCCGCTCACATGCCTATCCAAGGATCCTGCAATGAATCAATAGTCAATCAGATGACAATAATAATGAGATAAAAAAAAGTCTTGACACCTTTAATTGTGTTTTAATCCTGTCAAACAATACATAAAACATCACAAGATGGGATGATAAATATCAAATCTGTAATGGCCTGTCTTTAGTTGGTGTACTCAACCTTTTTACTGTGTGTTTGTCAGTGTGTTAATTGACAACCTCTTTTCTGTTTTATTTCTTCATGGGGCTTTTAACTTTCTCCTTCTTTCCTCTAGATTTTTTAGACCTTTTTCTTTTTCTGAATAATGAATATGATAATACAATGACAACAAATCTAGTTACACAAGGTCATATCTAATATATTAGACATCCTATATTCTCTATTTGTTGGAATGTCTCCAGTACAATACTACAGCCCTAAGTGGTTCAAAATAACTAATTAAATATGAATGTATCACAAAAATCACCAATTGAACATTTATTTGATTTATTTTGGTGCATGACCTACGTTTTATAAAGCTGTCATATTGCCTATGTTTATACACACTCTATGGTCCAAGCATTCTGCCACTTGACAGATGATGGAAAATGTATTTAATGACCTTATATTTTGCCATATACAAGCATTTATGATTTTGTAGCAGCACTGCTCCTTTTGAGTTGGTGGGGGGTGTGGTCAAGGAGAGAGAGGCTGAGGAGCAGGGATAATTAGGACCTGGGTGCGTGTGTGTGTGTGTGTGTGTGTGTGTGTGTGTGTGTGTGTGTGTGTGTGTGTGTGTGTGTGTGTGTGTGGCAGCAGCAGGAGAGGCTGGGAGCAGAGCGCATTGGGAGAAAGAAGCCTGAAAACAGCATGAAAAGAGGAGGCCAAACCAGCACCAACTCCACAATATTACCTCCACAGCGAGGCTCAAAGGCACAGGAAAGTGGGTGTGATAACCTGAGTGCTCTTTGGCAACAAAAAGTAAATGCAGTGGATGTGCAAGAGTGGTGGTGGCTTTCCATGACATGTGGGACAAACTTTGTGTGGCAGCCGGATCTCCCCTCACCTCTGGGACCTCCCTGACCCCCCTTCATAAGAACCTTAGTTTGGATTCTATTGACAAGAGACTGCTGATTTTTTTTTATTGTTGTATTTTTGTTGGACTCTCCCTTAGTTTGAGACTTAATTTTGACTCAGACTGTTTATCATTTGTATTTGGATTTGATCTGTTGTATTCAAAATATATATAACCTGACATTGCTCACAGCATTCCTGAGTCCTGCATTTTCTGTTGTTTGCAGGGGTGGGGCTAAAAGTGACTAAGTTAACTGGACGCATGAGTTTTTTTCACTCGTCCAACTCTCAATGCCCCTAATGTGAACCTGACCAACCAATGACAGCCTCTCTGTTAGGAAGCTACGGCTGAAAACGAAAAGAAACGGAGGAACTGGTCCCTAAAACGAACTCCACCTTTATGTTCGGCACTGTTTCTGCCGGCAGCGGCGGCGCGTCTTCTAAGACTGTGTCTGTGTGTGTTTGCGCCCGACGTGTGTCGCAGTGGAAGGGCTGCGTGTAAACGAACGCATTATAATGCTACGAGCACGTACGCGCCCACCTCTCTGAACATTACCAGCTCGTTATATTCAGGTTCGCTGCTGTTTCTGTCCTCAGCTGTGTGTGTGTGCGCGCGTGTGCGCACGTGCGTGCAGTGGGAGGGCCGCGTGTGTACGTCAGATACAGAGGCAACAGCTAATGACGTCACCAAAACAATAACGCAGGAATTGGAATTTGCGTAAGAAACACAAATAAGTATAACAAAATACATATTTACACATTATGATTACTTCATTTCTTATTGTCATTATATATATTATTTTTCAGATGGTTCCAGATGCTCCAGGTAATTTCCCATGGGCAAATTGCGTTTTTGCAACAGCACAGTTACAGCAAGCAAAAGATAAGAAAAGCTATACACATAATAAAATAAACTACCGATATTATGCAATACAATCAAAAAAGAGTTTACAGATTAACAATTACTGCACAGATGAGTGGAGGTAGAAGTGGTTTGTAGAAAACTGTACATAGTGCATCAAAAGAACAAGTAATTTACTGTATAGTGTGCTGTGTGAACATTGCACCTATCAACCACCAATCCAGCTGTTCATCTGTGGAAAAAACTTCTGCCAGTGACTCTGAAACAGCATCTCAGTCTATAATCTTTTCTTATTCTTTCAGAAACAGTCGCGCTGTAAATGTCTCTTTTGTCCCTGCAATGTTTGTGTGGCAAAAGTTGAAAAATGAAGCTGCGCTACATGAAAGAAGCGCTGTTTACTGTGAGCGTAACTTCCGGGTTAGCGTAACAAAACATAGCACCGCTAATAAGTCAAATAAAAGTTTCCAGTAAGAAATAACAGTGAATAACAGTGTATAACAGGGGTATGCAGAACAATGCACCTTCTGGCTGAGATAACAGTCCGCTACGCGTCTATTATTGCGTTCAGACCCGCTTTTCAGATGTGTAGAGGACTCAGCTAGTTAGTGGAGATACTTCTCTTGTCTTCAGAAGACATCTTTGATACACCACGTCAGAGGCACAAGGCTCTACAATTGGATATTTGAGCCCGTTGTGATATCGCTCGATGGTCCGATTGGACACTAACTTGCCCGTAGAATAATACAGCCAGTCTATCACACAGACATGCCTGAAGTGTCCTCTTTTCGAGGAAAGAAACAGAACGTCACTTTCCTGATATATGAGCGACTTTGTAAGACATATGCTCTCATATCGTATACGACGGGTCAACTCCGAAATAATCAAGCCCCAAATTATAGGGGGGCTTTGGATTATTTTAAATAAAATAAAATAGGGCTAGCGACGTCAACGCTTAGGAGGCACACTTCAGTCTGTTTAAATGACTGTTGAATAATACTTTACAGAACTACATTAGTCTTTGTTTTAACCTATTTGAAATAAAACTTTATTTTGTTCTGTAATTGTTATTTAAATTTTCATGTTTATTGAAAACTAATACTGAGTGCACGTTATCAGAGTTGTTGTTTACCTTTAAAATCTACTGATAGTTTTTGAGAGGTGACAGAGTAGGCTACCTGACGTCATTTACACAGAAACATGCAAATTAGTGTCAATGTAAAAACAAATCGTGATAAAATCGCGATCGTGATTTTATCATTAAAGAATCGTGATATAAAATTTTTGCAATATCGCCCACCCCTAGTCCAGGATGTATTTTGGTCCAAGACCATTCAGTGCTTTGTAGACTAGGAGTAAAGTTTTGAAATGTATCCTTTGACTCACAGGAAGCCAGTGCAGTGATTTGATGACCGGTGTGATGTGGTCCATTTTCCTGGTGTTACTCAGAACTCTAGCAGCAGCATTTTGGACCAGCTGCAGCTGCCTGAGTTTTTGCTAAGACCTGTGAGGACGCCGTTACAATAGCCTACTGAAAATAAGTGCATGAATAAGTTTTTCTGTGTCTTGTTTGGACCGAACTACACAGTGTAACTACGTTACGTGTGTGTGTACCTACAATGTTTGAGAGGGATTGGAGCAGGAGTGAAATCCACATTAAGGAGTGTGATGCTTGTGTTATGCATAAGATGCTCCACTTTAGTATGTGTCATGTGCTTGTTCGCATTTGTTGTGTATGTGGGAGAAGTGGAAGAAGGGAAACAGGTTTATGCCAATGTCAACAAACTGAACCCGTTTGTCTGCGCAGGTTAACAGCATGCATGTCCACACCGGTTCGCTCCTCGGCTCGGTCAGCTCGCTCTAACTTCACCTCAGTTTGTGTTGCAGTGCTTATGGCTCGAATACAGTCGCAACATTAATCCTACAGGTTTTATTTTTACGCGTTTGTTAAAATAAATAAATGAAAACTGGATTGATTAATATATAGACTGTCAACCTTTCCCTGATGATGTGATATTCAGATTAATTTTGAGGTTATACAGTTTAACAGGATTCATGTTCAATGGTGCTTGAAAGTGTAAGGCCAAATGGGCTTCAGTAATGGTCATACTAAAAAGACAGATCAAAATGTTTTCCTTTTAAAAATGTAAGTCTACTTGTATTATTTTGGTCTTAATGCGTTATTTTCATTTTGTTGTCTTTCAGCTTCAGGACAAGTTTCACAGCATCACCAAGGTGCTCCTGGAACCAAAGTTCGTCTCAAAGCTAGATGAATACACTCCCAGCTTCCTGGCTCTCTTCCATTTCAAGGGTGGAAATGTTGGGCTGACGTTGCAGGCTGCTCTCCCTCAAGGTATTATTCAGTGTGCTTGTTTGTTAATATTTTAAGGTTATTTCTAGTTAATATTTTAAGTTATTTGTTGTTTAAAAACTACTTTAATATGAAATTTGCAAGGCAGGCTCCAGAGCTGAGGTTGAAAAGGTTAGTTGATGGTTGATTAGGACCTCTGACTTCCTGGGGATTCAGCAAGTATCCTTATTAACTTGATTCAGTTGTTTAACAATGATATAAGGTACTTGAAAAAAGTACAACTTGTTAGATGAAACTCTGATATCCCTTACACAAAAATCAATGAAGGTATCTGATGTGTCTTTTTTTCTTAAAAGTCAGCATTTTGTAAGTAACTTCGTAATAGTGACAATAGGACTGTATAATCATTTGAACCTATTTGACCAGCTTGCACAAGAACAGCATTGATTTGGAATATTAAGAAATAACAATGTTTAGTGAGTGGTAATCAAAAATATATATTTTTGTTGTTTCAGGCTCCTCAAAATCAGAGCATCAACATGACAAGGGAGGCTGTCATTGGCTGTAATTGAATTTGCTGAGATTCTTGTCAAAATTAACTGATTTTTGCCACAAGACTGATTTGTACCAACTAGATATACTTGAATTGTATTAACTCATGATTTCACATGTTATGAGTAAATCTAACACATTTTAAGCATTGTTTTTAATTAATGTCAACTCAATTTTTTTCCATTTAACTGAGCAGTTCAGCATATTTTAATCAATTTTTACACAATTAAAATCTACTCAATTATATTACGTGTCACTTTGTTGCCATAATTTTTTTAAGTAACCATGGCTCAAACTCATTACAGTGAACAGAGAGGCTGCTAATAAAAAACAGTCAATTTACATTTTCAGTACCCAGAACCAGCTATGGATAAGCAGTTTCCCTTCTGGGATTATTAAAGTATTTCTGATTCTGATTCAGAAGTCTGTGTGTCATGAGGCAGGCTGTGGGCATCAAGTGAACACACTGAAAGAAATGACTTGTAAGATTTACTTAAAAAAATTTCTGTAACAATTTGCACGAATATTTTTTAAGTAAATTTTAATGCTGCAATAATAAGTAAGACTTACTTTGTAGATTTAAGTACAGTTTACTCAATACTGGTAAGTTTAGAACCTACTTTTGTGAATATATTAAGTAAATGTTACTTAAATGCATTTAAGTTGATATGTTATTTTTATTTAAAAAATTAAGTAAAGAGTATTATTTATTTAATTAATGTGATTAAAACATTAAGTAAATTTTACCTTTTAGTTATGAAAGAACTAAGTAGAATTTATTTCTTTCTCCCTATTTTATTAATTATTTACAACAAATTCTACTCACTGTAATTAAAAAATGATGCATGAATTTGATAAATGTAAATGACAAATCACAACACACAAACACGGCCAAATACCTTTTTTTTTTTTATTGGAACTTTTGTGTTGAACAATTTGATCTAAGCATCCATAATTGTAACAGTGGCCACAGTGGCATGACTTATATCAATTTATAAAACATTTACCCACTGATTTAGACCGGTCATAGAAAAAGGACAATGGTACTGGAGGCTGCTGATGTTTCAGTTTCCTTGTAATAACATAAAGTTACCAAAAATAAGAAATTGTCACTGGTTTTGACCTCAGCATAAAATATGAAATGGTGTGTATGACATGAGACATATCTGATTGACAACAGTAACAATACATAAGTCTATTAGTACCTTGCTTTTAAAGACAGTTCTGCAAGACTTCAAATGTGTAGGGGAGTGGTTGAGTGTAGTCAAACTTAAGTGCTTAAATAAGTCCCAATGAGGAGCACACATGCCACTACACCCCTGCCTTCAAGAAGGATGGAGGCTTCCACTGGATCCTCTGCTTCCACTTCATGGTACATGAAGATCTTCAGGATGTGTTCCATGTCTTCCACCCAGCAGCCCACCTGCAACAATTACAATGTACAATGTACAATTACATTGTACAATGTACAACACAAATTAAAATGCATACATTTAAAAATAGAACTTATTGTTCTTCAGACAGGAACCATCCATGCATCATTAAATAAAGATTAGATCACACTAAACAAAACAAAATTATTTTCCAATCAGCTGGCCCTATACAAATAGAACATCTTGATACACAACATCATTGGAGGGTGTGTGGAACAAGGATGCAGATCTCTTGCACATTACAAAAGATACGTGTGGAAAAATGTTAATACAGCTATTACAAAGATTTAGGGAAAAGTTGCAAACAACTGGACAGTGATGAGATTAGTAGATTTCTATTTACCGTAACTAAGATTGTACTTGCAAAATAAAACACCATTTGACAATCATGCCTGACAGTTTGGGAACATTAAACACGTTACTTACCAGGCAATCTTTAAAAAGTTCCTCTTCTTTTACACCAAGGTACAGTCTGAGGTCCCAGAGAGCAGAGTCATGTCTCATCTCAATCCTCTGGGGCTGTGAACAGATGTTTGTGTCAATATTAAACCATAATTTATATGCCATGAACTGTCAAATGTGAAGAGAAGAGCATACATTTGCAAAGACCAGTAAGACCACTGCAGACACCAGAAACCAAGCTGGATCCATACTCCGCGAGACAAAGAGCGGAGAACGAGCTCCACGGGTGGTAAGAGATACAAAAAAAAGGTCTTTTCCGCACTGAGGTACCATACTCCGCGAGACGCGTGTGTGCAGAACTCCTCATACGGCCCGCCCACTAAACTATAAGGAAAGACTTTACTGAGTTTTTAACACACCACAAGGACTTGTGCCATGGCAAGAGGGCATTATACAGAGAGGGTGCCTGCAACAGCGTGAGATGTCCGGCGATGAGTTGTGAAAATGCGACATTAAAAGTAACAATAGCAAAGATTCAGTGTTTGTGCCTTTATGACCACATTTGCACATCTACTGTGTTCCAATGTGCCTGCGATACTTCAAACTGTCCGGTGATGAGCTGTGAAGATGCGACATTAAAAGTAACAATAGCAAAGATATACAGACATTGTTAACGAGCCTATTATGCCCGGGTATGTAGGAGTATATAGAATGGTAATAACAGTCACCATCTGGTATGTGTGAATGGCTGTCTGGAGTTATTGGTGACAAATCACCCTGACTTGCCTTTCTTTCTTTCTTTTATTGCTCATCATGCAAAACCGGTATGGTCTTATCTAAATCTGTTGAATCAGTGCTGTTTACACACCTACCTATATACCTGGAGAGGCTCTTGCGCTTCTCCACTTTCATCACGCCCACAATAAATTCCGACCAATCACAGCATGGTTGCCGCACAGCCTTGAAAGACAAAGTTCGGCCCGGACCCTGTGCACAGGAGTGCGGATCAGCGGGCGGTCAGAGACAAAAAATGACATCATTTTGTGGGCGTAACGTCTGCAGGGGGGAAAAATGTCTTTGTCTCGCGGAGTATGGATCCAGCTTAGCCTGTCCCAAGTCTGTCCCAAGACCTCAGCTGTCCACTGCCTGGGCTTGTGTTAGAAAAGACATCACCCTGTGAATGAACAAACACCACATGTGTGTTTTAACAATATTACAAACACTTTATGTTGCATTAAGCCGATTTCCACCTACCTGAATGACAATGTTTTTACAAGAGGGTGCTATCCAGCTCTCTGTTGACACAAACACAGATTACAGATTAAAGTAGTTCTGTCAATAATTACAAGTTTAAAAATAAATTAATCATTTTTAATACTATTTATAAGACCAAATTCCTTTATTTCAAACAGTGCAAAAGGCTTAATACTGAAAACAATATGACTACAGCTATTGTTGCAAACGTGCCTTAACGTACATGTAGAACAGCTAAACAGTAACAGACCCAGGGCCAAGTGATGCCTCTTGCTTGCAAAGTGTGCGTCTGTACAGCTGCTCCAGTGAGGCTTGGGGAGGCTGCAGGCTAGCAGCTAGCTTGTGTTAACATTCAAGTGATACTTCATCACGTCAACAGAGCTGGTGCGCATGGGGTGGGGTGGGGGGGGGGGGGGGGGGGGGGGGGGGGGGGCGACACGTTATTGTCAAAGGCAATAACTGACAGTAGTAGTTTTTTAACACGTTCGCTCCTTCGTTTTAATCTGCAGTACTAATCTTCATACTTCTCCCTGACATGTTTTACTGTGCAGTCTCAGTGTGGACGGGGCTAGTCAGACCTTGGGAGCCTCCCAGTGACCGCACATAACGTCCACAACACGGCCTGTACCACACTCGCTGTCGCAGCGGTGCGACGTGGCTCGGTTGCCACACATTAAAAAGAAATATTAAGGTTCACCGTGTGCACCTAGCTAGTTGTCAAACTAGGCTGCATATGTTTTAAACTCATGAGAACTGTCGCTGCCAAAATGCCTCTGGTTGATCTGACCAGATTATTTTGCACAATAAGCACAGTACATACGTATTCTACAGTCACAACTGTAAAACAGAAATACTTACATTGAACATGAGTATATCCAGCCGCGCAGCTCCTCCACCACAACCATTGTGTGTGTCCGTTACAATGTCGTTCAACTGAGCATGCTCCGATTCAAACTGCTACCTACACTTCTGGATTAAACATTACTCAATACTTATAGTATATGTGCAGTGAATACAAATTAGTTAAATACTATGCTCAAATACATAATAAAACTTACTCTTTTCATACAGTTCGATTGTTACATGATAAAAATGAGTATATATTTATGTTTTTAATTAAGAAATTCTAGTATTCTCTTGATTTTAATATTATTAAGTAGAAAATGTTACAGGTAATTTAGTAAATTTTAGAGTCCGTTTTTTCAGTGCAGAGAGGCTGCTAATAAAAAACATGCATTCACCATTTTTTGCTGTGAAAGTATTCCTGCTTTAGATTAATGTTGTGATTAATGCATGGACCTGTGTTAGCAGACAGTAGCTAACAAAGCTAACTGAGCTGGAGCACCGGCATCATGACTGAGGCTCATTATAGAAACACAGCTGGCAGCGTGACACCACCTCCATGCAGAGTCTGACCTCACATCAGTCCAGCACTGTGTTCATCACATGGAACAAGTAACTACAGACACTGTAGAAATGTAGTGGAGTAGAAAGTACAGGTAACAGCTGCAACATGGAATGGAGTAAAAGTATAAAGTATGCACTATTATTTTTACTTAAGTAAAGCAGAAATACATAAAAATGTACTTAAGTACAGTAACAAAGTATAAATACTTAGTTACTTTCCACCATTGTACATAAGTGAGTTCAAAATGTCCCATCAGGCTGCTGCAATGATGGCCATACTGCCACACTTCCTTTTTTTTAGGCAGCAATAACTAAGCTGTTACCTTTGTCTTTGGCTTCACATGGTTCAGATGTGGTTTCAGATTGTCCTCCTGTGCTGTCGTCAGTCTTCTCTGAGTTTTCATCACTTCCAGGTTCCTTCATTGAATCACGCTGAACAAAAGGTAACATTATATTAAGTTAACTTCACCTGTTCAGAGAGTTTGTGTTGAATGTTTTCAGTAATTGTTAGGCTCAGAAAATGCTATTTAGGTCAACACCAAGCACTCAGGATCAGTCATTCATTAAATTACTGATGATTTTAAAAACTGTTAAGTACCAATTAATATAGCTTTTTGTAGACTTTGATACTGAGACAGTTCACACAGAAGCCTAAAAGTCTGATCTGGTCTACCTCCCAAGAGTAGAGTGTTTTAGAAAAAAACCCTTCAAGTATTTGACACATTCTTACCTGTTCCTTGATCTCAGATTTATTTTCCATCTCTTCTGCAGCAGCACAATCTAAGAAACACACAGTAAGGCCACAGAATATAACTGAACTAGCGAAACAGCTACATTATTTTGTTTTATATAATTTTCTTTCCTAAATTTGATGCATCCAGATAACACAATTTTACCCCCTTCTGTCCAAGGTAGTTGGATTTGATGGATCTCTGTGTCTCTGAGCTGGTGACAGCCCTGGCAGCAGGCATTATGTTTTCAGACAGTCTGTTGTGTTCATGTGAAAGTGATATCTAACATATTGTTGGAATATCGTTTGGCTGGGCTACATGTAAGTGTACCATTACAGTATTCATGAAGCTGTTACCTTTCTCTTTGGCTTCAGATGGTTCAGACCTGGTTTCAAGTTCCCCTCCTGTGCTGTCCTCAGTCTTCTCTGAGTCTTCAGCACCTCCAGGTTCATTCATTGAATCGCACTGATCAAAAGGTAAGGGTTTTTAATACTCATGAGGCCAAGACAGCACCATTCAGATGACCACAAAAGAACAAAGATCAACAGTTAGTGATTATCAAATTAAAAGTCATACCTTTAGCTTGGCTTCAGCCACCATCTCTTCTCCTGCAGGATCATGTCAGAAAAAGCAGGTCAGTGTGAATTCACTGCATGTTTTTTCTTCTTACATTTTGTGTTTGCTAAAGATCGTTCCAAAAAGACCCCCTTGATGCCGGAATGACTGGATTTAATACATTTCTTTAATTTCAATGTTAAAATTGTTACTTAACTGTCTAAAGGCTCTTTCAGCATTTGCTGTGTTTGTCTGCTCTGTTTAGTTTGATGGATGACCTGGTTACACCCCCATTGTACTTAAGCAGGGGTGGAGGAAGTACTGAAGCTCAGTACTTAAGTAAAAGTACAATTACCCACCAAAATATTTACTCAAGTAAAGGTAAAAGTGCTACATCAACAATCCTACTTAAGTAAAAGTTCTAAGTACTTACTTTTAAATGTACTTAAAGTATTAAAAGTACTCATGCACCAAAAAAAAATATATTGTTTTCATTGCAAAGGATATCTGATCAGGTTAAAATAATCAGATAAATCATCTTAAAATGTAAATTGACAATGTGCAGTCAATTTACATTTTCAGTACCCAGAACCAGCTATGGATTAGCAGTTTCCCTTCTGGGATTATTAAAGTATTTCTGATTCTGATTCAGAAGTCTGTGTGTCATGAGGCAGGCTGTGGGCATCAAGTGAACAGAGAGGCTGCTAATAAAAAACATGCATTCACCATTTTTTGCTGTGAAAGTATTCCTGCTTTAGATTAATGTTGTGATTAATGCATGGACCTGTGTTAGCAGACAGTAGCTAACAAAGCTAACTGAGCTGGAGCACCGGCATCATGACTGAGGCTCATTATAGAAACACAGCTGGCAGCGTGACACCACCTCCATGCAGAGTCTGACCTCACATCAGTCCAGCACTGTGTTCATCACATGGAACAAGTAACTACAGACACTGTAGAAATGTAGTGGAGTAGAAAGTACAGGTAACAGCTGCAACATGTAATGGAGTAAAAGTATAAAGTATGCACTATTATTTTTACTTAAGTAATGTATAAATACATATAAATCTACTTAAGTACAGTAACAAGGACCATCAGCACCGGTACCCCCCAAGGCTGTGTACTTTCCCCTCTGCTCTTCTCCCTGTACACCAACTGCTGCACCTCCAGCCACCAGTCTGTCAAGCTGATTAAGTTTGCTGACGACACCACCCTCATTGGACTCATCTCAGACGGGGATGAGTCTGCCTACAGGATGGAGGTGGACCGTCTGGTGTCCTGGTGTGCTGACAACAACCTGGAGCTGAATGCCCAGAAGACAGTGGAGATGACAGTAGACTTTCGGAAAGTGCCAGCTCCATCACCCCCCCTCACCCTGACAGACACCCCCATCTCCACAGTGGACTCTTTCCGCTTCCTGGGTACCACCATCACCCAGGACCTCAAGTGGGAGCTCACCATCAGCTCCCTCATCAAAAAGGCCCAGCAGAGGATGTACTTCCTGCGGCAGCTGAGGAAACTCAAGGTGCCAGCCAGGATGATGGTTCAGTTCTACACTGCCATCATTGAGTCCATCCTCACCTCCTCCATCACAGTGTGGTATGCTGGGGCCACTGCCAGGGACAGGCACAGACTGCAGCGTGTTGTGCGCTCTGCTGAGAAGGTGATCGGCTGCAGCCTGCCATCTATCGAGGACCTGTACGTCTCCAGGACTCTGAGGCGTGCAGGTCGGATCACAGCTGACCCTTCTCACCCTGGACACGGACTCTTTGAGCCACTCCCCTCAGGCAGGAGGTTACGGTCCATTCGGACCAGAACCTCACGCCACAAGAACAGCTTCTTCCCCTCTGCTGTTGGACTGTTAAACTGTAATTAATGCACTGCTCTGCACTGTCTTCAGAAGGTCACTTTAGTATAGTCACTGCACAATGACGACTATTTGCACTGTTTACACCATCTTGCACTACTTGCACACTATTACCACCTCACCGATCCATGTGGTACCTGTTACATTATTACATTATTACACTGTTCCATTCGATCATATAAGGGTCTATGTTTACCATTTCATCTGCACAGTATTTTATGTTCTGTTCATTGTATGTCTGTTACGCCATGTCTGTCATGTAAATTTAGCCTTACTTTAGTTTATTTACTTAATTTTATCTTAGTTTTTATCTTATTGCATGTTAATTGTTATATGTTCTTTGTATGCACCAATCACTAAGGCAAATTCCTAGTAATGTGAACCCCCTTCACTTACATGGCAATAAACATGATTCTGATTCTGATTCTAACAATGTATAAATACTTAGTTACTTTCCACCATTGTAGATAAGTGAGTTCAAAATGTCCCATCAGGCTGCTGCCATGATGGCCATACTGCCACACTTCCTGTTTTTTAAGCAGCAATAACTAAGCTGTTACCTTTGTCTTTGGCTTCACATCGTTCAGATGTGGTTTCAGATTGTCCTCCTGTGCTGTCGTCAGTCTTCTCTGAGTTTTCATCACTTCCAGGTTCCTTCATTGAATCACGCTGAACAAAAGGTAACGTTATATTAAGTTAACTTCACCTGTTCAGAGAGTTTGTGTTGAATGTTTTCAGTAATTGTTAGGCTCAGAAAATGCTATTTAGGTCAACACCAAGCACTCAGGATCAGTCATTCATTAAATTACTAATGATATTATAAATATTAAGTACCAATTAATATAGCTTTTTGTAGCTTTTGATACTGAGACAGTTCACACAGAAGCCTAAAAGTCTGATCTGGTCTACCTCCCAAGAGTAGAGTGTTTTAGAAAAAAAGTCCTTGATGTATTTGACACATTCTTACCTGTTCCTTGATCTCAGATTTATTTTCCACCTCTTCTGCAGCAGAACAATCTAAGAAACACACAGTAAGGCCACAGAATATAACTGAACTAGCTAAACATCTACATTATTTTTTTTTTATAATTTTCTTTCCTAAATTTGATGCATCCAGATGACACAATTTTACCCCCTTCTATCCAAAGTAGTTGGATTTGATGGATCTCTGTGTCTCTGAGCTGGTGACAGCCATGGCAGCAGGCATTGTGTTTTCAGACAGTCTGTTGTGTTCATGTGAAAGTGATATCTAACATATTGTTGGAATATCTTTTGGTTGGGCTACATGTAATTGTACCATTACAGTATTCATGAAGCTGTTACCTTTCTCTTTGGCTTCAGATGGTTCAGACCTGGTTTCAGGTTCCCCTCCTGTGCTGTCATCAGTCTTCTCGGAGTCTTCAGCACCTCCAGGTTCTTTCATTGAATCACACTGATCAAAAGGTAAGGGTTTTTAATACTGATGAGGCGAAGACGGCACCATTCAGATGATCACAAAAGAATCTAACAGTTAGTGAGGATCAAATTAAAAGTACCTTTAGCTTGGCTTCAGCCACCATCTCTTCTCCTGCAGGATCATGTCAGAAAAAGCAGGTCAGTGTGAATTCACTGCATGTTTTTTTTCTTACATTTTGTGTTTGCTAAAGATCGTTCCAAAAAGACCCCCTGATGCCAGAATGACTGGATTTAATACATTTCTTTAATTTCAATGTTAAAATTGTTACTTAACTGTCTAAAGGTTCTTTCAGCATTTGCTGTGTTTGTCTGCTCTGTTTAGTTTGATGGATGACCTGGTTATTTTTAGGGCCCGAGCACCGAATGGTGCAAGAGCTAATGAAACCCTTAGGATTATTATCCCCCCCCCCCCCCCCCCTTTGATCACATTTTTGGGGGCCTTAACATGCCCCAAACCTCACCAAACTTGGTAGAAAAATTCATTCGCCCGAAAAATTTTGAAATTTGCTGACTTTTAAAATGCACATAGGAAAATGGCTCTATAGCGCCCCCAACGCGTAGCCCCTCTGGTCGGTTTGACACAGGATTATGAAAATTGGCACACATATGTATCACCCCAAGACGCACAAAAAAGTCTCTTGGACCCCCCCTCCAAACCCAACAGGAAGTCCGCCATTTTGACTTATGTGGCCATTTTTTGCTTATTTGTGTCCCTGCTTCAAAACTTTTCACGCCTCACATACTTCATCCAGTTGAGCTGAAATTCACTGTGTCCACTCAGGACACCATAGGGAATAGACGCATTCCAAAACTCTTTCAAAAGTATTACCGTGTGGCGGGGGCGTGGCCTCAAAGTTGAGTATTCGCCATTACAAAGGAACTCCCTGTATTTTCTGCAGTACTACCCATATACTTCATGTAATGTGGACAAAATCTTACACTACTGCTATGGACCCGAGTCTGAACAGAGGGAAATTGTTTAAGGCTGCGGCCAAGCAGTGTCATACAATGACTAGCAAGGCGCGCCACACAGCCCAAGGACACACAGTGACACAACAATAACATTCCGGTTATTGGACAACCCTGCTATACCACTGAGCCCCTGCTGCCCCACTTACACCCCCACTGTACATAAGTGAGTTCAAAATGTCCCATCAGGCTGCTGCCATGTTGGCCATACTGCCACATTTCCTCTTTTTTTAGGCAGCAATAACTAATTAAATATGGATGTATCAAGCGACCATTTGATCAAGAAACATTGTGATTAAAAACTGGCTACCAACTTATTAAATATCTCTAGAAAAAAATGATTTGAGGAGTGCTCTTAGATTTAATTGGGTCCATGACCTACCAAAAGAGACCCCTGAGCATTCTGACACTTGATAGTTATAGGATGATGGAAAAAGCATTTAATGACCTTACGTTACTTTTTTGTAATTGAAAAAGGTAAAAATAAAATTCAGTTTGACTTTTTTTAAAATATAAATAATTAAAATTCATAGTAAAGACCCACCTGTCTCGGCACTTTTCTCTTTGTGGGATTTGTGGTCCAGGTCTTCCTGCTGCTCTTCATTCTCATCACACATCAGTCTGTAGCAGCTGGGATTGTTTTCAGCGACCATGACGTCTATTTTTTCTAACAGAGTTATTATCTCTGCTTCATCCATCATACTTCTTGTACATGTGTGGTATCTTTTTTCAGTAAAGGTGCTGTGACCTTTCAGGTCTGTCAGCACAGTTTCAAATTTTGATTCAGACTCATGAGTCACAACTGTCATCATATAAGAAAGACATTCTTTCCCAGCAGCCTTTTCTAACCACTGCACTCCTGATCTGTACTGACGGTTGTGCAGACCATTTGATATCAGTAGGAGAAAGGCATGAACTGGTTCATTTAATGGGATTTGGTCAATGTTTGGTAAACCAAACATGTTAATGACTGAGATGTGTCGACCACACAATTCATACAGCTTGGATGAAAATCTGCTTGTTTGGTCTTTATGGTCAACTAAGAGGTTTTTGGATCCAACATCGATGGTACTGGTGTCACCAAGTAACACAAGTGTGAGCTCAGGCTTCACTGCAACGAACAAAAGAACATCAGCAGGTTAAAGTGTTGAGTTCTTGTTCCACCATCACAGCTTGAAATCTCAAATATCATCAGTTATCTTGTTACCTTTGTCATTGCTTCCAGCTGCCATCATATCAGTCTCTACTCTTGTGTGTTTTCTCCTTCTCGAATTTCTCTGAGGGACCTTCCCAAAGGGATTAATAAAGTATATTCTATTCTATTCTATTCTATTCTATTCTATTCTATTCTATTCTATTCTATTTCTTTCTCTCTGTTGAGGTTATTCAGAATCCACCTGAAAAAAGGAGATTTTATGTAACTCTTAGTTACGTAATTAGGCACCTGAAACCAGCTGAAGATCAACATCACATTTCTGTTAATTTAAAATTAGAGCACAGTAATTAGATCACCACATGCAAAGTACTTAAGTGAAAAAAAGGTCAATGGAAATTCCACATGAAAATTCAGGCAAACGTTCAGTTCTGTGGAGAATTCTCTGTAGCAGCACTGGGAAGAATTACTGTAGAATATAGATCTGTTAGTAAGATAATGATGATGGATATAGGAGAAAGAATCTTCAATTTACCTTGGTGTCAGATGTGCTCTCTTTGAACTGGGCTGAAGATCATGTAACAGAAATCAGAAAAACATTTAATAAACACAATATTTGGTTAAAAAACTATCAGTATTTTCACAAAGTGGAGTGTATGTATTACACTTAGCATTATATACAAATGAGGCTTAACAGGGTATTTGATTTCTGTCTTGTTGGCGCTTGTTATTCACAAAGAGCCGTCATTACATCTTACTGTCTGTCCTCCACTTTATGAGCCAGCTACAAACTGGAATATCCAGCTGGTGTTTAAATACCTGTCATGCTCCATACTGAGTCATGTTTACCCTCTGCAGTCCTGTGAGTGAAGTTTCCTTTTAATTCCATTGAGATTTATTCTGAATCTATGTGAATGTATATGTCTTTGTACAGTGGAGCATTCCTGCCTGCAGAGTTGTAAAGGAAACTTACAGACTTTTAGGAGTTTTATTAACAACATCTAGACATGCCCTGCTGCCTTTTTGTTTATTTTTATTTTATTGTAGTGTTGTCATAACTCTGCTCTGCAGCCTGCAAAGCCCTTTGTTTGTCTGAGATGTAAATTATTAATTAACAGTTTGTTATTGAGGACTGCTTCCTCATTTTCTTAGTGGTTTTGCCATCACAGAGGAAGTTGCTTACTTCATCCAGTGTGGATGAGCCTTTACAGCAGGGGTGTCCAAACTTTTTTCGGGGAGGGCAAGATTCGACAATGCGAAACTCTCCGAGGGCCAGCAGTCCCCGATGTCATTATTTTAAACAATAAAAACTGTGTATGCTGTTTTGTAATATATTACATCTTACACAGCAAACAAAATAACATCTTAGCATTCGGATGAACAGATCAGAAAATGTTATCTGAATATACAGCATAAATTTAAAACTTTCAGAAACTGTGTGGTTGTGATAACAGAGCAACAGGCAAGTTATTGACTCTACTGTGAAGGTGAGATCTGATCATATGTGGCAGGTCTGGTTTAGGAGCAGCAGACATCAGTAAAATGTCAGGTAGACCAGGTGGGAGTCATTTAGTGCTGATCTCAAAGGGTCTGTAATTTAATGTTTACACAGGTTTGCAGTGCATGGCAACGAGACGTAAAAACGTGATGACGTGACTTACGACAGATGCGTACTGAATGACGGAGTCTTTTTGAGAGAAGTGTTTAACATCAGAGAACAACAAGCAAAGACGGACTGCTCATTGCTGCTCCAGTAACACATCATAGTTTATCACAGACAGTCATGATTTACAAATGTTCGCATTTCTGGAGAGTTGCTTTTATCCAGCCGCTGGTAAAAAGGCCCGAGCAGGCTGCCGGCCAGGACGCAGCCTCCCCGTGCAGCAGGGAGCAACGAGCGTCCCTCTCTCTCTCCATCATGTCGCTTCAACTTCTCTAACGGCTCTAGCATCGCTCCCTGCTGCCCGCTCCTGCCCGCAGGGAGCGTCACGATGCACAGGGAGAGGGACGCTCCGCTCCACTCCCCTGCGCTCCTGGAGCCCCCCAGTACTCCGACACGTTCCCCAGAGGGACGCTCATTGCTGCACGGGGAGACTGCTCTCTGGCGGGAGCCCGCTCCCATGCCCCCAGTCCATGAATTCTAATAGGGCTACTATACTGCAACTAATAATGACAATATTTTGTGCGCACGTTATAAATAATTCGTGGCCACAATTTATTTTTTTACAGAGGGGCTCCGTAGTTTTGGAGAACTTCACTTTTACAGTACAGACGCTCTCTGATAGCAGGTTGTCTGCAGAGGCATGTTTAGTCTCGTGGTGAATTGTGTCGAAGTGCTGAACCGGTGTTTGCACCTTCGGAGCCCTCTGCGTAGATGGAACCAACAACCAAGCCCTGCAGCACCGCGTGACGCACCACGATGCAGACTGAGAGGGAGAAGATGTTCTGCTCAGAGAATCGTGATGCAAACGTTACACAATGAGTTAAAAACAAAAATAAGAATTGCCTGTTGATTTTGTATGATTTATGATTGTATGATATGTTTGGCTGGCGGGCCAAGAATTACACATTTTAAGATAGAAGCCGCGGGCCATAGAAAATCCGCCGCGGGCCGTAGTTTGGACACCCCTGCTTTACAGTAATGAGCATGCAAGTTACAGTCTTACCGCCACCTAGTGGCATCTATCTTTTGTACATATCTATGTTGCTGTACTTCTCTGGAGAGGAGAACCAAGGAGAAGAGATCAATAGAGAAAAAAAGAGAAGTGCCCCCCTCGCGGACTGCAAGGGGTGTGAGGGGCCACTCAATGCTTGCAGCGTTGATTTATTCTCACCTGTAGATAGCTGGGATAGGCTCCAGCCCCCATGACGCAGCACTGCAGGACAAAGATGATGGATGCGCAGAGGATGGAAAACGAAACTTAAACAACTTGTGTTGGTGTTTGCTCAGCTCTGCCTTCTCTCTGTAGACATGGGTGTGGTGACAGGAAAATGAAAGTGAAAGAGTTTTTCATTGTGATCGAGTGACTTAAACAAATAAACACATTTATTTGTGTTTTTAAACAAAGGAAACCAGACGCACTTGAATTTCAAGACATTTGGCTTCTCATCTGAGGAGGCTTCCTCCACTCTGACTGCATGCCACACAGACTTTTTATGACTACAAGCTATAATACACCACATACTGTCATAGTACTGTGCTCTATAAAACTGTTGAAATATTATGCAGTACAACTGTGACACAAGTCAAGATGATCAAAAATATGTGGACACGGTCTATCAGTAATAATAACCACTTCTTTGCATTGTTGACATTTATTGATACCAGCAGAGCTCAGTGGCCTCTCTTCAACACATACTGACATTTAGAACCTCTTTATGTAAAACACTATGTTGTATAACTTACCTTTTGTTGTGTGTCCTCAGCTCTGTCTGGTCTGTGTAGAAGGAGCTGCTGTATCAGAGCTCCTCCCAGCCCTCCTCTGATATATG
This sequence comes from Parambassis ranga, assembly GCF_900634625.1. NCBI lineage: Eukaryota > Metazoa > Chordata > Actinopteri > Ambassidae > Parambassis > Parambassis ranga. The sequence continues at coordinate 14,972,505 of NC_041029.1, forward strand.
TAGGGGCGTCTTAGAAACCCCACAGATCTCATTGGTGGAATAAACTAACAGGGCTGTACAGCTCATGAATATTAGTTGTGAATTCATAATAATGAAAGAGACAACTGACAGCAGCACAGAGGAGAACATGTAAAATCCAATAGCATCGACTAGCTGACTGTCAGGATCTGATCCACAGCTGATTAGAAAAACAGAGTTAGTGAACATGTGAGGAGATTGTCTTCCTGTTTTTGCTGAGCTTCATTTATATCGGTTAAAGTTTAAATAAACATGCTTTGCATCAGATTTTTAATTCTAAACATTATAGTAATAAAAACATCAAACAAAGTAAAAGAAACATTCAGTCTTTTAATACATCGGCCTGAAATGATCAGGAAATGAAATCTAATACTGACGGACAGATAACTGGATATTATGCAGGTTACAGGTGCAGTCAGCGGACAGAGATCAGAGGAATATTAGAACTTTATAAGTGTAAAAAATGATTTTTTAGTCTAATGACTGTAAATTCACTTTTGAAGCTGATCGTCTTTATTGGTGCTGAACGTTGTGATGTTAAGGTTTTACTGAGAACACTCAAATCTGTGTATCACAGCAGTAATGTAGTGCAGAGAGGAGGGGCGGTGAAGGATCCAGATCGTATTGCGTCAGTGGGTAACGTACTGCGTCACTTCCTGTTTCGACACTGTCCTGTTTGTTCACTTGGTGTGCGCTGTTGGTGCTACGGACTTTCTGCATTAGACATATTGTGTTTGCTTTTATTGTGGTAATACACAAGCACCGTAGTGTTAGAGTTAAGTGCACCAGTTTCTGGGTTCCCTTCTCGTTTACCACTGTAGCGAAGCTTACCGTAACTTAGCGGTTAGCATTAGCGCTTAGCATGGCTTCTTCCACTCGCTCTGCATCTCCCTCTCCTGCTCACTGCACGGTGTGTGACATGTTCAGTTACTCCTCTGCCTCCTTTAGTGAGCATGAGGTGTGCACAAAGTGTAGCTTATTCACAGTCTTGGAGGCGAGGCTAAGCGAGTTAGAGGGTCGGCTCCGCATGTTAGATAATAGACCTGTAGCCACAGCAGCTAGCCAGCAGCAGTTAGCCTGTGCGGACCAGCCTGCCTTAGCTGATGTTATCCGCACCCCGGCAGCCCCTGAGCAGCCGGGAAGTCAGAGAGGTTGGGTGGCGGTTCGAAGGAAGCGTAGCCCGAAACAAAGGCCCGTGGTTCACCACCAGCCGCTTGACATATCGAACCGTTTTTCCCCACTCGGCGACACACCCGCTGAGAAGCCGACCCTGGTTATTGGCGACTCTGTTTTGCGGCATGTAAAGCCGACACCAGCGGCTATAGTTAAGTGCATCCCGGGGGCCAGAGCGGGCGACATAGAGGGTAGCCTGAAGCTGCTGGCGAGAGATAAGCATAAATACAGTAGGATTATAATTCACGTCGGTGTTAATGACACCCGGCTTCGCCAGTCAGAGGTCACTAAAGTTAATATTGAGTCGGTGTGTAATTTAGCTAAAACCATGTCGGACTCCGTAGCGTTCTCTGGTCCCCTCCCAAATCTGACCAGTGATGACATGTTTAGCCGCATGTCCTCGCTCCGTCGCTGGCTGTCATGGTGGTGTCCAGAAAACAACGTGGCCTTTATAGATAACTGGGAAACTTTCTGGGGGAAACCTGGCCTTATTAGGAGAGACGGCATCCATCCCACCCAGGGTGGTGCAGCTCTGATTTCTAGCAACATAGCCAAGTTTATTAGACCAACCTGACAACCCAGGGTCGAGGCCAGGAGGCAGAGTCGCTGTCCTACACACCTCTCTGCTGCTTCTGGAGGACTGCCGCCCTCAGTTAGAAACACATTAAACACAAATACACATAGAAACACTAAGCTTAATAATGTTATTGAAGTGGTGACGGTCACACGTCCTCCCACAGTTCATCAAGCACACAAGTTAAGATATATTAATCATAATAACCTCATAAAAATACACACTAACACACACAAACACATAGAACAAGGTAACAGAACACTCAGGTGTGGATTGTTTAACATACGATCCCTACACTCTAAGTCGCTCTTAGTTAATGATCTAATTATTGATCATCACACTGATATACTTTGTCTCACTGAGACTTGGTTACAGGGTGAAGAATATGTTGCTTTAAATGAATCAACTCCGTCCTGTTATACTAACTGTCATGTTCCTAGAGTTACAGGTCGCGGAGGAGGAGTGGCAGCAATCTACCGCTCCAGTCTTCAGATGAATCCTAAACCTAAGTCTACTCATACTTCTTTTGAGAGTCTCACTCTCAGCCTGTCTCACGGAAGCTGGAAGAAGTCAGAATTTGTTTTACTCGTCGTAGTGTATCGTCCACCTGCTGCTGCTTATTCAGAGTTCCTGCTGGAGTTTTCAGACTTCTTATCAAGTTTAGTGCTTAGCACAGATAAAGTCATTATAGTGGGTGACTTTAACATTCATATGGACGTCGACTCCGACAGTCTGAAGATTGCCTTCAACTCACTCTTGGATTCAGTTGGGTTCTCTCAGTTAGTAAATGAACCCACACACTGTCACAGTCACACCCTCGACCTGGTTCTCACCTACGGCCTGGAAGCTGAGAACCTGCTAGTGTGGTCTCAAAATCCTGTTCTTTCAGATCACTCATTAATAACTTTTGACTTCTCTCTTTCAGACCTACCAGCACCTGAGGAAAAGGTCTACTACAGCAGATGTCTGTCTGAAGACGCCGTAAAGCAGTTTAGGACAGCAATCCTACCAGTACTCCCCACAGTCCCAAGTACTGATGGGGGTACCAACTTAAATGTTACTCCTGCAGAGCTGGACCGCTTTGTCAACAACACTGCAGACACACTACACTCAGTCTTAAACAGGATTGCTCCACTGAAGAAGAAGAAAACTACAAACCAGAAGAGGCTAGCTCCGTGGTACAACTCAAACATCCGATCACTGAAACGGATTACACGTAGGATGGAGAGGATGTGGCAGTCCTCTAAATCAGATGACTCCCGGAGGGCCTGGAGAGACAGTCTGCTGACGTATAAGAAGGCCCTTCGTAAAGCCAGGACAGCCTACTATTCATCACTAATAGAAGAAAACAAGAACAACCCGCGCTTTCTCTTTAACGCCGTGGCCAGGCTGACAAAGAGCCACAGCTCTGTGGAGCCTCGCATTCCTGCAGCTCTTAGTAGTGAAGACTTCATGAGCTTCTTCACTGATAAAATCACCACTATTAGAGGACAAATCAACCACAATCTCTCTGTGACCGCTGAGGATACACCGCCACTTCTGGAAACGGATCCTGATCTAACTCTGGACTGCTTCGCGCCCATCGGCCTCCCTGAGCTGACCACCAGCATCAGCAAGTCTAAACCTACTACCTGTCTTCTGGATCCGATCCCTTCACAGCTCCTCAAGGATGCTATTCCTCTGATCGGAGACTCTATATTAGGACAGATCAACTTGTCTCTGGAAACAGGATATGTACCACAGGCTTTTAAAACTGCTGTGATCATTCCGATACTTAAAAAACCTTCACTGGACCCGGACGTCCTAGGAAACTACAGACCGATCTCCAACCTCACCTTTATCTCCAAACTACTTGAAAGAGCTGTTGTAAGTCAGCTAAACGACCACCTGTGTAGTAACAGTCTGTTTGATGCTTTCCAGTCTGGTTTCAGAGCCCATCACAGCACAGAAACAGCACTGCTTAAAGTCACCAATGACCTCCTCATGGCATCGGACCGGGGTCTCGTCTCTGTACTCGTTCTACTGGATCTCAGTGCTGCCTTCGACACCGTAGACCATCGCATCCTGCTACACAGATTGGAACACGAGATCAGGATTACAGGAACAGCACTGCGCTGGTTTAAATCATATTTATCTGACAGATTTCATTTTGTTCACACTAACGATGTGTCTTCCACAGGTACAAGGGTTAACCACGGTGTTCCACAGGGTTCTGTGCTCGGACCGATCCTGTTCACCCTCTACATGCTCCCTCTAGGAAACATCATCCAGAAGCATGGCATAAACTTTCATTGTTATGCTGATGATACCCAGCTGTATTTATCCATGAAGCCTGAAGAAACGGAGCCGCTAGTCAGACTACAGGCGTGTCTAAAGGACATAAAGGACTGGATGTCCTCCAACTTTTTACTATTAAACTCGGACAAGACTGAGGTCATTGTTTTTGGACCGAAACATCTCAGAACTAGTTTATCAGATAATACTTTCTCCCTGGATGGAATTACTCTGGCCTCCAGTACGACTGTGAGGAACCTTGGAGTTATCTTTGATCAAGACATGTCATTTGTCTCTCATATTAAGCAGGTCTCCAGGACCGCTTTCTTTCACCTGCGTAATATTACTAAGATCAGGAGCATCCTCTCTCAGAGTGATGCTGAAAAGCTCATCCATGCTTTTGTCACTTCAAGACTGGACTACTGCAACTCTTTATTGTCAGGATGTCCACATTACTCCATCAACAGTCTGCAGCTGATCCAGAACGCAGCAGCTAGAGTTCTGACAGGATGCAGCCAAAGGGATCATATCTCTCCTGTCCTAGCGTCTCTTCACTGGCTCCCAGTGGACTCAAGAATACACTTCAAGATCCTTCTTCTAACCTACAAGGCTCTTCATGGACTTGCTCCATTGTATCTGCAGGACCTGATTGTACCATATGTTCCTAATAGGACACTCAGATCTCTGAGTGCAGGTTTACTAGTAGTTCCTAGGATTCATAGAAGTAGAATGGGAGGACGAGCTTTCAGCTATCAGGCACCGCTATTATGGAACCAGTTACCAATCTGGGTCCGAGAGGCAGACACTGCCTCCACCTTTAAGACTAGACTTAAAACTTTTCTGTTTAGTAAGGCGTACAGTTAAGCTGGATCCATACTCCGCGAGACAAAGACATTTTCCCCTCCTGCAGACGTTACGCCCACAAAATGACGTCATTTTTTGTCTCTGACCGCCCGCTGATCCGCACTCCTGTGCACAGGGCCCGGGCCGAACTTTGTCTTTCAAGGCTGTGCGGCGACCATGCTGTGATTGGTCGGAATTTATTGTGGGCGTGATGTGGGCGTGATGAATGTGGAGAAGCGCATGAGGCTCTCCAGGTATATAGGTTGGTGTATAAACAGCAGTGATTCAACAGATTAAAAAAATACAACGATGGATGTTTTTGAGGAGCAGCTTGCTGAGGCAGTGAGGAGATACGAGCATCTCTACAACACATCGCTGAGGACCTATAAAGACACGCAGATGGCCAACAACTCCTGGAAGGAGATAGCAGCGGTACTTTGCAAGGAAGAGAGTGTGTGTCGCAAAAAGTGGCGCCACCTGCGCGACAGATTTGCAAAGGCAAAACGCCGTGTGCACAATTGCAAAAGTGGTGATCCCGGTGGGCAGAAATTCCCTGTAGTATACACGGCGCTACAGTGGCTCGAACCTCACGTGAAACACCGGGAAACATCAACCAACTTGGACCTGGATACACTAGACGAGGTGAGCGTGTGTGATGTAAAATTAATATCAGTTGTGTGTCTTGGGTTGTAACACCGGTGCTATTAATTTGCTTCTCAGCAATCTGTAGCGGACCCGGAAGAGGGGGGATCATGCACCACAGATGTATGCAGCATAGCAGAGCTGGAGTACACAGTACTGGATGCTGCGCCGCCTGTGGCATCCACTCCGCTGCATGGGCGCACAGTTCCTCTGCCCGCAACTCCACCATCTCCACGGCGAACAGGGAGGAAGCGAATGCGAGGCAATCAGACATGTCTGGATTTCGAAGGTGCTCTTGAAATCCTTGACAAACGAAGGGCAGAACGGGAAGAATTGATGCAGGCAGGACGGAGGGACGCCGTACAGCAGCTGATGGACCCCTGTGCAAGATATATGCTTCATGTTACCGATTTCATGAGGGCACTACCACCACAGGCGCTCAGAAACTTCAAGTGGCAGTTGCAGAACCTCATGCACAAGACTGAGCAAGAGGTCGAACAAGGCAATGCTGCAATTGAAATGTTATCTTGAATGTGTCCCTGTATACCCCCCCCCCCCCTTTTTTTTAATCAATAAAGCGCGTGTGTTCAGTACCAAAGTGCATCTTTGCATTTTATAAGACCATACTGGTTTCGCATGATGAGCAATACACAAGAAAGGAAAGTAAAGGGTGATTTGTCACCAATAACTCCAGACAGCCATTCACACATATCAGATGGTGACTCATCACCGGATGATGATTGCTATTGTTACTTTTAATGTCGCATCTTCACAGCTCATCACCGGACAGTTTGAAATATTGCAGGCACATTGGAACGCAGTAGATGTGCAAATGCGGTCATAAAGGCAAGCACAAACACTGAATCTTTGCTATTGTTACTTTTAATCGCGCATCTCATGCTGTTGCAGGCACCCTCTCTGTATAATGCCCTCTTGCCACGGCACAAGTCCTTGTGGTGTGTTAAAAAACTCAGTAAAGTCTTTCCTTATAGTTTGGGCAGCCCGGGATGCTCTGGCTCCTGACAGTCTCCCTGTGTCCTGGAGATTGCAGTCTGCTTCCACCTGTCTCCTCCACTCTCCCCGCAGCATCCCCCCATTAGCAGAAGTCGAGTCGGCAAAGTTTTCCGGGAGGTATCTCACTGCTGGATCATTTGCTGCGTCTGTGCAGGAAAGGTAGTTGTGGAGGGCAATACTGGCCTTGACAATATCCACGGCCTTGTCAGGCCTGCATTCCATCGGCCGACCAAGAATTCGCCATCTTGCTGTAAGGATGCCAAATGCGTTTTCAATAACTCGCCGGGCACGGCAGTGGCGGTAATTGTAGATCCGCTCCTTCATCGTGAGGTTGCGATCTAAGCAGATACACAAAAATTATTACTATTATTATTGTTTACCGTCACTATCAAGTTTCATTTACTGCATACAGAGACACTTACCTGGAAATGGACGCGAGAGGTTCACAAGCAGGGGGAATGCAGCATCTCCCACAAACACATGTGGAGTCTTGATGGTCGTGCCGGGAAGACAAGCAGGTGGTGGTAAAGGAAGCTGGCCATTCTTGAGAGCGGACCCAAAGTTGCTCTTATCAAAAACTCCTCCATCGCTCTCTTTACCATAGGCACCCACGTCGACCATGGTAAATCTATGTCGCGCGTCACACACAGCCAACAAAACAATGGAGTGCTGACCTTTGTAATTAAAGTAGTCACTTCCTGCTCTTGGAGGTGCTTTGATTTTCACATGTTTTCCATCTATAGCCCCAACACAATTTGGAAAATTCCACAGCCTCCAAAAGTCCACAGCTATGTCGGCCATCTGTGTCGGTGATGGAAAGGCCACAAACTCGTTGTGCAGGGCAAGCCAGATGGCCTTGGACACTTCGGAAACAATATCACAAACTGTTGTCAGTCCCAATTTGTAGCTGGCGGCGACACTGGCCTGTGAGCTCCCAGAAGCTAATATGCGCAGTGTGACTGCCAATCTCTCCTGGATAGAGATGGGAATGCTGTGTGTGGGTGCATGCTGGATGAACGGCGTGATCCGACGGACAAGGTCGTCAAAACGTCCGGCCGACATCCTGAAATAGCTAAAGTGCCTCTTGTCATCCATCTGCCGCATCTGTTGCACCAGGACTCTGTACTCTCCCTGCTCGACTCTTGTTGCATTGAGTGGCCGGACGTGCCACCTACGTTGCCTTTTTCTCGCAAACTCCGTGCATAGCAGCAACAACTCCTCTTCTTCTTCATCCTCTTTATGCATGTTCGTCTCCTCGTCCATCTGCATTAACAAAGCTGCAAAATCCATAATGTCAACTGCTGTATCTTCCTCTGTTCCTCTGTTCGCAAACACTGGAGGTGGGCTGTGTGTGATGTTGTTCTTGTTTGGTGTCTGGTGACGTGCGCTGCAGTGGGCGGGCCGTATGAGGAGTTCTGCAGACACACGTCTCGCGGAGTATGGTACCTCAGTGCGGAAAAGACTTTTTTTTTTGTGTCTCTTACCACCCGTGGAGTGCGCTCTCCGCCGTTTGTCTCGCGGAGTATGGATCCAGCTTAAGCCTTAGACCTAGTGTGTAGCACAGCTATGCTGCTCTAGGCCTACGTTGTCGGGGGGCACAAACATGATCCACTGAGCAGTTTCCCTCTCACCCTCTAACCTCTCTTTTCTCTCCTTAGTCTGGCTCACACTGGTCTCAAGACCTGGATGATGACCTGCAGTCCGGCCCGTGAAGTCTCTCTTGCTCTACGTTGTCGGGGGGCACAAACACGATCCTCTGAACACCCTCTGACCTCTCCTCCACTCTCCTTAGTCTGGATCATACTGGGTAATATCGTCTCATAATCTGTGTTAACTGTCTTCCTTGTAGTTCTGTGCCTCGCTCTCGCTCTCTCTCTTTGCAGGTCTCAAGACCTGCATACTGACCTGCAGTCTCTCCTGTGCTCATCGACTTCACTAGCCCCTGCTGCTCATCTTTACTATCAAATTACTATTCCTACTTATGGACCGACGATATATATAGATATCTATTACAATATAATCACTGTTTCATCTTGCTGTCATGTTTGCTCTGTACTGTATCATGTTTGTATCATGTTTGCTCCTCTCTCCCTCTCTCTCTTTCTCCTTCATCCTCTCTTTCTCTCTCTCTCTCTCTCTCTCTCTCCCTCATCCTCTCTGACTAGCAGCAGGACTGGTTCCCCCTTAAGTTGACGGGTCCTGCTCAAGGTTTCTTCCTCTTAAAGGGAGTTTTTCCTTGCCACAGTGCTCTTAGGGGGGTTCCTGTGAAGCGCTTTGAGACAATGTCTGATTGTAATATGCGCTATATAAATAAAACTGAATTGAATTGAATTAGATCCTGCTCCTGTCTGAAAGTGGATCAGTAACCAGACTCTTGTTTCCATGTCTTTCCTCTCCTAGGTCTTTATGAACTCAGGTCTGAAGGAGGTCTGAGTCTCTAGACCTTGATCTCTTCCTCGTCCTCGGTTAAGGCGTGTGATGGTTTGTGGTTTTGGGAAACAGCCGGAGACGAGCTGCTGCTGCTCGTCCTCCTTCCTTTTGTGAAGGACCCTCCACCATAATGACGGGACAGCACGTCAGCTGCCCTCTGGAACCTTTCAGCCTCCATCCCAGGCTCTGCTCTCTGAGGAGACCCAGTGGACCCATCAGGTGTCCTCACAGACCTCTTTTCCTCCTCTGTCCAGTTAGAGCTACAGGTGCGCCCCCTGCTGTTTGTAATCCAGCCTGTGGAAGGGCTGGGTGAAGTCACTGCAGGGGTCTGCACAGGTGTGTCTGTTAGAGAGCTGTCTTCATCTTCCTCTCCATCCTCTTCCTCACCTGCTGCCTGGCTGTGACCAGATATCTGAAGACAGTCGGGGTTCTCGATGAAGCTCAGCATCTCAGTCATGAGAGAGGGGCCGAGGTCCACGGTGAAGGAGGTGAGGGAGTCTGAACGTGTCAGCGTGATGCCTGGAGCAAGGTCTTTGTGGATGTCGCCATCTTGGAACTGTCTTTCCAGACGAGAGAGGTGGGGCAACGTGACAAATCCAGACTGTAGACTTGCAGGAAGACAAAAACAAGACACAGAGGACACTGTCCCAAAAGTCCTGCTCTCCAGTGACTTCTTACTGAGAGAAAGAGCTGTTGTACTTCCTGTTTTATTCATCGACTTTCTGTCTGTCAGCATGAATTAAAAAAGGTTCAAATGATGGACTGCATAAAAGAAAAAGGGTCTCTGTGCAGCTTGACCTCTTAGACTGACAGCAGGTGAGACACGATTTCACCCATCCTGTAGTATTACAGTGATACATTTTAAGGCATCTTAGGGGTAACAACATCATAACATCCTGGATCACTCAGAGGAAGTGCAGCACCTGTAAGCTTCAAACTGATGAAAAGAAAATAATGGGCCTTGTAAAGATGTCAGTTACACTTCTTCACCACAGGGTGGCAGTCTGTACCAACCCCAGCACTAACTTTAGGTGCTTTTCACAGTAAACCACACTGCTGAGTCTGACAGGTGGTACAAAACGAAAGCAGCATGAAGCTGCTGAAAGGGCTGAAAATGCTCTGCTGATAAAATTATGAATTATGTTTGTTCAAATTCTTCATGAGCTGGGTAATAAATGTGGAGACAGAGGGGGGATTTCCAGCTCAGACTCTGCAGACAGCTGATCAGCTCTGATTGGTCCATATATAACATATACATATTTAACATATATAATGAAGGATGTGTTTCTGCACACAGGAAGTGATCAACAGGTTTCTTTTTTTCTATCTCTGCAGCACTGCTTACCATTTGTTCACCTCTGCTGGTGATGGAGAGATGAGGAGGGACATTTGAATCCAGAGAAGTGATTCATTGGACGTCTTTAAGTGGAGGGTGAATCAACATTTATTATTTAATTTACCAGCAAATGACAACATACAACATTAAAACATGACCAGTGACGCCTGGTATAAATGGGCTCGTGGGGTTAAACCCTCCCTATGTTAATTAATAAAGATGAGAAAGTTATTGTCTAAATAACATACAAAAGATTTTTATAAGTTTAATATTTAATTTTAGTGAAACCTAAAGCACAGCACCAAATAGTTAAAAGAATAACACAGGATATCTCTAAATGGGTTAATTTAATGCAGCCCATGTTCATCAATCTTATTTTCCGGGTGTAAATGATTGACAGGTATCATGTTCCGCCCTCACCGTTTACTGGTCATTTAGGCTAACTTCATTTAGCCCACAGGCCGACTGACCAATCAGCAGCGGGCTGGCGCCGGGTAAATGATTGACAGGTGTCGTTTCACGCCCCCGTGATTTACTTGTCATTTGGGCTGATTTCATTTAACCGAAGAAGAAGAAAAAGACGAAGAAGAAGAAAAACGGCGGGCGCTAGCATGAATGAGGAGTTTCATCACTCAAACTTATTTTTTAAGTGTTTTCTACGAAGTAAGACAGACTAAACGTCCTGGCTATGCTCTCTATCGAGCAGGAGTTCATCAGAACAGCAGACTTTAATGACATCTTTGCTCCCAGAACGGCCGTCAGAGTGAGCTTCTATTCAAATACGGTAAGCCCCAGTTTATAAACTGCTAGCTAGCAGGCTGAAGATAACAACAGCTGAGCTAACGTGGACGATACTGAGCAGTGTCCAGTCCAGTCAAGCTTAACTGTCAAGCTAAAGATGCTAAATGATGGAATTTAGCCTGTATGCATTTGTACTGCTAAGGTGCACTGATGGAAGTGACGTGTGCTGTAAGATAAGATCATCCTTTATTAGTCCTCCATAGTGGAAATCCTCCAACAGTTTTATTCTGTAAATGTAATGTTTAAGATCCATAATGCAGGTTTAAGAACATAGTTTAATCTTCTGTATTGGAGCCATTTTAAAAGATACTGTCCTTGTATAATTAAATATAAATTATAAATAATGCTGTGCTGAAGAACATTCAAAAGTTGCTTTTGAGAAACTTTAATGCTATGCTGTGTATATTAATACTGAGGCAACTTTGTACATTGCTCTGTTTTTAGTGCACACAAGTTTTTGCACATGAGTTTTGAAGTTCATTTGTATCTAAAGTTATTTATTTGATTATGTTATGCAGGTAGGCTACTGCTGTGTATTGAGAGGCCGTGTCCAGTGCGTTACCTCAACTCACCACAAGCAATACACCAGAGAGGACCGAGGCGTGGCTTTGAACCAACACATGTAGGCTCCAACCACTGTTAACTCGCCACCACAAGTAATACACCAGGACAGAAATGGAGCAAGTATCTTTTCTTCCTGAGAAGACGAATGGAACAGAAACAGGAATCCCAGGAGGCTGCCCAGTGGACAGACGTCCTATCTGACACAGGTCAGCAGAAATATGCTATTCACTCTGTTCAGAAATGCTGATGGTGTATACTACATATGTGTTTGTCTTTTACTAACATTTGAATTGTTTTGAGCATGAATACACTTTTATTCCCAAAAGTAAAACATCAGACATTAAAGCAGAATTTGAATTACTTTCATTAGTAACACAAGAAATTAAACTAACTAATTTTGTTTACATTTAATTAACCTCCATTACACAGTAAGGCTAGATATCAGAACAGCAGAAGATTAAGATGAGGCTAAAAAAACTACACATTATACTATGTCAGATTTCAGTATATGTTCATCATGTTACGGATTAAAATACAGACACAATATACCAAAACAGAAATCATTTAGAATCAGTTAAACTGTTTGGTAAATAAATCTTCCCTACATTCACACAAAAATAAAGAAAAAAAACACACAATAAGTTTTCCAAAACTTCCATCAACAACATGAGAGAATCAGAATGTGTTGAATGATAACATTCTTCAGACATGTTAACTTTCATTGTTTACATCACGGCTGAATCAGAACAAATAAAGAATAAAACAAGCTGATTAAATGAGGTCAATATAACAGGTCAAATACAACAACATATTCTCTGATAATGTGTTTTTATTGTGTTTATCATGTTTCAACTTAAAATAGATACAAGAGAACACAGATATTTGATTTTAATAACATAAGGAACCTTCTATTAATAGGATGAAATGAAACAGAAATTACATGTCTGACATCACATCACATCTTAAAACAGTTTACACATGATTCTTAGTAATTGTTAAATTGTATTCCCTGAAAATACTTTGGTTTAGTAAAAAAAAAAAAACTAAGAAAAATCACTTCTGGTCGTTTTCCAGAAATTCTCACTGATACTCTGACTCAGTGAACAAACGTTTTCTGATGTCAGACTGATCAACTGTGGTTTAATTCAACTGTTCAAATATGATCAATAAATCAGTGGCTGTGTTTTGTTTTTTTGCTGTGTGATGCTAATGATGCTAATGATGATGATGATTGTATCACATGAGTAACAAAGGTCCAGTCATTGAGCCTTACTTTATAAGTGACTATCACACCAGTCCTTTTTTGTCTCCAGAACAGCTGTGCTTGTATAAAACCATCCACCTACATCTTCTCCAGGACTATTTATCAGCATCCAACATGAGCATGGTAAGTTTGTGACACTACACATAAGTGCGTTTGTTTGGTTACAAGCCTTTTATAATTACATGATTCTAAACAACAAAACAACACAACTGTGTTTTTAGGAACTTGAACTGAAGAATGGAGAGCTGGAGATCAGCTGAAAATAAAGGACACAATTATGCATGATGCTGAGCAGTAAGCCAACCACACATATTTATAGCAACCTGTAACCCAGTGAATTTAAATCTGTGCAGTCTTGCAGTAAATTTGCAGTTCATTTTTTGTGATGGTACGTTGAATATTGAAGCTGTGTGGTATCACTCAGGTTCCAGATCGACCTCGGCTGTGACTCGGACGACTTGGCGCTGCATTTCAACCCCCGTTTCCATGACGACACTGATGGAGCTGTTCTTGTGTGCAACTCAAAGACTGATGGCTGTTGGGGTGATGAAAAACGTGAAATACACAACCCCCTGCAGAGGGGTGCTGACGTGAAGGTGAGGGAACCAGGAGAAGATGTGTGTAAACTGTAGGAGAACAAGAGTGTTAAGAACAGACTGAAGTATATTCAAAACACCCGGAACTTTGAGCCTACACTATCACTTGCTGCTGATATTTAACCATGCGGATAGTTTTGGTTGTGTTTGCTCTTTTTCTTCATGAGGACCTCTTCTATATCTCAGATTGTGCTGAAGCTGGTGGGAGACGTGTTTGAGGTGGAGCTCCCTGATGGACAGGAAGTCCGGTTTCCCAACCGTGTTGGTATGGACGTCATCAGCTACATCAGAATCAGAGGAGACATCAAACTGACCTGCTTCAAGATCTGCTGAGACACAACAAAGCTGGACCTAATGTGTGTAACAGATTCTACAATACATGGAAAATTCATCTTTGATTGAAAATGTCTGGAGGTGAAAAAATAAATTTAACAAGTTTAAATTAAAATGATCTTGGTTTGTTTTTTAGATTCCATTCTTTCATGGTTTTGAAATATATTAGGTGCAAGAAATGCATCATTTCATTTTATTACATGCCGAAAAAAACATTGTGAAATGACAATAGAGGCATGCTTAGTTTCAAGTATTCAGAAGAATTCTTCTAAAGTTGATATAATTTTCCTGCTGTAGTTAATCTGGAATATTCAGCTGTACAAACATGATTCTTCATAAATTATTGATAGGTCAGATGTAAGTGTAGCATAATGAAGGGATAAAAAGTAGACAGACATCATGCATAGGATTCGTTTAGAAAGCAACCACAGTGCAATTATTTAAAGATGATGAGTTGCTAAAAGTACATTAATCTCATTACGTTAACAAAATGTAAGAAAATACAGATAATTATGGAGCTTATTGGAGAACTTGAATAAATCTGGTAGATTGTAGTTCTGTTTGCTTCACTTAGATCTGATAAAATAAATTGTAGAATCCACAGATGAAAGGAGAGCTCTTCTTTTTAATGAAGGAGTACAAGATAGGAGTTATCAATTTCCATAATTGTCAATCAAAACAGTGACCTTACAATTAGTCATAAAACGTTTTTAAGGATATATAACTGAAAAAAACATTACATTACATTTAATGGCTGGAACTCAATGTTACATGTGATGCATTCAAGTACCATGGAGACAGAGTACTTCCTGTTTTTGTTTAGATCACATTCTGGTCTTTCACAGGCTGATGCTGTATCAACTGTGGTTTGATTCAACTGTTCACATGTGATCATTAAATCAGTGGCTGTGTTTTGTTTTAAATGATTTTACCGTGTGAACAATCACATGATCAGTTATAATTCTGCTGGTTCACTCACGGTTTGTACATTTCATCCAGACTTCGAATAGCTTCTTCTTTTGTGTGTGTTCTCCACTCACTGGGAATTTCACCTTTGTCATAAAATTAGTAGCCATAGTGTTCTTCCAGTTCTGTTTGGAATCGACACACAAACCACGTCCAGTATTTCAGTTTAGACTCATCAGGGGTAATTCTCCAGTTTTCATACCTCCCTCCAGCTGTTCTGTACATTTTATAAGGAACAGAACTTTCTTGTGTTTGTATTTTATTTTGTAAGCGTGAGGTGTGTGTTGGTTGTTAGCAGCTTCTTGTTTTTTTCACTTTGTGTGTGTTTTACTTTGAATCATGTGTAGTGCTCTTACTGGTTCCTGCTGTTTTCTATTTGTAATTATTGTTAGCGTATTCATGTGTATTTTACCTGTAACCAACCAATTCTCTTAAACAGTTAAGAGGTGTTTAATTTAAGCCTGAATTGCATCTCAGCTGTTTTATGTTTGCGTCCTCCGTTCCCCCAGCCGAGCTGGGGACATGACAACATTACAGCTAATCTTCTGCTTCATTCGGTCTTCCTCCTCCTCTTCGAGGCAACAATAAAACGTTTTCACACCAACATGCTGTTTATTCATGAATATATAAATTCATACAGACATTTTTTGAATCGTGAGCATGAATACACTTTTATTCCCAAAAGTAATTCAGTAGACAGTGAAGCAGAATTTGAATTTCAATATTAACACAAGAAATCAAACTCACTAATGTCTTTTTTTTACATTTAATGAACCTCCATAACAGTAAGGCTAGATATCAGAACAGCAGAAGATTAAAATGAGGCCATTACAATAAAACTACACATTATACTATGTCAGATTTCAGTATATGTTCATCATATATATGTTCATCATATATAACTGAAAAAAACATTACATTACATTTAATGGCAGTGGGTAACGTATTGCGTCACTTCCTGTTTCGACACTGTCCTGTTTGTTCACTTGGTGTGCGCTGTTGGTGCTACGGACTTTCTGCATTAGACGTATTGTGTTTGCTTTTATTGTGGTAATACACAAGCACCGTAGTGTTAGAGTTAAGTGCACCAGTTTCTGGGTTCCCTTCTCGTTTACCACTGTAGCGAAGCTTACCGTAACTTAGCGGTTAGCATTAGCGCTTAGCATGGCTTCTTCCACTCGCTCTGCATCTCCCTCTCCTGCTCACTGCACGGTGTGTGACATGTTTAGCTACTCCTCTGCCTCCTTTAGTGAGCGTGAGGTGTGCACAAAGTGTAGCTTATTCACAGTCTTGGAGGCGAGGCTAAGCGAGTTAGAGGGTCGGCTCCGCGTGTTAGATAATAGACCTGTAGCTAGCCAGCAGCAGTTAGCCTGTGCGGACCAGCCTGCCTTAGCTGATGTTAGCCGCACCCCGGCAGCCCCTGAGCAGCCGGGAAGTCAGAGAGGTTGGGTGGCGGTTCGAAGGAAGCGTAGCCCGAAACAAAGGCCCGTGGTTCACCACCAGCCGCTTGACATATCGAACCGTTTTTCCCCACTCGGCGACACACCCGCTGAGAAGCCGACCCTGGTTATTGGCGACTCTGTTTTGCGGCATGTAAAGCCGACACCAGCGGCTATAGTTAAGTGCATCCCGGGGGCCAGAGCGGGCGACATAGAGGGTAGCCTGAAGCTGCTGGCGAGAGATGAGCATAAATACAGTAGGATTATAATTCACGTCGGTGTTAATGACACCCGGCTTCGCCAGTCAGAGGTCACTAAAGTTAATATTGAGTCGGTGTGTAATTTAGCTAAAAACATGTCGGAGTCCATAGCGTTCTCTCGTCCCCTCCCAAATCTGACCAGTGATGACATGTTTAGCCGCATGTCCTCGCTCCGTCGCTGGCTGTCATGGTGGTGTCCAGAAAACAACGTGGCCTTTATAGATAACTGGGAAACTTTCTGGGGGAAACCTGGCCTTATTAGGAGAGACGGCATCCATCCCACCCAGGGTGGTGCAGCTCTGATTTCTAGCAACATAGCCAAGTTTATTAGACCAACCTGACAACCCAGGGTCGAGGCCAGGAGGCAGAGTCGCTGTCCTACACACCTCTCTGCTGCTTCTGGAGGACTGCCGCCCTCAGTTAGAAACACATTAAACACAAATACACATAGAAACACTAAGCTTAATAATGTTATTGAAGTGGTGACGGTCACACGTCCTCCCACAGTTCATCAAGCACACAAGTTAAGATATATTAATCATAATAACCTCATAAAAATACACACTAACACACACAAACACATAGAACAAGGTAACAGAACACTCAGGTGTGGATTGTTTAACATACGATCCCTACACTCTAAGTCGCTCTTAGTTAATGATCTAATTATTGATCATCACACTGATATACTTTGTCTCACTGAGACTTGGTTACAGGGTGAAGAATATGTTGCTTTAAATGAATCAACTCCGTCCTGTTATACTAACTGTCATGTTCCTAGAGTTACAGGTCGCGGAGGAGGAGTGGCAGCAATCTACCGCTCCAGTCTTCAGATGAATCCTAAACCTAAGTCTACTCATACTTTTGAGAGTCTCACTCTCAGCCTGTCTCACGGAAGCTGGAAGAAGTCAGAATTTGTTTTACTCGTCGTAGTGTATCGTCCACCTGCTGCTGCTTATTCAGAGTTCCTGCTGGAGTTTTCAGACTTCTTATCAAGTTTAGTGCTTAGCACAGATAAAGTCATTATAGTGGGTGACTTTAACATTCATATGGACGTCGACTCCGACAGTCTGAAGATTGCCTTCAACTCACTCTTGGATTCAGTTGGGTTCTCTCAGTTAGTAAATGAACCCACACACTGCCACAGTCACACCCTCGACCTGGTTCTCACCTACGGCCTGGAAGCGGAGAACCTGCTAGTGTGGTCTCAAAATCCTGTTCTTTCAGATCACTCACTTTGAAGCTGGATCCATACTCCGCGAGACAAAGACATTTTCCCCCCCTGCAGACGTTACGCCCACAAAATGACGTCATTTTTTGTCTCTGACCGCCCGCTGATCCGCACTTTTGTGCACAGGGCCCGGGCCGAACTTTGTCTTTCAAGGCTGTGCGGCAACCATGCTGTGATTGGTCGGAATTTATTGTGGGCGTGATGAAAGTGGAGAAGCGCAAGAGCCTCTCCAGGTATATAGGTAGGTGTAAACAGCGCTGATTCAACAGATTTAGATAAGACCATACCGGTTTTGCATGATGAGCAATAAAAGAAAGAAACAAAGGCAAGTCAGGGTGATTTGTCACCAATAACTCCAGACAGCCGTTCACACATACCAGATGGTGACTGTTATTACCATTCTATATACTCCTACATACCCGGGCATAATAGGCTCGTTAACAATGTCTGTATATCTTTGCTATTGTTACTTTTAATGTCGCATTTTCACAACTCATCGGACATCTCACGCTGTTGCAGGCTCCCTCTCTGTATAATGCCCTCTTGCCATGGCACAAGTCCTTGTGGTGTGTTAAAAAACTCAGTAAAGTCTTTCCTTATAGTTTAGTGGGCGGGCCGTATGAGGAGTTCTGCACACACGCGTCTCGCGGAGTATGGTACCTCAGTGCGGAAAAGACCTTTTTTTTGTATCTCTTACCACCCGTGGAGCGCGTTCTCCGCTCTTTGTCTCGCGGAGTATGGATCCAGCTTAACTCTTTCAGACCTACCAGCACCTAAGGAAAAGGTCTACTACAGCAGATGTCTGTCTGAAGACGCCGTAAAGCAGTTTAGGACAGCAATCCTACCAGTACTCCCCACAGTCCCAAGTACTGATGGGGGTACCAACTTAAATATTACTCCTGCAGAGCTGGACCGCTTTGTCAACAACACTGCAGACACACTACACTCAGTCTTAAACAGGATTGCTCCACTGAAGAAGAAGAAAACTACAAACCAGAAGAGGCTAGCTCCGTGGTACAACTCAAACATCCGATCACTGAAACGGATTACACGTAGGATGGAGAGGATGTGGCAGTCCTCTAAATCAGATGACTCCCGGAGGATCTGGAGAGACAGTCTGCTGACGTATAGGAAGGCCCTTCGTAAAGCCAGGACAGCCTACTATTCATCACTAATAGAAGAAAACAAGAACAACCCACGCTTTCTCTTTAACGCCGTGGCCAGACTGACAAAGAGCCACAGCTCTGTGGAGCCTCGCATTCCTGCAGCTCTTAGTAGTGAAGACTTCATGAGCTTCTTCACTGATAAAATCACCACTATTAGAGGACAAATCAACCAAAATCTCTCTGTGACCGCTGAGGATACACCGCCACTTCTGGAAACGGATCCTGATCTAACTCTGGACTGCTTCGTGCCCATCGGCCTCCCTGAGCTGACCACCAGCATCAGCAAGTCTAAATCTACTACCTGTCTTCTGGATCCGATCCCTTCACGGCTCCTCAAAGATGCTATTCCTCTGATCGGAGACTCTATATTAGGACAGATCAACTTGTCTCTGGAAACAGGATATGTACCACAGGCTTTTAAAACTGCTGTGATCATTCCGATACTTAAAAAACCTTCACTGGACCCGGACGTCCTAGGAAACTACAGACCGATCTCCAACCTCACCTTTATCTCCAAACTACTCGAAAGAGTTGTTGTAAGTCAGCTAAACGACCACCTGCGTAGGAACAGTCTGTTCGATGCTTTCCAGTCTGGATTCAGAGCCCATCACAGCACAGAAACAGCACTGCTTAAAGTCACCAATGACCTCCTCATGGCATCGGACCGGGGTCTCGTCTCTGTACTCGTTCTACTGGATCTCAGTGCTGCCTTCGACACCGTAGATCATCGCATCCTGCTACACAGATTGGAACACGAGATCAGGATTACAGGAACAGCACTGCGCTGGTTTAAATCATATTTATCTGACAGATTTCATTTTGTTCACACTAACGATGTGTCTTCCACAGGTACAAGGGTTAACCACGGTGTTCCACAGGGTTCTGTGCTCGGACCGATCCTGTTCACCCTCTACATGCTCCCTCTAGAAAACATCATCCAGAAGCACGGCATAAACTTTCATTGTTATGCTGATGATACCCAGCTGTATTTATCCATGAAGCCTGAAGAAACGGAGCCGCTAGTCAGACTACAGGCGTGTCTAAAGGACATAAAGGACTGGATGTCCTCCAACTTTTTACTATTAAACTCGGACAAGACTGAGGTCATTGTTTTTGGACCGAAACATCTCAGAACTAGTTTATCAGATAATACTTTCTCTCTGGATGGAATTACTCTGGCCTCCAGTACGACTGTGAGGAACCTTGGAGTTATCTTTGATCAAGACATGTCGTTTGTCTCTCATATTAAGCAGGTCTCCAAGACCGCTTTCTTTCACCTGCGTAATATTACTAAGATCAGGAGCATCCTCTCTCAGAGTGATGCTGAAAAGCTCATCCATGCTTTTGTCACTTCAAGACTGGACTACTGCAACTCTTTATTGTCAGGATGTCCACATTACTCCATCAACAGTCTGCAGCTGATCCAGAACGCAGCAGCTAGAGTTCTGACAGGAAGCAGCCAAAGGGATCACATCTATCAGAATGTGTTGAATGATAACATTCTTCAGACATGTTAACTTTCATTGTTTACATCACGGCTGAATCAGAACAATGAAGAATAAAACAAGCTGATTAAATGAGGTCAATATAACACAGGTCAAATACAACAAGATATTATCTGATAATGTGTTTTTATTGTGTTTATCATGTTTCAACTTAAAATAGATTTAACAGATATTTGATTTTATAACATAAGGAACCTTCTATTAATAGGATAAAATGAAACAGAAATTACATGTCTGACATCACATATCTTAAAACAGTCCACATAGGATTCTTAGTAATTGTTAAATTATATTCCCTGAAAATACTTTGGTTTAGTAAAAAAAAAAAAAAACTAAGAAAAATCACTTCTGGTCGTTTTTGAAATTCTCACTGACAAACTTCACTCATTGATACTCTGACTCAGTGAACAAATGTTTTCTGATGTCAGACTGATCAACTGTGGTTTGATTCAACTGTTCAAATATGATCAATAAATCAGTGGCTGTGTATTGTTTTGTTTTTTTCATTTTTATCTTAATGTATGACGACATGATCAATCAGTTATAATTGTGCTGGTTCACTCACAGTTTGTACATTTCATCCAGACTTTGAATAGCTTCTTCTTTTGTGTGTTTTCTCCACTCACTGGGAATTTCACCTTTGTCATAAAATTTGTGGTCATAGAATTCTTCCAGTTCTGTTTGGAATCGACACACAAACCACGTCCAGTATTTCAGTTTAGACTCATCAGGGGTAATTCTCCAGTTTTCATACCCTCCCTCCAGCTGTTCTGTACATTTTATAACGAACAGTGTGTTCTGAATCAGGCTCAGGGTAAAAACTTCTATCACTTGCAACTTTTGTTGTGCAGAAATCTACACTCATTATATCTGTGTGTCTGTAGTACCAACCTCTGACTGAACCAGATCGATGAAAGGGGACACTGTGGTCTTCAGGACTGTGATCTTTCAGGGTGTTGGTGCGAACAGCTGCACAGAATGGACATGTTTCCCAGCAGCAGTTACACAGCTGATCAATGAGGATTTGATCAGGACTCTGCCTGAAATCCTTCAGTTTAGTCAGTGAGAGGTGGCTCACCTCCTCCATGATGGGTTTAAGACCTTTCTCTATCTGCTCTTTAAGGAAGTCAAACTTTTCGATGTCTCTGAAGTTCTGACAACTGATGGTACCAAGAGTCAGATTTTCTTTCAGCAAAGTGGAAAATTCTTCCACCCACATGTCTGTGCCTCCTTTCTGGGTTTTGACTTTTTCTGTTGCAGTAAATAAAGCTCTGCTGATGACGTTTTTGATGTCATCAACATTCTTCTTGAGTATATCCAGAACTTTACCTTTGATTTCTCTGAGGATGTATTTCTTCACCTCTTCTTTTATGAAGGTCTCCACATAATTCTTTGGATGTTGGATGTAGGAGATAAAGGTTTTAAAATCCTCTTTCTCTGCGAGTGACTTCAACACATGTTTCTCCAAGTCCAACCTGTTCCCACTGAATGCTGGGAAACTGCACTTCATCTCTCCAGCCACATCAATTGCAGTCTTGTTACAGACAGCTTCAATGCTGGAAACTCTCAGTTTCTCACAGATCATTTCTCCAAACACGACAGCAGAGGAGTTTCCTTTGCAGAAGCTTCTGGAGATGTTGTAATATTCTGTTTTCTTGCTGTTCAAGTAAGTGAGAGCATCGTTGTTATTTTTGTATGTCCTGTGAGACTGTGAGAGGAAACTCTCTGCTCTGTCAAAAACATACATGATGAGATCAACTCTAAACTCTGTCACTTTCTCTTGAACATGTTTGGCCACTTCCTTTAAGTAAGATGGACTGTAACCTCTTGTTGCTACAGGCTTGGTCTTAATCACAGAAAGGGACTGTTGCTCCACATCATTTATGAGAGATCTGATCTGTTTTTGGTCCTCAAACTGTAAAGATCTCTTTGAGCTAAACACTGTTTGTACAACTCTGACTGCAGCTTTGACCACATTTGTGTCTTGGTGTTTTCTGTGGATTATGTAACCAGAGTAATCTCTAACCTCTGATATCAGAAATACTTTATTGATCCCTGGGGGGAAATTGTTTTCGTTCCAGCTGCTCCATGTATACTCAAAAAGACAGAAATACTAATAAGGTAAAGTAGTGAGCGTAAAAAATAAAAATAAAAAATATATCTTTGTGTATCTACCACTGATTTTGGATTCATATATGAGAGACCATTCTATACCATGCCTTTGAAGGGTCAACATCTGGTCTTCTTTCAAGTTGTTGTCACTGATGGGTTTTGTATTTCCAGTTAGTTCAGTGACCCATTGACTCCAAACAGAGTCAAAGTGCTTTTTCAGCTCCTCTTCATCTGTTGCTTTGTCTTTTAACTGGTGAGCGAGCTCTTTGCTTTTTTTGCAGCAGTTTGTTCTCAAACTCTGTTTTCTTCTCATCCATCTTTTTTCGAGCATTTTTCTGCTCGATAACTTCATCCAGTTTTCTTTTCACTTCTTTCACCTGTTCTTCATGAAACTCCTTAATTTGGGTTTCAAATCGGCCTCGCCACTGAACCAAGATTTCTTTGTCACTGTTCTCCTCAAAGTACTTTTTCATGTCTGTTTTGATGTTTTCATATGTTTCTCTCATTTCTTGATAAAGGTCACTGAGATTAACCCTCTTTTGTTTTCCATTTTCAATGCTGGTATGATGCTGGTTTTCAACAGTCAGCATGTGGCTCCTCAGGGTCCAGGTCCAGTTTCCATACTGGACCTCCAGTTTTCTGTATGTTACAATTTCCAGTGTGTTTTTGAAGCTGAAAACAAAGTGTTCATTCATCAGGGCGTTCCACAGGTCCTGGATTTTGCTTTTGAAATGTGAGAGATGGATTCCATCAGACTGTGAAGCCTTAGACAGGATGATGTTCTTCAGTTCTTGGACACTCTCACTGTAACCTGGATTTGGAGGTGCCATCGGTGGACTTCCCTCCCATAACTGAGCAAAGTATTTAACGTCTGTTTGCACATCAAATTTAATGATGTCACTGAAGCACTCTGCATCACAGGCCTCCTCTTTTGCTGCGAGTTTAGCCATCTGGTCCAGTTTTTCCTGCAGCTGTCTCCTTCCATCTATGTTTTTCTCTGCAGCTGTGATATCTGTCACATTCTGGTGAACAAACACACAACTTGGAGAAAGTTTCACTTTCTTCATCCTCATGAAAGCCTGAACGACAACCTGCAGAACATCCTGCATCTCAGCTGGATTCTTACCAAAGATGTTGATCAGCGTCAAGTTTGCCAGACCAACAACAAATGTTGCCAGTTCATTGTCGTGGTGTAGAGTGGTGTTACCTGCCAACTCCAGAGCACGCAGCCCTTCAGTGTCCACCACTAGAATGTAGTCAAACTTGAAGTTTTTCTTGGTTTCTTCTGAGACTTTGACCAGCTGCATGAAGGCCCCTCTGGTGCACCTGCCAGCACTCACTGCAAACTGCAGACCAAACATGGCATTCAGCATGGTTGACTTTCCACTGCTTTGTACACCCAAAACTGACAACACAAAAACTCTCTGGTCTCCCAGTTTCGTGATGACTTCATCTAACAGACTAGAGATCCATGTTAAAGGAACGTGGCCTGCATCGCCATCCATCAGCTCCATCATGTGTCCTGATATCATCAGATCTGCAGCCAGATCAGGGTATTTAGACCAGTCAGGTTGTCTGCTGGTTGTTTGTCTCCCCTCAGATATATGGGCTTCAAAGATCTGTCCCATTTCTCTAAAGATGTGCTCCAAGCCAAAGGTGGTCGGCTGCAGTTCCTTTTGTTTATTCATGAACTCATCAGATTTGTCATGTTTGTTCTTCAGATTCAAGACTGGAGACCGGGTTTTATTATAGCTTTGTAGAATTGAAGAGAGATTATCTGTGGAGAGATCATCTATGAAGATCTGAGTCCATTTCAGGAAGTACTCTTTCTCCTCTGATGACAAAGACAAGAGACTTTCAGTGAATGACTTCATCAGTTTACTACAGCAAGCAGTGCGTTGGTTTTGACGGATTTGTTTCAGTTCTTCTTGCTTCTGACTTTTTTCTTTCTTAATCGTTCCTCTGAGGTGATACAGTTCTTTCTTTATTCTGCTCCACTCATGCCACAGTTGGCCTTGACAGAGGAGAAAGAAGTCTTTGATCTTTGAAATATCCTTCCCTTGAAGCAACTTTAATATTTTCATTGCAGCCTCTTTCCCTTTTTGGCAGACTGAGTCATTTTCATCCACTCTAATTCCAGAGACATCTGCCATAGATTCAAGCTGGAAGGATGAATGTGGTCCAGACAAAATCTTTCTAAGAATTCCTTTCAGTTTTCCAGATATATCTGGTTGGGTTCTTTCTCTCAAACCCATTTTGTATTTTCCTGGTTTGACCTGAACTGCATCACAGTCATCACCAGCAATAAGAATGATGAGTGGCTTTGTGGATTTGAAAAGTTTTGTGATGACTGCAGCACTTCTGTGGCTTTTTTCCAGAGTTGGTACAAGAACAACATTAACTGAAGATTTTTCAGTCAGTATTTCTCGCTGTTTTTCATTCAGCAGAGCATCTCCATGAAGATTACAGAAGGCAGTGCAGTCAGTGAAGGAATCATCAGGTTTTCCAGCAGGGCAGTACCAGGCGATCTCTGCTACACCATCCATCAGGTGATGAGTTTTGGTGCTACCTGGGCAGTTTCTGTGGAAGAAGGTGCTGTGACGGTCGTTGATCAAGGAGTTCATGAGCTGAGATTTAGACATAGACGGTGAACCCAGATGGAAACATGACACCATGGGTGTCTGAGCTTTGTAGATGGGCATACTCTTCATGGTGACAGATTTTGGATCATCTTGGATGTGCCTTATCTTCCATGTTTTCATGATCTGTCTGAATGTCCACAGAGGACATGTGAGTTCCTTTGTGAGTGGGTCAGGAACAACAAGAGGTAAGGCATACTGACACTGTGAGAGTTTTGTGATCATTTGCTGCTTCAGGAAGCTGTCTGAGCAGTGAAATACTGCCATTTGAACATCCAGTGGATGCACAAGATTCAGTTCAAATTGATCAGAGGCTTCAGTGGTGCTAAACAGAGCATCAAAGTCATCTGTGTCATCACTGTCAGACTCTGAATAAGACTGTGAGATACATGCATCAGGACTTTCTCTTCTTACAGGAATATATCTGGCTCTGTAGTCTAACCCCATTAACCTGTGAAGAAAAGTGTGAGCTATGTCCTTCTCAGATGTATCATGACTCTGTTTCATAGGTGGAGTAATTTTAAGAAAGTCTGCTGGTGACATCTTCTGTTGATATTGTTCTTGAAGATGAAGTATGCCGAGCAGAGTTTCCATTTTTCTTTGACGGTCTGTCTTTCCGTTGTTCTCAGGTTTAAAATATATAAGATATTCCTTTGAGCTGCTGAGGTTTTCCTGGCTTTGACAAACCGAACGATCCATATTGAAGGTACCTGCAGAACAGCAAAGATTTCCCATATCACCAAATAACATACACTCAACAAAAATATAAATGCAACACTTTTGTTTTTGCTCCCATGTTTCATGAGATGGACTTGAAGATCTAAACTTCATTCCAGATACACAATATTACCATTCCTCTCAAACATTGTTCACAAATCTGTCTAAATGTGTGATAGTGAGCACTTCTGCTTTGCTGAGATAATCCATCCCACCTCACAGGTGTGCCACATCAAGATGCTGATCTGACATCATGATTAGTGCACAGGTGTACCTCAAACTGCCCACAATAAAAGGCCACCCTGAAATGTGCATTTTGTTTCTGCTTTATTGGCGGTCTGGGGACACAATAAAGCAGAAACAAAATGCACATTTCAGGGTGGCGGTCTGGGGACACAATAAAGCAGAAACAAAATGCACATTTCAGGGTGGCCTTTTATTGTGGGCAGTTTAAGGTACACCTGTGCACTAATCATGATGTCAGATCAGCATCTTGATGTGGCACACCTGTGAGGTGGGATGGATTATCTCAGCAAAGCAGAAGTGCTCACTATCACACATTTAGACAGATTTGTGAACAATGTTTGAGAGGAATGGTAATATTGTGTATCTGGAATGAAGTTTAGATCTTCAAGTCCATCTCATGAAACATGGGAGCAAAAACAAAAGTGTTGCGTTTATATTTTTGTTGAGTGTATGAATGTGCAGTATGGAAAAAGTACAGTACCTTTCATATAAGATGGATAACAATCTATGGAATAATATGGTATGAAATATAAGTGTAAATTCATTAGCTATACCACATCTTAATGAAGGGTTCTTCTAGTTGGTTCATCTTAACCAACTTCTTTCTGCAAAGAGTCTCAAAGTCTGCAGAAACTATTACTGGCTGCCTTCGCCCTCTCTGGACGAACTGACACCTCAGTAAAGAACATCATGGGCTCATCTGACCTGGGCCACCACCTCTTTGAGTGCACCATCAAACTCAACACAGTTTTCTTACAGCCATTACCACGTTAAACAAACGTAGTCTAATGTTTCCATCTGTACACATTGCTCTACTCAAAGAATTCTGACAGGAAATTACCTGTGTGCACCTACAGTTTTATCTTTTTATGGTATTTAAGTTGTGTTGTGTCTGAAATGCCCTATGTATAGATGCACAGACAGCTAAGGTAATTTTGTTGTGCGCATCATGCTATGAATGCTTCTTATTGTTATGCGTTTTTATGTACGCACCAATCACTAAGGCAAATTCCTATAATTTTACTATAAATTAGTAATGCGAAACCTCTTTACTTACATGGCAATAAACACGAGTCTGATTCTGACAGCTTCTGATTTATGGTCGTCATGTGGAATGGTTTTCAGTTACCAGGTGAGCTTTATAAAAAGTGTTTAGATTTAGAAAATATACAAAAATACCACCTGCAGGACCGGTCTCTCCATAACCAAGCCACTACTTCTCATCTCATTTCAGAACATTAAGGACATCAATATAGACAGGCTCTTCTCCAGTATTGACAGTATTGTTGTCATCTTGAGCCTCTCTATAAAAACTGCCTTAATGAAGGTAAGACCAAGTCATTGTTCTCTCTCCTCAACAAAATTCTCCAACCTAGATTCCCCACCCCCACATCTGTACTCAACTGACACCTTAATGTTGTTTTTCAATGATAAAAATCACAAAATCCATCAATCCTAAATATTTCACCTCTCTGCTCCTCTTCTTCTGTAACTTCAATATCCTCTGCCCCATTTCTAATCTACTCTTTATCGCCAAACTACTTGAGACAATAGTTGCCAACTAAACTTCCATCTAATTCAAACTAGCCTCTAAGAATAATTCCAGTCCATTTTCTGGCCCTGCATTAATACAGAACCTGTGACCTCCTCCTGGCAGCTGACTGTTCACTGACTAGCCTCATCCTCCTTGACCTGAATGCGGTCTTTGACACCAATTTTACAACCCACCTCTGGCCCTCCTCAGTCACTTCAGGTGTGCCCCATGTAGGGCTCTGTCTTTGGGCCCCTCCTCTTCATCACATACATCCTTCACTTTGGCAATATTTTCTGTCAATACAATATTCGTCTCAACCTGTGTAGCAAACCAAATTCCACTTGCCCACCTGTCCTGTCTCACTAGCGGCCTATCTAAAATAAAGTCATGGTTCACCTCACACTTTCTAAAGTTAAACAGTGATAAAACATAAATCCTCCTTATTAACTCATTGTCATTTCAATCCCATGTTGATACTATTATCTGGTCTACATATTTGTATGTATACTCAATATTAATCATCTATTATTAAAAACACTGCAGAGAATTGTAGCATTAATACAAAAGAACATAT
Source organism: Parambassis ranga (assembly GCF_900634625.1). Lineage (NCBI taxonomy): Eukaryota > Metazoa > Chordata > Actinopteri > Ambassidae > Parambassis > Parambassis ranga. The sequence continues at coordinate 15,000,756 of NC_041029.1, forward strand.
ATTTTGTATTTTTTGGTTTGTATTTCATATTTTTTAGCTTTGTCCATTTTAATATAAGAAACATTTAAAGTACTCTAGAAAATGTTGATGAATATTCTGTCATCCAGGTCATAATAATACGTAGAGAAGATTGAAGCAAGGCATCTGGACTTGTAGAGTTTTCTTGAAGAGTTTTCTTTTGCTGCTCATCCAAGCAGCTTAATCAGTCTAAAGCTGGATCCATACTCCGCGAGACAAAGACATTTTCCCCCCCTGCAGACGTTACGCCCACAAAATGACGTCATTTTTTGTCTCTGACCGCCCGCTGATCCGCACTTTTGTGCACAGGGTCCGGGCCGAACTTTGTCTTTCAAGGCTGTGCGGCAACCATGCTGTGATTGGTCGGAATTTATTGTGGGCGTGATGAAAGTGGAGAAGCGCAAGAGCCTCTCCAGGTATATAGGTAGGTGTATAAACAGCGCTGATTCAACAGATTTAGATAAGACCATACTGGTTTGCATGATGAGCAATAAAAGAAAGAAAGAAAGGCAAGTCAGGGTGATTTGTCACCAATAACTCCAGACAGCCATTCACACATACCAGATGGTGACTGTTATTACCATTCTATATACTCCTACATACCCGGGCATAATAGGCTCGTTAACAATGTCTGTATATCTTTGCTATTGTTACTTTTAATGTCGCATCTTCACAGCTCATCACCGGACAGTTTGAAGTATCGCAGGCACATTGGAACACAGTAGATGTGCAAATGTGGTCATAAAGGCACAAACACTGAATCTTTGCTATTGTTACTTTTAATGTCGCATTTTCACAACTCATCGCCGGACATCTCACGCTGTTGCAGGCACCCTCTCTGTATAATGCCCTCTTGCCATGGCACAAGTCCTTGTGGTGTGTAAAAAAACTCAGTAAAGTCTTTCCTTATAGTTTAGTGGGCGGGCCGTATGAGGAGTTCTGCACACACGCGTCTCGCGGAGTATGGTACCTCAGTGCGGAAAAGACCTTTTTTTTTTATCTCTTACCACCCGTGGAGCGCGTTCTCCGCTCTTTGTCTCGCGGAGTATGGATCCAGCTTAACTCTTGGTGGGGAAAATGGTTTATATGTGGTGGAAGACCTCAGTGGGTGGGTCTGTAACAAACTGACAAACAATGGCACCAATTGCCTCATACTTACCTGTGTTGGTCTGACTTACTGTGTCTGGTGTGGCTAACGACTATGAAACTGCCGGAGGGGGACTGGTTGACAGCCCTTTGTTCTTACTGTGAGTATGTGCAAACTTCCTGGGAATGGATGGAATCACTGCATTGTATGTGGTAGAAAGATGATGTCTGAGGCCACCACCTCTGTTAAGGGAAGGTTTTTCCAGCTTAACATAGATGGCTTCCTTGACTCCTCTTTAAAACCACCTTTCCTCCCTGTCTAAAATGTGAACATTGTTGTCCTTAGAGTGTCCTTTCTCTTTGAGGTGGAGGGGAACAGCTGTGTCTTGTCCTGAGGAGGTGGCTCTCCTGTGCTGAGCCATTCTTCTGTGGAGTGGTTGTTTAGTTTCTCCAATGTACAGATCGGAGCATTCCTCACTGCACTGGACTGCAGATATCATATTGCTGTGTTTCTCCCTGGTTGGCTGAGCAGTGAAGTATCTTCAAGAAAACTCTAAAAGTCCAGATGCCTTGCTTCAACCTTCTGAATACTCTAGAAACTGAAAAGTCAAATCCATAGAGCTGAATTTAAACTGCAGTAGGACCCACCTGTCCTGCTGCTTTTCTCTTTGTGGGATTTGTGGTCCAGGTCTTCCTGCTGCTCTTCAATGCAGGGTGTCCGCGGGGTCTTAAAAAGTATTAAAAGTTGATAAATCAATTGTGGGAAAATTAAGGCCCCTAAAAAGTATTGAAACATCTTAATCACCATTTCATGAGGTATTAAATTTTATTGTTATCCAAGCTTTGACTCCAAAAGCGTGACGGTGGCGTACTCGTCGCCTTGGGGCCACACAATCACGGGTCACCTGGTAGTGAATGTTTTCTTGCACACTTTGCAAGAAAACAATAAGCGTAGCATCGATGGGAATAAATGCAGTAAAGGTATGCAAAGTAGATGATTTAAAGATGTGAAAGTTCAGACTAAGTAATCTGCAGCATTAATTAATGGTGTCTTTCTAACTGTTGTGATAAGACATGCAATTTTACTGTCATCATATCACTATTGAGAGAAATCTTGTTTTTCTCAAATTCCAAAATATATCTAATTATATAGGTTTATATAATGATGTATTTCAGTATGGTTAGTATAATTATACTTTTGTGATAACTGTTGAAGGATCTTTATTCTTCTTATTTAGGCTACATGCAGGTGTTAGACTTTTATAAAATTATCTTAATTATGTTATTTCACCTACATGATTCACAAAGACCTGTGGCTGGCACGAGGAGCATCGCTGACATGATTGTGAAGGTATAATTAAATTAAAAGTTATACAGTTCTGCACTTTTGTTTGCAGCTTGATTTACTTAAAACATTTTTCTTGTGTATTATTATTCTGCTAACCACAATCAACTAATTAAGGCAAAAAAGAATTATTCTATGATAATTAAATTTAAAGTAAAAGTATTGGTATTGGTATATCGGCGATACTGGCCCTGTATTTACTTGGTATGAGATCAATACTGAAATTTTCACTATCACCTACCCCTACTGCAGGCCTCTCAAGTCTGACGCATTGAGAGTGAGACAGGAATTTCAACAGGTTCACAAATACACAAGTCAAAGGTGACCTATTAGTGACCTATCAACCAATCAGAAAATAGAATTCAAATTCAAGTACTTTCAAGGACCATTTTTCTAGAATTTTAAGCACCTAGCAGCAATGGTACATTACACAATCTGATTTGACACTTTTTATTGGATCAAGAGATGGTATAACGCCATAAACAGCAAGAAGTGCTTTGCAATGTCACTGTCTGGAAACATGGTCCCCTCTGTTGTCACATGATTTGTAGTAATACTGGTGGCTTACAACTTTTGTTGTTCGACATTTTCGTGCTTTAAGTATCAGATTAGACCTGGTTTTATGGTGCTGCTGGTCTTCCTGGTCTTCCTGGTTGTCAGATGTGGATTAGAGGGGCAACTCCACTGGCTGCTTCTACCATCACACTGTCACTGTCTACATAGTCCCTGATGTGTATGTTTCTGTGCTGTTTAGTGAAGTAATAATTGCTGGAAATAATTGTGTACATCAGGACTTGGATTCCCATTAGTTCTTGATGCCCCTTTTCTAAACAACATCAAAAATAGAAGGGAAATGTTTTTTTTTTTTTTTAAATATCAATAATATCATCAAGAAAGATGCTAAATATGTCAAGGGGTGGCTCGGATGAGAGGAAGTCAACATTTCAAAATAAGAACTAACTAATAATTAATAACTAACAAATAGTGGAGACCTGACAAAAAACATGCATGTCAAGTAGATGTTATTACTGACTGCTGTTTTTAATCTCTATGATATTAACATGAAATGAAAGCCAAGTAAGATCTAATTTCTCCCTTAAGACTGACCACAGAAGCTGTCTAACAGTCTTCAATAGAACAACTGCTATTTTTCTCCCTACATTAGTTTGATCTTATCATTGGAAATAATTCATATGTATTTAAATGTGTGTATGTAACAGCTATGTAACATCAGTTTTTTACATAAAGCCTCCAATACACTGTGCGATTTTGGGGAAGTCTGTGTTTAACACCAACTCACACAGTATGAATAAAACGCATGTAATGTCAAGTCAAAGCTCACGATGTGCTCACACTGTACGGTGTGATGATCAGCTGTGACATCACTGCTCACTCTACTCACACTACTTCAGGTGCTCAGGTTGATCACGCTGAACCTGAAATTAATAGGGCTGTAATCTCCTGGTCGACTGGTTGATTTATTGGTCGACACGTTCTGGCTCAACCAAAATTCTGATTGTTCGACTTTTTGTAGCGTAATTTAGACTACAGACAGATAGATTGAAGAGTACCCGGCTGGTGGTTTTCTGAATATTTACAGACTCAGAAACTCCTTTGTCCCCTGATCCATCAAACTCTCTGCTTTTGGCTGTTACAACACACATGCAATAATTTATATGTGCAATAATCCATCTGTACTATCTATGCTGGTGTGCAATGTTTGTACATAATTCCTCTTATCTTTTATTTTTTACTGTACTATATTCTACTTTATTTTATTTAACTCTTGCTCGGTGTTGTATTGCTGCTGGTACACAAATTTCCCTGAGGGACCTTCCCAAAGGGATTTCTATTCTATTCTATTCTATTCTATTCTATTCTATGTTGTCTAGTTGTGCATTGGGCTAATGTTATTATAAATTTTGAATTTCACTAAGTTGCTAACTTTATGGTTAATTAGGTTAAACTGGCTGAGCTTAACTGAGCTTCCCCTATTTTTTAAGCAATGACAGCATTCTACATGGTGCCTCAAGTATTTAGCTCTACAGCTGTTAGCATGAAATAATTAGCATTATTGTGTGTGATTTTCAACTACTTGCCTTTCACTAAGTGGAGAAAGCAGATTGTCTCTTGTGGACAGCTGCAGCAGCTCCTTTCAACAGACTTTGAAGGATGTTTTGGGGGGATTTAGTCCTTGTTTGATCTGTAGTTTATAATGTGTATTTGCTAGCCAACTCATATTCAAACAGGAGCATTCATGTAGGTACACTGAGGGCGGTGTTTTTGGTGGAGGGGGCGGCGTCACACATGGCTGATGTCAGCCACGCAAAGGCCAAGAGAGCGGGTTCAGGCCCTTGGACTCATTTTAGTGGTTCTATTTCATTTTCTGAAATGCAAACTATTAGATAGTTACTACCGGTAAGTTAGATAGCGGGTTGACTAATACTGTTCCACTTTCAAGCATTTTTAAGCACTTTGTGCAAAATTCAAACACTTTTCCACCTTAAAAAACCCAACATTAAAATTCAAGCATTATAAAGGATTTCAAGCACCCGTAGGAACCCTGAAATTCAGACAGTTCAGTTCTAAGACATTAGGAGGATTCTCTGTAGTAGCACTGAGAAGAAGTACTGTAGAATATAGATCTGTTTGTAAGATGATGACTGATAATGGTGAAAGAATCTTTGCATTACCTTGGTGTCAGCTGTGCTCTCCTTCAACCGGACTGAAGGTCATGTAACAGAAATCAAAATAATATTTAATATACAACACAATATTTGGTAGACAAACTATTGTTATTTCCACAAACATTATCGTCAGTTACCTTTTTCCATTTGTCAGATTTGGTTTCAGGTTTCTCCCCCTCCAGCTGCTGTGGTGTCACTGCCTCTCTCTTCCATCTTATCTGATCCTGATCTTTACAATTATAGAACATTTAATGTACACAACACACTGCTGAATATGCTACATGAAAAACATGTTTTGACAAGCAACATGAATAATTTTGTATTATGAATTAACACACAGAAATGTTTACAAATTTGTCTTTGTCTTGTCTGTCCAGTATGATCTCAGGACACACAACAGTCAGTAACTTCATGGCTATGTTGGAAACATGCTGGATGTATTTGTGTACACCTGACATTAAATACAATTGAGGCTTAACAGGGTATTTGACCAAATACACAAATTCAAGGAACAAGCAGAGAAAATGTCAAGGCTGTCCAGACATTCCACACTTTGACAATGAATACCATAGACGTAAAAGAGCAGTTCCTAAACAACAGGCTGACTGTAGTAAGACTGAGAGACTTTTGTTCCTTTTTAGAAGGAACAGAACATGAGCATACAACTGTTAACAAGAAGCCAACAGATTGGATTAGAGGGACATGCTGTTTCTTGTATGTTACAACTGTGTGCAGTTATCAACAAACATCTTCTAACAGGCTATCATGACACCTTACTGTCTCTGGAATATCTAGCTGGTGTTTAAATACCTGTCATGCTCCATACTGAGTCATGTTTACCCTCTGCAATTATGTGAGTGAAGTTTCCTTTTAATTCCATTGAGATTAATTCTGACTGTATACGTCTTTGTACAGTGGAGCATTCCTGCCTGCAGAGTTGTAAAGGAAGCTTACAGACTTTTAAGAGATTTAATAACATCTAGACATGCCCTGCTGCCTTTTTGTTTATTTTTACTTCATTTATATAAGGTTGTCATAACTCTACTCTGCAGCCTGCAAAGCTCTTTGTCTGCGATGTTCAAAGATTTTGTCAGTCTGCTCTTAAGAAATCATGCCTGTTTCACACGGTGTGGCTGAGGCACCTCCGCCATTTTGACCCTTCACCATAACACAGGAAGTCTCACACATACGTCACCCAATGTGAATGAAACTTGTCTGTCTGAACAGATTAATATGTTAATATGATGATACAGTCATCCTAGTGGGAGGAGGACATCTTTGGACATATCTGTAATGCTGTACTTCTCTGAGGGCAGATGAAGGACAAACACACACACACGGACACAGGTTGAAGACGATTTGCTGCTGAACGTCAGCAGAAACAGTTTAGTGAAGATGTTTGAAGCACGGGAGCAGGATTATGTTGCTATTCGGGATTTTACGGTTTTGCTTGTTTACCTGAAAGAGTGATGATGACAAACCGGTAATGTTCAGAGAGGTGGGCGCGTACCTGCTCATAACACGAAAAAGTGTCTTACCTCCTCTAACAGAATGAAAAGGTTCTAATAGCTGAATATCAGCTTTAGAAAGAGAGGAGACACAGGAGAACTAGGGGTGGACGAATAGATCTAAATATCGATAGTATCGATACCAAAGTTAGGATCAGTAATTACTCGATACTAGCGTGATGAGATCGATATTTCTTTGGAAGTTTCTCTTCATACCTTCAGCAACTTTACTCGTATTTACTCGCGGTGCACAGCGCTCCTCTGTCACTCTGCTCAGTGCGCAGGCGCACTCTGCCCTTCCCCCTCCTTCTCCACTCTGCCTGAGCAGACGGAGCTCCTTAAGAGGAAGAGAGGAAGAGGAGTGCTGTTTGGAGTTATTTCACAGCGACAGACGTAGAAGAAGAAACTGCTACTGTGAGGTGTGCAGGAAAGCGACCTGCCACTGTGGAAACACAACTGGTTTCACAAACATAAAGCAGCAGAGCCCAAAGACCTCGAGCTGCAGAGTAAACAGAGGGAGGAGGAAGAGGCAGATCCCCAGACACGAAGCACAGACAGAGGTGACTAACAGAGGCTTTACTGCAAGAACATGAATATCCAGATAGAGGGTTTAAAGAAGTGAAGAAGTTCAGACTGAGTAATCTGCAGCATGAATTAATGGTGTCTTTGTGAGTGCAGTGATAAGACATGCAGTTTTAGCAGAATGACTCAACTGTCATCACCAGCTGAAATAAATCATGTTTTTCTCAAATTCCAAAATATGTCTAATAATATAATTATATAGGTTTATATAATGATATGTATTTCAGTATGGTTAATATAATTATGCTTTTGTGATAACTGTTGAAGGATCTTTATTCTTCAAAAAAAGAATTATTCTATGATCATGAAATTTCAAAGTAAAAGTATCGGTATTGGTATCGGCGATACTGGCCCTGTATTTACTTGGTATCGGATCGATACTGAAATTTTCAGTAGGTCCATCGCCCACCCGTAAGGAGAACCTGAGGCACAGAGTGGAGGAGGAGAGGATGAAGACAATACTGTACAATAGAAATGTGTTAAAGAAAACAACATATAAATCTGTATCACAAATATTAAAGATGTATATACTTTTTATATTTTTTTAATACACGGGGCAGATAAGTGAAGAGTGACAGCCAGAGAGAGAGAGAGAGAAAATATAGAAATAAGGAACACTATACTAACTGGAAACTTCAGTATGGATTTCTGACATGCAGACTTGTTGACTAGTTTGCTCATAATTTCAGTTGTGTTCATTGAACATGGTCCAAATTCATTTTAAGATGACATGTGATCATTTAGCCTGTTCATATTTCCTGTAATGGAGATCAATTTTTGGACCTCAGTATGTCTAAAACTCTGGCTACGGCCCTGCTAGGCCTGTCAGATAAACAGGTGTAACTGCAGATGATAAGAGAAGGTGAAGACACACAAACAAGAAACAAGCAAAATACAGTGTTAACTGTGATGTGGTGCAACTAACTTTTGTGCTGGTGCACCTAAGCAGAAAAATTAGATGCACCAGTGCAAAAAGTTAGTCTAGAGCCCTGATCAATCTCTCTTTTTTTTAAAATGATTTTGGTCTCTCCCCTCACTATTCAACATTGTTGTTAGTTACTACTTATTGTCCAAATCCCTATCAGGTGTATGTATGTAGCCTTAGAAAGGTATCAAGCATCTTATCATCCAACAGTTTTATTTAAATATGGGCTGATGTGGAGGGATGGTTCACATTGTGATTTCCTGTGTAATGCAAAGAAAACATTAATGAACTGTGTTTCCTCTTTAATGCCTAAACTTAACCATTTTTATGATAAAGCCAGCTGCGGTTAAAAAAAACAGTTAGCGGCACGAAAACGAAACTTAAAAATCCCCTCTGCACCCACAGTCCCAGGCGCTGTTGCACCTTTATTGGCCTCATGGTAAGAATGAGGACGACGATACATTTTAAATGTTCCGCTTAAGCAAACGTAAAACACTAACGTATGTCTGAAAATATGCCCATATGTGAATATGTTGTAACTGAAGCGTATGTGTGAGTTGTATCTGGCGGGTGGACTGTTCTATTCTGCTCTGAAAGATCGTTTAAGAGCGTTTTCTCGTGAGGATTTAAACCTGTGGCATTTGGTACAGTGATGGTCAAAACGGTGAAAAACAGTAGTTTTCCAGTAGAAAAACAAAACAAACTCACCCTATGTCGCCGTTTCCTCAGCACTAGTCTCCGCAGATGTGACTGTGGTGACACTAAAAGAGGAAGTGAAAGTTTATTTCACTGTGATCGTGGACTTGCACAAAGCAACAGATTTACGGGCTACACGGCTCAACACATTTATTTATGTCCTGAAACAAAGGGAAACAGACACAGTTGAAGTTCAAGATCTGACTTCTCCTCTGAGGAGGCTTCTTCCGCTCTGACTGCGAGCAGACTTCTGATGACTACAAGCCAAAAAGCCGAAGATATGCGGACATAGTCTATCAGTAATAATATCCATTTCTAGTTCATTGTTGACAGTTATTGATACCAGCAGAGCTCAGTGGCCTCTCTTCAGCACATACTGACATTTAGAACCTCTTTATGTAAAACACTATGTTGTATAACTAACCTTTTGTTGTGTGTTTCCTCAGCTCTGCCTGGTCTGTGTAGAAGAAGCTGCTGTCTCACAGCTCCTCCCATCCCTCCTCTGGTATCTGGGTCATTGCTACCATTCGGTGCCATTTGAGCTTGAAAACTTTTCCTCAGAAATGTCAAACTTTACTTCATTTAATCATTTAATGTGATGAAGGACAGTTTAAAATTAAAGAAAAGTACAGTGGTCCAACTCACAATTATGCGGTTTATCAATTTTTACCATTTTTTTTAAGATTGACGTAAGATTGATATACAAATATTATCCTAAAAAGTCTTGTTGTATTTTATGGTGCAATGTTTCATGAATGAAAGCATTTAAAATGTTTTAAAAACCAATTGGTGAGTAATATTATCTTTAAGACTACACTTTGATGGTAATTTTTTTGTATTTGTTAGACTTTTAATTCAGATGTTTTTTGTGGAAAGTAGGCCTGCTAGAGTGGGGACATGGTGTTTTAGATGACTTTAGATGATTATTGCTTATAAATAAATCCTGGAAACAAGCATTATATAGTAGAAATTGACTAATTGTACAACATGTGCCTAAAAGAAACAGTTTTACACCTTTTTTGTTCAAAATATACCTTGTTATATGATGGGGACACAAATGGCACCGAATAATAGGAATAACCCATATGTAACGGGGTAGAATGATGTTGTTACATTAATATTTTACTGTGTAAGATTTGTGATATGATTCACGCTAGCTGGGGTGAGCATTTGCTGCGTTTGTAGCCCGTAAAGCATTATTTAGAGACTTTGTTAGTGAAGCTAACCTAGCTTAAATGTTAATTTCATTCCATGTGTTCGGATGCAGATTTGTCTCGAGACTGAACCCATGCTTATGCCTGTTGTCTGCTGTGGTGCAGGTAATACACTGTACATTTTTACATTATTTTTCTTAGGGGTTTTGTTTAATGCTCTGCTGGCGTGGGCTTATTTTGTTTGCATGATCAGAAGAAGAGCTTATTCATCTTATTGGCTCTGAGTTGAATGTATATGCCACATGTAAATTAATTTATATTGACTATGTGGTAATTGAGTTGTGTTTTCCAAATTAATAACATATAATGGATTATGCAGGGGTTTTGATGTATGTTTTAAAGAAAATGTACACCATAGGATCACTGTAAGTTTTTCTTTTGTATTCTGTTTATATAAACAGAGTTTATTGTGAGCTGAACACAGAGGACACTGACACAGCCAGACATGGCACTTTGGGATCTCGCCCTGCTGTGATGCCGCCTCACCTTCACTATGTCTATCAGACGCTCCTTGGTGCAGGCGACGTAGACCAGCACTTGACCTCTTCTTAGACCGACAGCAGGTGAAACACATCTCCCATCCAGTAGTATTACAGTGATACATTTTGAGGCATCTTAGGGGTAACAACATCATAACATCCTGACTCACTCAGAGGAAGTGCAGCACCTGTAAGTTTCAAACTGATGAAGAGAAAATAATGGGCCTTTTAAAGATGTCAGTTACACTTCTTCACCACAGGGTGGCAGTCTGTACCAACCCCAGCACTAACTTTAGGTGCTTTTCACAGTAAACCACACTGCTGAGTCTGAGCGGCCTCTAAATAACAGGTGGTCCAAAATAAAAGCAGCATGAAGCTGAAAGGGCTGAAAATGCTCTGCTGGTAAAATTATGAACCACTTTGTTAAAAATGTACAGCAGAAGCATGCTGGGTAATAAATGTGGAGTTGGAGGGGGGATTTCCAGCTCAGACTCTGCAGACAGCTGCCTGATCATTTCTGATTGGTCCATATATAACATATACATGTAACATATATAATGAAGGATGATACACAGAGGAGAGGGACGTGTGTGTGTGGTACTGCTCATCATGTAAGGTGATGGAGTGGAAAGGAGGGTCATTTAATTCAATGATATGATCCATTGGATACCCTCTTTGCAGAATTAATCAACAGTAATTTACCTGGAAATGACAAACTACAACATAAAAACAGAGACCAGCATCTTTTGTCATTGTGGGACCATATACTTAAATATAGGACATATATTCAGAACACCTGAGAGCTTTGACCAAAAAATATCCCTCTTTCTGACTCCTGGTGATATCTAGTCATGCTGATAGCTTTGCTTGTGTTTGTTGTCTTTGTTTAGAAGCATGTCCTCTAATTTCAGATTGTGCTGAAGCTAGCAGGAGGCGTGTTTTAATGGAACATGATCTTTCGTGAATCATCTGATCATGGGACTGATACATCCACAAAATACTGTTGTGTATCTGTGCCACCCTCTCATGTCCTGCTTTTGGGTCCTACACTGAAAGCCTTACAAAATACACTGCAAAGCAACAACAACAGCAACAATAAAACACAAAAGTGTTTCAGTTTTTTCAACACAGCCTTTATTCAAGAATATAAATAACATCCATACAGACAGATGTGATACTACATATGTGTTTGTCTTTTACTAACATTTTTTGAGTTGTTACACCTTTTTTCACAATGAAGCAGTAATTTGAATTATTTTCATTAATAACACAATAAATCAAACTCAGCAATGTCATTTTTCATTTAATGTACCTCCACAAGTCTAGCTATCAGAACAGTAGAAGATTAAAATGAGGCCATTACAAAAAGAAAACACTGTAGAGCCAGATTAATTTGGATAGACTATGTTTGGAATCTGCATTTATGTTGCTACTGATTAGAATATGATTTGAATTATTTTTATAGATAAAATTCACTGATAGGCTGAATGGATCGCTCCTCCCTGGCAATCAGCCCCAACAGGTGGGGCAAGGTGTGTAGGAGAAGGAAGGATGGAGAGATACAGTTTTGTTACTGCAATTTGATTTGATCTGTTTTCATTTTGAGTTGAGACCACAGAGAAAATCATTTTTTGTTAATAAAAGAGACAAGGAAACAAGCTGTGGAAAAAGAAGTTACAAAGACAAGTTACACTAATTTAACAAAAAGTGAATCAGAATGAAATCTCCTACCCTGCCTTTAACTTTCATTGTTTACATCACGGCTGAATCAGCACAGCTAAATGAAGAATAAAACAAGCTGATTAAGCAGGTCAAATACAACACAAAATATTCTTTGATAATGTGCTTGTTGTGTTTCAACCTAAAATGGAGATACAAGAGAGCACAGATATAACATAATAAGGAACCTTATATTAATAGGATAAAATGAAACAAATTACATTTCTGACCTGACATATGTTAAAACAGTTCACACGGGATTCTTTGTAATTGTTATCACCTAAAAATAGTTTGGGTTAATATAAAAGAAAAATCATTTCTGGATACAAAACAAAAAACATTTCATTTTTCAGAAGTTCTCACTGACAAACTTCACTCATTGACACACTGACTCAGCATCACCATTAATACAGTAAAAGCTTGGATTAGGAGTAACTTGATCTGTGAATGTTTTGCAAGATGAGCAAAAATGTTTACTGAATGTCACCTTGATAAACATCCGTGTGTTAAAAAAAACATGCTTCCTGATGTCAGCCTGATCAACTGTGGTTTGATTTGACTGTCCACATATGATTATTAAATCAGTGTCTGTGTTTGAAATGATTTTAATGTGTGAACACATGATCAGTTATAACTGTGCTGGTTCACTCACAGCTTCTACATTTCATCCAGACTTTGAATAGCTTCTTCTTTTGTGTGTTTTCTCCACTCACTGGGAATTTCGCCATAGCTCTTAAATTTGCAGCCATGGAATTCTTCCAGTTCTGTTTGGAATCGACACACAAACCACGTCCAGTATTTCAGTTTAGACTCATCAGGGGTAATTCTCCAGTTTGCATACCTCCCTCCAGCTGTTCTGTACTTTTTAAAGGGGACACAGTTTTTTGGATCATGCACAGGGTAAAAACTTAAATCACTGACAACGTCTGTTGTGCAGAACTCCACACTCAGTATATCTGTGTCTTTGTAGTAACAACCTCTGACTGAAGCAGACCGATGAAAGGGGACACTGTGGTCATCAGAGCTGTGATCTTTCAGGGTGTTGGTGCAAACAGCTCCACAGAATGGACATGTTTCCCAGCAGCAGTTACACAGCTGATTAATGAGGATTTGATCAGGACTCTGCCTGAAATCCTTCAGTTTAGTCAGTGAGAGGCGGCTCACCTCCTCCATGATGGGTTTAAGACCTTTCTCTATCTCCTCTTTAAGGAAGTCAAACTTTTCTATGTCTCCGAAGTTCTGACAACTGATGGTACCAAGAGTCAGATTTTCTTTCAGCAAAGTGGAAAATTCTTCCACCCAGATGTCTGTCCCTCCTTTCTGGGTTTTGACTTTCTCAGTTGCAGTAAATAAAGCTCTGCTGATGAGTTCACTTTTGTCATCAACATTCTTCTTCAGTATATCCAGAACTTTACCTTTGTGTTCTCTGAGGATGTATTTCTCCACCTCTTCTTTTATGAAGGTCTCCATATAATTCTTTGGATGGTAGATGTAGGAGATAAAGGCTTTAAAATCCTCTTTCTCTGCAAGTGACTTCAACACATGTTTCTCCAAGTCCACCCTGTTCCCACTGAATGCTGGGAAACTGCACTTCATCTCTTTAGCGACATCGATTGCAGTCTTGTTACAGACAGCTTCAATGCTGGAAACTCTCAGTTTCTCACAGATCATTTCTCCAAACACGACAGCAGAGGAGTTTCCTTTGCAGAAGCTTCTGAAGATGTTGTAATATTCTGTTTTCTTGCTGTTCAAGTAAGTGAGAGCATCGTTGTTCTTTTTGTATGTCATGTGAGACTGTGAGAGGAAACTCTCTGCTCTGTCAAAAACATACAGGATGAGATCAACTCTAAACTCCTTTTTGAATGTGTATTTCCTCTCTGATTCAAACTCTGTCACTTTCTCTTGAACTTTTTTGGCCACTTCCTCTAAGTAAGCTGGACTGTAGCCTCTTGTTGCTACAGGCTTGGTCTTAATATCAACAATGCATTTTTTTCCCACATCATTTATGAGAGATCTGATCTGTTCTTGGTCCTCAAACTGTAAAGATCTGTTTGAGCCAGTCACAGTTTGTACAACTCTGCTGATTGCAGCTTTGACCACATTTGTGTGTTTTTTGTGGATTATGTAATCAGCGTAATCTCCAACACATGATATTTTTGTGTATTTGCTACTGCTTTTGGATTCATCTATGAGAGACCATTCTATACCATGCCTTTGAATGATGGACATCTGGTCTTCTTTCAAGTTGATGTCTCTGATGGGTTTTGTATTTCCAGTTAGCTCAGTGACCCATTGACTCCAAACAGCGTCAAACTGCTTTTTCAGCTCCTCTTCATCATTTGCTTTGTCTTTTAACTGGTGAGCGAGCTCTTTGCTTTTTTGCAGCAGTGTGTTCTCAAACTCTGTCTTCTTCTCATCCATCTTTTTACAAGCATTTTTCTGCTCAATAACTTCATCCAGTTTTCTTTTCACTTCTTTCACCTGTTCTTCATGAAACTCATTGATTTTGGTTTCAAATCGGCCTCGCCACTGAACCAAGATTTCTTTTTCACTGTTCTCCTCAAAGTACTTTGTCATGTCTGTTTTGATGTTTTCATATGTTTCTCTCATTTCTTGATAAAGGTCACTGAGATCAACCCTCTCTTGTTTTCCATTTTCAATGCTGGTATGAAGCTGGTTTTCAACAGTCAGCATGTGGCTCCTCAGGGTCCAGGTCCAGTTTCCATACTGGACCTCCAGTTTTCTGTATGTTACAATTTCCAGTGTGTTTTTGAAGCTGAAAACAAAGTGTTCATTCATCAGGGCGTTCCACAGGTCCTGGATTTTGCTTTTGAAATGTGAGAGAGGGATTCCATCAGACTGTGAAGCCTTAGACAGGATGATGTTCTTCAGTTCTTGGACACTCTCACTGTAACCTGGATTTGGAGGTGCCATCGGTGGACTTCCCTCCCATAACTGAGCAAAGTATTTTACGTCTGTTTGCACATCAAATTTAATGATGTCACTGAAGCACTCTGCATCACAGGCCTCCTCTTTGGCTGCGAGTTTAGCCATCTGGTCCAGTTTTTCCTGCAGGCGTCTCTTTCCCTCCATGTTTTTCTCTGCAGCTGTGATATCTGTCACATTCTGGTGAACAAACACACAACTTGGAGAAAGTTTCACTTTCTTCATCCTCATGAAAGCCTGAACGATAACCTGCAGAACATCCTGCATCTCAGCTGGATTCTCACCAAAGATGTTGATCAGTGTCAAGTTTCCCAGACCAACAACAAATGTTGCCAGTTCATTGTCGTGGTGAAGAGTGGTGTTACCTGCCAACTCCAGAGCACGCAGCCCTTCAGTGTCCACCACTAGAATGTAGTCAAACTTGAAGTCTTTCTGGATTTCTTCTGAGACTTTGACCAGCTGCATGAAGGCCCCTCTGGTGCACCTGCCAGCACTCACTGCAAACTGCAGACCAAACATGGCGTTCAGCATGGTTGACTTTCCACTGCTTTGTACACCCAAAACTGACAACACAAAAACTCTCTGGTCCCCCAGTTTCTTGATGACTTCATCTAAAAGACTAGAGATCCATGTTAAAGGAACATGGCCTGCATCACCATCCATCAGCTCCATCATGTGTCCTGATATCATCAGATCTGCAGCCAGCTCAGGGTATTTAGACCAGTCAGATTGTCTGCTGGTTGTTTGTCTCCCCTCAGATTTCTGGGCTTCAAAGATCTGTCCCATTTCTCTAAAGATGTGCTCCAAGCCAAAGGTGGCCGACTGCAGTTTTTTAGATATTTTTTCAAGATCCTTTTGTTTCTTCATTAACTCATCAGATTTGTTATGTTTGTTCTTCAGATCCAAGACCTCAGACCAGGTTTCATCATAGCTTTGTAGAATTGAAGAGAGATCATCTGTGGAGAGATCATCTATAAAGATCTGAGTCCATTTCAGGAAGTACTCTTTCTCCTCTGATGACAGAGACAATAGACTTTCAGTGAATGACTTCATCAGGTCACTACAGGAAGCAGTGCGTTGTTTTTGTCGGATTTCTTCCAGTTGTTGTTGTTTCTGACTTTTTTCCTTCTCAATGTTTCCTCTGAGGTGATACAGTTCTTTCTTTATTCTGCTCCACTCGTGCCACAGTTGGCCTTGACAGGGGAGAAATCTGTCTTTGATCTTTGAAATATCCATCCCTTGAAGCAAGTTTGATATTTTCATTGCAGCCTCTTTCCCTTTTTGGCAGACTGAGTCATCTTCATCCACTCTGATTCCAGAGACTTCTGCCATAGATTCAAGCTGGAAGGATGAATGTGGTCCAGACAAAATCTTTCTAAGAATTCCTTTCAGTTTTCCAGAAACATCTGGTTGGGTTCTTTCTCTCAAACCCAGTTTGTATTTTCCTGGTTTGACCTGAACTGCATCACAGTCATCGCCAGCAATCAGAATGATGAGTGGCTTTGTGGATTTGTAAAGTTCTGTGATGACTGCAGTACTTTTGTTGTTTCTTTCCAGAGTTGGTACAAGAACAACAATAACTGAAGATTTTTCAGTCAGTATTTCTCGCTGTTTTTCATTCAGCAGAGCATCTCCATGAAGATTACAGAAGGCAGTGCAGTCAGTGAAGGAATCATCAGGTTTTCCAGCAGGGCAGTACCAGGCGATCTCTGCCACTCCATCCATCAGATGATGAGTTTTGGTGCTACCTGGGCAGTTTCTGTGGAAGAAGGTGCTGTGACGGTCGTTGATCAACGAGTTCATGAGCTGAGATTTAGACAGAGACAGTGAACCCAGACGGAAACATGACACCATGGGTGTTTTAGCGTTGCAGATGGGCATGCTCTTCATGGTGACAGATTTTGGATCATCTTGGTTTAGGATTATCTTCCATGTTTTCATGATCTGTCTGAATGTCCACAGAGGACATGTGAGTTCCTTTGCGAGTGGGTCAGGAACAAGGAGAGGTAAGGCGTACTGACACTGTGAGAGCTTTGTGATCATCTGCTGCTTCAGGAAGCTGTCTGAGCAGTGAAATACTGCCATTTGAACATCCAGTGGATGAACATCATTCTGTTCAAATTGATCAGAGGCTGCAGTGGTGCTAAACAGAGCATCAAAATCATCTGTGTCATCAAAGACTGGATCAGACTGTGAGATACCTGCATCAGGTCTGTCCTGTCTTACAGGAATATATCTGGCTCTGTAGTCTAACCCCATTAACCTGTGAAGAAAAGTGTGAGCTAGATCCTTCTCAGATGTGTCATGACTCTGTTTCATAGGTGGAGTAATTTTAAGAAAGTCTGCTGGTGACATCTTCTGTTGATATTGTTCTTGAAGATGAAGTCTGCTGAGCAAAGTTTCCATTTCTCTTTGACAGTCCTCTCTGTTCTCTTCAGAAACATTCACTGACTGATGGAAGGAATAAATAAATAGATGTTTACTGATTATGATTAGCAGATTTTATTTCTGAAGGTCTTTAGTTTAACTTCACCTGATCAGAGTTTGTGATAAATGTTTTCAGTAATTGTTAGGCTCAGAAAATGAGACTAATATATAATATATATATATATATATATATATATATAATAAATTTTAAGTACCAATTAATATAGCGTCTTATAGGTTTTGATACTGAGACAGTTCACACAGAAGCCTAATAGCCCGATCTGGTCTACCTCCCAAGAGTAGAGTGTTCTAGAAAAAACACCCTTCAAGTACTTAAACATTCTTACCGGTTCCTTGATCTCAGATGTATTTTCCATCTCTTCTGCAGCAGGACAATCTAAGAAAAACATAGAAAGGCCACAGTGTATAACTGAACTAGCTAAGCATCTACATTATTTTGTTTTTTATATTGTTTTCTTTCATAAATTTGATGCACCCAAAAGATATATCAGGTTAAAATAATCAAATAAATCATCTTAGAATAGAAATTGACAATGTGTAGTCAATTTACATTTTCAGTACCCAGAACCAGCTATGGATAAGCAGTTTCCCTTCTGGGATTATTAAAGTATTTCTGATTCTGATTCAGAAGTCTGTGTGTCATGAGGCAGGCTGTGGGCATCAAGTGAACAGAGAGGCTGCTAATAAAAACATGCATTCACTATTTTTTGCTGTGAAAGTATTCCTGCTTTAGATTCATGTTGTGATTAATGGATGGATTTGTGTTAGCAGACAGTGGCTAACTAAGCTAACTGAGCCAGAGCACCGGCATCATGACTGAGGCTCATTATAGAAACACAGCTGTCAGCGTGACACCACCTCCATGCAGAGTCTGACCTCACATCAGTCCAGCACTGTGTTCATCACATGTGACAAGTAACTACAAACACTGTAGAAATGTAGTGGAGTAGAAAGTACAGGTAACAGCTGCAACATGTAATGAAGTAAAAGTATAAAGTATGCACTATTATTTTTACTTACCGTAAGTAACGTATAAATACATACGAATGTAAGTACAGTAACAAAGTATAAATACTTAGTTACTTTCCACCATTGTACATAAGTGAGTTCAAAATGTACCATCAGGCTGCTGCCATGATGGCCATACTGCCACACTTCCTCTTTTTTAGGCAGCAATAACTAAGCTGTTACCTTTGTCTTTGGCTTCACTTGGTTCAGATGTGGTTTCAGATTGTCCTCCTGTGCTGTCGTCAGTCTTCTCTGAGTTTTCATCACTTCCAGATTCCTTCATTGAATCACGCTGAACAAAAGGTAACGTTATATTAGGTTAACTTCACCTGTTCAGAGAGTTTGTGATGAATGTTTTCAGTAATTGTTAGGCTCAGAAAATGCTATTTAGGTCAACACCAAGCACTCAGGATCAGTCATTCATTAAATTACTAATGATATTATAAATGTTAAGTACCAATTAATATAGCTTTTTGTAGCTTTTGATACTGAGACAGTTCACACAGAAGCCTAAAAGTCTGATCTGGTCTACCTCCCAAGATTAGAGTGTTTTAGAAAAAAAGTCCTTGATGTATTTGACACATTCTTACCTGTTCCTTGATCTCAGATTGATTTTCCATCTCTTCTGCAGCAGGACAATCTAAGAAACACACAGTAAGGCCACAGAATATAACTGAACTAGCTAAACATCTACATTATTTTGTTTTATATCATTTTCTTTCCTAAATTTGATGCATCCAGATGACACAATTTTACCCCCTTCTATCCAAAGTAGTTGGATTTGATGGATCTCTGTGTCTCTGAGCTGGTGACAGCCATGGCAGCAGGCATTAGGTTTTCAGACAGTCTGTTGTGTTCATGTGAAAGTGATCTCTAACATATTCATGGAATATCTTTTGGTTGGGCTACATGTAACTGTGCCATTACAGTATTCATGAAGCTGTTACCTTTCTCTTTGGCTTCAGATGGTTCAGACCTGGTTTCAGGTTCCCCTCCTGTGCTGTCATCAGTCTTCTCTGAGTCTTCAGCTCCTCCAGGTTCTTTCATTGAATCACACTGATCAAAAGGTAAGGGTTTTTAATAATCATGAGACCAAGACAGCACCATTTAGATGATCACAAAAGAATCTAGATCAACAGTTAGTGATTATCAGATTAAAAGTCATACCTTTAGCTTGGCTTCAGCCACCATCTCTTCTCCTGCAGGATCATGTCAGAAAAAGCAGGTCAGTGTGAATTCACTGCATGTTTTTTTTTCTTATATTTTGTGTTTGCTAAAGATCGTTCCAAAAAGACCCCTTTGATACCAGAATGACTGGATTCAGTACATTTCTTTAATTTCAAATCTTCTTTCAGCATTTGCTGTGTTTGTTAGCTCTGGTTAGTTTGATGGATGACCTGGTTACACCCCCATTGTACATAAGTGAGCCCAAAATGTCCCATCAGGCTGCTGCCATGATGGTCATACTGCCACACTTCCTCTTAACTAATTAAATATGGATGTATCAAGTGACCATTTGATCAAGAAACATTGTAATTAAAAACTGGCTACCAAGTTATTAAATATCTCTAGAAAAAAATGATTTGAGGAGAACTCTTAGATTTAGTTGGGTCCATGACCTACCAAAAGAGACCCCCAGTCAGAGTCTGTTTTTGTAAAGCTGTCATATTGCCTATGTTTATACATAGTCTATGGTCCAAGCATTCTGACACTTGATATATTGTTATATTATACCTACGGTATATTGTTATAGGATAATGGGAAATGCATTTAATAAACGTACAATACATTTATTTAATTAAAAAAAGGTAAAAATAACATTCAATTTGACTTTTTTAAAAACATAAATAATTAAAATTCATACTAAAGACCCACCTGTCCCGGCACTTTCCTCTTTGTGGGATTTGTGGTCCAGGTCTTCCTGCTGCTCTTCATTCTCATCACACATCAGTCTGTAGCAGCTGGGATTGTTTTCAGCGACCATGACGTCTATTTTTTCTAACAGAGTTATTATCTCTGCTTCATCCATCATACTTCTTGTACATGTGTGGTATCTTTTTTCAGTAAAGGTGCTGTGACCGTTCAGGTCTGTCAGCACACTTTCACATGTTGAATCAGACTCATGAGTCACAACTGTCATCATATAAGAAAGACTTTCTTTCCCAGCAGCCTTTTCTAACCACTGCACTCCTGGTCTGTACTGACGGTTGTGCAGACCATTTGATATCAGTAGGAGAAAGGCATGAACTGGTTCATTTAATGGGATTTGGTCAATGTTTGGTAAACCAAACATGTTAATGACTGAGATGTGTCGACCACACAAATCATACAGCTTGGATGAAAGTCTGCCCACATGTGTTTGGTCTTCATGGTCAACTAAGAGGTTTTTGGATCCAACATCGATGGTACTGGTGTCACCAAGTAACACAAGTGTGAGCTCAGGCTTCACTGCAACAAACAAAAGAACATCAGCAGGTTAAAGTGTTGAGTTCTTGTTCCACCATCACAGCTTCAAATCTCAAATATCATTACCGTAGTTATCTTGTTACCTTTGTCATTGCTTCCAGCTGCCATCATATCAGTCTCTACTGTTGTGGTTTCTTCATTCCTTTCTGGGTGTTGAGGTTCATCAGAATCCACCTTAAAAAAGGAGATTTTATGTAACTCTTAGTTACGTAATTAGGCACCTGAAAGCAGCTGAAGATCAACATCACATTTCTATTATTTTAAAATATGATAAAATAAGAGTGCAGTAATTTGATCACCACATACAAAATACCTAAGTGAAAAAAGGTCAAGGAATGACATGAAAACGTCAAGGCAAACGTTCAATTTTGAGACATTAGGAGAATTCTCTGTAGCAACACTGGGAAGAAGTATTGTAGAATATAGATCTGTTTGTAAGATAAAGATGATGGATATAGGAGAAAGAATCTTCAATTTACCTTGGTGTCAGATGTGCTCTCTTTAAACTGGGCTGAAGATCATGTAACAGAAATCAGAAACATATTTAATAATAAACACACTATTTGGTTTAAAAAACTATGAGTAATTCCACAAAGTGGAGTGTATGTATTACACTTGGCATTATATACAAATGAGGCTTAACAGGGTATTTGACCAAATACACAATGTCTGTCTTTGTTTTAACCTGGGTTTTATTTCAAAGTCAGTGAACAAATACAGAAAATGACAAGGCTGTCCTGACAGCTTGGATTAGATTCAGCACTTCTCACAGAATCATTTCTACAAATTGAAAGTACCAGACAAGAACACACCGTTTCCTGCTTCTTGTATTTATGTTACAACTGTTGCACTTGTTATTCACAAAGAGCCATCATGACATCTTACTGTCTGTCCTCCACTTTATGAGCCAGCTACAAACTTGAATATCCAGCTGGTGTTAAAATACCTGTCATGCTCCATACTGAGCCATGTTTACCTTCTGCAATTATGTGAGTGAGGTTTCCTTTTAATTCCACTAAGATGTATTGTAGATGTATACGTCTTTGTACAGTGGAGCATTCCTGCCTGCAGAGTATTCTGCTTGATTATATCCATAACTTTAACTTTGTTTTCTCTGAGGATGTATTTCTCCACCTCTTCTTTTATGTAGGTCTCCACATAATTCTTTGGATGGTGGATGTGGGACATGCTGGGAAACACTTCATCTCTCCAGCGACAGTCTTGTTACAGACAGCTTCAATGCTGGAAACTCTGAGTTTCTCACAGATCATTTCTCCAAACACGACAGCAGAGGAGTTTCCTTTGCAGAAGCTTCTGAAGATGTTGTAATATTCTGTTTTCTTGCTGTTTAAGTGAGAGCATCGTTGTCTTTTTTGTATGTCCTGTGAGACTGTGAGAGGAAACTCTCTGCTCCGTAAAAAACATACAGGATGAGATCAACTCTAAACTCCTTTTTGAATGTGTATTTCCTCTCTGTCACTTTCCGTTGAACATTTTTGGCCACTTCCTCTTAAGTAAGTTGGACTGTATCCTCTTGTTGTTACAGGCTTGGTCTTAATATCATCAATGCATTGTTGTTCCACATCATTTATGAGAGATCGGATCTGTTCCTGGTCCTCAAACTGTCTTTTTGGGCCAGTCACTGTTTTTACTAGTTTGTTGATTCCAGCTTTGAACACATTTGTGTCTTGCTGTTTTCTGTGGATTACATAATCAGAGTAATCTCCAACACATGATATCTTTTTTTATCTACCACTGCTTTTGGATTCACTTACGAGAGACGATTCTATACCAAGTCCCTGCAGGATCAACATCTGGTCTTCTTTCAAACTAAAACTAAACTAAACAAATTAAAATTCAGTGACCCATTGACTCCAAACAGAGTCAAAGTGCTTTTTCAGCTCCTCTTCATCATTTGCTTTGTCTTTTAACTGGTGAGCGAGCTCTTTGCTTTTTTGCAGCAGTTTGTTCTCAGTTTTCTTTTCACTTCTTTCACCTGTTCTTCATGAAACTCCTGGATTTTGGTTTCAAATCGGCCTCGCCACTGAACCAAGATTTCTTTGTCAGGCTGCTGCCATGATGGCCATACTGCCACTTGACAGATGATGGAAAATGTATTTAATGACCTTATATTTTGCCATATACAAGCATTTGTGATTTTGTAGCAGCACTGCTCCTTTTGAGTTGGTGGAGGGTGTGGTCAAGGAGAGAGAGGCTGAGGAGCAGGGATAATTAGGACCTGGGTGAACCTGTGTGTGTGTGTGTGGCAGCAGCAGGAGAGGCTGGGAGCAGAGCGCATTGGGAGAAAGAAAACAGAGTGCATGAAAAGAGGAGGCCAAACCAGCACCAACTGGGACAAACTTTGTGTGGCAGCCGGATCTCCCCTCACCTCTGGGACCTCCCTGACCCCCCTTCATAAGAACCTTAGTTTGGATTCTATTGACAAGAGACTGCTGATTTTTTTTTTATTTATTTATGGAAATGAATCCTCCTGGTCAATGTTGGACTCTCCCTTAGTTTGAGACTTAATTTTGACTCAGACTGTTTATCATTTGTATTTGGATTTGATCTGTTGTATTCAAAATAATAACCTGACATTGCTCACTGCATTCCTGAGTCCTGCATTTTCTGTTAAATTTGTTTGCAGTGTGGGGTAGGGGTGGGGCTAAAAGTGACTCAAGTTAACTTAAAATTGACAAGCTAAATCTCGCCTGGCACCCAACTTAATTTGTGATTTTGATAGGCTTCCTTTGGGCTCCCACAATGCTACAAAAAAGGTAAAAATCAAATTCAGTGTGCCTTTTTTAGGAATGTAAATGTTAAAATTCACAGTAGGCACTTTCCTCTTTGTAGGATTTGTGGTCCAGCTCTTCCTGCTGCTCTTTATTCTCATCACACATCAGTCTGTAGCAGCTGGGATTGTTTTCAGCGACCACAACGTCTACTTTTTTCTAACAGAGTTATTATTTCCGGTTCTGTTTCCGTTTCCGTTTCCTTCTTGTATGTGTGGTATCTTTGTGTGTGCACACACACAATACGCACCTATAGGTGAGAGCAGAGAGCTAGTTATTGAGAGCCTGCCTGCATAATTTTACAGTAAGTTGGATTCTACTGTTTGGTTAATCACATTTCTGTTGGTAGTGAACACATCTTTTTCCGTTTTCCGTGACACCTTGATCAGGAAGATTCAAGATTCAAGATTCAAGATTCAAGAAGTTTATTGTCAAATGCACAGCACTTTACAGTTACACTGAGCAATGAAATTCTTACTTTGCGAGTTCCCTTCATATGACTTTATACACAACTAAATTAAGATAAAAAAAAATAAACAGTAGACTTAGGCATAAGAATAAATAAAAATACGAATAAGCAATAGGAAAAAAAAAAATAAATAAAATAGAGTAAGCAAAATGTGCAGTTCTATGTACAGAGGTAGGACGTTTAGAATGTGCAAATATTTTAAGAGATTGTACATGCAAAAACAAATATGTGCAATTTTTGCATTGTGGAAAGATAAAGAAAAATGTCAGTGGTTCAGTAGCCTGATGGCCTGTGGATAGAAACTGTTTTTTAGTCTGGTTGTCCTTGCTTTCACGCTCCTGAAGCGTCTGCCTGACGGCAGGAGTGTGAACAGTGAGTGCTGTGGGTGAGTGCGGTCTTTGATGATATTGTGGGCCCTCTTTGTGACCCGGGCATTATAGATGTCCTGTAGAGGTGGGAAGGCTGCTCCACAGATGAACTGAGCCGTTTTAATGACACGCTGGAGAGCCTTCCTGTCCTGAACGGTGCAGTTCCCATACCAGACTGTGATGGAGTTTGTCAGGACGCTCTCCACTGTACATCTGTAAAAGTTGCTGAGGAGTTTGGAGGGTAATCCAAATTTCCTCAGCTTCCTGAGAAAGAAGAGTCTCTGTTGAGCCTTCTTGATGATCTGCTGTGTGTTGTGAGCCCAGGTGAGATCCTCACTGATGTGGGTGCCGAGGAGTTTGAAGGTTTTCACCCTCTCTACCTGGGCCTTGTTGATGAAGAGTGGGGCGTGCTGGTCTCTCCTCTTCCTTGGGTCAATAATCATCTCCTTAGTCTTCTCAGAGTTTAAGGAGAGATTATTTTCCTGGCACCAGGACACCAGCTGAGCCACCTCTTGCCTGTAGGCTGCCTCATCTCCTCCAGTGATCAGCCCGATGACTGTTGTGTCGTCAGCGAACTTGATGATGGACGTGTTACTCTGGGAGGGGACGCAGTCGTAGGTGAAGAGGGTGTACAGCAGTGGACTGAGCACGCAGCCTTGGGGGGTTCCTATGCTCACAGTCTTTGTGGCTGATATTCTGGCACCAACTCTGACAGTCTGGGGTCTGTCTGTGAGGAAGTCCTGGACCCAGCGGCAGAGGGGGGATGTCAGTCCAAGAGTGAGGAGCTTTTCAGCCAGTGTGCTGGGAATGACAGTGTTAAATGCTGAGCTGTAATCTATAAACAGCATTCTAACATAGGTGTCTTTGTGTTCGAGGTGTGACAGAGCTGTGTGGATGGCTGCATTAACGGCATCGTCAGTGGAACGGTTCTGATGATATGCAAACTGCAGGGGGTCTAAGGTGTCTGGGATGGTATCTTTGATGTGGGACATGACTATCCTCTCAAAACACTTCATTACAATGGAAGTGAGGGCAATGGGGCGATAGTCATTCAAACAGGTTATTTTGTTTTTCTTGGGGAGGGGCACTATGGTGGTGGTCTTGAAGCATGTGGGCACAGATGACTGAGAGAGGGACAAATTGAAAATGTCTGTGAAAACCTCAGCCAGCTCTGAAGAGCAGGCCCTCAAAGCACGGCCGGGGATGTTGTCAGGGCCAGCTGCTTTTCGGGGGTTTGTCCTCTTCAGAGCCCTGCGCACCTCAGTTGAAGTCACAGTGAGTGAAGAGCTCTGTGCTGCCTCTGCTGGTAGAATCCCTCTGTGCTGTTTGGTGTTGAGGGTGTCGAAGCGAGCGTAGAACTCATTCAGCTCATCTGGTAGTGTTCTGTGGCTGTCTGTGACCGTACTGCTCCTCTGCTGGAAGTCTGTGATGTGACGTAGGCCCTGCCACATGCTCCGGGAGTCTGAGTTGTTGTAGTATCCCTCCAGCTTCAGTCTGTACTGCCTCTTGGCTTCCCTGATGGATCTACGTAGATCATATCTGGCCTTTTTGTAGGCTTCAGCATCACCAGAGTTGAATGCAGTGAAGCGTGCATGCAGCATGGAGCGTACCTCACAGTTCATCCAGGGTTTCTGATTGGGAAATATTTTGCAGCACTTGGTGGAGACAATGTTATCAACACAGGTGCTGATGTAGCTGGTGACGGCTGAAGCATATTCCTCTAAGTCTACAGAACAGTGCTCCTCTCTCCAAGCAGCAGTTTTAAACACGTCCCAGTTTGTAGCATTAAAGCAGTCCTGAAGCACCATGTCAGTCTCTTCATTCCAAACTTTGATGGTTTTGCTTACCGGGGGGGCTTGTTTGAGGAGCTGTCTGTAGGCTTGGCAAGTCTATGCTGTTGCCCGATCTTCGCTTGTTTGTGTTACTTTGTTTAGTTATTTAGTGCAACAGCAAAGTTATGTGCGCTTATGATGTGTTTTTACTTGCATATGGCAGTCTGAACATTAAGATTCTAGAGGTTGTGATTCGGACTGGTTTTTTCATATTGGGCAGGTTTTACGTTCAGTTTGGGCTGGAAACTGTCGCTCAGATCTGGCAACCCTGCATGTGGACTCACTGCAGAGAATGCAAGAGTACTGACACACTGTTGCCCTGCCTCAGCATTTCTTTATGTAATGTGTAAAAAAAAAAAACCAAGTGATTATATGTTTAAGATTTGAGTGAGTTATGCTGGCCAAATAGCTCTCGCTAGAAACACGGTTTTAATTAGTTTTGCTCCATATACTGAAATCTTCAGTATAGCCTGTTCATATTTCCTGTAATGGAGATCAATTTTTGGACCTCAGTATGTCTAAAACTCTGGCTACGGCCCTGCTAGGCCTGTCAGATAAACAGGTGTAACTGCAGATGATAAGAGAAGGTGAAGACACACAAACAAGAAACAAGCAAAATACAGTGTTAACTGTGATGTGGTGCAACTAACTTTTGTGCTGGTGCACCTAAGCAGAAAAATTAGATGCACCAGTGCAAAAAGTTAGTCTAGAGCCCTGATCAATCTCTCTTTTTTTTAAAATGATTTTGGTCTCTCCCCTCACTATTCAACATTGTTGTTAGTTACTACTTATTGTCCAAATCCCTATCAGGTGTATGTATGTAGCCTTAGAAAGGTATCAAGCATCTTATCATCCAACAGTTTTATTTAAATATGGGCTGATGTGGAGGGATGGTTCACATTGTGATTTCCTGTGTAATGCAAAGAAAACATTAATGAACTGTGTTTCCTCTTTAATGCCTAAACTTAACCATTTTTATGATAAAGCCAGCTGCGGTTAAAAAAACAGTTAGCGGCACGAAAACGAAACTTAAAAATCCCCTCTGCACCCACAGTCCCAGGCGCTGTTGCGCCTTTATTGGCCTCATGGTGAGAATGAGGACGACGATACATTTTAAATGTTCCGCTTAAGCAAACGTAAAACACTAACGTATGTCTGAAAATATGCCCATATGTGAATATGTTGTAACTGAAGCGTATGTGTGAGTTGTATCTGGCGGGTGGACTGTTCTATTCTGCTCTGAAAGATCGTTTAAGAGCGTTTTCTCGTGAGGATTTAAACCTGTGGCATTTGGTACAGTGATGGTCAAAACGGTGAAAAACAGTAGTTTTCCAGTAGAAAAACAAAACAAACTCACCCTATGTCGCCGTTTCCTCAGCACTAGTCTCCGCAGATGTGACTGTGGTGACACTAAAAGAGGAAGTGAAAGTTTATTTCACTGTGATCGTGGACTTGCACAAAGCAACAGATTTACGGGCTACACGGCTCAACACATTTATTTATGTCCTGAAACAAAGGGAAACAGACACAGTTGAAGTTCAAGATCTGACTTCTCCTCTGAGGAGGCTTCTTCCGCTCTGACTGCGAGCAGACTTCTGATGACTACAAGCCAAAAAGCCGAAGATATGCGGACATAGTCTATCAGTAATAATATCCATTTCTAGTTCATTGTTGACAGTTATTGATACCAGCAGAGCTCAGTGGCCTCTCTTCAGCACATACTGACATTTAGAACCTCTTTATGTAAAACACTATGTTGTATAACTAACCTTTTGTTGTGTGTTTCCTCAGCTCTGCCTGGTCTGTGTAGAAGAAGCTGCTGTCTCACAGCTCCTCCCATCCCTCCTCTGGTATCTGGGTCATTGCTACCATTCGGTGCCATTTGAGCTTGAAAACTTTTCCTCAGAAATGTCAAACTTTACTTCATTTAATCATTTAATGTGATGAAGGACAGTTTAAAATTAAAGAAAAGTACAGTGGTCCAACTCACAATTATGCGGTTTATCAATTTTTACCATTTTTTTTAAGATTGACGTAAGATTGATATACAAATATTATCCTAAAAAGTCTTGTTGTATTTTATGGTGCAATGTTTCATGAATGAAAGCATTTAAAATGTTTTAAAAACCAATTGGTGAGTAATATTATCTTTAAGACTACACTTTGATGGTAATTTTTTTGTATTTGTTAGACTTTTAATTCAGATGTTTTTTGTGGAAAGTAGGCCTGCTAGAGTGGGGACATGGTGTTTTAGATGACTTTAGATGATTATTGCTTATAAATAAATCCTGGAAACAAGCATTATATAGTAGAAATTGACTAATTGTACAACATGTGCCTAAAAGAAACAGTTTTACACCTTTTTTGTTCAAAATATACCTTGTTATATGATGGGGACACAAATGGCACCGAATAATAGGAATAACCCATATGTAACGGGGTAGAATGATGTTGTTACATTAATATTTTACTGTGTAAGATTTGTGATATGATTCACGCTAGCTGGGGTGAGCATTTGCTGCGTTTGTAGCCCGTAAAGCATTATTTAGAGACTTTGTTAGTGAAGCTAACCTAGCTTAAATGTTAATTTCATTCCATGTGTTCGGATGCAGATTTGTCTCGAGACTGAACCCATGCTTATGCCTGTTGTCTGCTGTGGTGCAGGTAATACACTGTACATTTTTACATTATTTTTCTTAGGGGTTTTGTTTAATGCTCTGCTGGCGTGGGCTTATTTTGTTTGCATGATCAGAAGAAGAGCTTATTCATCTTATTGGCTCTGAGTTGAATGTATATGCCACATGTAAATTAATTTATATTGACTATGTGGTAATTGAGTTGTGTTTTCCAAATTAATAACATATAATGGATTATGCAGGGGTTTTGATGTATGTTTTAAAGAAAATGTACACCATAGGATCACTGTAAGTTTTTCTTTTGTATTCTGTTTATATAAACAGAGTTTATTGTGAGCTGAACACAGAGGACACTGACACAGCCAGACATGGCACTTTGGGATCTCGCCCTGCTGTGATGCCGCCTCACCTTCACTATGTCTATCAGACGCTCCTTGGTGCAGGCGACGTAGACCAGCACTTGACCTCTTCTTAGACCGACAGCAGGTGAAACACATCTCCCATCCAGTAGTATTACAGTGATACATTTTGAGGCATCTTAGGGGTAACAACATCATAACATCCTGACTCACTCAGAGGAAGTGCAGCACCTGTAAGTTTCAAACTGATGAAGTGAAAATAATGGGCCTTTTAAAGATGTCAGTTACACTTCTTCACCACAGGGTGGCAGTCTGTACCAACCCCAGCACTAACTTTAGGTGCTTTTCACAGTAAACCACACTGCTGAGTCTGAGCGGCCTCTAAATAACAGGTGGTCCAAAATAAAAGCAGCATGAAGCTGAAAGGGCTGAAAATGCTCTGCTGGTAAAATTATGAACCACTTTGTTAAAAATGTACAGCAGAAGCATGCTGGGTAATAAATGTGGAGTTGGAGGGGGGATTTCCAGCTCAGACTCTGCAGACAGCTGCCTGATCATTTCTGATTGGTCCATATATAACATATACATATTTAACATATATAATGAAGGATGATACACAGAGGAGAGGGACGTGTGTGTGTGGTACTGCTCATCATGTAAGGTGATGGAGTGGAAAGGAGGGTCATTTAATTCAATGATATGATCCATTGGATACCCTCTTTGCAGAATTAATCAACAGTAATTTACCTGGAAATGACAAACTACAACATAAAAACAGAGACCAGCATCTTTTGTCATTGTGGGACCATATACTTAAATATAGGACATATATTCAGAACACCTGAGAGCTTTGACCAAAAAATATCCCTCTTTCTGACTCCTGGTGATATCTAGTCATGCTGATAGCTTTGCTTGTGTTTGTTGTCTTTGTTTAGAAGCATGTCCTCTAATTTCAGATTGTGCTGAAGCTAGCAGGAGGCGTGTTTTAATGGAACATGATCTTTCGTGAATCATCTGATCATGGGACTGATACATCCACAAAATACTGTTGTGTATCTGTGCCACCCTCTCATGTCCTGCTTTTGGGTCCTACACTGAAAGCCTTACAAAATACACTGCAAAGCAACAACAACAGCAACAATAAAACACAAAAGTGTTTCAGTTTTTTCAACACAGCCTTTATTCAAGAATATAAATAACATCCATACAGACAGATGTGATACTACATATGTGTTTGTCTTTTACTAACATTTTTTGAGTTGTTACACCTTTTTTCACAATGAAGCAGTAATTTGAATTATTTTCATTAATAACACAATAAATCAAACTCAGCAATGTCTTTTTTCATTTAATGTACCTCCACAAGTCTAGCTATCAGAACAGTAGAAGATTAAAATGAGGCCATTACAAAAAGAAAACACTGTAGAGCCAGATTAATTTTGGATAGACTATGTTTGGAATCTGCATTTATGTTGCTACTGATTAGAATATGATTTGAATTATTTTTATAGATAAAATTCACTGATAGGCTGAATGGATCGCTCCTCCCTGGCAATCAGCCCCAACAGGTGGGGCAAGGTGTGTAGGAGAAGGAAGGATGGAGAGATACAGTTTTGTTACTGCAATTTGATTTGATCTGTTTTCATTTTGAGTTGAGACCACAGAGAAAATCATTTTTTGTTAATAAAAGAGACAAGGAAACAAGCTGTGGAAAAAGAAGTTACAAAGACAAGTTACACTAATTTAACAAAAAGTGAATCAGAATGAAATCTCCTACCCTGCCTTTAACTTTCATTGTTTACATCACGGCTGAATCAGCACAGCTAAATGAAGAATAAAACAAGCTGATTAAGCAGGTCAAATACAACACAAAATATTCTTTGATAATGTGCTTGTTGTGTTTCAACCTAAAATGGAGATACAAGAGAGCACAGATATAACATAATAAGGAACCTTATATTAATAGGATAAAATGAAACAAATTACATTTCTGACCTGACATATGTTAAAACAGTTCACACGGGATTCTTTGTAATTGTTATCACCTAAAAATAGTTTGGGTTAATATAAAAGAAAAATCATTTCTGGATACAAAACAAAAAACATTTCATTTTTCAGAAGTTCTTACTGACAAACTTCACTCATTGACACACTGACTCAGCATCACCATTAATACAGTAAAAGCTTGGATTAGGAGTAACTTGATCTGTGAATGTTTTGCAAGATGAGCAAAAATGTTTACTGAATGTCACCTTGATAAACATCCGTGTGTTAAAAAAAACATGCTTCCTGATGTCAGCCTGATCAACTGTGGTTTGATTTGACTGTCCACATATGATTATTAAATCAGTGTCTGTGTTTTAAATTATTTTAATGTGTGAACACATGATCAGTTATAACTGTGCTGGTTCACTCACAGCTTCTACATTTCATCCAGACTTTGAATAGCTTCTTCTTTTGTGTGTTTTCTCCACTCACTGGGAATTTCGCCATAGCTCTTAAATTTGCAGCCATGGAATTCTTCCAGTTCTGTTTGGAATCGACACACAAACCACGTCCAGTATTTCAGTTTAGACTCATCAGGGGTAATTCTCCAGTTTGCATACCTCCCTCCAGCTGTTCTGTACTTTTTAAAGGGGACACAGTTTTTTGGATCATGCACAGGGTAAAAACTTAAATCACTGACAACGTCTGTTGTGCAGAACTCCACACTCAGTATATCTGTGTCTTTGTAGTAACAACCTCTGACTGAAGCAGACCGATGAAAGGGGACACTGTGGTCATCAGAGCTGTGATCTTTCAGGGTGTTGGTGCAAACAGCTCCACAGAATGGACATGTTTCCCAGCAGCAGTTACACAGCTGATTAATGAGGATTTGATCAGGACTCTGCCTGAAATCCTTCAGTTTAGTCAGTGAGAGGTGGCTCACCTCCTCCATGATGGGTTTAAGACCTTTCTCTATCTCCTCTTTAAGGAAGTCAAACTTTTCTATGTCTCTGAAGTTCTGACAACTGATGGTACCAAGAGTCAGATTTTCTTTCAGCAAAGTGGAAAATTCTTCCACCCAGATGTCTGTCCCTCCTTTCTGGGTTTTGACTTTCTCAGTTGCAGTAAATAAAGCTCTGCTGATGAGTTCACTTTTGTCATCAACATTCTTCTTCAGTATATCCAGAACTTTACCTTTGTGTTCTCTGAGGATGTATTTCTCCACCTCTTCTTTTATGAAGGTCTCCATATAATTCTTTGGATGGTAGATGTAGGAGATAAAGGCTTTAAAATCCTCTTTCTCTGCGAGTGACTTCAACACATGTTTCTCCAAGTCCAACCTGTTCCCACTGAATGCTGGGAAACTGCACTTCATCTCTTTAGCGACATCGATTGCAGTCTTGTTACAGACAGCTTCAATGCTGGAAACTCTCAGTTTCTCACATATCATTTCTCCAAACACGACAGCAGAGGAGTTTCCTTTGCAGAAGCTTCTGAAGATGTTGTAATATTCTGTTTTCTTGCTGTTCAAGTAAGTGAGAGCATCGTTGTTCTTTTTGTATGTCATGTGAGACTGTGAGAGGAAACTCTCTGCTCTGTCAAAAACATACAGGATGAGATCAACTCTAAACTCCTTTTTGAATGTGTAGTTCCTCTCTGATTCAAACTCTGTCACTTTCTCTTGAACTTTTTTGGCCACTTCCTCTAAGTAAGCTGGACTGTAGCCTCTTGTTGCTACAGGCTTGGTCTTAATATCAACAATGCATTTTTTTCCCACATCATTTATGAGAGATCTGATCTGTTCTTGGTCCTCAAACTGTAAAGATCTGTTTGAGCCAGTCACAGTTTGTACAACTCTGCTGATTGCAGCTTTGACCACATTTGTGTGTTTTTTGTGGATTATGTAATCAGCGTAATCTCCAACACATGATATTTTTGTGTATTTGCTACTGCTTTTGGATTCATCTATGAGAGACCATTCTATACCATGCCTTTGAATGATGGACATCTGGTCTTCTTTCAAGTTGATGTCTCTGATGGGTTTTGTATTTCCAGTTAGCTCAGTGACCCATTGACTCCAAACAGCGTCAAACTGCTTTTTCAGCTCCTCTTCATCATTTGCTTTGTCTTTTAACTGGTGAGCGAGCTCTTTGCTTTTTTGCAGCAGTTTGTTCTCAAACTCTGTCTTCTTCTCATCCATCTTTTTACAAGCATTTTTCTGCTCAATAACTTCATCCAGTTTTCTTTTCACTTCTTTCACCAGTTCTTCATGAAACTCATTGATTTTGGTTTCAAATCGGCCTCGCCACTGAACCAAGATTTCTTTTTCACTGTTCTCCTCAAAGTACTTTGTCATGTCTGTTTTGATGTTTTCATATGTTTCTCTCATTTCTTGATAAAGGTCACTGAGATCAACCCTCTCTTGTTTTCCATTTTCAATGCTGGTATGAAGCTGGTTTTCAACAGTCAGCATGTGGCTCCTCAGGGTCCAGGTCCAGTTTCCATACTGGACCTCCAGTTTTCTGTATGTTACAATTTCCAGTGTGTTTTTGAAGCTGAAAACAAAGTGTTCATTCATCAGGGCGTTCCACAGGTCCTGGATTTTGCTTTTGGAATGTGAGAGAGGGATTCCATCAGACTGTGAAGCCTTAGACAGGATGATGTTCTTCAGTTCTTGGACACTCTCACTGTAACCTGGATTTGGAGGTGCCATCGGTGGACTTCCCTCCCATAACTGAGCAAAGTATTTTACGTCTGTTTGCACATCAAATTTAATGATGTCACTGAAGCACTCTGCATCACAGGCCTCCTCTTTGGCTGCGAGTTTAGCCATCTGGTCCAGTTTTTCCTGCAGGCGTCTCTTTCCCTCCATGTTTTTCTCTGCAGCTGTGATATCTGTCACATTCTGGTGAACAAACACACAACTTGGAGAAAGTTTCACTTTCTTCATCCTCATGAAAGCCTGAACGATAACCTGCAGAACATCCTGCATCTCAGCTGGATTCTCACCAAAGATGTTGATCAGTGTCAAGTTTCCCAGACCAACAACAAATGTTGCCAGTTCATTGTCGTGGTGAAGAGTGGTGTTACCTGCCAACTCCAGAGCACGCAGCCCTTCAGTGTCCACCACTAGAATGTAGTCAAACTTGAAGTCTTTCTGGATTTCTTCTGAGACTTTGACCAGCTGCATGAAGGCCCCTCTGGTGCACCTGCCAGCACTCACTGCAAACTGCAGACCAAACATGGCGTTCAGCATGGTTGACTTTCCACTGCTTTGTACACCCAAAACTGACAACACAAAAACTCTCTGGTCCCCCAGTTTCTTGATGACTTCATCTAAAAGACTAGAGATCCATGTTAAAGGAACATGGCCTGCATCACCATCCATCAGCTCCATCATGTGTCCTGATATCATCAGATCTGCAGCCAGCTCAGGGTATTTAGACCAGTCAGATTGTCTGCTGGTTGTTTGTCTCCCCTCAGATTTCTGGGCTTCAAAGATCTGTCCCATTTCTCTAAAGATGTGCTCCAAGCCAAAGGTGGCCGACTGCAGTTTTTTAGATATTTTTTCAAGATCCTTTTGTTTCTTCATTAACTCATCAGATTTGTTATGTTTGTTCTTCAGATCCAAGACCTCAGACCAGGTTTCATCATAGCTTTGTAGAATTGAAGAGAGATCATCTGTGGAGAGATCATCTATAAAGATCTGAGTCCATTTCAGGAAGTACTCTTTCTCCTCTGATGACAGAGACAATAGACTTTCAGTGAATGACTTCATCAGGTCACTACAGGAAGCAGTGCGTTGTTTTTGTCGGATTTCTTCCAGTTGTTGTTGTTTCTGACTTTTTTCCTTCTCAATGTTTCCTCTGAGGTGATACAGTTCTTTCTTTATTCTGCTCCACTCGTGCCACAGTTGGCCTTGACAGGGGAGAAATCTGTCTTTGATCTTTGAAATATCCATCCCTTGAAGCAAGTTTGATATTTTCATTGCAGCCTCTTTCCCTTTTTGGCAGACTGAGTCATCTTCATCCACTCTGATTCCAGAGACTTCTGCCATAGATTCAAGCTGGAAGGATGAATGTGGTCCAGACAAAATCTTTCTAAGAATTCCTTTCAGTTTTCCAGAAACATCTGGTTGGGTTCTTTCTCTCAAACCCAGTTTGTATTTTCCTGGTTTGACCTGAACTGCATCACAGTCATCACCAGCAATGAGAATGATGAGTGGCTTTGTGGATTTGTAAAGTTCTGTGATGACTGCAGCACTTTTGTTGTTTCTTTCCAGAGTTGGTACAAAAACAACATTAACTGCAGATTTTTCAGTCAGTATTTCTCGCTGTTTTTCATTCAGCAGAGCATCTCCATGAAGATTACAGAAGGCAGTGCAGTCAGTGAAGGAATCCTCAGGTTTTCCAGCAGGGCAGTACCAGGCGATCTCTGCCACTCCATCCATCAGGTGATGAGTTTTGGTGCTACCTGGGCAGTTTCTGTGGAAGAAGGTGCTGTGACGGTCGTTGATCAAGGAGTTCATGAGCTGAGATTTAGACAGAGACAGGGAACCCAGACGAAAACATGACACCATGGGTATCTGAGCTTTGTAGATGGGCATGCTGTTTGTGGTGACAGATTTTGGATCATCTTGGTTTAGGATTATCTTCCATGTTTTCATGATCTGTCTGAATGTCCACAGAGGACATGTGAGTTCCTTTACGAGTGGGTCAGGAACAAGGAGAGGTAAGGCATACTGACACTGTGAGAGCTTTGTGATCATCTGCTGCTTCAGGAAGCTGTCTGAGCAGTGAAATACTGCCATTTGAACATCCAGTGGATGAACATCATTCTGTTCAAATTGATCAGAGGCTGCAGTGGTGCTAAACAGAGCATCAAAATCATCTGTGTCATCAAACTCTTGATTAGACTGTGAGATAGCTGCATCGGGACTTTCTCTTCTTACAGGAATATATCTGGCTCTGTAGTCTAACCCCATTAACCTGTGAAGAAAAGTATGAGCTATGTCCTTCTCAGATGTGTCATGACTCTGTTTCATAGGTGGAGTAATTTTAAGAAAGTCTGCCGGTGACATCTTCTGTTGATATTGTTCTTGAAGATGAAGTTTGCTGAGCAGAGTTTCCATTTCTCTTTGACGGCCTGTCTCTCTGTTCTCTTCAGAAACATTCAGTGACTGCTGGAAGGAATAAATAATTTGGTTTTTAAATAAGGCTGCAATAATTTCATTGCATTCTCATGTGCTTAAGATAAATTAGAGTAAAAGACTTTCTGACCTTTTCTTTGTGCCCGCTCACATGCCTATCCAAAGATCCTGCAATGAATCAATAGTTAATCAGATGACAATAATAATGCGATAAAAAAGTCTTGACACCTTTAATTGTGTTTTAATCCTGTAAAACAATACATAAAACATCACAAGATGGGATGATAAATATTAAATCTCTAATGGCCTGTCTTTAGTTGGTGTACTCAACCTTTTTACTGTGTGTTTGTCACTGTGTTAATCGACAACCTCTTTTCTGTTTTATTTCTTCATGGGGCTTTTACCTTTCTCCTTCTTTCCTCTAGATTCTTTAGACTTTTTTCTTTTTCTGAATAATGAATATTGTAAATACCCCATTTATATTTTGCCTTCTTACGAAGATAGCCCTGTTAATTATTATTCTGTTATCTTTACAGCATGTTTGCATCTTGGTTTTAGCTTATATTGTATTATATTTTATTTTAAATACGAGGGCTTTTATTTTGAAAGGGTTTTCACTGCAATCGCGGAGTTCTGCTAATAACAAAACAGTACTGTGACGGCAACAAACGGTAAAGACAGAGTATTAAAAACAGAATGTTTCATGTATTAGCAACAAATACGAACAAGGTTCGTATTTGTTGGTATTGTCTGTGTCTTAAGTTAAATTTGAACTTTATTAACTTTCTTACTGATTGTTTAGTTAAGTTAGCATTCGCTAAATATGAGCTGTGGTTAAGCTATGTATATGCAGACTGTGAGGAAAGTAGCTAACGTATTATATATTGTTCTTTTGTGTTTTTAACCAGCTCTTACGTTGGTTTTTCATTAAAACCTGAGATCATCAGTTCAAGTGTGAGACCATCTTTTGGTGGGATATCCTACAAATATGATAATACAATGACACCAAATCTAGTTACACAAGGTCATATCTAATATATTAGACATCCTATATTCTCTATTTGTTGGAATGTCTCCAGTACAATACTACAGCCCTAAGTGGTTCAAAACATCATTATTCACTCCATGTTTTTTCTTACATTTTGTGTAAGATAAAGATAATTCCAAAATGACCCCCTTGAGGCCAGAATGACTACATTTAGTACATTTCTTTAATTTTTATTTTTTGATTTATTATTTGACTGTCTAATAGTTCTTTCAGCATGTTCTGTGTTTGTCAGCTCTGGTTAGTTTGATGGATGACCTGGTTACACCCCCTCTGTACACAAGTAAGGCCAAAATGTCCCATCAGGCTGCTGCCATGATGGCCATACTGCCACTTGACAGATGATGGAAAATGTATTTAATGACCTTATATCTTGCCATATACAAGCATTTATGATTTTGTAGCAGCACTGCTCCTTTTGAGTTGGTGGAGGGTGTGGTCAAGGAGAGAGAGGCTGAGGAGCAGGGATAATTAGGACCTGGGTGCACCTGTGTGTGTGTGTGTGTGTGTGTGTGGCAGCAGCAGGAGAGGCTGGGAGCAGAGTGCATTGGGAGAAAGAAGCCTGAAAACAGAGTGCATGAAAAGAGGAGGCCAAACCAGCACCAACTGGGACAAACTTTGTGTGGCAGCCGGATCTCCCCTCACCTCTGGGACCTCCCTGACCCCCCTTCATAAGAACCTTAGTTTGGATTCTATTGACAAGAGACTGCTGATTTTTTTTTTATTTATTTATGGAAATGAATCCTCCTGGTCAATGTTGGACTCTCCCTTAGTTTGAGACTTAATTTTGACTTAGACTGTTAGTCACTTTTATTTAGATTTGATCTGTTGTATTCAAAATAATAACCTGACATTGCTCACAGCATTCCTGAGTCCTGCGTTTTCTGTTTCTGTCTGTTTTTAGTGTGGGGTAGGGGTGGGGCTAAAAGTGACTCAAGTTAACTTAAAATTGACAAGCTAAATCTCGCCTGGCACCCAACTTAATTTGTGATTTTGATAGGTTTCCTTTGGGCTCCCACAATGCTACAAAAAAGGTAAAAATCAAATTCAGTGTGCCTTTTTTAGGAATGTAAATGTTAAAATTCACAGTAGACACTTTCCTCTTTGTAGGATTTGTGGTCCAGCTCTTCCTGCTGCTCTTTATTCTCATCACACATCAGTCTGTAGCAGCTGTGATTGTTTTCAGCGACCACGACGTCTACTTTTTCTAACAGAGTCATTATCTCCGTTTCGTCCATCATACTTCTTGTACATATGTGGTATCTTTGTGTGTGCACACATAATACGCACCTATAGGCGAGAGCAGAGAGCTAGTTATTGAGAGCCTGCCTGCATAATTTTTGAGTAAGGTGGATTCTACTGTTTGGTTAATCACATTTCTGTTGGTAGTGAACACATCTTTTTCCGTTTTCCGTGACGCCTTGATCAGGAAGGCTTGGCCAGTCTATGCTGTTGCCCGATTGCAATCTTTGCTTGTTTGTGTTACTTTGTTTAGTTATTTAGTGCAACAGCAAAGTTATGTGTGCTTACGACGTGTTTTTACTTGCATATGGCAGTCTGAACAATAAGATTCTAGAGGTTGTGATTTGAACTGTTTTTTTCATATTGGGCAGGTTTTGAGTGAGTTATGCTGGCCAAATAGCTCTCGCTAGAAACATGGTTTTAATCAGTTTTGCTTCCAAAATATCTATCTATCTATATATATATAGATAGATATATCTATCTATATATATATAGATAGATAGATAGATATATCTATATATATATATATATAGATAGATATATCTATATATATATATATATAGATAGATAGATATATCTATCTATATATATATAGATAGATATTTTGATTGTGGTCTGCTTGATGCTTTCCAGTCTGGATTGAATCCAGTGCTTAAACTCACTAATGACCTCCTCATGGCATCAGATCATGGACTTGTCTCTGTACTCGTTCTACTGGATCTCAGTGCTGCCTTTGACACAGTAGATCATCGTATCCTGCTACACAGATTAGAACACGAGATTAGGATTACAGGAACAGCACTGCTCTGGTTTAAATCATATTTATCTGATAGATTTCACTTTGTTCATGTTAATAATGTTTTTCCTCCTCGTCTACAAGGGTTAATCACGGTGTTCCACAGGGTTCTGTGCTCGGACCGATCTTGTTCACCCTCTACATGCTCCCCCTAGGAAACATCGTCCAGGTCACGGCATAAACTTTCATTGTTATGCTGATGATACCCAGCTGTATTTATCCATGAAGCCTGAAGAAACGGAGCCGCTAGTCAGACTACAGGCGTGTCTAAAGGACATAAAGGACTGGATGACCGCCGACTTTTTACTATTTTGCCACTTCAAGACTTGACTACTGTAACTCTTTATTGTCTGGATGTCCACATTACTCCATCAACAGCCTGCAGCTGATCCAGAACACAGCAGCTAGAGTTCTGACAGGAAGCAGCCAAAGGGATCATATCTCTCCTGTTCTAGCGTCTCTTCACTCGCTCCCAGTGGGCTCAAGAATACACTTAAAGATCCTTCTGATTCAGAAGTCTGTGTGTCATGAGGCAGGCTGTGGGCATCAAGTGAACAGAGAGGCTGCTAATAAAAAAACAGGCATTCACCATTTATGCTGTGAAAGTATTCCTGCTTTAGATTAATGTTGTGATTAATGGATGGATTTGTGTTTGCAGACAGTAGCTAACTAAGCTAACTGAGCCAGAGCACTGGCATCGTGACTGAGGCTCATTATAGAAACACAGCTGGCAGCGTGACACCACCTCCATGCATGAGTCTGACCTCACATCAGTCCAGATCTGTGTTCATCACATGTAACAAGTAACTACAAACATAGAGAAGATTGAAGCAAGGAGTCTGGACTTGTAGAGTTTTCTAGAAGACGTTTCGCTGCTCATCCAAGCAGCTTCATCAGTTCTAACTGTTTGGTGGATTAGGTTAGGAGTTCAGCACTTGGATGAACTCCTGACACCACTGGTAGGTGACACACCACATCACATGGTTTGGATTATTTTAGGGAGGCTGAAGCCCCCCTAAAATAGGGCTAGCGACGTCTACGGACGGGGTAGTGGCCACGGCCTTCCCCCCTTCTACCCTTCTGCACCCACTCTTCATAGAGTTCAGGTGGAGAAGGTGAGTCTCATCTTGGTGGCCTCGAATTGTCCTCAGATGACCTGGTTCCCAGCGAACGCTTCCCTCCTTTGCGGGTAGCCCTGGGAACTGCCAGCCAGACGGGATCTCCTGTCCCGGGCTGTTCCACCCCTTTGCCCCAGGGGCTTGCACATTGTGCCTGGCCCCTGAGAGGGCTCAGTTCTTGGCCGTGGGGTTGCCTCCCTAGGTGCTCGGCCACCCAGCTGGTCTTCTTACGGCAGAGCATGCCGCACCCGGCGTATTACCACGGTGCGTGGTTTAAGCGCTGGGGGTTACCTCTTCCGGCTGGTGAAGGTTGCCACCTTATTGCCCAGTTGTCAGAGGGATTACGCCCCTACAGAGGGGGCCAACAGTTCCTCCAGGGGACTTGGAGGTGGTGTTGGTGGCGTTGCATAATGAGCCATTGAGCCCCTGGAAACAGTTGTGCTGAACTGGCTTCCTCTTGGACACTCTTGCTGGTCATAGTGTCAGCTGAGAGAGTGGGGGAACTGCATGCTTTCTCTGTACATGAGGAATGCTGCCGGTTCCCGCCATGGGATGCAGGAGTGGTACTGCACCTGCATCCTGCATTCCACCCAAAGACCCTACCGGGGTCCATTCGGCCGTACCCCTTCCACCCTCCTCAGGATGACGATGGTGGGGCACGTAAAATGGGGTCGTCACTGCTATGTCCTGTTAGGACTCTAACAGTATACGTTGCCCGCACACATGCCCACAGAACAACTGACCTGCTGTTCGTCCTTGTCGGAAATTTGTGAGGAGGCCTCTGCGATGACCCCATCTACATTTATCGGTTTCTTATGAATAAATGTAGCAGCCTGCACAATGTTTGCCAAACATGTACTGGGCACGGCACAGCAGGACGCAGAAAAGAACAGGTCTCAATATACCCTGCCTTCCAGGCCATGGCTCCCCATTAGGACCCTGGCCTGGAGTGTCGTTTTTCGGGGATGGTGGAGTTGATCTCCCTCCCCCTGGTGGTTATTGTGGCTATGCTGCCTGAATTAGTCTTGCAGTCTCGCCTCATACATTGCCAGGTTTCCCATGACGTTCCGACACCCAGGTGGTGGTCAGACTAATGAGGCGTTTTTTTTCCGAGCCAGCCTGCTGCTAACGAGGGCAGGCCGGGATGGCCTTCCACCCTTTACAACCGACTTAGCGTCTGGCAGGCCAGCCAAGTACGAGGGCCCTTGGGCACTGGACAAGGGATGGGTGTGTGTATATAAATATTTCTCTGTTGACCACATGAGTGTTTATTCAGGTGGCAGGGACGTCTCACCCCAGTTCGTCTGCCGTCGCACCCTCAGCCATTGCAGCACTGTCTGCTTGGTTTCCTCGTGGTGTGTCTTACAGAGTCCCCGTACATATGGAATATGTAGGGTGGAGAGATAGTCTCGACACGAAAGAGAACGATGGGTTACATTGTAACCTTGGTTCTCTGAGTGGAGACTATCTCTCCAGCTCCAGGCCACTCGGAAACGCGTTCCAATCAAAGTTAACCGAGGAGGCCACGCATGCGTGGTGCTTATATAGCCACGGTGCCAGTCATTGCGTGGCCACCACAGGTGGTGTGTCTTAAAGAGTGTCCACGTCATACTGCTCCCGTGGGGATCAGTCCGCGTACATATGGAATATGTAGGGTGGAGAGATCTCCACTCAGAGAGTCTCTCCACTCAGAGAACCAAGGTTACAACGTAACCCATCGTTCCATACTCCACGAGAACAGAGAAATCTGTTACCCGAGGTGACGAGTACAAGAACAAAGTTCGTTTTGTCCCGGACTTTTTGAAGCGTGTGTGCAGAACTCATACGGCCCTCTCACTGCGGCGCGCACAAGGACACTGACAGACAGAGTTTAAAGACGTTTCGCTGCTGAACAGCAGAATCCGCAGTTTAGGTGAACATACAGCAGAGGAGGAGGATTTCTTGCTACTATGTGGGTTTTGCTAATTTGCTGTTGACCTGAATGAGTGATGATAACAAGCCGGTAATGTTCAGGGAGGGGGCGTGACGTGCTCGTAGCATTATAACAGACTGAACAACAGGTCTGACGGACAGTGTTATCTGACCTGTGTGGTTCCATCCATGAAGGCTGAGTCACTGACTGACAGCAGTCAGCTGGTTTTAAGGAGTTATAGTACATGACGAACGCCCATTTAAAAAGTATTGTTATTATACTGCTACAGTGGACCATTGTCTGCCAGTATGATATCTGCATACAGCTAAAACTGTAACAGACAGAATGAAAAGTCTGTCAGCTGGAGCTCAGCTTTAGAAAGAGAGGAGACACTGAGGCAGAGAGGCAGAGAGGAAGAGAGGCGAGGAAGATGAGAGAAGAGATACTGTAGCTACATTAGAAACGTGTTGAAGAAAACAAAATATATATATCAATCACAACTATTAAATAAATAATGGTGTATATAATTTTAGTCATTTTTTAATTCACATTGGCAGATAGATAAGTGAGGAGCAACAGCCAGAAAAAGCAAACAGGGAAATGAAGAGTGCTGTATGAACTTTGAATCTTCATTATGGATTTCTGACATGCAGACTTGTTGGCTAGTTTGTTCATAATTTGAATGAGTACTATCAGTACTTTATCAGTATTTAAAATACTTTTTATATAACTGTGTTCATTATACAAGGTCC
The DNA here is from genome assembly GCF_900634625.1 of Parambassis ranga. NCBI lineage: Eukaryota > Metazoa > Chordata > Actinopteri > Ambassidae > Parambassis > Parambassis ranga. Next base: position 15,044,339 of record NC_041029.1, read on the forward strand.
AAATTCATTTTAAGATGATATGTGATTATTAAGCCTGTTCATATGTACAAAATGTATGTAAGTGTAATGCGGTGCACCTAAGAAAAAAAGTTAGGCGCACCAGTGCAACCAGTTAGTCTAGAGCCCTGTAAATACTTAGTTACTTTCCACCATTGTACATTAGTGAGTTCAAAATGTCCCACCAGGCTGCTGCCATGATGGCCATACTGCCACACTTCCTCTTTTTTAGGCAGCAATAACTAAGCTGTTACCTTTGTCTTTGGCTTCACATTGTTCAGATGTGGTTTCAGATTGTCCTCCTGTGCTGTCGTCAGTCTTCTCTGAGTTTTCATCACTTCCAGGTTCCTTCATTGAATCACGCTGAACAAAAGGTAACGTTATATTAAGTTAACTTCACCTGTTCAGAGAGTTTGTGTTGAATGTTTTCAGTAATTGTTAGGCTCAGAAAATGCTATTTAGGTCAACACCAAGCACTCAGGATCAGTCATTCATTAAATTACTAATGATATTATAAATGTTAAATACCAATTAATATAGCTTTTTGTAGCTTTTGATACTGAGACAGTTCACACAGAAGCCTAAAAGTCTGATCTGGTCTACCTCCCAAGAGTAGAGTGTTTTAGAAAAAAAGTCCTTGATGTATTTGACACATTCTTACCTGTTCCTTGATCTCAGATTGATTTTCCATCTCTTCTGCAGCAGAACAATCTAAGAAACACACAGTAAGGCCACAGAATATAACTGAACTAGCTAAACATCTACATTATTTTGTTTTATATAATTTTCTTTCCTAAATTTGATGCATCCAGATGACACAATTTTACCCCCTTCTATCCAAAGTAGTTGGATTTGATGGATCTCTGTGTCTCTGAGCTGGTGACAGCCATGGCAGCAGGCATTATGTTTTCAGACAGTCTGTTGTGTTCATGTGAAAGTGATATCTAACATATTGTTGTAATATCTTTTGGTTGGGCTACATGTAATTGTACCATTACAGTATTCATGAAGCTGTTACCTTTCTCTTTGGCTTCAGATGGTTCAGACCTGGTTTCAGGTTCCCCTCCTGTGCTGTCATCAGTCTTCTCGGAGTCTTCAGCACCTCCAGGTTCTTTCGTTGAATCACACTGATCAAAAGGTAAGGGTTTTTAATACTGATGAGGCGAAGACGGCACCATTCAGATGACCACAAAAGAATCTAACAGTTAGTGAGGATCAAATTAAAAGTCATACCTTTAGCTTGGCTTCAGCCACCATCTCTTCTCCTGCAGGATCATGTCAGAAAAAGCAGGTCAGTGTGAATTCACTGCATGTTTTTTTTCTTACATTTTGTGTTTGCTAAAGATCGTTCCAAAAAGACCCCCTTGATGCCAGAATGACTGGATTTAATACATTTCTTTAATTTCAATGTTAAAATTGTTACTTAACTGTCTAAAGGTTCTTTCAGCATTTGCTGTGTTTGTCTGCTCTGTTTAGTTTGATGGATGACCTGGTTACACCCCCATTGTACATAAGCAGCGGTGGAGGAAGTACTGAAGCTCAGTACTTAAGTAAAAGCACAATTACCCACCAAAATATTTACTCAAGTAAAAGTAAAAGTGCTACATCAACAATCCTACTTAAGTAAAAGTTCTAAGTACTTAGTTTTAAATGTACTTAAAGTATTAAAAGTACTCATGCACCGAAAAAAAAAATATTGTTTCCATTGAAAAGGATATCTGATCAGGTTAAAATAATCAAAGAAATCATCTTAAAATTAAAATTGACAATGTGTAGTCAATTTACATTTTCAGTACCCAGAACCAGCTATGGATAAGCAGTTTCCCTTCTGGTATTGTTAAAGTATTTCTGATTCTGATTTAGAAGTCTGTGTGTCACGAGGCAGGCTGTGGGCATCAAGTGAACAGAGAGGCTGCTAATAAAAAACATGCATTCACCATTTTTGCTGTGAAAGTATTCCTGCTTTAGATTCATGTTGTGATTAATGCATGGACCTGTGTTAGCAGACAGTAGCTAACTAAGCTAACTGAGCCAGAGCACCGGCATCATGACTGAGGCTCATTATAGAAACACAGCTGGCAGCGTGACACCACCTCCATGCAGAGTCTGACCTCACATCAGTCCAGCACTGTGTTCATCAAATGTGACAAGTAACTACAAACACTGTAGAAATGTAGTGGAGTAGAAAGTACAGGTAACAGCTGCAACATGTAATGGAGTAAAAGTATAAAGTATGCACTATTATTTTTACTTAAGTAATGTATAAATACATATAAATCTACTTAAGTACAGTAACAAGGACCATCAGCACCGGTACCCCCCAAGGCTGTGTACTTTCCCCTCTGCTCTTCTCCCTGTACACCAACTGCTGCACCTCCAGCCACCAGTCTGTCAAGCTGATTAAGTTTGCTGACGACACCACCCTCATTGGACTCATCTCAGACGGGGATGAGTCTGCCTACAGGATGGAGGTGGACCGTCTGGTGTCCTGGTGTGCTGACAACAACCTGGAGCTGAATGCCCAGAAGACAGTGGAGATGACAGTAGACTTTCGGAAAGTGCCAGCTCCATCACCCCCCCTCACCCTGACAGACACCCCCATCTCCACAGTGGACTCTTTCCGCTTCCTGGGTACCACCATCACCCAGGACCTCAAGTGGGAGCTCACCATCAGCTCCCTCATCAAAAAGGCCCAGCAGAGGATGTACTTCCTGCGGCAGCTGAGGAAACTCAAGGTGCCAGCCAGGATGATGGTTCAGTTCTACACTGCCATCATTGAGTCCATCCTCACCTCCTCCATCACAGTGTGGTATGCTGGGGCCACTGCCAGGGACAGGCACAGACTGCAGCGTGTTGTGCGCTCTGCTGAGAAGGTGATCGGCTGCAGCCTGCCATCTATCGAGGACCTGTACGTCTCCAGGACTCTGAGGCGTGCAGGTCGGATCACAGCTGACCCTTCTCACCCTGGACACGGACTCTTTGAGCCACTCCCCTCAGGCAGGAGGTTACGGTCCATTCGGACCAGAACCTCACGCCACAAGAACAGCTTCTTCCCCTCTGCTGTTGGACTGTTAAACTGTAATTAATGCACTGCTCTGCACTGTCTTCAGAAGGTCACTTTAGTATAGTCACTGCACAATGACGACTATTTGCACTGTTTACACCATCTTGCACTACTTGCACACTATTACCACCTCACCGATCCATGTGGTACCTGTTACATTATTACATTATTACACTGTTCCATTCGATCATATAAGGGTCTATGTTTACCATTTCATCTGCACAGTATTTTATGTTCTGTTCATTGTATGTCTGTTACGCCATGTCTGTCATGTAAATTTAGCCTTACTTTAGTTTATTTACTTAATTTTATCTTAGTTTTTATCTTATTGCATGTTAATTGTTATATGTTCTTTGTATGCACCAATCACTAAGGCAAATTCCTAGTAATGTGAACCCCCTTCACTTACATGGCAATAAACATGATTCTGATTCTGATTCTAACAATGTATAAATACTTAGTTACTTTCCACCATTGTAGATAAGTGAGTTCAAAATGTCCCATCAGGCTGCTGCCATGATGGCCATACTGCCACACTTCCTGTTTTTTAAGCAGCAATAACTAAGCTGTTACCTTTGTCTTTGGCTTCACATCGTTCAGATGTGGTTTCAGATTGTCCTCCTGTGCTGTCGTCAGTCTTCTCTGAGTTTTCATCACTTCCAGGTTCCTTCATTGAATCACGCTGAACAAAAGGTAACGTTATATTAAGTTAACTTCACCTGTTCAGAGAGTTTGTGTTGAATGTTTTCAGTAATTGTTAGGCTCAGAAAATGCTATTTAGGTCAACACCAAGCACTCAGGATCAGTCATTCATTAAATTACTAATGATATTATAAATATTAAGTACCAATTAATATAGCTTTTTGTAGCTTTTGATACTGAGACAGTTCACACAGAAGCCTAAAAGTCTGATCTGGTCTACCTCCCAAGAGTAGAGTGTTTTAGAAAAAAAGTCCTTGATGTATTTGACACATTCTTACCTGTTCCTTGATCTCAGATTTATTTTCCACCTCTTCTGCAGCAGAACAATCTAAGAAACACACAGTAAGGCCACAGAATATAACTGAACTAGCTAAACATCTACATTATTTTTTTTTATAATTTTCTTTCCTAAATTTGATGCATCCAGATGACACAATTTTACCCCCTTCTATCCAAAGTAGTTGGATTTGATGGATCTCTGTGTCTCTGAGCTGGTGACAGCCATGGCAGCAGGCATTGTGTTTTCAGACAGTCTGTTGTGTTCATGTGAAAGTGATATCTAACATATTGTTGTAATATCTTTTGGTTGGGCTACATGTAATTGTACCATTACAGTATTCATGAAGCTGTTACCTTTCTCTTTGGCTTCAGATGGTTCAGACCTGGTTTCAGGTTCCCCTCCTGTGCTGTCATCAGTCTTCTCGGAGTCTTCAGCACCTCCAGGTTCTTTCATTGAATCACACTGATCAAAAGGTAAGGGTTTTTAATACTGATGAGGCGAAGACGGCACCATTCAGATGATCACAAAAGAATCTAACAGTTAGTGAGGATCAAATTAAAAGTCATACCTTTAGCTTGGCTTCAGCCACCATCTCTTCTCCTGCAGGATCATGTCAGAAAAAGCAGGTCAGTGTGAATTCACTTCATGTTTTTTTTCTTACATTATGTGTTTACTAAAGATCGTTCCAAAAAGACCCCCTTGATGCCAGAATGACTGGATTTAATACATTTCTTTAATTTCAATGTTAAAATTGTTACTTAACTGTCTAAAGGTTCTTTCAGCATTTGCTGTGTTTGTCTGCTCTGTTTAGTTTGATGGATGACCTGGTTACACCCCCATTGTACATAAGCAGCGGTGGAGGAAGTACTGAAGCTCAGTACTTAAGTAAAAGCACAATTACCCACCAAAATATTTACTCAAGTAAAAGTAAAAGTGCTACATCAACAATCCTACTTAAGTAAAAGTTCTAAGTACTTAGTTTTAAATGTACTTAAAGTATTAAAAGTACTCATGCACCGAAAAAAAAAATATATCGTTTCCATTGAAAAGGATATCTGATCAGGTTAAAATAATCAAAGAAATCATCTTAAAATTAAAATTGACAATGTGTAGTCAATTTACATTTTCAGTACCCAGAACCAGCTATGGATAAGCAGTTTCCCTTCTGGGATTATTAAAGTATTTCTGATTCTGATTTAGAAGTCTGTGTGTCATGAGGCAGGCTGTGGGCATCAAGTGAACAGAGAGGCTGCTAATAAAAACATGCATTCACCATTTTTGCTGTGAAAGTATTCCTGCTTAAGATTCAGGTTGTGATTAATGCATGGACCTGTGTTAGCAGACAGTAGCTAACTAAGCTAACTGAGCCAGAGCAATGGCATCATGACTGAGGCTCATTATAGAAACACAGCTGGCAGCGTGACACCACCTCCATGCAGAGTCTGACCTCACATCAGTCCAGCACTGTGTTCATCAAATGTGACAAGTAACTACAAACACTGTAGAAATGTAGTGGAGTAGAAAGTACAGGTAACAGCTGCAACATGTAATGAAGTAAAAGTATAAAGTATGCACTATTATTTTTACTTAAGTAATGTATAAATACATATAAATCTACTTAAGTACAGTAACAAAGTATAAATACTTAGTTACTTTCCACCATTGTACATAAGTGAGTTCAAAATGTCCCATCAGGCTGCTGCCATGATGGCCATACTGCCACACTTCCTCTTTTTTAGGCAGCAATAACTAAGCTGTTACCTTTGTCTTTGGCTTCACATCGTTCAGATGTGGTTTCAGATTGTCCTCCTGTGCTGTCGTCAGTCTTCTCTGAGTTTTCATCACTTCCAGGTTCCTTCATTGAATCACGCTGAACAAAAGGTAACGTTATATTAAGTTAACTTCACCTGTTCAGAGAGTTTGTGTTGAATGTTTTCAGTAATTGTTAGGCTCAGAAAATGCTATTTAGGTCAACACCAAGCACTCAGGATCAGTCATTCATTAAATTACTAATGATATTATAAATGTTAAATACCAATTAATATAGCTTTTTGTAGCCTTTGATACTGAGACAGTTCACACAGAAGCCTAAAAGTCTGATCTGGTCTACCTCCCAAGAGTAGAGTGTTTTAGAAAAAAAGTCCTTGATGTATTTGACACATTCTTACCTGTTCCTTGATCTCAGATTGATTTTCCATCTCTTCTGCAGCAGAACAATCTAAGAAACACACAGTAAGGCCACAGTATATAACTGAACTAGCTAAACATCTACATTATTTTGTTTTATATCATTTTCTTTCCTAAATTTGATGCATCCAGATGACACAATTTTACCCCCTTCTATCCAAAGTAGTTGGATTTGATGGATCTCTGTGTCTCTGAGCTGGTGACAGCCATGGCAGCAGGCATTATGTTTTCAGACAGTCTGTTGTGTTCATGTGAAAGTGATATCTAACATATTGTTGTAATATCTTTTGGTTGGGCTACATGTAACTGTACCATTACAGTATTCATGAAGCTGTTACCTTTCTCTTTGGCTTCAGATGGTTCAGACCTGGTTTCAGGTTCCCCTCCTGTGCTGTCATCAGTCTTCTCGGAGTCTTCAGCACCTCCAGGTTCTTTCATTGAATCACACTGATCAAAAGGTAAGGGTTTTTAATACTCATGAGGCCAAGACGGCACCATTCAGATGACCACAAACGAATCTAACAGTTAGTGAGGATCAAATTAAAAGTACCTTTAGCTTGGCTTCAGCCACCATCTCTTCTCCTGCAGGATCATGTCAGAAAAAGCAGGTCAGTGTGAATTCACTGCATGTTTTTTTTCTTACATTTTGTGTTTGCTAAAGATCGTTCCAAAAAGACCCCCTGATGCCAGAATGACTGGATTTAATACATTTCTTTAATTTCAATGTTAAAATTGTTACTTAACTGTCTAAAGGTTCTTTCAGCATTTGCTGTGTTTGTCTGCTCTGTTTAGTTTGATGGATGACCTGGTTATTTTTAGGGCCCGAGCACCGAATGGTGCAAGAGCTAATGAAACCCTTAGGATTATTATCCCCCCCCCCCTTTGATCACATTTTTGGGGGCCTTAACATGCCCCAAAACTCACCAAACTTGGTAGAAAAATTCATTCGCCCGAAAAATTTTGAAATTTGCTGACTTTTAAAATGCACATAGGAAAATGGCTCTATAGCGCCCCCAACGCGTAGCCCCTCTGGTCGGTTTGACACAGGATTATGAAAATTGGCACACATATGTATCACCCCAAGACGCACAAAAAAGTCTCTTGGACCCCCCCTCCAAACCCAACAGGAAGTCCGCCATTTTGACTTATGTGGCCATTTTTTGCTTATTTGTGTCCCTGCTTCAAAACTTTTCACGCCTCACATACTTCATCCAGTTGAGCTGAAATTCACTGTGTCCACTCAGGACACCATAGGGAATAGACGCATTCCAAAACTCTTTCAAAAGTATTACCGTGTGGCGGGGGCGTGGCCTCAAAGTTGAGTATTCGCCATTACAAAGGAACTCCCTGTATTTTCTGCAGTACTACCCATATACTTCATGTAATGTGGACAAAATCTTACACTACTGCTATGGACCCGAGTCTGAACAGAGGGAAATTGTTTAAGGCTGCGGCCAAGCAGTGTCATACAATGACTAGCAAGGCGCGCCACACAGCCCAAGGACACACAGTGACACAACAATAACATTCCGGTTATTGGACAACCCTGCTATACCACTGAGCCCCTGCTGCCCCACTTACACCCCCACTGTACACAAGTGAGTTCAAAATGTCCCATCAGGCTGCTGCCATGTTGGCCATACTGCCACATTTCCTCTTTTTTTAGGCAGCAATAACTAATTAAATATGGATGTATCAAGCGACCATTTGATCAAGAAACATTGTGATTAAAAACTGGCTACCAACTTATTAAATATCTCTAGAAAAAAATGATTTGAGGAGTGCTCTTAGATTTAATTGGGTCCATGACCTACCAAAAGAGACCCCTGAGCATTCTGACACTTGATAGTTATAGGATGATGGAAAAAGCATTTAATGACCTTACGTTACTTTTTTGTAATTGAAAAAGGTAAAAATAAAATTCAGTTTGACTTTTTTTAAAATATAAATAATTAAAATTCATAGTAAAGACCCACCTGTCTCGGCACTTTTCTCTTTGTGGGATTTGTGGTCCAGGTCTTCCTGCTGCTCTTCATTCTCATCACACATCAGTCTGTAGCAGCTGGGATTGTTTTCAGCGACCATGACGTCTATTTTTTCTAACAGAGTTATTATCTCTGCTTCATCCATCATACTTCTTGTACATGTGTGGTATCTTTTTTCAGTAAAGGTGCTGTGACCTTTCAGGTCTGTCAGCACAGTTTCAAATTTTGATTCAGACTCATGAGTCACAACTGTCATCATATAAGAAAGACTTTCTTTCCCAGCAGCCTTTGCTAACCACTGCACTCCTGATCTGTACTGACGGTTGTGCAGACCATTTGATATCAGTAGGAGAAAGGCATGAACTGGTTCATTTAATGGGATTTGGTCAATGTTTGGTAAACCAAAAATGTTAATGACTGAGATGTGTCGACCACACAATTCATACAGCTTGGATGAAAATCTGCTTGTTTGGTCTTTATGGTCAACTAAGAGGTTTTTGGATCCAACATCGATGGTACTGGTGTCACCAAGTAACACAAGTGTGAGCTCAGGCTTCACTGCAACGAACAAAAGAACATCAGCAGGTTAAAGTGTTGAGTTCTTGTTCCACCATCACAGCTTGAAATCTCAAATATCATCAGTTATCTTGTTACCTTTGCCATTGCTTCCAGCTGCCATCATATCAGTCTCTACTCTTGTGTGTTTTCTCCTTCTCGAATTTCTCTGAGGGACCTTCCCAAAGGGATTAATAAAGTATATTCTATTCTATTCTATTCTATTCTATTCTATTCTATTCTATTCTATTCTATTTCTTTCTCTCTGTTGAGGTTATTCAGAATCCACCTGAAAAAAGGAGATTTTATGTAACTCTTAGTTACGTAATTAGGCACCTGAAACCAGCTGAAGATCAACATCACATTTCTGTTAATTTAAAATTAGAGCACAGTAATTAGATCACCACATGCAAAGTACTTAAGTGAAAAAAAGGTCAATGGAAATTCCACATGAAAATTCAGGCAAACGTTCAGTTCTGAGGAGAATTCTCTGTAGCAGCACTGGGAAGAATTACTGTAGAATATAGATCTGTTAGTAAGATAATGATGATGGATATAGGAGAAAGAATCTTCAATTTACCTTGGTGTCAGATGTGCTCTCTTTGAACTGGGCTGAAGATCATGTAACAGAAATCAGAAAAACATTTAATAAACACAATATTTGGTTAAAAAACTATCAGTATTTTCACAAAGTGGAGTGTATGTATTACACTTAGCATTATATACAAATGAGGCTTAACAGGGTATTTGATTTCTGTCTTGTTGGCGCTTGTTATTCACAAAGAGCCGTCATTACATCTTACTGTCTGTCCTCCACTTTATGAGCCAGCTACAAACTGGAATATCCAGCTGGTGTTTAAATACCTGTCATGCTCCATACTGAGTCATGTTTACCCTCTGCAGTCCTGTGAGTGAAGTTTCCTTTTAATTCCATTGAGATTTATTCTGAATCTATGTGAATGTATATGTCTTTGTACAGTGGAGCATTCCTGCCTGCAGAGTTGTAAAGGAAACTTACAGACTTTTAGGAGTTTTATTAACAACATCTAGACATGCCCTGCTGCCTTTTTGTTTATTTTTATTTTATTGTAGTGTTGTCATAACTCTGCTCTGCAGCCTGCAAAGCCCTTTGTTTGTCTGAGATGTAAATTATTAATTAACAGTTTGTTATTGAGGACTGCTTCCTCATTTTCTTAGTGGTTTTGCCATCACAGAGGAAGTTGCTTACTTCATCCAGTGTGGATGAGCCTTTACAGCAGGGGTGTCCAAACTTTTTTCGGGGAGGGCAAGATTCGATAATGCGAAACTCTCCGAGGGCCAGCAGTCCCTGATGTCATTATTTTAAACAATAAAAACTGTGTATGCTGTTTTGTAATATATTACATCTTACACAGCAAACAAAATAACATCTTAGCATTCGGATGAACAGATCAGAAAATGTTATCTGAATATACAGCATAAATTTAAAACTTTCAGAAACTGTGTGGTTGTGATAACAGAGCAACAGGCAAGTTATTGACTCTACTGTGAAGGTGAGATCTGATCATATGTGGCAGGTCTGGTTTAGGAGCAGCAGACATCAGTAAAATGTCAGGTAGACCAGGTGGGAGTCATTTAGTGCTGATCTCAAAGGGTCTGTAATTTAATGTTTACACAGGTTTGCAGTGCATGGCAACGAGACGTAAAAACGTGATGACGTGACTTACGACAGATGCGTACTGAATGACGGAGTCTTTTTGAGAGAAGTGTTTAACATCAGAGAACAACAAGCAAAGACGGACTGCTCATTGCTGCTCCAGTAACACATCATAGTTTATCACAGACAGTCATGATTTACAAATGTTCGCATTTCTGGAGAGTTGCTTTTATCCAGCCGCTGGTAAAAAGGCCCGAGCAGGCTGCCGGCCAGGACGCAGCCTCCCCGTGCAGCAGGGAGCAACGAGCGTCCCTCTCTCTCTCCATCATGTCGCTTCAACTTCTCTAACGGCTCTAGCATCGCTCCCTGCTGCCCGCTCCTGCCCGCAGGGAGCGTCACGATGCACAGGGAGAGGGACGCTCCGCTCCACTCCCCTGCGCTCCTGGAGCCCCCCAGTACTCCGACACGTTCCCCAGAGGGACGCTCATTGCTGCACGGGGAGACTGCTCTCTGGCGGGAGCCCGCTCCCATGCCCCCAGTCCATGAATTCTAATAGGGCTACTATACTGCAACTAATAATGACAATATTTTGTGCGCACGTTATAAATAATTCGTGGCCACAATTTATTTTTTTACAGAGGGGCTCCGTAGTTTTGGAGAACTTCACTTTTACAGTACAGACGCTCTCTGATAGCAGGTTGTCTGCAGAGGCATGTTTAGTCTCGTGGTGAATTGTGTCGAAGTGCTGAACCGGTGTTTGCACCTTCGGAGCCCTCTGCGTAGATGGAACCAACAACCAGGCCCTGCAGCACCGCCTGACGCACCACGATGCAGACTGAGAGGGAGATAATGTTCTGCTCAGAGAATCGTGATGCAAACGTTACACAATGAGTTAAAAACAAAAATAAGAATTGCCTGTTGATTTTGTATGATTTATGATTGTATGATATGTTTGGCTGGCGGGCCAAGAATTACACATTTTAAGATAGAAGCCGCGGGCCATAGAAAATCCGCCGCGGGCCGTAGTTTGGACACCCCTGCTTTACAGTAATGAGCATGCAAGTTACAGTCTTACCGCCACCTAGTGGCATCTATCTTTTGTACATATCTATGTTGCTGTACTTCTCTGGAGAGGAGAACCAAGGAGAAGAGATCAATAGAGAAAAAAGGAGAAGTGCCCCCCTCGCGGACTGCAAGGGGTGTGAGGGGCCACTCAATGCTTGCAGCGTTGATTTATTCTCACCTGTAGATAGCTGGGATAGGCTCCAGCCCCCATGACGCAGCACTGCAGGACAAAGATGATGGATGCGCAGAGGATGGAAAACGAAACTTAAACAACTTGTGTTGGTGTTTGCTCAGCTCTGCCTTCTCTCTGTAGACATGGGTGTGGTGACAGGAAAATGAAAGTGAAAGAGTTTTTCATTGTGATCGAGTGACTTAAACAAATAAACACATTTATTTGTGTTTTTAAACAAAGGAAACCAGACGCACTTGAATTTCAAGACATTTGGCTTCTCATCTGAGGAGGCTTCCTCCACTCTGACTGCATGCCACACAGACTTTTTATGACTACAAGCTATAATACACCACATACTGTCATAGTACTGTGCTCTGTAAAACTGTTGAAATATTATGCAGTACAACTGTGACACAAGTCAAGATGATCAAAAATATGTGGACACGGTCTATCAGTAATAATAACCACTTCTTTGCATTGTTGACATTTATTGATACCAGCAGAGCTCAGTGGCCTCTCTTCAACACATACTGACATTTAGAACCTCTTTATGTAAAACACTATGTTGTATAACTTACCTTTTGTTGTGTGTCCTCAGCTCTGTCTGGTCTGTGTAGAAGGAGCTGCTGTATCACAGCTCCTCCCAGCCCTCCTCTGATATATGTAGGGGCGTCTTAGAAACCCCACAGATCTCATTGGTGGAATAAACTAACAGGGCTGTACAGCTCATGAATATTAGTTGTGAATTCATAATAATGAAAGAGACAACTGACAGCAGCACAGAGGAGAACATGTAAAATCCAATAGCATCGACTAGCTGACTGTCAGGATCTGATCCACAGCTGATTAGAAAAACAGAGTTAGTGTACATGTGAGGAGATTGTCTTCCTGTTTTTGCTGAGCTTCATTTATATCAGTTAAAGTTTAAATAAACATGCTTTGCATCAGATTTTTAATTCTAAACATTATAGTAATAAAAACATCAAACAAAGTAAAAGAAACATTCAGTCTTTTAATACATCGGCCTGAAATGATCAGGAAATGAAATCTAATACTGACGGACAGATAACTGGATATTATGCAGGTTACAGGTGCAGTCAGCGGACAGAGATCAGAGGAATATTAGAACTTTATAAGTGTAAAAAATGATTTTTTAGTCTAATGACAGTAAATTCACTTTTGAAGCTGATCGTCTTTATTGGTGCTGAACGTTGTGATGTTAAGGTTTTACTGAGAACACTCAAATCTGTGTATCACAGCAGTAATGTAGTGCAGAGAGGAGGGGCGGTGAAGGATCCAGATCGTATTGCGTCAGTGGGTAACGTACTGCGTCACTTCCTGTTTCGACACTGTCCTGTTTGTTCACTTGGTGTGCGCTGTTGGTGCTACGGACTTTCTGCATTAGACATATTGTGTTTGCTTTTATTGTGGTAATACACAAGCACCGTAGTGTTAGAGTTAAGTGCACCAGTTTCTGGGTTCCCTTCTCGTTTACCACTGTAGCGAAGCTTACCGTAACTTAGCGGTTAGCATTAGCGCTTAGCATGGCTTCTTCCACTCGCTCTGCATCTCCCTCTCCTGCTCACTGCACGGTGTGTGACATGTTCAGTTACTCCTCTGCCTCCTTTAGTGAGCATGAGGTGTGCACAAAGTGTAGCTTATTCACAGTCTTGGAGGCGAGGCTAAGCGAGTTAGAGGGTCGGCTCCGCATGTTAGATAATAGACCTGTAGCCACAGCAGCTAGCCAGCAGCAGTTAGCCTGTGCGGACCAGCCTGCCTTAGCTGATGTTATCCGCACCCCGGCAGCCCCTGAGCAGCCGGGAAGTCAGAGAGGTTGGGTGGCGGTTCGAAGGAAGCGTAGCCCGAAACAAAGGCCCGTGGTTCACCACCAGCCGCTTGACATATCGAACCGTTTTTCCCCACTCGGCGACACACCCGCTGAGAAGCCGACCCTGGTTATTGGCGACTCTGTTTTGCGGCATGTAAAGCCGACACCAGCGGCTATAGTTAAGTGCATCCCGGGGGCCAGAGCGGGCGACATAGAGGGTAGCCTGAAGCTGCTGGCGAGAGATAAGCATAAATACAGTAGGATTATAATTCACGTCGGTGTTAATGACACCCGGCTTCGCCAGTCAGAGGTCACTAAAGTTAATATTGAGTCGGTGTGTAATTTAGCTAAAACCATGTCGGACTCCGTAGCGTTCTCTGGTCCCCTCCCAAATCTGACCAGTGATGACATGTTTAGCCGCATGTCCTCGCTCCGTCGCTGGCTGTCATGGTGGTGTCCAGAAAACAACGTGGCCTTTATAGATAACTGGGAAACTTTCTGGGGGAAACCTGGCCTTATTAGGAGAGACGGCATCCATCCCACCCAGGGTGGTGCAGCTCTGATTTCTAGCAACATAGCCAAGTTTATTAGACCAACCTGACAACCCAGGGTCGAGGCCAGGAGGCAGAGTCGCTGTCCTACACACCTCTCTGCTGCTTCTGGAGGACTGCCGCCCTCAGTTAGAAACACATTAAACACAAATACACATAGAAACACTAAGCTTAATAATGTTATTGAAGTGGTGACGGTCACACGTCCTCCCACAGTTCATCAAGCACACAAGTTAAGATATATTAATCATAATAACCTCATAAAAATACACACTAACACACACAAACACATAGAACAAGGTAACAGAACACTCAGGTGTGGATTGTTTAACATACGATCCCTACACTCTAAGTCGCTCTTAGTTAATGATCTAATTATTGATCATCACACTGATATACTTTGTCTCACTGAGACTTGGTTACAGGGTGAAGAATATGTTGCTTTAAATGAATCAACTCCGTCCTGTTATACTAACTGTCATGTTCCTAGAGTTACAGGTCGCGGAGGAGGAGTGGCAGCAATCTACCGCTCCAGTCTTCAGATGAATCCTAAACCTAAGTCTACTCATACTTCTTTTGAGAGTCTCACTCTCAGCCTGTCTCACGGAAGCTGGAAGAAGTCAGAATTTGTTTTACTCGTCGTAGTGTATCGTCCACCTGCTGCTGCTTATTCAGAGTTCCTGCTGGAGTTTTCAGACTTTGTATCAAGTTTAGTGCTTAGCACAGATAAAGTCATTATAGTGGGTGACTTTAACATTCATATGGACGTCGACTCCGACAGTCTGAAGATTGCCTTCAACTCACTCTTGGATTCAGTTGGGTTCTCTCAGTTAGTAAATGAACCCACACACTGTCACAGTCACACCCTCGACCTGGTTCTCACCTACGGCCTGGAAGCTGAGAACCTGCTAGTGTGGTCTCAAAATCCTGTTCTTTCAGATCACTCATTAATAACTTTTGACTTCTCTCTTTCAGACCTACCAGCACCTGAGGAAAAGGTCTACTACAGCAGATGTCTGTCTGAAGACGCCGTAAAGCAGTTTAGGACAGCAATCCTACCAGTACTCCCCACAGTCCCAAGTACTGATGGGGGTACCAACTTAAATGTTACTCCTGCAGAGCTGGACCGCTTTGTCAACAACACTGCAGACACACTACACTCAGTCTTAAACAGGATTGCTCCACTGAAGAAGAAGAAAACTACAAACCAGAAGAGGCTAGCTCCGTGGTACAACTCAAACATCCGATCACTGAAACGGATTACACGTAGGATGGAGAGGATGTGGCAGTCCTCTAAATCAGATGACTCCCGGAGGATCTGGAGAGACAGTCTGCTGACGTATAAGAAGGCCCTTCGTAAAGCCAGGACAGCCTACTATTCATCACTAATAGAAGAAAACAAGAACAACCCACGCTTTCTCTTTAACGCCGTGGCCAGGCTGACAAAGAGCCACAGCTCTGTGGAGCCTCGCATTCCTGCAGCTCTTAGTAGTGAAGACTTCATGAGCTTCTTCACTGATAAAATCACCACTATTAGAGGACAAATCAACCACAATCTCTCTGTGACCGCTGAGGATACACCGCCACTTCTGGAAACGGATCCTGATCTAACTCTGGACTGCTTCGCGCCCATCGGCCTCCCTGAGCTGACCACCAGCATCAGCAAGTCTAAACCTACTACCTGTCTTCTGGATCCGATCCCTTCACAGCTCCTCAAGGATGCTATTCCTCTGATCGGAGACTCTATATTAGGACAGATCAACTTGTCTCTGGAAACAGGATATGTACCACAGGCTTTTAAAACTGCTGTGATCATTCCGATACTTAAAAAACCTTCACTGGACCCGGACGTCCTAGGAAACTACAGACCGATCTCCAACCTCACCTTTATCTCCAAACTACTTGAAAGAGCTGTTGTAAGTCAGCTAAATGACCACCTGTGTAGTAACAGTCTGTTTGATGCTTTCCAGTCTGGTTTCAGAGCCCATCACAGCACAGAAACAGCACTGCTTAAAGTCACCAATGACCTCCTCATGGCATCGGACCGGGGTCTCGTCTCTGTACTCGTTCTACTGGATCTCAGTGCTGCCTTCGACACCGTAGACCATCGCATCCTGCTACACAGATTGGAACATGAGATCAGGATTACAGGAACAGCACTGCGCTGGTTTAAATCATATTTATCTGACAGATTTCATTTTGTTCACACTAACGATGTGTCTTCCACAGGTACAAGGGTTAACCACGGTGTTCCACAGGGTTCTGTGCTCGGACCGATCCTGTTCACCCTCTACATGCTCCCTCTAGGATACATCATCCAGAAGCACGGCATAAACTTTCATTGTTATGCTGATGATACCCAGCTGTATTTATCCATGAAGCCTGAAGAAACGGAGCCGCTAGTCAGACTACAGGCGTGTCTAAAGGACATAAAGGACTGGATGTCCTCCAACTTTTTACTATTAAACTCGGACAAGACTGAGGTCATTGTTTTTGGACCGAAACATCTCAGAACTAGTTTATCAGATAATACTTTCTCCCTGGATGGAATTACTCTGGCCTCCAGTACGACTGTGAGGAACCTTGGAGTTATCTTTGATCAAGACATGTCATTTGTCTCTCATATTAAGCAGGTCTCCAGGACCGCTTTCTTTCACCTGCGTAATATTACTAAGATCAGGAGCATCCTCTCTCAGAGTGATGCTGAAAAGCTCATCCATGCTTTTGTCACTTCAAGACTGGACTACTGCAACTCTTTATTGTCAGGATGTCCACATTACTCCATCAACAGTCTGCAGCTGATCCAGAACGCAGCAGCTAGAGTTCTGACAGGATGCAGCCAAAGGGATCATATCTCTCCTGTTCTAGCGTCTCTTCACTGGCTCCCAGTGGACTCAAGAATACACTTCAAGATCCTTCTTCTAACCTACAAGGCTCTTCATGGACTTGCTCCATTGTATCTGCAGGACCTGATTGTACCATATGTTCCTAATAGGACACTCAGATCTCTGAGTGCAGGTTTACTAGTAGTTCCTAGGATTCATAGAAGTAGAATGGGAGGACGAGCTTTCAGCTATCAGGCACCGCTATTATGGAACCAGTTACCAATCTGGGTCCGAGAGGCAGACACTGCCTCCACCTTTAAGACTAGACTTAAAACTTTTCTGTTTAGTAAGGCGTACAGTTAGCCTTAGACCTAGTGTGTAGCACAGCTATGCTGCTCTAGGCCTACGTTGTCGGGGGGCACAAACATGATCCACTGAGCAGTGTCCCTCTCACCCTCTAACCTCTCCTTTTCTCTCCTTAGTCTGGCTCACACTGGTCTCAAGACCTGGATGATGACCTGCAGTCCGGCCCGTGAAGTCTCTCTTGCTCTACGTTGTCGGGGGGCACAAACACGATCCTCTGAACACCCTCTGACCTCTCCTCCACTCTCCTTAGTCTGGATCATACTGGGTAATATCGTCTCATAATCTGTGTTAACTGTCTTCCTTGTAGTTCTGTGCCTCGCTCTCGCTCTCTCTCTTTGCAGGTCTCAAGACCTGCATACTGACCTGCAGTCTCTCCTGTGCTCATCGACTTCACTAGCCCCTGCTGCTCATCTTTACTATCAAATTACTATTCCTACTTATGGACCGACGATATATATAGATATCTATTACAATATAATCACTGTTTCATCTTGCTGTCATGTTTGCTCTGTACTGTATCATGTTTGTATCATGTTTGCTCCTCTCTCCCTCTCTCTCTTTCTCCTTCATCCTCTCTCTCTCTCTCTCTCTCTCTCTCTCTCTCCCTCATCCTCTCTGACTAGCAGCAGGACTGGTTCCCCCTTAAGTTGACGGGTCCTGCTCAAGGTTTCTTCCTCTTAAAGGGAGTTTTTCCTTGCCACAGTGCTCTTAGGGGGGTTCCTGTGAAGCGCTTTGAGACAATGTCTGATTGTAATATGCGCTATATAAATAAAACTGAATTGAATTGAATTAGATCCTGCTCCTGTCTGAAAGTGGATCAGTAACCAGACTCTTGTTTCCATGTCTTTCCTCTCCTAGGTCTTTATGAACTCAGGTCTGAAGGAGGTCTGAGTCTCTAGACCTTGATCTCTTCCTCGTCCTCGGTTAAGGCGTGTGATGGTTTGTGGTTTTGGGAAACAGCCGGAGACGAGCTGCTGCTGCTCGTCCTCCTTCCTTTTGTGAAGGACCCTCCACCATAATGACGGGACAGCACGTCAGCTGCCCTCTGGAACCTTTCAGCCTCCATCCCAGGCTCTGCTCTCTGAGGAGACCCAGTGGACCCATCAGGTGTCCTCACAGACCTCTTTTCCTCCTCTGTCCAGTTAGAGCTACAGGTGCGCCCCCTGCTGTTTGTAATCCAGCCTGTGGAAGGGCTGGGTGAAGTCACTGCAGGGGTCTGCACAGGTGTGTCTGTTAGAGAGCTGTCTTCATCTTCCTCTCCATCCTCTTCCTCACCTGCTGCCTGGCTGTGACCAGATATCTGAAGACAGTCGGGGTTCTCGATGAAGCTCAGCATCTCAGTCATGAGAGAGGGGCCGAGGTCCACGGTGAAGGAGGTGAGGGAGTCTGAACGTGTCAGCGTGATGCCTGGAGCAAGGTCTTTGTGGATGTCGCCATCTTGGAACTGTCTTTCCAGACGAGAGAGGTGGGGCAACGTGACAAATCCAGACTGTAGACCTGCAGGAAGACAAAAACAAGACACAGAGGACACTGTCCCAAAAGTCCTGCTCTCCAGTGACTTCTTACTGAGAGAAAGAGCTGTTGTACTTCCTGTTTTATTCATCGACTTTCTGTCTGTCAGCATGAATTAAAAAAGGTTCAAATGATGGACTGCATAAAAGAAAAAGGGTCTCTGTGCAGCTTGACCTCTTAGACTGACAGCAGGTGAGACACGATTTCACCCATCCTGTAGTATTACAGTGATACATTTTAAGGCATCTTAGGGGTAACAACATCATAACATCCTGGATCACTCAGAGGAAGTGCAGCACCTGTAAGCTTCAAACTGATGAAAAGAAAATAATGGGCCTTGTAAAGATGTCAGTTACACTTCTTCACCACAGGGTGGCAGTCTGTACCAACCCCAGCACTAACTTTAGGTGCTTTTCACAGTAAACCACACTGCTGAGTCTGACAGGTGGTACAAAACGAAAGCAGCATGAAGCTGCTGAAAGGGCTGAAAATGCTCTGCTGATAAAATTATGAATTATGTTTGTTCAAATTCTTCATGAGCTGGGTAATAAATGTGGAGACAGAGGGGGGATTTCCAGCTCAGACTCTGCAGACAGCTGATCAGCTCTGATTGGTCCATATATAACATATACATATTTAACATATATAATGAAGGATGTGTTTCTGCACACAGGAAGTGATCAACAGGTTTCTTTTTTTCTATCTCTGCAGCACTGCTTACCATTTGTTCACCTCTGCTGGTGATGGAGAGATGAGGAGGGACATTTGAATCCAGAGAAGTGATTCATTGGACGTCTTTAAGTGGAGCGTGAATCAACATTTATTATTTAATTTACCAGCAAATGACAACATACAACATTAAAACATGACCAGTGACGCCTGGTATAAATGGGCTCGTGGGGTTAAACCCTCCCTATGTTAATTAATAAAGATGAGAAAGTTATTGTCTAAATAACATACAAAAGATTTTTATAAGTTTAATATTTAATTTTAGTGAAACCTAAAGCACAGCACCAAAGAGTTAAAAGAATAACACAGGATATCTCTAAATGGGTTAATTTAATGCAGCCCATGTTCATCAATCTTATTTTCCGGGTGTAAATGATTGACAGGTATCATGTTCCGCCCTCACCGTTTATTGGTCATTTAGGCTAACTTCATTTAGCCCACAGGCCGACTGACCAATCAGCAGCGGGCTGGCGCCGGGTAAATGATTGACAGGTGTCGTTTCACGCCCCCGTGATTTACTTGTCATTTGGGCTGATTTCATTTAACCGAAGAAGAAGAAGAAGAAGACGAAGAAGAAGAAGAAGAAAACCGGCGGGCGCTAGCATGAATGAGGAGTTTCATCACTCAAACTTATTTTTTAAGTGTTTTCTACGAAGTAAAATGGGACAGGACAGACTAAACGTCCTGGCTATGCTCTCTATCGAGCAGGAGTTCATCAGAACAGCAGACTTTAATGACATCTTTGCTCCCAGAACGGCCGTCAGAGTGAGCTTCTATTCAAATACGGTAAGCCCCAGTTTATAAACTGCTAGCTAGCAGGCTGAAGATAACAACAGCTGAGCTAACGTGGACGATACTGAGCAGTGTCCAGTCCAGTCAAGCTTAACTGTCAAGCTAAAGATGCTAAATGATGGAATTTAGCCTGTATGCATTTGTACTGCTAAGGTGCACTGATGGAAGTGACGTGTGCTGTAAGATAAGATCATCCTTTATTAGTCCTCCATAGTGGAAATCCTCCAACAGTTTTATTCTGTAAATGTAATGTTTAAGATCCATAATGCAGGTTTAAGAACATAGTTTAATCTTCTGTATTGGAGCCATTGTAAAAGATACTGTCCTTGTATAATTAAATATAAATTATAAATAATGCCATGTTGAACATTCAAAAGTTGCTTTTGAGAAACTTTAATGCTATGCTGTGTATATTAATATTGAGGCAACTTTGTACATTGCTCTGTTTTTAGTGCACAAGTTTTTGCACATGAGTTTTGAAGTTCATTTGTATCGAAAGTTATTTATTTGGTTATATTATGCAGGTAGGCTACTGCTGTGTATTGAGAGGCCGTGTCCAGTGCGTTACCTCAACTCACCACAAGCAATACACCAGACAGGACCGAGGCGTGGCTTTGAACCAACACATGTAGGCTCCAACCACTGTTAACTCGCCACCACAAGTAATACACCAGGACAGAAATGGAGCAAGTATCTTTTATTCCTGAGAAGACGAATGGAACAGAAACAGCAATCCCAGGAGGCTGCCCAGTGGACAGACGTCCTATCTGACACAGGTCAGCAGAAATTTGCTATTCACTCTGTTTAGAAATGCTGATGGTGTATACTACATATGTGTTTGTCTTTTACTAACATTTGAATTGTTTTGATGAATACACTTTTATTCCAAAAAGTAAAACATCAGACATTAAAGCAGAATTTGAATTACTTTCATTATTAACCCAAGAAATCAAACTCACTAATTTTGTTTACATTTAATTAACCTCCATTACACAGTAAGGCTAGATATCAGAACAGCAGAAGATTAAGATAAGGCTAAAAAAACTACACATTATACTATGTCAGATTTCAGTATATGTTCATCATGTTTTGGATTAAAATACAGACACAATATACCAAAACAGAAATCATTTAGAATCAGGTAAACTGTTTGGTAAATAAATCTTCCTACATTCACATAAAAATAAAGAAACAAAATCACATAGTATGTTTTCCAAAACTCTAATCAATAACATGAGAGATCAGAATGTGTTGAATAATAACATTCTTCAGACATTTTAACTTTCATTGTTTACATCATGTCTGAATCAAAACAGCTCAATGAAGAATAAAACAAGCTGATTAAATGAGGTCAATATAACACGCTGACTCATTAATCAAACATGTTTCCTGATGTCAGACTGATCAACTGTGGTTTGAGTGAACTGTTCACATATGATCTTTAAATCAGTGTCTGTGTTTTGTTTTAAATGGTTTTAAAGAGTGGACACATGATCAGTTATAATTCTGCTGGTTCACTCACAGTTTGTACATTTCATCCAGACTTTGAATAGCTTCTTCTTTTGTGTGTTTTCTCCACTCACTGGGAATTTCACCTTTGTCATAAAATTTGTGGCCATAGAATTCTTCCAGTTCTGTTTGGAATCGACACACAAACCACGTCCAGTATTTCAGTTTAGACTCATCAGGGGTAATTCTCCAGTTTGCATACCTCGGTCCAGCTGTTCTGTACTTTTTAAAAGGGACTCTGTGTTTTGAATCAGGTTCAGGGTGAAATCTTCCATCACTTGCAACATTTGTTGTGCAGAAATCTACACTCATTATATCTGTGTTTCTGTAGTGCCAACCTCTGACTGAAGCAGATCGATGAAAAGGGACACTGTGGTCTTCAGGACTGTGATCTTTCAGGGTGTTGGTGCAAACAGCTGCACAGAATGGACAAGTTACCCAGCAGCAGTTACACAGCTGATCAATGAGGATTTGATCAGGACTCTGCCTGAAATCCTTCAGTTTAGTCACTGAGAGGGAGCTCACCTCCTCCATGATGGGTTTAAGACCTTTCTCTATCTCCTCTTTAAGGAAGTCAAACTTTTCTATGTCTCTGAAGTTCTGACAACTGATGGTACCAAGAGTCAGATTTTCGTTCAGCAAAGTGGAAAATTCTTCCACCCACATGTCTGTGCCTCCTTTCTGGGTTTTGACTGTTGCAGTAGATAAAGCTGTTCTGATGAGGGTCTTGATGTCATCAACATTCTTCTTGAGTATATCCAGAACTTTACCTTTGATTTCTCTGAGGATGTATTTCTCCACCTCTTCTTTTATGAAGGTCTTCACATAATTCTTTGGATGTTTGATGTAAGTGATAAAGGTTTTAAAATCCTCTTTCTCTGCAAGTGACTTCAGAACATGTTTCTCCAAGTCCAACCTGTTCCCACTGAATGCTGGGAAACTGCACTTCATCTCTCCAGCGACATCGATTGCAGTCTTGTTACAGACAGCTTCAATGGTGGAAGCTTTCAGTTTCTCACAGATCATTTCTCCAAACACGACAGCAGAGGAGTTTCCTTTGCAGAAGCTTCTGAAGATGTTGTAATATTCTGTTTTCTTGCTGTTTAAGTAAGTGCGAGAATCATTGTTCTTTTTGTATGTCATGTGAGACTGTGAGAGGAAACTCTCTGCTCTGTCAAAAACATACAGAATGAGATCAACTCTAAACTCCTTTTTGAATGTGTATTTCTTCTCTGATTCAAACTCTGTCACTTTCTCTTGAACTTTTTTGGCAGCTTCCTCTAAGTAAGCTGGACTGTAGCCTCTTGTTGTTACAGGCTTGGTCTTAATATCATCAATGCATTGTTGCTCCACATCATTTATGAGAGATCTGATCTGTTCTTGGTCCTCAAACTTTAAAGGTGTCTTTGAGCCAAATACCGTTTGTGCAGCTCTGAATGCAGCTTTGACCACATTTGTGTTTTTCTGTTTTTTGTGGATTATGTAACCAGAGTAATCTCCAACCTCTGATATCATTGGGTATCCACCACTGCTTTTGGATTCATCTATGAGAGACCATTCTATACCATGCCTTTGAAGGATCAACATCTGGTCTTCTTTCAAGTTGATGTTTCCTATGGGTTTTGTATTTCCAGTTAGTTCAGTGACCCAGTGTCTCCAAACAGAGTTAAACTGCTTTTTCAGCTCCTCTTCATCTGTTGCATTGTCTTTTAACTGGTGAGCGAGCTCTTTGCTTTTTTGCAGCAGTTTGTTCTCAAACTCTGTCTTCTTCTCATCCATCTTTTTACGAGCATTTTTCTGCTCAATAAGTACATCCAGTTTTCTTTTCACTTCTTTCACCAGTTCTTCATGAAACTCCTTAATTTTGGTTTCAAATCGGCCTCGCCACTGAACCAAGATTTCTTTGTCACTGTTCTCCTCAAAGTACTTTGTCATGTCTGTTTTGATGTTTTCATGTGTTTCTTTCATTTCTTCGTAAAGGTCACTGAGATTAACCCTCTCTTGTTTCCCATTTTCAATGCTGGTATGAAGCTGGTTTTCAACAGTCAGCATGTAGCTCCTCATGGTCCAGGTCCAGTTTCCATACTGGACCTCTAGTTTTCTGTATGTTACAATTTCCAGTGTGTTTTTGAAGCTGAAAACAAAGTGTTCATTCATCAGGGCGTTCCACAGGTCCTGGATTTTGCTTTTGAAATGTGAGAGACGGATTCCATCAGACCGTGAAGCCTTAGACCGGATGATGTTCTTCAGTTCTTGGACACTCTCACTGTAACCTGGATTTGGAGGTGCCATCGGTGGACTTCCCTCCCATAACTGAGCAAAGTATTTCACATCTGTTTGCACATCAAATTTAATGACATCACTGAAGCACTCTGCATTACAGGCCTCCTCTTTGGCTGCTAGTTTAGCCATCTGGTCCAGTTTTTCCTGCAGGCGTCTCTTTCCCTCCATGTTTTTCTCTGCAGCTGTGATATCTGTCACATTCTGGTGAACAAACACACAACTTGGAGAAAGTTTCACTTTCTTCATCCTCATGAAAGCCTGTACGACAATCTGTAGAACATCCTGCATCTCAGCTGGATTCTCACCAAAGATGTTGATCAGTGTCAAGTTTCCCAGACCAACAACAAATGTTGCCAGTTCATTGTCGTGGTGAAGAGTGGTGTTACCTGCCAACTCCAGAGCACGCAACCCTTCAGTGTCCACCACTAGAATGTAGTCAAACTTGAAGTCTTTCTGGATTTCTTCTGAGACTTTGACCAGCTGCATGAAGGCCCCTCTGGTGCACCTGCCAGCACTCACTGCAAACTGCAGACCAAACATGGCGTTCAGCATTGTTGACTTTCCACTGCTTTGTACACCCAAAACTGACAACACAAACACTCTTGGGTCTCCCAGTTTCTTGATGACTTCCTCTAAAAGACTAGTGATCCATGTTAAAGGAACATGGCCTGCATCGCCATCCATCAGCTCCATCATGTGTCCTGATATCATCAGATCTGCAGCCAGCTCAGGGTATTTAGACCAGTCAGGTTGTCTGCTGGTTGTTTGTCTCCCCTCAGATTTATAGGCTTCAAAGATCTGTCCCATTTCTCTAAAGATGTGCTCCAAGCCAAAGGTGGCCGACTGCAGTTTTTTAGATATTTGTTCAAGTTCTTTTTGCTTGTTCATGAACTCATCAGATTTTCCATGTTTCTTCTTCAGATCCAAGACCTGAGACCAGGTTTGATCATAGCTTTGCAGAATTGAAGAGAGATCATCTGTGGAGAGATCATCTATAAAGATCTGAGTCCATTTCAAGAAGTACTCTTTCTCCTCTGATGACAACGACAAGAGACTTTCAGTGAATGACTTCATCAGGTCACTACAGGAAGCAGTGCATTGTTGTTGTCGGATTTGTTGAAGTTTTTGTTGCTTCTGAATTTTTTCCTTCTCAATGTTTCCTCTGAGGTGATACAGTTCTTTCATTATTCTGCTCCACTCGTGCCACAGTTGGCCTTGACAGGGGAGAAATCTGTCTTTGATCTTTGAAATATCCATCCCTTGAAGCAAGTTTGATATTTTCTTTGCAGCCTCTTTCCCTTTTTGGCAGACTGAGTCATCTTCATCCACTCTGATTCCAGAGACTTCCGCCATAGATTCAAGCTGGAAGGATGAATGTGGTCCAGACAAAATCTTTCTAAGAATTCCTTTTAGTTCTTCAGAAACATCTGACTGACTTCTATCTTTGAGACCTATTATGTATTTTTCTGGTTTGACCTGAACCGCATCACAGTCATCATCAGCCGTCAGAATAATGAGTGGCTTCGTGGATTTGTAAAGTTCTGTGATGGCTGCAGTATTGATGTGGCTTTTTTCCAGAGTTGGTACAAGAACAACATTAACTGAGGATTTTTCAGTCAGTATTTCTCGCTGTTTTTCATTCAGCAGAGCATCTCCATGAAGGTTACAGAAGGCAGTGCAGTCAGTGAAGGAATCATCAGGTTTTCCAGCAGGGCAGTACCAGGCGATCTCTGCCACTCCATCCATCAGGTGATGAGTTTTGGTGCTACCTGGGCAGTTTCTGTGGAAGAAGGTGCTGTGACGGTCGTTGATCAAGGAGTTCATGAGCTGAGATTTAGACAAAGACAGCGAACCCAGACGGAAACATGACACCATGGGTGTTTGAGCATTGCAAATGGGCATGCTGTTCATGGTGACAGATTTTGGATCGTCTTGGAGTAGGATTATCTTCCATGTTTTGATGATCTGTCTGAACGTCCACAGAGGACATGTGAGTTCCTTTGTGAGTGGGTCAAGAACAAGGAGAGGTAAGGCGTACTGACACTGTGATAGCTTTGTGATCATCTGCTGCTTCAGGAAGCTGTCTGAGCAGTGAAATACTGCCATTTGAACATCCAGTGGATGCACATCATTCTGTTTACATTGACTAGAAGCTTTCCTTTTTCTTAGCAATGCGTTTAAATCACTGACATCTGTGTCAACACATTCCAAATCTGGATCAGACCATGAGATACCTGCATCAGGACTGTCTCTTCTTACAGGAATATATCTGGCTCTGTAGTCTAACCTCATTAACCTGTGAAGAAACGTTTGAGCGAGGTCCTTCTCAGATGTGACATGACTCTGCTTCATAGGTGGAGTAATTTTAAGAAAGTCTGCTGGTGTCATCTTCTGTTGATATTGTTCTTGAAGATGAAGTCTGGTGATCAGAGTTTCTATTTTGTTTTGACGGTCTGTCTCTCTCTTCTCTTCAGAAACATTCAACTGCTGGAATGAATAAATAGAGATTTATTGATTATGATTAGCACATTTTCTTTCTGAAAATCTTTAGTTTAACTTCGCCTGATCAGAGTTTGTGATGAATGTTTTCAGTAATTGTTAAGCTAAGAAAATGCTATTTAGGTCAACACCAAGATCAATCATTCATTAAAATGATACACTGCTCAAAAAACATAAAGGGAAAACTAAAATAACACCTCCTAGATCGTAATGAAATATTTCAGTTGAAAATCTCATCTCATTGCATAGTGAAATACGTTGAGAACAAAATAACATGAAAATGATCAATATAAATCAAAATTATCAACCCATGGAGGTCTGGATTTAAAATCATACTCAAAATGAAAGTGGAAAATCACATTACAGGTTGATCCAACAAGACAAGTCAAAATGAGGCTCAGTGGTGTGTGTGGCCTCCACGTGCCTGTATGACCTCCCTATAACACCTGGGCATGCTCCTGATGAGGCGGTGGATGTTGTCCTGAGGAATCTCCTCCCAGTCCTGGATTAAAGCATCAGTCAACTCCTGGAAGGACCAGCATATGGTCTCACAATAGGTCTGAGGATCTCATCCCGGTACCTGATGGCAGTCAGGGTACCTCTGGCTAGCACATGAAGAGCTGTGCGGCCCTCCAAAGAAATGCCTCCCCACACCATTACTGACCCACCACCAAACCGGTCATGCTGGAGGATGTTACAGGCACCAGAATGTTCTCCACGGCGTCTCCAGACTCTGTCATGTCTGTCATGTGCTCTGTGTGAACCTGCTCCCATCCATGAAAAGCACAGGGCACCAATGGTGAATCTGCCAAACTTGGTGTTCTCTGGCAAATGCCAATCACCCTGCACAGTGTTGGGCTGTAAGCACAAGCCCCACTTGTGAACAGGGCTCTTATACCACCCTCATGGAGTCTGTTTCTGACAGTTTGAGCAGAAACATGCATATTAGTGGCCTATTGGAGGTCATGTTGCAGGGCTCTGGCAGCACTCTTCCTGCTCCTCCTTGCACAAAGGAGGAAGTAGCGGTCCTGCTGCTGGGTTGTGGCCCTCCACGTCCCCTGGTGTACTGGCCTGTTTTCTGGTATCTCCTCTATGCTCTGGACACTGTGCTGACAGACACAGCAAACCTTCTTGCCACAACTCGCATTGATGTGCCATCCTGGATGAGCTGCACTACCTGAGCAACTTGTGTGGGTTGTAGACATTGCCTCATGCTACCTCTAGGGGTGAGAGCACTGACAAAATGCAAAAGCAGGGCTCTAGGGTGCGACCATTTTGGTTGCAAATGCGACCTAATTTCTCAATGGTGCAACCAAAAAATATCAGAGGTTGCACCGGTGCAACCAGCTGTTAGAAGGAGATACATTCTCCACGACTCTTAAAAGTCTCCCTGTGGTCCAACAACAGACACAGGCACATCAGGCTCATATCGTGGTCTAAACCAATCAGAGACGGTAAAGGGCAGGACCCCCCGTGTGTGTATCTTTGAAAACGTGTCTGCTGCGGTCAGCCAAGACCGTCTGCCGAAAATCCAGAAGAAGAACACAGAGATATGCTGTGCAGAGCTGATGCTGTGTGCCTTCCATACTCCACGAGAACAGAGATATTTGTTCTTGTTCTTGTTCTTGTGACGGGAACAAGAACAAAGTTCATTTCTGCCCAGACTTTTTGAAACATGTGTGCAGAACTCATACGGCCCTCTCACTGCACCGCGCAGCATGCACACACAGACAGACAAGTATTAAAGACGTTTCGCTGCAGAAACCGCAGTTTAGGTGAACATGCAGCGGAGGAGGAGGATGTGTTGCTACTATGTTGATACTATACTAAGAAGTTATAGTACATGACGAATGCCCATTTTAAAAAGTACTGTTATTATCCTGCTATAGTGGACCATTGTCTGCCAGTATGATATCTGCATACAGCTAAACTGTAACAGAATGAAGAGTCTATCACCTGGAGCTCATTAGAGCTCATTAGAAACGTGTTGAAGAAAACAAATATATATATCTCAATCACAACTATTAAATAAATAATATAATTTTAATCATTTTTAATTCCCATTGACAGATAGATAAGTGAGGAGCAACAGCCAGAAAAAGCAAACAGGGAACTGAAGAGTGCTGTATGAACTTTGAATCTTCATTATGGATTTCTGACAGGCAGACTTGTTATCTAGTTTGTTCATAATTTGAATGAGTACTATCAGTACTTTATCAGTATTTAAAATACTTTTTATTTAACTGTGTTCATTATACAAGGTCCAAATTCATTTTAAGATGATATGTGATTATTAAGCCTGTTCATATGTACAAAATGTACTGATGCATACAAAAATATATGGATTAAGTGTGATGCGGTGCACCTAAGAAAAAAAGTTAGGTGCACCAGTGCAAAAAGTTAGTCTATAGAGCCCTGAAAAGTGAGCAAAACATCTGGCAGAAGGGATGAGAGCAGAGAAATGGTCTGTGGTCTAAAGTCTTGATTATTGCCTCTCATTTCCACCTGTTGTCTGTTCCATTTGCACAACAGCAGCTGAAATTGCTTCACAATCAGTGTTGCTTCCTAACAGGCTGATTTCACAGAAGTGTGATTCACTTGGAGTTACATTGTGTTCTTTACGTGTTCCCTTAATTTTTTTGAGCAGTGTATTATAAATGTTAAGTAGCTTTTGATACTGAGACAATTCACACAGAAGCCTAAAAGCCTGATCTGGTCTACCTCCCAAGATTAGAGTGTTTTAGAAAAAAACCCTTCATGTATTTAACACATTCTTACCTGTTCCTTGATCTCAGATTTATTTTCCATCTCTTCTGCAGCAGGACAATCTAAGAAACACACAGTAAAGCCACAGTGTATAACTGAACTAGCTGAACATCTACAGTATTTTGTTTTATGTAATTTTCTTTCCTAAATTTGATGTATCCGAAACATACAATTTTACTCCCTTCTGTTCAAGGTAATTACTGTACATTTAATGGATCTCTGTGCCTCTGAGGTCGTGACAGCCAACCTGAATGTGAACGTGATATCTAACATATTGTTGTAATATCTTTTGGTTGGGCTACATGTAATTGTACCATTACCAGTATTCATGAAGCTGTTACCTTTCTCTTTGGCTTCAGATGGTTCAGACCTGTTTTCAAGTTCCCCTCCTGTGCTGTCATCAGTCTTCTCTGAGTCTCCAGCACCTCCAGGTTCATTCGTTGAATCACACTGATTAAAAAGTAAGGGTTTTTAATAATTATGAGACCAAGACAGCACCATTTAGAATCAAGATCAACATTAGCAGTGCATACCTTTAGCTTGGCTTCAGCCACCATCTCTTCTCCTGCAGGATCATGTCAGAAAAAGCAGGTCAGTGTGAATTCACTCAATGTTTTTTTTCCTTATATTTTGTGTTTGCTAAAGATCATTCCAAAAATATCCCCTTGGGGCCAGAATGACTAGATTTAGTACATTTCTTTAATTTCAATGTCTAATAGTTCTTTCAGCATTTGCTGTTGTCAGCTCTGTTTAGTTTTTAGTTTGATGGATGACCTGGTTACACCCCCATTATACATGAATGAGTTGAAAATGTCCTATCCGGCTGCCATGTTGGCCACACTTCCTCTTTTTTTTAGGCAGCAATAACTAATTAAATATGGATGTATCAAGAAACATTGTGATTAAAAACTGGCCAGCAAGTTATTAAATATCTCTAGAAAAAAATGATTTGAGGAGTACTCTTAGATTTAGTTGGGTCCATGACCTACTAAAAGAGACTCCTGAGCATTCTGACACTTGATAGTTATAGGATGATGGGAAAAGCATTTAATGACCTTACATTACATATTTGTAATTAAAAAAGACTCATAATTTGACTTTTTTTAAAAATATGAATAATTAAAATTCTTAGTAAAGACCCACCTGTCTCAGCATCTTCCTCTTTGTGGGATTTGTGGTCCAGGTCTTCCTGCTGCTCTTCATTCTCATCACACATCAGTCTGTAGCAGCTGGGATTGTTTTCAGTGACCATGACGTCTATTTTTTCTAACAGAGTTATTATCTCTGCTTCATCCATCATACTTCTTGTACATGTGTGGTATCTTTTTTCAGTAAAGGTGCTTTGACCTTTCAGTTCTGTCAGCACACTTTCACATGTTGAATCAGGCTCATGAGTCACAACTGTCATCATATAAGAAAGACTTTCTTTCCCAGCAGCCTTTTCTAACCACTGCACTCCTGATCTGTACTGACGGTTGTGCAGACCATTTGATATCAGTAGGAGAAAGGCATGAACTGGTTCATTTAATGGGATTTGGTCAATGTTTGGCAAACCAAGCATGTTAATGACTGAGATTTGTCGACCACACAAATCATACAGCTTGGATGAAAGTTTGACCACGTGTGTTTGGTCTTCATGGTCAACTAAGAGGTTTTTGGATCCAACATCGATGGTACTGGTGTCACCAAGTAACACAAGTGTGAGCTCAGGCTTTACTGCAACGAAAAAAAGAACATCAGCAGGTTAAAGTGTTGAGTTCTTGTCCCACCATCACAGCTTCAAATCTCAAATATCAGTTATCTTGTCACCTTTGTCATTGCTTCCAGCTGCCATCATATCAGTCTCTTGTGTGTTTTCTCCTTCTTGAATTTCTCTGAGGGACCTTCCCAAAAGGATTAATAAAGTATATTCTATTCTATTCTATTTCTTTCTCTGTTGAGGTTATTCAGAATCCACCTGAAAAAAGGAGATTTTAGTTGTAACTCTTAGTTACATAATTAGGCACCTGAAACCAGCTGAAGATCAACATCACATTTCTGTTAATTTAAAATTAGAGCACAGTAATTACACTCAACAAAAATATAAACGCAACACTTTTGTTTTTGCTCCCATGTTTCATGAGATGGACTTGAAGATCTAAACTTCATTCCAGATACACAATATTACCATTCCTCTCAAACATTGTTCACAAATCTGTCTAAATGTGTGATAGTGAGCACTTCTGCTTTGCTGAGATAATCCATCCCACCTCACAGGTGTGCCACATCAAGATGCTGATCTGACATCATGATTAGTGCACAGGTGTACCTCAAACTGCCCACAATAAAAGGCCACCCTGAAATGTGCATTTTGTTTCTGCTTTATTGGCGGTCTGGGGACTCAGAACCAGTCAGTATCTGGTGTGACCACCATTTGCCTCATGCAGTGCAACACATCTTCTTCGCATAGAGTTTATCAGATTGTCTATTGTGGCCTGTGGAATGTTGGTCCACTCCTCTTCAATGGCTGTGCGAAGTTGCTGGATATTAGTGGGAACTGGTGCACGCTGTCGTATACGCCGGTCAAGCACATCCCAAACATGTTCAATGGGTTACATGTCCGGTGAGTATGCTGGCCATGCAAGAACTGGGACATTTTCAGCTTCCAAGAATTGTGTACAGATCCTTGCAACATGGGGCCGTGCATTATCTTGCTGAAACATGAGGTGATGTTCATGGATGTATGGCACAACAATGGGCCTCAGGATCTCATCACGGTATCTCTGTGCATTCAAAATGCCATCAATAAAATGCACCTGTGTTCTTCGT
Organism: Parambassis ranga; assembly: GCF_900634625.1. NCBI lineage: Eukaryota > Metazoa > Chordata > Actinopteri > Ambassidae > Parambassis > Parambassis ranga. The sequence continues at coordinate 15,076,450 of NC_041029.1, forward strand.
CCATAACAGATGCCTGCCCATACCATGACCCCACCACCACCATGGGCCACTCGATCCACAACATTGACATCAGCAAAGCGCTCACCCACACGACGCCACACACGCTGTCTGCCATCTGCCCTGAACAATGTAAACCGAGATTCATCCGTGAAGAGAACACCTCTCCAACTAGCTAGTGCTAGACGCCATCGAATGTGAGCATTTGCCCACTCAAGTCTGTTACGGCGACGATCTGGAGTCAGGTTAAGACCCCGATGAGGACGACGAGCATGCAGTTGAGCTTCCCTGAGACGGTTTCTGACAGTTTGTGCAGAAATTGTTTGGTTATGCAAACCAATTGTTTCAGCAGCTGTCTGAGGGCTGGTCTCAGACGATCTCGGAGGTGAACCTGCTGGATGTGGAGGTCCTGGGCTGGTGTGGTTACTCGTGGTCTGCGGTTGTGAGGCCGGTTGGATGTACTGCCATATTCTCTGAAACGCCTTTGGAGACGGCTTATGGTGGAGAAATGAACATTCAATGCACGAGCAACAGATCTGGTTGACATTCCTGCTGTCAGCATGCCAATTGCACGCTCCCTCAATGCTTGTGGCATCTGGCATTTTGCTGTGAGACAAAACTGCACATTTCAGGGTGGCCTTTTATTGTGGGCAGTTTAAGGTACACCTGTGCACTAATCATGATGTCAGATCAGCATCTTGATGTGGCACACCTGTGAGGTGGGATGGATTATCTCAGCAAAGCAGAAGTGCTCACTATCACACATTTAGACAGATTTGTGAACAATGTTTGAGAGGAATGGTAATATTGTGTATCTGGAATGAAGTTTAGATCTTCAAGTCCATCTCATGAAACGTGGGAGCAAAAACAAAAGTGTTGCGTTTATATTTTTGTTGAGTGTAGATCACCACATACAAAGTACTTAAGGGAAAAAAAGGTCAATGGAAATTCCACATGAAAATTCAGGCAAACGTTCAGTTCTGAGATGGAGGAGGATTCTCTGTAGCAGCACTGGGAAGAATTACTGTAGAATATAGATCTGTTAGTAAGATGATGATGGATATAGGAGAAAGAATCTTCAATTTACCTTGGTGTCAGATGAGCTCTCTTTGAACTGGGCTGAAGATCATGTAACAGAAATTTGTACAGTGGAGCATTCCTGCCTGCAGAGTAGTAAAGGAAGCTTACAGACTTTTAAGAGTTTTAATAACAACAACTACACATGCCCTGCTGCCTTTTTGTTTATTTTTATTTTTACTGCATTTTTGTAGTGTTGTCAAAACTCTTCTCTGCAGCCTGCAAAGCCCTTTGTTTGTCTGAGATGTTTAAAGATTAACAGTTTGTTATTGAGGACTGCTTTTCATTTTCTTTCAATTCAGTTTTATTTATATAGCGCATTTTACAATCAGAAATTGTCTCAAAGCCCCCTGAACCCCCTTAAGAGCACTGTGGCAAGGGGAAGAGGAAGAAACCTTGAGCAGGACCCTTAAGGAGGAACCATTCCTGCTGCCAGTCGGCCGGGTAGAGGAGGAGAAGAAGAGGGAGACGGGACAGAGAGGATGAAGGATGAAGGAGAGAGAGAGAGAGAGAGGAGCAAACATGACAAGCAAGATGAAACAGTGATTATATTATAATGGATATCTATATATATCGTCAGTCCATAATTAGTAATAGTAATTTGATAGTAATCAAAACAAAGGTGAGCAGCAGGGGCTAGTGAAGTCAATGAGCACAGGAGAGTTCAGGGGCCGAACTGCAGGTCAGCATGCAGGTCTTGAGACCTGCAAAGAGAGAGAGAGAGAGAGAGAGAGGCACAAAACTACAAGAAAGACAGTGAACACAGATTATGAGATGATATTACCAGTATGAGCCAGACTAATGAGTGGTTTTGCCATCACAGAGGAAGTTGCTTACTTCATCCAGTGTGGATGAGCCTTTACAGTAATGAGCATGCAAGTCTGATGCAGTCTTACCGCCACCTAGTGGCAGGTGAACATATCTTTTGTACATATCTATGTTGCTGTACTTCTCTGGAGAGGAGAACCAAGGAGAAGAGATGAATAGAGAAAAAAAGAGAAGTGCCCCCCTCGCGGACTGCAAGGGGTGCGAGGGGGGCACTCATCGCTGCTTGCAGCGTTGATTTATTCTCACCTGTAGAAAGCTGGGATAGACTCCAGTCCCCATGACCCAGCACTGCAGGAAAAAAGTTGATGGATGTGCTGATATAGAGTGATGGTTCCCTTTGTGCTTTCCTGTGTAATGCAAAGAAAACATAATGAACTGTACTCAGTCCAAATCCCACTATAGTACTCTAAATGGTCAGCTCTGTCACACATCACTGCTGAGAAACAATCCTCTTTAATGCCTCAACATTACCAGTTGTTTTTATGCTAAAGCCAGCTGCTGTTAAAAACAGGAAAACAGGAAAACGAAACTTAAACAACTTGTGTTGGTGTTTCCTCAGCTCTGCCTTCTCTCTGTAGACATGGGTGTGGTGACAGGAAAATGAAAGTGAAAGAGTTTTTCATTGTGATCGAGTGACTTAAACAAATGAACACATTTATTTGTGTTTTTAAACGAAGGAAACCAGACGCACTTGAATTTCAAGACGTTTGGCTTCTCATCTGAGGAGGCTTCCTCCACTCTGACTGCATGCCACACAGACTTTTTATGACTACAAGCTATAATACACCACATACTGTCATAGTACTGTGCTCTATAAAACTGTTGAAATATTATGCAGTACAAATGTGACACAAGTTAAGATGATCAAAAATATGTGGACACGGTCTATCAGTAATAACCACTTCTTTGCATTGTTGACATTTATTGATACCAGCAGAGCTCAGTGGCCTCTCTTCAGCACATACTGACATTTAGAACCTCTTTATGTAAAACACTATGTTGTATAACTTACCTTTTGTTGTGTGTCCTCAGCTCTGTCTGGTCTGTGTAGAAGGAGCTGCTGTATCACAGCTCCTCCCAGCCCTCCTCTGATATATGTAGGGGCGTCTTAGAAACCCCACAGATCTCATTGGTGGAATAAACTAACAGGGCTGTACAGCTCATGAATATTAGTTGTGAACTCATAATAATGAAAGAACTGACAGCAGCATAGAGGAGAACATGTAAAATCCAATAGCATCGACTGGCTGACTGTCAGGATCTGATCCACAGCTGATTAGAAAAACAGAGTTAGTGTACATGTGAGGAGATTGTCTTCCTGTTTTTGCTGAGCTTCATTTATATCAGTTAAAGTTTAAATAAACATGCTTTGCATCAGATTTGTAATTCTAAACATTATAGTAATAAAAACATCAAACAAAGTAAAAGAAACATTCAGTCTTTTAATACATCGGCCTGAAATGATCAGGAAATGAAATCTAATACTGACGGACAGATAACTGGATATTATGCAGGTTACAGGTGCAGTCAGCGGACAGAGATCAGAGGAATATTAGAACTTTATAAGTGTAAAAAATGATTTTTTTAGTTTAATGACAGTAAATTCACTTTTGAAGCTGATCGTCTTTATTGGTGCTGAACGTTGTGATGTTAAGGTTTTACTGAGAACACTCAAATCTGTGTATCACAGCAGTAATGTAGTGCAGAGAGGAGGGACGGTGAAGGATCCAGATCCTGCTCCTGTCTGAAAGTGGATCAGTAACCAGACTATTGTTTCCATGTGTCTTCTCTCCTAGGTCTTTATGAACTCAGGTCTGAAGGAGGTCTGAGTCTCTAGACCTTGATCTCTTCCTCGTCCTCGGTTAAGGCGTGTGATGGTTTGTGGTTTTGGGAAACAGCCGGAGACGAGCTGCTGCTGCTCGTCCTCCTTCCTTTTGTGAAGGACCCTCCACCATAATGACGGGACAGCACGTCAGCTGCCCTCTGGAACCTTTCAGCCTCCATCCCAGGCTCTGCTCTCTGAGGAGACCCAGTGGACCCATCAGGTGTCCTCACAGACCTCTTTTCCTCCTCTGTCCAGTTAGAGCTACAGGAGCGCCCCCTGCTGTTCATAATCCAGCCTGTGGAAGGGCTGGGTGAAGTCACTGCAGGGGTCTGCACAGGTGTGTCTGTTAGAGAGCTGTCTTCATCTTCCTCTCCGTCCTCTTCCTCACCTGCTGCCTGGCTGTGACCAGATATCTGAAGACAGTCGGGGTTCTCAATGAAGCTCAACATCTCAGTCATGAGAGAGGGGCCGAGGTCCACGGTGAAGGAGGTGAGGGAGTCTGAACGTGTCAGCGTGATGCCTGGAGCAGGCTCTTTGTGGATGTCGCCATCTTGGAACTGTCTGTCCAGGCGAGAGAGGCGGGGCAAGGTGACAAATCCAGACTGTAGACCTGCAGGAAGACAAAAACAAGACACACTGAGGACACTGTCCCAAAAGTCCTGCTCTCCAGTGACTTCTTACTGAGAGAATGAGACAGCAGGTGAGACACGATTTCACCCATCCTGTAGTGTTACAGTGATACATTTTAAGGCATCTTAGGGGTAACAACATCCTGAATCACTCAGAGGAAGTGCAGCACTGTACACTTCAAACTGAAAATAATGGGCCTTTTAAAGATGTCAGTTACACTTCTTCACCACAGGGTGGCAGTATGTACCAACCCCAGCACTAACTTTAGGTGCTTTTCACAGTAAACCACACTGCTGAGTCTGACAGGTGGTACAAAATAAAAGCAGCATGAAGCTGAAAGGGCTGAAAATGCTCTGCTGATAAACTTATGAACCACTTGTGTCATTGTTAAAGATGTACAGCAGAGGATCTGAGAAAAGACTTAACCCACTGACAACAATCTCCCATCATGCCTCTCTCTACAGCATGCTGGTTTACATCACTCAGTTTGTTCAAATTCCTCATGAAGTAGGTAATAAATGTGGAGATGGAGGGGGGATTTCCAGCTCAGACTCTGCAGACAGCTGCCTGATAAGCCCTGATTGGTTATCAGATATAATGTATGGTGTGTTAACGCACACAGAGGATGACAGGAAATGCCCAGTGAGAATCTTTCTTTCTTTACTTTCTGCTCAGCCAGCTGTGTGTGTTTGTGTTTATTGGCCTAATTGTGTACAGGTGTTGCCTAGGTGATTCCAGATGACTCAGAGGAAGGCCGCCTGTTTGCTGGTCGTCTTGGAGGAATGTGGGAACGATGTTGAAAGAAGGGCAGCCTCACCCTCCCTGTTTGTGTGCTCGCTGACATTTATAGTCCTGTTTGCTACAAGACTGTTGGAGACTGAGAAGTAAGAACAGAGTCTTAATGATAAGATGTTTAATTGTACCAGGCTTTGACTCATGATCAGGTCACATATCTGTTTCTTTTATTCAGACAGACAGACATTTAACTTGCATTAATGCAAGAAACTTTTTGTGTCTTTATAAAGAGCTTTTATAGCAGACAAATTCTCCTTTTGGTTAAATGTAAAAGGAGAATTCTGATACTTCTAAACTTGGGTGCCAAAAAGTTCTTGCTGACTGAAGAAGTTTTGCAATTTTATGGAAAAATAAACATGAAAAGACATCTTTTCCAGGGTGTAGGAAAGGCATTGTGTTTTTGAACATCAGTGATGTTAAAATTATTCAGAAAGGCAAATTTCCTACCAGCTGTATGTGGGCTGAAAACAACAAGCTGAGACAACGAGGTCAAACTTTCGACCAAATCTGATGGCTGGAACACAATTTGTGGCCATCATGGCTAAATAGAAGCTGTGTACAGGTGCTGCCAATGGGCAGGATTGGAGACAGAGCAATGAACAATGAGGTGCTACACTGTCCCAGACCTCCTTTGAAGGACACACTGAAGTGTCCTCAGCCTTGCAGACTGACGTGTCAGCAATAACAGTTTGAGCAGAACGACTACTGCCGCACAAACAAGGTACAAAAAAAAAAAATCGTACACACCAGAGACCTGATTTAATCAGAGTGGAAGGAGGCTAATGCCATTAGCTAATGTTATATGTTTACCTGGCATCAGTGCAGCGAATGCATGGCAGCTAAAGCAACAGCTAAAAACAAACATTTGTTTAATCAGCTGAGAGTTTTGTCAACTGTAAAACCCTTCCTGTGCTGCTCCTGTCAGTGTTAATCATTACTTTATCTGCAGTCCCATGTCGGGAAAGGGTTGTGTTTATTTACTCACTTATGCTGCTCTACAGTGTGAGGACAAAGGCCAAAGGTGCAGCTGAAATCAAAACATTCAAAGCATTTCTCACTTTTAATGAAGATAATCTTGCTGCTAAGATGCTTTACATAAATCCCGCCCCATGCTAGAGGTGATTATCTGTATTATCTCACCATATGTGCAGAAGGAATCATCTGTTGAGCTGATGGACCCGGGGAAAACCCTCTGCAGGCACCCGTTGGGAGAGTCCAGGTTCAATTGGGGTAAGGAGATGGCGTTCTTGATGATGGGTGAGATGTCTGGTGGCGGGGATGACAGGTCACGTGAGCCCCCTCGTGGCCGCGGCCCAGAGTTCTTCCGTACGTGACGAAATGTGCGCGTGAAGAACCCGGTGGTCTTGGAGCTGCTTGTTGAGTCTGGACTTCCTGGCTCCCTGACCCCCCCGTAGTTGCTAAGGAAGGAAGTGTCACCAAACACATCCCCGCCACGGCCAACGTGCATCGTGTGTCGGAAGTCGCCCAGCGGCGGGCTGATCATGTCCACAGAGAGGTCGCTCTTGAAACGACGTTTGCCCTGAGAGCCTGACACAAGTCCTTTAAACCCCGGCAGCTTCCCCAGACTCATGGCGGCAACAAAAAGTGTAATTTCCCTTTAAATCCCTTTAAATGAAGAACTCTGATTACATGTCCACTGTAAGACCAGAGAGAGAGAGAGACAAACAAAACATTAAAAAGGGTGGACAGTGAGGACAGAACACACAAAAACGTGGTTTTCAATCGTCAGAGAATGTGATCCGCTCTCTATAGAGTCACAACCAGATCCACCGCCTGCCCACTGCTTCCCTTTTGGATGCACACAGTAAGAGGCCGGTATGGACGCAGAGCCAGTTCACATCGCCGCCTCACAGCTAGGATGGCGTGTCTGTCCAAAAACAAGCTCAAATGATGCACAGCAGCAGCTCTCACTCAGAACCAAAATAAGAAAAACCTCGCTTCCTCTCGTCACCGCAGCCTCTGTGTGGTTAAAGTCTTTGGGACTGTTTAGAAATCTAACCACAACTGTAAATACACCAGCCAAACAACTCAGCTGCTGTGTGCGACGGAAGCTACACAACAGACTGCTGTCATATAGTTTTATATATATTTCTGATTTGTAGCACTGTCTCCATGTCGAGTGCTTCTGGCACGAAGAGGATCACCTCATCAAGGCGGCGGCTTCACAAAGTAAAGCTGTCAGACACTTACTGAAGTTTATAAAGGACTCTGTTAAAGGCCGAGTCACTTTACAGGCTCATTAGGCGCTGCTTTCCCTTCACACTATATTTAAAGTTTGCCTACAAAGACCAACACCTGAGTGTGTGTCTGTTGATGAAGTTCACTGTTGTGATGCATCATAGAAAAGTGTCTGTGTTCCTTACTGGCAGCGAGGCCTTTCCTGTGTGTCCTCCCTTCCTGAGTTCCTCTTCACTGTCCAACCAGAATTAATGGCGAGTCCACCACCACGCACCGTCTCCCATTAAGAAACACTATCCACAGGACATCCTGTCCACAGGCCTGTCGCCCTCTTTGTCCTCCGCTTCCCGGTCCTTCCACACCACAAGATACCAGACCAGTGAAAACAATCAGAGCAGAAGAAGAAGAAAAAGAAGAAGAAGAGTGATTCGCTCTTAAAACAACAAAGTAAAGCGCTGTAATCCAGAAACTGTTTTGTCTGCGTCGTCCTGGAAGAATGATAAAGCTCCTCTAGGATTGTCCATGCACTGGATTAGCTGCTAATCCCTTCTGTCTTCCCTCACTCGGTCTCTGCCCTCTTCAATCCACTTAGTGCCTCAGTGTGTTCCAGGTAGAATGTGGGGGTTCACGTTCAGCCAGCTACAGAGCAGAGAGAGAGAAGAAGAGAGACGTGAGTTACACAACCGAACCAGCAGATGCACATAAAGGCAACAAAAAACCTGACCTGTCATTCAATGCTGTAAAAATGTATACAGAGACACAAGGAGCTGCAGGGATTTGCACAGTTTAGCAGCTTAGAAGATTCTTGGGTGTCAGTTTCCGCAGCCGTCTGGACTCAGAGGGCGTGAGTAGCACACAAGGAGATGCCACACTGTGTGAAGGGCTCTCAAATAGTGTTATTACATGCAGGTCTTTTATACCAGGTTATGGTTGGTGTGACGGTTATGTGTTAAATTTGAGCACAGAAACCGTCGGCAGACGTGGTGTGGCAGACTCTTCCTCTGTTGCTCCTGGACGCACTCTCCAAACTTTCGTGCCTGCTGAATAAATGGATCCAAAAGGCAAAGAGAGCACTGGGTGGTAAGCTCCCTTCGCCACACGTGACCCCTTCAGGAAGCAGCCAAATTTAGGATTAACATCCAGGCTGCTGGAGTTACTGGCCGAGGGCACTGCCAGGCCAATGTGGAAATTCAGTTGTTGCTGCTGCTACTCTTGTTGGCCTGGCCTTAGATTCACCTGCATGATTTCTTCTCATTTTATGTGTTGCCTGATAACCTGTGATCTCACAGCTCAGTAACACTTAGTTTAAGGGAGCGATTAAGGCACAAGAAGCTGAGAGACAGACACAACATTCAGTTTTCAGGTTGATGAATACCCTCACAGATACTGAAGAGTTTGAAAAATGTGATATTAAATGCTAAAATAAGTAGCTAATGTTTTGTTTTGTTGCTTCGTTCAGTGTTTATTTCAGCTTCATTGTCTGCTAACCCTCTGCTCACTGCTTTAATGCTGCTGCCTTCATTTCTGCTTCTTTTCTAGCTCCTTTTACAGACTTTTATAAGATTTCCTTCTTCTTTCACATGGCAAAAAACACTGACCTCACCATGTTTGTGTAGTATAAAGTGAACCAATACAAGCACATAAATTCACTTTGGGAACTTTATTTCTAAAATCGGCCTCATTAGAGACACACAGAGAGACACTTAACATGTTATTTATCCCTAAACTGTACCTGCAGGCATCCGTAAACAAGCCTGTTCCACATGAGCTGCCGGACTGATTGCAGACACAGAAGCAAAAGTGGATGCTGGAAAAGCGTAATGGGAACAGCGTGCAGCGGGGAGAGGAGACCGGACGCCATCTATTATGGCCATCAAATAAAGGATCTGAGGAGGCTGATGGGAAACACATTTCTACCTCCTGGCTTCATGTGTTTTTCTCCCATTTTTTTTCCCATCAGTCTTCCTGTGTTTTTCCTTCTGTCACAGAAACTCTCCGTCAAACATGCTCGCCTCCTCTGTCACTCTCCCTGCTGCTGGCGGATCAAACATCTGGCACCACAGAGCCACAGACTGCAGAACCGGGCCCTGATGACGGAGCCGGTCAGCTTCCTCTGCTGGACCACGGCCCTCTCAGAGCAAACAATATGCGTGGTTAAAAAATACAACATGCACTCAGTTTACAAGGATCCACTGCTGCAACGTGGCAACACACCCCCAGCTTTTAACACATGCACGTCCAGCTGTTGTAGCCTTCTTTTGCCACAGGGGGGTGTGAGCTGTAGGCTGCTCTCTGTGACACGCTGTAGTGTTACAGTGTAGTTCTGTGTATTCTTACACGTCTTGTAAATGTTTTGCGTTTTTTGCGTTACTTTGTTATAAACCCTACTGTGTTCTTTCTTTGTTGCAGCTTTCAACCAACATTTGACCTCGATGAGACATCGTTGTCAAAGTGTGCCGCAGTGCCGACATGATCGAAGGCTGCACGTGAGTCTCTGAATTCCCATAATCCTTTGGTTGTGTAATGCTACAAAAATGGACACCAAGACATAAAGACAGGCGAGTGAAACATGTACGTAGTTATGCGCCCCCCTGTGGCTGTGTGAAGAAATGCACATAAAGGCTCCCACTGATGGGACTCGGCAACAAAAGGGACCAAGAAACTGGCAAACTCCAGTCTCCTGGGTGAGAGTCTGGACTTGAGTAAATAGTTATCCACCCGTCTGTCTCTATTGTGACTTTAGTAGTCCACAAAAACAATCAACACAGGCGTCACTGGCAATCCACTTTTTTTACGGTGTTACAGCGTCTGGACGTGTTGTATTGGTTTGTCTTCATGATGAATTCAAACCTGCAACACGTGTGTGAACCCTGTGACTTATAAATGAACTCCCTTTGACACTTTCCCTGAAGTTCTGCTGAGTCAACAAAATCCCCTTTCAAGACTGAAGATAAGAATCCACTGCTTCAAACTGTTTCTGGAACTTTGTGTACAGGGCACAAATACTATAAAGAGACGATGCAGGTTAAACAAACATGTCTCGGTCTTTATGGTCAACCTTCACCGCTTTCATGAATACTCTTGTTTTTTGTTCGGGTCTTCTGACAACAAACCTCAGAGGCAACAATGAAGTGCAAACATATCCGACTCTGTTCTAAAGCTCCAGCTAACAAAGGGTTTAAGGAAATTGTTGCTTCTCCAAACTTCCACCTAGCAAACGTAAACAGGGAGGAACCGTTAATGAAATATAAAACCAAATGTTTAAAGGAAAGTGTCCCGGATACTCACAGAGTCCATGTTGTAAGCAAAACAATTTAGATCTTTGCTCAGTATTACACTAAATATTCTGGAGGTTTTATGAGCGGGTGATTGATAAGTTTGTGTCCTAAGACAGAAGAAGGTTGTTATTCAGCTTTCTGTATTAAATAATTGCTGAATTCAAATATGGCAGAGAGAGCATGGAGGATAACTGGTCGCCCTCATTAAACAGGAGACAACTGACATGATGTAATAACACAGAGGTACATCAGCACAGTGCTGGATGTCTCCCAGGGACCAAGCTGTCAGCTCCCTGTGGGCCTGATGAGCAGATCCAGAGACAATCTGTCATTTCTGAGGAGGATCCTGAGAGATTTCTGCAGCAGTCTGTAACCATGGATCAGACTTGGGTCCACCACCTCCAACCAGAGAGCAGAGAACAATCCAAACAGTGGAAACAGACAGAGTCTCCAAATCAGTGAGGTCTGCAGCAAGGTGATGGTCTCTGTTTTCTGCTGCTGGACCACCTGGAAAAGGGTCACACTGTTACAGGGGCCGACTACACCGATCTCTGAGACAGCTACAGGAGGAGACCAACAAGATCCAGACCACAAGTCCACCATCATCCAACACCTGTTCACCTGATCTACACCCTCACACTGACACCTCTCCAACAGGATGGAGGAGGAGGAGGAGGAGCTCAGCGGTCGCCATTTGACATCATCACTGCTGTGGAAACCTTCTGGAGGTCTGAGACTTCACGGACAAAGGATCTCTCGCTGACTCTTTGACCACCTGCCAACCCGCTGATCTGAGATCTGGCACAAACTGAACACAGTTGTTCTGCATTTTTGCTGGAGTTGAACAGTGACCAATTGATTATGACTGTTTCCACCAAACTTCTCATCACTTCATCTGCAGTTCAGCATGTAACTGACATAAAAACACAAATGACAGCTGGGTTAATGGGAAGTAATGCTGCTAAAGAGGATGTACTTAAAGAGACTCATCTCTGCAAACAATGACACAAACATGTTCCCTGCATGACATTTGTTGCACTTCACATATTTTGATTGGAGAATATAATGCAATGCAAACACTTTTTGGACGCGTGTGTGTGTGTGTGTGTCCATGTTACAGGCAGAAAACAGTAGATTAAGAGCTCCTCTGTCAACTAACAATAACTGATAAAACTTTTTGATGTTCAGCATATTTAAAGTGAGTAAACTGAATAATCTTACCTCAGCGAGTGAAACAACCTCACCACCTCTGTCCTCTGTAATCCTCCTGTGTTTCCACTTGCATGTGAAATTTGCATCAGAGCAGCAGAGGAGTGACTCTGAGCTGCTGCTGAGCAGACAAGTGAACCAGAAGGAGATGACGAGGAGGAGGAGGTAAAGTGGGCGGATCCCAGAAACACGACCGACTGAATAATAAGTGTAACAAAACTCTGTAAGTCAGAGCAAAACCTAGACAACAGAAGTGAAACAGATTCGCAACCGACCACAGAGAGGCTGAAGGGTCCGATAATAAACCGCAATGACCCTTCACACTGTGTGTCAGTGTTAAATGTGAGAATATTTGCATATGTGTGTGGTTTCTGTATTTCTTTGTCTTCTTCCTGCATCTGTTTGTGTGGGATGAAACTGACTGAGCTATTCATTAAACAGTGGAGAGTTAGAGAAGTAACCACACACACACACAGCTTATTATCAATAGAATATGACGAAACAACAGCTTTGACCTTTCTGTTCTGCATTGCAAACATTAGCATGCTAACTTGAGTGGAGCACTGTGTATGCATGGGGCACCACCTGTGGTCATATGTATATGTAGGGCATGTCCTGTGAGTGACAGGCAGGACTGACCGTGGCAGCTGAAAATGTTGGACAGAGATGGGGAAAAAATAATCTAACCAAGAAGTTTTAACACCAACTCTGTCCCCCCTCAAAAGTGATCAGTCCTGCCGCACATCTGTGTTTCATGACATCAGCATCTGTCCTCCAGAACAGGAGCAGAAATCCCCTTCACAATAAATACCTCATCTTTTTAAATGTGTTTTCACTGGATGGATGTTCTGGGTCAACAGTGAGCTGTTGAGCCCTAAATGAGTCTCAGAGGAGTCTCAGCGTATTGGCCGCCTCTCTGATTTATAAGAAAGTAATTTCCTGTGTAGAAAACCTCTGTCTGATGAGCGCTTCTTCCTCTCCAAACCTCCCTGTCAATGACTTGTGTGTTCTGCATGTTCATAAATGTAGGATTCACACTGTGTGTGTGTGTGGCCTTGTGTTGTTGCTGGCCTTTCTTGCCCTCCCAGCACATCAGTGGCCTTCTGATACCTGTCAACAGGTGGTCCTCCCAGATTCACACAGCAGTGGTGATTCCTCCCTTTCTCATCACCTCCCTCTCAACCCTTCTCTTCACTAACCTCCTCTGCTCTCTTCTCCCTCAGAGCTGACTGCCTCCTCTTCTCCCACCTGCCATGGGACAAACTGATTTCTGTTTATCGGAATCCTTAACTCCTCCTCTGGAGAATCTCTCGGCCTCAGCCGCTGGCGTTACTGATAATCCACCCTCAGATCATCATTCAAGTGAAACCACAGGTGTAGTTCTTGTCTTGTTGTTTCTAACAGAAATGTTTCCAGTGGGACCCCAAAAAGTGACGGACCATGCTTGCTGTTTTTAAACTTTGAATTCTGCGGAAAAAAAAAAACCTGCAGTCATTTTGTTTGCTTAATTAATTAATTTTTACTGTTAGCCAACCTTTGTGCATCACTTTTTGGGGTCCCCCTGGAAACATTTCCCTTGTCCTTTGCATTACTTTGAGCCTGTTTCTAATTTTTGCATCACATTTGATAATTCAAATCTCACTTAATATTAGGAGACATGCTTTATATTGTGTTTTATTGTTGCATCTTAGAGAAGTATTCTTGAACTTTTACAGCTAATCAGCTCCGAGTTATTTCCTGTTTCTCTCACATGGTGTTCGGGACGGACTTGAATGATAACTGACTGAAAGAATTGAGTGCTAACAACGTCGCACAGGTCACAGAGATGAATGAAGCTGTAGGAGAACTCATCACTGAATCTGTTGTCCCTCTATGTCTGCCTGTGGAGACAGATGATGATGTCTAGGAGAGCTGAAACCAGGCATTGTCCTGTTGAGTGTACATGCAGAGCTGAATATGGAAACAAACAGAGAGAAGATACTGTCAGAGCATTATAAAGAAACTTAATGAATAACTTGCTGCTCTCTCGCCGCCTCTGTCCCTGAGGAGTGTTTTCTTTGTGCTGCTGTGTTTTTTGTTGATGCCAGCTCTTATATGTGACCCAGCAGCAGGTGAGGCGAACGTGTGGATGCTGTCCCAAACCAGCTAAACCACAATGCAACAGCACGGGCTGAAGTACAACTGTTAGCATGTGGCGAGCGATTGGTGCATTTTTAACTCAGTGTTCAGGGTGGAAATGGATGTGCAGTGGTTGGTGAATGTGTCTGCAGCTGAAACGTGTGGTGCAGCTCAGATTTAGACGGCCTTGTTACACCCTGTAATTCCAGCCCAAACCTCACGGCTCTGGAAGGAGAGCGACAGGAAGAGGAGCGTCACTTCTCACTGGCACCACAGAGATTTTTGTGTGTTGGTGGAGCTAAATGTGCAAAATGCAGACACCAGGCAGCAGAAAGGGTATCAATAGAGATTGATGTCATAGTGTGGGGGAAAGTAGCACTTATTGGTGAGTTGATGTTTAGTGTCTGGACGTCATAGTTCATATTTCTAGTTGTGTCAAAATTAGATGGAAGTTCAGAAACCCTGTTGGATGCCTTTCCTAAAGTGGAGGCATCATGGCTGAGTCAGGTAATGCGCGTCCATGTGATTGGGAGGAGTGGCTTCGGGGTGAGCTCCGAATGAATGGGACGTGTGTTTACTTTTGAAATCTGTTTGATTTTGAAAACGCTTACTGAGTTAAAGCAAAATCTCCTACCCGACCTTTAAGTGTAAAAATATAAACACACTGTGGTGTGCGTTTTGTGTACAGTTCTTGGATTATGGCTATAGACTGTAAAAAATATAAACCAACCTCCTGTGATGGCGCCTGTATGTTTCTGAAGAGTGATGTTGGATCGGTGTGGGAGGCAATTCCACCTTAACTCCTTAATAATCCAAATACAGGCAAATGTGTAAGCAACAGCAAATAATCTGAGTTCACAACTGCCTGACTTGTCATCAGATACCACAAGTGTTAATGTACCGGGCTCTAAAGTTTGAGTTTTTAACATGGAGGAGCCGGCCTCAAGTGGCCAAATGAGGAATTGCAGTTTTTGAAGAAGTTCTCCAAAAGATGTCCTTGAGAAGTTTGAGTTTGGGTTCACACTCACAGTGACCTTTGACCTCTGGAAACTGAAATCTAATCTTCCTCCAGACCAAATGTATGTTGACACTAAATATGAAGCACGGACAAACATGATAGAAGCTGCCGCTGCTTCACGCTGGATGTTTTTCTAAGCGTGTTGTTTGCTTCAGTAAGAATTCCTCCCTCCACTCTCTTGTTCTCCTGTTGATTCCATGTTAAACAGGAAATTGCATGGTATTACTGGGATATTTATTCTCATTAAGCCACACTGATGTTCCCATACGAAAAGGACGCGCTGTGCTTTTCTTAGCAAACAGATCAGCACGGCGGAGCGTCCTTCCTCTCTGCACGTTATGTGTTACCGCCGCCTAAAATTCATTTTTTACTGACAATCTCAACTCTGTCCTCAGCAGTATCCTGGCCACAAAGGAAAGTATAAATCACATGTCATCAGATCTAAATCTGTCTCTGTTACTCATGCCTGTGTTACTCCCTTTCTCTGCCTCTGTTTTCAGAAAAGACACATTCTTCACAGACACAAAGGGCCGATTCTGTGCACACATGGGGCTGTGGGGGGGTCAGCTGCCGGGTGAAGAGCCGGGCCTTGTTGTGTTCTGAGCGGGAACAGAGTGGAACAACATAGAAGTGAAACCAACAGATACTAGAAATACTTAAAAGGACAGGTCACACCCCAAATAATCATGCATTTCCTGTGTCCTGGAGGGCTGTTCATAGAGCTGCATTGTTTTGATCTGAGTTACAGAGTCTAAGTTTAGCTGCTCTATTATCATAGATGGTGCTCAGGTGTGGCCTTTATAGTTCAAGCAACCTGCATGTGATGCTACTGGGTGTCAGTTCCACAGAAAGACCCCCCTCCTAAGCCTCTTGCTGTAGGCCAACATGGCTAACCACTGCACCACAGTGCCTACTGATAACCAACAATACAGGTATTTGGAACACTTTCTATATGATGGCTGTGATTGCAATGCTACTGTTAAGCTAACATCACCCAAAACAATGAAAAAAGTCCAGTTATGTCCAACAGCAACTTATCCAGCTAGTTAATTAGTGAAATGTTGAGGTGACGTGATGTGATTTTGGGGTGAATTGTCCCTTTAATTCTAAATTTTACACTCATCCCTGCTTGACTCTGATGTGTTTTAAAGCAAAGCTTCATCCTCACTGGTGTATCTTTTCAGGTGGATGCTGAAATCATCCACGTCTTCTCTGAAACATTCGGTGGAGCTCTGCACAGCCTGCTTCTGTCTGACTGAGCTGCCACAATATCACACATTCCAGAATGAGCTAACTGTGGGGTCCGGCACTGTCTTCAATAGCTCCTCTGTGTTGCTGTCACCTCAGAAACAACCGGAATGCTCATCCACTGCAGGAGCAGCAGCAGCAGCAGGACTCCCTCCCTCCCTCACACAGAACTGAAGGCCTGCTGGAGGATGGATCGGTCTGTCTGAAGCTAACAACAGACAGCGTGGTAAAAAAAAAGGACAGACAGACTGTGAGCTTAAGAAAAGCAAAGATGATAAAACTTCATAAAATCACTTCACCTGCTCACATTTTGGTTAATAATTTTGCATTATCACACATTTATCTCTAAGCAGCTCCACAGAGAACTGAATCAGGGGGACTGTTTATTCAGAGGAGGCCCGGAGACGGAGGGCAGCCTGACATTTCCTGTACTGAAGCCAAGAAAAAGACACATTCTTCTTCTGGGACCATTTATTTCCTGTCTATCCCAGTACAGCAACAACTATTCACACTGCATGATCTATCTATCTATTTTTATATGCTATATGCTATATTTTCTGCAGCAGTCCTGGAGAAAACTTCTTTGAAGAAGTCAAAATCTTGGACCCCCTGGAAGCATTCAATAAAATCATCATCATCATCGCTGTTGTCATGGCGACCACTGAGCTCCTCCTCCTCCATCCTGTTGGAGAGGGGTCAGTGTGAGGGTGTAGATCAGGTGAACAGGTGTTGGATGATGGTGGACTTGTGGTCTGGATCTTGTTGGTCTCCTCCTGTAGCTGTCTCAGAGATCAGTGTAGTCGGCCCCTGTAACAGTGTGACCCCTTTTCCAGGTGGTCCAGCAGCAGAACACAGAGACCATCACCTTGATGCAGACCTCACTGATTTGGAGACTCTGTCTGTTTCCACTGTTTGGATTGTTCTCTGCTCTCTGGTTGGAGGTGGTGGACCCAAGTCTGATCCATGGTTACAGACTGCTGCAGAAATCTCTCAGGATCCTCCTCAGAAATGACAGATTGTCTCTGGATCTTCTCATCAGGTCCACAGGGAGCTGGTCATTGGGAGTTTGTTGTGCTATGTATTATTTGATCATGTCATGAATCTGGTCAGTGGTCTCCTCCTGATCAGTCTTCCTGGATTTTCCATGTCACCGTGTCCTTACAGAGATGTTGAAATGCAAGAGTCCATTTTCTTCTTATTCACCAGAATCCTGAAACGCCATAAATTTTATTGGCTTCAAAGTTTCCGCACAATCTTTTCCTGAAATGTGTAAATAAGGAGAGCCGTGTGACTCCTCTCCTTCTGCCTCAAACTTGTCAATACTCTTTATAATTGTGACACACTGCCTGGTTGTGTGACTCAGCTGTTTAATTCTATTTAATTCTCCATTAATTACAGTCATTTTGTGGTTGGTTTAACAGACAGCCTGCTCCAACTGACGGCGAAACTCTGTGTCATTGTGTTTTGACGCAGCCCATGAGTGTGTTTTCCTCAGTAACTCCAACACAAACCTGTCTCCGCTCTGCTTTTATGGGATGACGGGTTACTTTTTGCTCGTGTGTGGGGAGAAACACCTGGAGGATGAGTCACAGCATCATCGAGTCATTTTAATGAGGCGTTTCTGTGACATGGCGTCAATAATAAAAAGTCACATTTTAACTCTAAATCCATAATAAATTAAAAAATATATATTTTTTTTAACCTTTTAGGACATTTTTGTGAACAAATGGATGTATGACAGTGTTTTGGTCCAAAGCGCCATCTAGTGCTCATATACGGACTGACACCACATGTTGTCGCCTCCGTTAGCAGCTTCAGTTTGGTCACGTGTGATTGGTTGGTTACGCGGAGGACTTGGAGCAGGGAGAGTGCGCCAAGGTGCGCGTAAAGGAGGACCTGTGCGCTGCAGTCAGGTGGCGCGCACACACCTCAGACTTCATTCCCACAGTGACTCATGGGAAACTGGACGAGATGAAGAGGAGCTGATTTCTCTGCGCTTCACTCAGTTTCACCTTCACGGGCAAAAAGACATGAGCGGTAAGTCCACCATGTTTCCCCCTTTGTAAGCAGGTTACTGTGGAGTTTCAGTCAGTAGTTAGAAAGGTTAACGCGTCACTTAGCAGCAGGAATGTGCGCTGTGTGCATGTTGATAAACTCTCACATGTAATTTGGCTCAGATACAACCATAGAAACCAGTAGTGAAGTAATGTTTGATCGTTTTGACACAACAGCACATTTTTTAGTCATTTTATTTAAAGTAAATGAATTTAAAGACGTTTTAATGAATATATAAAAGAAAAGTGTGGATTAATTAAATCTGATTTTATTGCTGACTTGTTTTTATTTTGCGTTTATTTTAAACAAATAGTTTGCAGAATTAATATTGACACTTCCAGCCCTTTTGTTGGATGATGCATGAATGTAGTAGTTTCTTTTCTGGTATTTTGTGTGTAAGGAGTTATGTGGTAATAATGAGTTTCACTGGACTGCTGATGGGTAATGACAGAGACTCCAAACTATCCAAACCTGCCTCAACCTGCCTGTTAGCTGAGCAGCACACACACTCACACAGCAGTGTTTGATCACCTGGAAGAGTGAAGACAGAGGAATCAGTGATCAGTTCTATATGAACCTGCTCTGTGCATTCATGTCATAGATAACATGCCCTGTATACCTGCTCCTGCACCGGGTTTACACGCAGTAGTGTTCTAACATGTAGGTCAGGCGGATGTTGATGTTTTGTGTGGCAAAAAACATTTTCTCCTTTCATTATTCACAGCAAAACAGCTGGAAAACATAGCACCCCCCACATACCATAATGAATCCAGAGAATTAGACTAAAGTCACGCCTCGTGTGTTTGGTGGGCTCCACTGTGTGTGTGTGTTGACCTGCTCAGCATGTTAGGCACTGTTCTGATAACGGGCTGATCTGCAGGCAGCTAGCACCTCAGCTAAACATGTAGCTCGCTGGCAGATTGACAAGAAGGTGTCCAACAAAACAAAATTTTAAAAAGTAATCCCTTTCTGTTACTGTACTCTGATACTTTCTTTCTTGTTTTGCTTAAACTTGATGATAACGCACATTTAAAGTTGTGTTAGTTGTGTATTTAAGGATCTAAACATTTCTTCTATCACTGATTGTTATGATAAATGACAGCACTGAGTGTCTGTGTGTGTTTATACACTTTCTCTCGTTGTCTCCTGAAGTGAATGGGTCTTTGCTAATCTTTTGTCTGTCTGTTCAGTGCGATGTGAGTCACGCTGGTGTTTTCATTCCTGTGCTCTGACACACAGACACACACCGACTCCTCCTCACTCCTTTACAGTCCCCTCAAAGCAGCCGACTCTTTTCTGTCCAACACATAAACCCTCTGCTGCTGCTGCTGCTGCTGCTGCTGCTGCTGCTGGATGAACCTTCTGCTTCATTCGTTCACATCAGTTTGTCTGTGAATGAATAGTTTGAAATCTCAGACTGATGCTTTGTTGGGAGGAAACCCCCCTGAAGCATTCCTTTGGAAGTGGTCCAGTAAAGGATCTGTGTGTCATCCCCTCAGTATGCAGCGGATCAATCCACTAATCCTCTTTTATTTATAGCCATTCCGTGCTGGACCAGGGAAACCACCGTGTGGCCTGATTTTATTGAATAAAGTCAGTTTATTTGTGCTGAAAACAGATGTTGCACTGATTCACTTTTGATGGTTTGCAGAGACAGAGATAAGAACCAGACATTTACAAACCCCAAAGGAATTCTCTGCAGGACGAATATTTAGTCTGGACATGAGACGTGTCTGAACCACGAGTGACAAATAACATTAACGTCCTTGTTTTCATACTTTTGTCTCGCTGCTAAAAAACTCTTCTTCTGTGTCCTGCAGGTGTCTCACTTTGGATGGAACAAGGAGACGTAGCTCAAGAGGAGGAAGAGGAGGAGGAGGAGGAAGAGGAGGTGCGATCTTCTCCACCGTGGTCAGAGGAGCGCTGTGAGGAGCTGTGGGACCGCGTGGAAGGCGTGCGACACAAACTCACCCGCATCCTCAACCCGGCCAAACTCACCCCGTACCTGCGCCAGTGCAAAGTCATCGACGAGCAGGACGAAGATGAGGTGCTCAACTCCACTCAGTACCCGCTGCGCATCAGCAAGGCCGGTGAGACGAAGAAAAGTCCATTCAAATTCCTCGTTGTGGTTATTAAAACAGCTGTGGTTCTTTTCTGAAACTCCCAGAGAAGAACCTTCAGATTGTGCAACAGGTCGTAAAGATAAGTGCTGCAGTGAAATATGAGACGAAGTGAACGGAGATAAAGATGAAGGACCTGAAAACAAGCACCTAGTTCATACTGTTACAGGGGTAACAACATCAAAGAGGCTTGTAGTTAGGCTGTTAAAGCTGATTACAGTGTAAGAGGTGATTGATAAGTTCATGGCCACGGTTAGTGTCAGCACATTTAGTCCACACAGATCTCTTTGTACAAGTCTTGGACCTCCAGAAAACTTGCAGGCTTGATGATGGTGATGATAAAACACCAACCACTGAACTCCTCCTCCTCTGTCTTGTTGAAGAGGTGCCACTCTGAGTGTGAAAGTGGTGGATCCAAGTCTGATCCATGGTTACAAGCTGCTGCAGAAATCTCTCAAGTGTCCAGTGTTCCTCTGTGCTATTAGATCATGTCATGGACCTTGTCAGTGGATCCTGACCAGCCTTCCAGGACAGGGGTCGGGCTCTCTCTGTTGTCTGCACCATGCTAGAAGCAGGATGTCGCCATGTCCTCGTAAAGGAGACAGAAACAGAGTTTAACCTTCTCCATGTTCACTCAAACAGCTGTAATAACAGCCTTAGGACACAAACGTCTCATTCACATGCTGTGGTGCAGCAGCATTGTTGTTTAACGTTTTTTTTCTTCATCTGTTGCTGATCAGGTCGTCTGCTGGACATTCTGCGTGGTCAGGGTCAGCGAGGTCTTCAGGCCTTCATGGAGTCGCTGGAGTTTTACCATCCGGAGCAGTACACACAGCTGACCGGACAGCAGCCCACACAGCGATGCTCACTCATACTCGGCAAGTTCTTTGAGATCAAAATACAACTCAAATGCTCTTTCTTTGTTGTTGTTTTTTAACCTCCATCTTTCTCTCTCCTCAGACGAGGAGGGTCCGGAGGGTTTGACTCAGTTCCTGCTGCTGGAGGTGCGCAAACTGAGGGAGCAGCTTCGAAACAGCCGCATGTGCGAGCGGCGGCTGTCTCAGCGCTGTCGGATGGCCGAGGAGGAACGCCGGCGCGCTGAACACAAAGCTCAGGAGTTACGTCACGACAGACTGCAGCTCGAAAGGTTTGGCTGTTTGTTGCTTGACGGTGCATCACAAAGACGAGTCAGTACACAAGCAGTGAGAGCAGTTTGTGATCTGCAGGCTGCGTCAGGACTGTGAGTCGGCCAGTCGGGAGCTAGGAAAGCTGAAGGACAGACACATGGAACAGGCTGTGAAGTACTCCAGAGCTTTGGAGGAGCAGGGCAAGGCCTCGACCCGAGAAAGGGAGCTGCTGAGCCAGGTCGGTCAGCACAGCTTATTTTGCATGGGCTGCTTTGGTGCTGTCGTAGATGCTCTGCTCAGGTGTGGGTGGCTCAGACAGAAAGAAATGTTTTGTTTAACGGCATGCAGCAGTAAATGCTGTCATGCAGCTGCAGCGGCTGAGACCAGCTGTGTGATGTTGTGATGTCTGCCACCTTTTTATTTTGGTCTGTTTCAACATGTCTGCCACCACACAGAGGTATGCACCGCTCGAATGCAAGTATCTGTAAATACTTACACCAGCATCTTTGAGGCCATGACTACAGCAGTTTGTCCTCATCATCATCATCATCCCCCATCAGTGGTTAGTAATTAATCTTTTTGGTCTTTGCTGCAGGTAGAGGAGCTCAAGTCCAGGCTGACTGAGGCTGACAAACAAACATCTGACCCTCCAGAGAACAACAAAACAAACCAGCAGCTCTCTAATGGGGTGCATGGCTCTCCACCTGCTGTACCAGAAAAGCTGCAGCACCGCTCTGAGGTTCAGAAAACTGAGAAGAAGAACTCAGTTCCCACCACCGGAGTTATTGTATGTTTTTCATTTATCATCTTAATGTGCATTTTGGTGTGTTTATAGTTGTGTACATGTTTCTTTAAGGCTCTGATGGACATCCTGAAGCAGGACCGCAGAGAGGCTGCAGAGCAGAGGCAGGAACTCTGTGACATCATCGCCAAACTGCAGGGGGAGCAGCAGAGCACTGAGGAGCAGAGAGACAAGGTAACTCATCTGTAACCTTAATCAATGGCTCATAAAGCTATATCATGTTCCCCTGACAGGGTTGTCAGCTTTGTGTGCTGGAATGCATGCGGGGTTCATTCAGCTTGAGCCCTCAGCCAGTCATCCTCCATTTAGTCTTAAGGTCTTATCACTCAGTGATGGGACATGAGGACATGGTGACATCACTAGTGGAGGGAGCTTCTTCTTCCAGCATGGTGAAGACTGTAGCAGGAGCCCGGAAGATGCCCCCTGTCCTGGAGATGCCTGACAAGATCCATGACCTGATCTAATAACACAGTGGTACATTGACACAGAGCTGTACGTCTCCCAGGAACATGTCCATGAGGTTTAACTCCAAATGACCGAGCGGTCAGATCCAGAGATAATCTGTCATTTCTGAGGAGGATCCTGAGAGAGTTCTGCAGCAGTCTGTAACCATGGATCAGACTTGGGTCCACCACCTCCAACCAGAGAGCAGAGAACAATCCAAACAGTGGAAACAGACAGAGTCTCCAAATCAGTGAGGTCTGCATCAAGGTGATGGTCTCTGTTTTCTGCTGCTGGACCACCTGGAAAAGGGTCACACTGTTACAGGGGCCGACTACACTGATCTCTGAGACAGCTACAGGAGGAGACCAACAAGATCCAGACCACAAGTCCACCATCATCCAACACCTGTTCACCTGATCTACACCCTCACACTGACCCCTCTCCAACAGGATGGAGGAGGAGCTCAGTGTATGAGTAATGACGATGTCTTAGATCTAAGATGCTGAATAAAGAAAAGGTGTTGTTTGCAGTTGGAATCTCAGTGCGAGCAGCTCCAGCTGAAGGTGAGGACTCTCCAGCTGGACTGGGAGACAGAGCAGAAGAGGAGTATGTCCTATTTCAACCAAATCATGGAACTGGAAAAGGAGCGAGATCAGGTCTGCACTCAGAAACCCACACATCGCTTTGTGGTCATTTTTTGTTGTTGTTGAGTTTTAACGATGTTTGTATCTTCTTTCAGGCTCTGCGGAGTCGAGACAGCCTGCAGTTGGAGTACACCGACTGCCTGCTGGATAAGAACCGCCTGCGTAAACGCATCGCAGAGCTGCAGGCCAACATGGAGCAGCAGCAGAGGGAGCTGGAGAAGGAGAGGGAGCGCTGCAGGGAGCAGATGGAGCAGAGCAGCCCCTGTCTGCACTGTGTGAGTGAACAGTTAGGAGTGCTGCCCCGTCCTTCATTAGAACATGTAATACATCCTCCTCCTCCTCTCTGCTCCCACAGTCCCACCTGTCTCTGTGGAGCGAGGACCAGTGCTTCGGCCCTTGCTGTTCCGTCGACCTGGATCTGAGCCCACACTCCAACAGCACCCATCATGTGCTGAGAAAGGTCCGTCCAAAGCTGCGTGGAAATTCTGCTGGTTGCTACACAAACACGTTGTTATTGTGTTATGTGAGGAATGGAGCTTTTGGAGTATTGTTTAGATGTTGTAATACCTTCTCATGCAACCCGCTGCATGTTGCTGCCTGTACATCTCTCCCCAGCTGTTATATTTTCTGTCTCACAGGCGCCCTCTAGAGGCCAACCCAATGAAAACTCAGGGGGTAAGTTTTGTAAAGTGACAGCTGGAAGAAGCAACAGTGACACTTTATTAATCATAACTGTAACTAGGATAACTGCATTATGGTTGTCACGGTAACGCTGGCCTTCACCCTCTTAAAACCAACATTTAAACAGTTCATTAGTGCAGGCTGAGGTCAGCTGAGGTCTTTCTGTGAGGGTAATAGACCGGCGACCCGTCCAGGGTGCCTTTCATCCACTGAAAGCTGCGAGAGGCTCCAAATAAAGTGGTGTATAAAATGAATGGATGGAAGGAAGGATAAATTCTGTCACAGCATTCTATCCCATAATAAACTAAATACTCTCTCTGCTGATTCACAGATTCTCGTTCCAACTCAGAGGAGAATCTCTTCTCGTCGGTGAGGATCAAAGCTCATTAACCTTCTGAATGAAAATGACCTGGATGACTGGGATAAGAGATAAATGATGAGAGAATTCACATTTACTTTTGTGCCCTCAGACTGAAAACAACGAAAAGGAGATAAACCGTCTCTCTACGTTTCCGTTTCCTCCCTGTATGAACTCCATCAACCGAAGATTCAACACTGAGTGAGTTCATCAGACGTTCTGATTGTTTTCATCATTTTCCTGCTTTGTTTACACCGTCTTTGGTCCGCTTCCTCTCAAAGGTTCGACTTGGACTCATGGGGCAGTGATGAGAATGATAACATTGCAGGTATTCAGTTCAATTTTATGTGTATACTTTTTACAATCAGGATTGTCTCTGGGTTTACAGAAACCTGACCCCTGAACTGTCAAATCGGTTTGTTGTAAGGCCGTCTTCTGTTTCCAGGCGAGCAGAGTGAACTTTCTTTGTGGGATTCCTCAAACTCCCTACACTCTCACCTCTTCCCACCCGACCTCATCAACCTGCCGGCGGTTCCTAAACACCAACCCAGTCCCAGCGCTCCCAGGTACAACCTGACAGTTTTCATATCAGAGCTATGTTACAGGCTGAGACCTGTAAACTTTGTCTTGACATGTGATACTTACGTCCTCTCAGGAACCCCATCTCCTCCCCGTCTTCGACTCCCCCCACTTCACCAAAGCACGGAAGAACCAGTCTAGCTGATGATATCACGATAGTCGGAGGAAATCGAACAGGGATCTTTGTCAGCCATGTGAGAGCTGGTTCTCCTGCCGAGCAGTGTGGACTGAAGGAGGGCAGTGAGCTGCTGGAGGTGAATGATTCAGGTGTGATGTGTGATGTGTCTGTTACTGGTTGTGGATCGCACAAAGAGAACATGGCGGTTTGTGTTTCTGTTGTTTAGCTGGAGCAGGTTATGTTTGGTGGAGGAAGCGTGCTGCTGAGTCAGTGCACAGCTGAGGTAGCCCACTTCTCTCTGCAGTGGTGGACTGAGCCTTCGACACTCACACACCGGAGCAACCTAGAGGGTGAGCTGCTAAAATATGTACTCTTTAAACCTGTCTGCATGGCGATCAGGACTGAGCTGTTCCCTCCCTCTGCTCTCTCTCCTCAGCCTACTCAAAGCTCTGCTCCCAACTGTCGTCTCCGACTTCTATGGGCGCTGACTCCTTTTATGTGCGTGTCAATCTCAACATGGAGCCTCACGGCGACCCGCCATCTTTGGACGTATCCTGTGATGACATCATATATGTGACAGATACAAGGTACAATGGGAAATATCAGTGGCGCTGTTCCCTGGTGGACCCCAGAACAGCGAAGCCTCGGCAGACAGGAACAATGCCCAACTACAACAGGTATGTGACTCTGTATTATTTTATACTGTACATAGTGATAAGTATGTGGTTTAAAATCGACAGAATGAGATTCATTTTTATCATTCTGGACTGTTCCTCTCAGGGCACAACAACTGTTACTCATCAGGTTGCGAAAGATGGCGCTGGAGCAGAAGGACTTTAGGAAAAGGGTGGTAAGTCGTCATGTGCAGCGTGGACAAATTCCAACATGATGCTCAAACCAAACACTAAACGTTAGATGTTCGGTGCAGTTTTTAAAGAAATCATCAGGCCAGGTACGACTGGTTAAAGCCGTGGACCCCTGTATGCGCGGGATCGGTTCCACCCAGCAGGTCCTGTACACGCTCAGCAAACGTGAGTTACAGATGCAACAACATGTGTGTGGTTAATGTGTGGATGTGTGCATTCATGTGCATGTTTCCTGTTAGGGCACGAGGAGCACCTGATCCCGTACAGTTTGGTTCAGCCAGTGCAGGTTCAGATGAAGCGTCCGGTCATCTTCTCTCCGTCCCTCCTCTCCCGTGGTCTGATAGAGCGTCTGATGCAGCCAGCAGAGTCTGGTTTGAAGTTCAACACCTGTCCGCCAGGTAAGCCCCAGAAAACCTGCCCGGGCTTCCTCATTTGAAGCTGATGTACCTCGTTCTACTGTTTCCTTTTTTTCAGAGCCCATTCAGGCTTCAGACAGACAAGATAAGAGAATCTTCTTGTTGGATTCCTGCAGTCCAGAGCAGGCTCTGGGAATACGGCTGCAGTCAATTCAGGAAGTCATCAATCAGGTAAAAGCAAACGCAAAAACACACGGTCATAATTTCACACCCCTCAGAAATCATCCTCAGCTCTTACCTGTAAGAGCAGGTGAGCATTATAATGATAACGCTGCCTCATACTCTGTCTCAGGATAAGCACTGTCTGCTGGAGCTGGGACTGGCGAGTGTGGAGGGCTTACTGAGGCAGGGGGTTTACCCCATCATCATCCACATCCGCCCCAAGAACAAAAAGCACAAGAAGCTGAGGTGAGTGCATGCCCAGGTTCACCATACATTCATATGCAGCCCTACTTTGTTACCTTAGACATAGAATAAATCCTTATTTTGATCTAATCCAACTCTTGAAACAGGAAGTTCTTTCCACGCTGCGGAGAGGACACTGTGATGGAGGAGGTGTGCCAGGCTGAAGAGCTGCAGCTGGAGACGCTTCCCCTGCTTTACTACACCGTGGAGCCCGGTGCCTGGAGCTGCACAGAGGAGCTGCTGTCAGCTTTATGCAACGCCATCCACAACCAGCAGAGGGCAGTAGCCTGGGTTGAGCTGGACCGGCTGCAGTAGAAGAGGGATACAGAATGTGTACAAGAATTTACAAGCAGGAATGTTATCATTAAGTGGAGTGGCTGAGGAAGGAAATATAGGATATAAGGAAATATACTGAGTTATGTTGAGAGTGGAAAGAAAGTTGTGAGGACACAAAGATGGACAACGGTCATTGTTTTTACAATCTTTTAGACCATAGTTTATTTTGGGAGTTACACATTAAAATAATAAAATGGATTAATGTGTTTATTTTGAATATATATCAGTTATTTTAATGTGTCATAAGTATGATGTGAACCAAGTATCAAACTAATGTGACTTTAGTAATATGGTAGCATCTTTATTTACACTGTAGAACAGTTTTTTTTTTTACTGCTTTGATTTCTTTTGTAATATGTTTAACAATAAATCTGAAAAGGCTGACTGAAATTAACTATGTGCTCAAAATTCTGAATAAAATGCTCTTCTTTTGTGATCTACAATGTCACTGTTATAGGACACTAAGTCATAATTATGAGACAAAGTCTATATCATGATATATGACGTCACTAAAATATAGAAAATTATATTTAAGAAAAATGTCATAAAAATAAAATAAAATAGCAAGTGAATAAAAGCAGCATTTAGAACATATATAGTTATATATACACATAATTATTTAAAACCTGATTATGAAGCAGTACGTCATTATTATTAATTTTGGGATATAGAGTGATAGTTTACATACTGGCAAAGTCCACATTTGTTTGTTTACCTTATACCCCCCCTCTCCCCCTCCCCCGTGTATTACGTCATGCTTCCAGAGTTGCGCCCCCTGGCGGTCGGTCCGCTCCCCGCTCCTCCTCCCCTCTCTGATCAACAAGCAGCCTGGTGATATAATACGCTGGCCGCCACACACAGAAGCAAAATGGCCGATAGTAAACTAACCGATCACACAGCGTCTGACAGTCATCAAGGGTTTATGCATGTTTTGTTTACAGCTTGAGAACTACAGTCGCACTAAAAAAGGATATTCGCCTTTCTTCTTTTTTTCTACGACTAACATTTCGCCTTTCGGTGATGTCATTTCTTATTCAATTTAGCCTTGAAAGCCTCGAAGAACTAGCTCGCTAGGCTAGCTATCTTGCTAGCCTGCTAGCGGTAGGTCTGCAAAGAATTTTTGCACAGAAGCACTTTATGTCCTGTGTGATTCCCGAGGTGAGTATTGAACACAACGCGGTAGAAGTATTCACTAAATATGTTCAGGCTAGTTGATTGTGTATGTTCACAACTGACAACATTTGTGGTTCCTGTTAGCTTCGCTTTGCATTCAAACGCTGAAGAAGAAACGTCACATTAAGTTCGTCGTTTAATTCGGCCCAGTCGAGCATTAGTACCACTTTTGCTAGCTTTTGCATTCAGTGACCTGTCATTGGTGATTTTGTGCCCACTGTGGAGTCATATAATAACAGCACACTGTGTAGATAAACGTAAAAATACGACGCATATCTATCGGCGAATGTGACGTGCTGTCAACTGCGTACAGGATACAGAGGCACCTTGATCTATGACAGCTTACCACGGCGAGCCCCGTCTCTTCGGGTCACCAGTGGACCTCCAGCAGCTAGTTGCCCTCCCTGTGGTTCATGCTAGCTTCACAGCTATTACTCTATAGTGCTTTTCATAAAACTGTTCCGCTTCTAATGCGGCTGCAGATCATCATCATCACCATCAGTGTTTGGTGACCGGGGTTAAAGCCATAAGTTGCCCTGTTATCTTACATTAGCGGTGGGTGACATGGTGCTAATTATGTGCAGCTTAGCTTAACAGGAGCGTTTGGCCTAGTGGTATTTACAGCTCTGTGGAATCTGAGAACCCTTTACTTTGCTTTGGTGTATGTTTTTCTGTTGTGATCATGATCCGGAAATGGAACCCGTGATCCTTGTGTGCATGATCACCTGGCGTGGATTTCTCACATATCTCTGGCACAAAGTATGCGTGTACACACCCACTAGAATTATCAATGTTTTATGATCTGTGCATGTAAACAGCTTATCCAGTATTCCTCACTGGCACAGAATGTCCATAAACCTGGATATAGTGTCCGTATGCACTCTGTATTCTGGGTATGATTTGATTCGGTTGTGTCTTGGTTCAGTGTTGAACATTTAAATGTGTTTTTCTGGTTCCGGTCTAGTCCTATCTTTTTAGAAACCTAGATTTGCTACCTGGAGATGTTGGGTGGAAACCAGGATACTGTTGCAACTTCTGCAGGTTTATGAACACTCTCCCCTGGTAAAGTGACAACTGTGAGAGCTGCAGTTTGCATATCTAGGTACTTGAAACCAGGAAAGGATGTTTATTACTAGTGCACATGTAAAAACACTGTGTAGGTTACAGGGTTCTCAGCCCCTACACACGTGATTAGGATGCAAGTTTGTGTTTATTGCACATGAATTACTTTTGGCAGGTGAGGTCACATTACAGTCAACAGATCACTCACCCATCATGCACTCAACATAAACTACCGGATTGCACATTTTTTTTAGTGAAATTCAAAAAAATAAATAATAAAAACTTGACCTATCTATAAATGTTGCAGAATTTGAAGTCATATGTTTGTTTGGCTGCTGTCTGTGTGTTGGTTGGAATTGCAATCGTTGGCTGGTTAATGAATTATGCAGTGAGAAGCTAGGCTACCAGGAGCTGTTGTCAAGCTGTCTGTCCCAGGTTAACATTACAGTCCTTTGCAACATTGACCATGTAGGAGTGTGCTCTGCAGTGATCCGATGAATACATATTCATTTTCCGTTAAAGTCTATATATGTGTTGCATGTACATGATGGTGGTCTTCTAATGTCAGCATTAAGATACATTCTCTGTGTGGCTTCAGTGACATAAATAATTGAATGTGTACATTTCTCTTTACAGACAGGAGAATCAAGAAGGGGAACAGTAGTTCATGGAAGACAAGAAAAAGAAGAAAGAAGATAAAAAGAAAAGGGAAACCTCTCAGAAGGTACACACAGGATTTCTTTAAAATGCATTAAATGTCACCTATTGTTGCAAATGTCAACGCCACTTACTTTACCAGGATTGTTTATTTTTAGTTTGAGCTCAAGTAGGAATGTCATCACGTGATCGGAAATCGGGCCCGATTACGTGATTTCAGACTCGATCGGAATCGGACGTTACCTCCCGATCAGAACTCGGATATATATTTATTAGGGCTGTCAAAGTTAACTCCTTCTGTGCAGGGTGGCTCTGTGTCCTGTAGTGTAGGGGTATGACGGTTGCTTTTGGTGCGAGAGGTCCTGGGTTCAAGACCTCGATGAGCTGCTGCGTGTGTGAAATCTCCCAGTGTGGCAGCAGCATGAAACACACACACACACGATCGGGACTCGGTATCGGCAGATACTCAAAATCAAATGACTCAGACTTGAGGGCAAAAAAACCTGATCCCTAAGCTCTTTCATTGTTTTAAGGTCATCATATTTGATACTTTTTGCTTATGCAGAGACTTGTTTATCAAATGCAGTAAGATGAATGTCATGTGAAATTATATTCTAGGTTGTTATTACGTCACCTGAGAGCAAAATTAATTGAATTCTCCTCTTTATCTGTGTCACTTTTAGGTGCCAGAACAGAAAATCAAAGGTATGGCTTCTTCTATGTCCTCTATGGTATCTTGCTCACACACTATTATTCCTGCACCTCTATGGAAACAGCAGAATCATGGCTAAGTCGACCGAACACCTCAAACATGGTTTTGTGCAGTTTAACACATATATTGTGTCTATGTGTGGATTTCAGTGCCAGAATCAGCCAAGCCCTCCTCTTCCCAGCCACTTGCCACCCCAGGCTCATCGTCCCCCAGCCCTGGCCCTGTCGCCCCCTCATCCCCCAATCCGGGCGCAGCTGGGGTTTCTGCCCAAGTTCCTCCTGGTGGCGGGAACAATGCAAAGCAGCGGACTGCTGTGGCCAACGGACAACCCTCCCCCTCTGGAAGTCAGACCTCTCAGCAGCAGCGATACATGTCTAGAGAGGTTCCGCCGAGATTTCGCTGCCAGCAGGACCATAAAGTGCTACTGAAGAGAGGCCAGCCGCCGCTGTCCTCCATGCTGCTGGGGGGAGGAGAAGGAGGAGGCGGAGGTGGAGGAGGAAGTGGCTGGGTAACCACCTCACCCATTCCCTCACAGGGAGCAGAAAGCCCCAATGCAAACACAGCTGGAGGCACAGGTCGGGAAATCTGCCAAAAATATCAAGTTCGATATGTGTGCATGTATGACCTGTCGATTAAATTAATACTCTTAAATTTGTCCATAGATTCCAACCTGGGTTCATCCTCCCCTTCACCCCCAAACTCCTCCTCATCCTCATTATGTGTCGCTGCTCTGTCGTCTTCTTCTACTACTACTACTTCAACTTATGCAAATTCCACATGGGGGGCAGGCTCTGGCAGCCAGTCCTCTTCTCAGGGCTGCGGGAAGGTGATTGTGGATGGGACTGACCTGGAGGACTGGCCCAGCATCATAGGCGGGGCCAAAATAAGTTCTGATGTGGCTGGAGGAGGGGTGCAGGAGCAAGACGGCTCCGGTAACAACAACAACAACAGTAGTGCCTCATGGAGTGAGAGAAACATCCAGCAGAAGAGTGGAGCTGTAGGAGGAGGAGGAGGAGCAGGGAACACGGACAATCCTTCCCCACCTCATTCTTCTCCCCTTTCCTCCTCTTCCTCACTTAATGAATGTGTTCAGTCAAGTGGTGGCGTGTGGGCCTCTTCCACCTCGTCTCAGGTGGAGGCAGGGGTCGGATCAGCAGCATTTTACAATTCCAAAGTCTCCCATCTTCTTCCTGGGCCTCAGGAGAGCCCCATGAGTGGCAGCAGCAGCAGCAGTAGTGTCCCTGGTGCCAATTTCAACCCAAACGTGAACCCCTCCGCTTGGCCTGCCCTGGGGCAGAGTGGGACATCAACTGCGGCTAGTGACAGCCTTCCACTACACACGTCCATTACATCAACTTCCTCATTTTCTGCCAGCACCACCCTCATCACCACTTACACCCCTTCATCTGTGAATCAAACTGGCCTCTACCAGCAGCACACTGAAACAGCTGTGGGAGCCAGGAGTGGAGAGCAGCAGCACTTAGGGAACCCAGGGCCAGAGCTGGGTTCAGGTGGGGGAGCACGAGAAGCAGGACCAAATCAAGAGGGTGGCAGTGAGGGGGAGGGTGGGCTTACTAGTGAAGGAGAGGGTAGTGGTAACTGCTCTGGCTCTTCGTCTTCCTCCTCGGCTGCCTCTTCTTCTTGGAGATCCATGCCTCCAGTGTCCTCTGACCTCAGTGCAGGTGCGTCACAGGGTGATGGGTGGGGCGGAGGAGGGACTGGAGCTCAGGGGCAGGAAGGGAATGTTTGGGGCTTTGGTAGCCAGGGTGACAAAGCGGGGTGGGGCAGGGGAAACGGTGGTGGTTCAACTACCCCAGTGGTATCTCAGGGAGCGTGGGAAGGAGGCAGTTTAGAAGCAGAGTGGGGTGGCACTGCTGGAGGCGTGAGTAATTTAGCAATAGGAAGTGGAAGAGGAGGAGATGGGAGCAGCATATGCAGTAGTGTGGGCAGTGTAGGTATTGGTGGCAGCAGTTTAGAGGACTCTGCCTCACCAAAGTTTGCAACTATGACAAAAGCTTGGGACAATCAGAAAGGGATGGAAAGTGGGGATGGGACTGTTGGGGAGTGGGGTGGAGGAGGACAGGGTGAAAGCCCTGGAGAGAGAGGACCTTCATCCTCTAGTGGAGGAGGATCCACAGCTGGAAGTGGAGGGGATGGGAGTGGTAGCGAACAAAAGCAGGACCGGTCCTCTTCTGTGCGCCAGTGCTCCAAGCAGACCTCCTCCACTGATGAAGTGGCCTTAATGAGCATGATCACTAGATCCGACCTGGACCCCAGGGTCCTATCTAACACAGGATGGGGCCAGACCCAGATCCGGCAGAATGTGGCTTGGGACTTGGAGACCACATCAGGAGTAGGGAACAGAAGCACTTCATCTTCCTCTGCATTCTCATCAGCAACCATGAACACTACCACTAGTCGCAGTTCTGAGTACCCGTCTAACACTGGTTCAGTTACTAATGACACCCCTACTGAAAGTCACACAACCAGCCTAAACTCTGGCCCTGCAGCAGCTAGAGAGAGCTGGGATAGAAGTGCTACACAGTCCACCTGTGGTACTCACATACCTAGTAGCACTATTAGGAAGCCAGGATCTCCTGAAGATATGGAGGGCAGCCAGGGGAAGGCAGCTGGAGGCTGGGGTGATCTCCCACCTGAAAAGCAGAGCAAAGGATGGGGGACTGAAGAACAACAATGGGGGAAACACAGAGGAGGAGGAGGAGGAGGAAACAACTGGAGAGACTTTGGAGAACAGGGTAGCGGGTGGGACGGTCCAGAGGACAAAGCAACAGGGGGATGGAAGGGGACCGGAAGAGGGGAGGCGGGTAGTTGGGGGGGAGACTCTGGGAGGCGTTGGGGAGATGAGAGAAGTCGAGGTGGAAGCAACTCTGATGAGGGATCTTCCTGGGGTACTTTGGATGAAGGGGGATCTCAGCAAGGAGGATGGGGAGGGGGAGAAGTGGGCGGAGGCAAATCCCACCAGGACTGGGGGAGTGCCAAACCCCACGCAGCAGCAGCAGCACAGATACCAAACAGCCAAGTGGCACCAATGAAAGCTTCAAATCAACAGCAGCACCAATCACAGGGCCAGCAGCCACCAGGAGGTCCCATGCAAGGAGGGTGGAACAGCCGGCCAAATGTTGGAGGTGGAGGTCCACCTTCAAAGAATCAGAACCAAAGTTCGGGCTGGACCGCTGGTCCAATTCCCCAAATCTCCGGGGTTGCAGGAGACTCCTTGGAGCCGAGCGGCTGGGAGGAACCTTCCCCTCAGTCCATCAGTCGCAAAATGGAAATTGACGATGGCACGTCAGCCTGGGGAGACCCAACCCGCTACAACACCAAGAATGTGAATTTGTGGGACAAGAACAGTGCTACGCCAGGCCAGGCTCATGGCCAGCAGGGGCCATCTCCACCCATGCAGCAGCAGCAACAACCGCCTAGACGGCAGCAGGGGATGCAACACAGCAGTAACACAACCTCTGGAAACAGTGCAATGGGTAAGAATGCATGCATATTACAACTCCTTTTTTTCCTCATTTTTTTGTTATTCTAAAGCATTATATGATGTCATCGATGTCCAGCTTCAGGTATGTGGGGAGGGGGGACACAAACTGTAGATAATGGTACTGCAGCTTGGGGTCAGGCATCAGATGCAACTACAGGTTGGGGTGATCCAGATGAACCTGGCAAAGCTTCTGGCTGGGGGAACCCTTCACCCATCCCTGGTAAACCTGGTAAGAATCATTCTCTTTGGAGGATATGTAGAGAAATGCCTGGTTATCATATTAACTGTTTGCTTTGTTATTGTTGCAGGCACCAAGTCAATTGAAAGCTGGGGAGCTAAGGGAGATGGCTCAATTTCAGCCTCCCGTCACCCCAGCTGGGATGAGGAAGATGATGGTGGTGGAGGGGTCTGGAACAGCACCGGCTCCCAGGGAAGCAGCTCCTCTTTCAACTCTGGAGGCTGGGGTCAGACTCATGGAGGAAAGAGAGGCAACATCAAGGTGGGACAAGTTAATGTGACTTTTTTTTTCCTTTTTGAATGACAATAACATTTACATTTTTTTTCCTAAAGAGCGGAGGAGTGGACAGCTGGATGAATCCAGTGTCACGCCAGTTTTCAAACATGGGTCTTCTGGTAAGATTTAA
The DNA here is from genome assembly GCF_900634625.1 of Parambassis ranga. Taxonomy (NCBI): domain Eukaryota; kingdom Metazoa; phylum Chordata; class Actinopteri; family Ambassidae; genus Parambassis; species Parambassis ranga. The sequence continues at coordinate 15,111,376 of NC_041029.1, forward strand.
TTCAAAGGAATCTTGCTATTTTATAAAAGTGTGAGGTTTCTTTGTAATGTGGCTTTGTTATTTCTGCAGGGTGACGATCCAAGTGTGGACAAGAAGATGGATGGAGACAAGAGAGGAATAACTGACTATAACGGCGAGATGCGGAGGGGAGGAAGAAGCGGAGGAGGATACCGCATGCCTAGTTCCAAAGACATGGGTCCTGTTGACATGGGTCCTTATGGTGAAAAGGTAACAGTCTCTTTGTAGTTTCAAAGTCAGTTTTGTTTTATTGTAATAAACATCACATCAGTTGCATTGTGGTTTTTGTACCTTTGTTCCATTGCTCCCCAGATGGGTGGCCATGGAGTGTTTGTCGGCAGTGGCGGAGGGATGCCGCAGCCTCGAGGGATGCACCAGCCTAGCATGCATCCGATGAACCCCTCCCAGGGGTTACGTGCTCAAGTGCCTCATCAGTTCCTGTCTGCTCAGGTCTGTTGTTTTTTAAAACAGATGTTGGTAGTTATCACTGTGAAAGATGAGGAGTGTCCTGTGTTTTTTTGTTTTTGTTTGTCCATTTGATTGTGTCATCCTAGCCTTGTGTAAATGAGTCTGGACTGAAATCTTGATTGGTTAAAGGAGGCATACATAGTTAGTGATAATATCAATTTTCCAGCATTCCAAAGAGGAGATCAGGTGATGTTAGGCTGCGAAGCAACTGGACACTTATCGCATCTTGAGCAAAAATGTATTCATTGTTGTCTGATGAAATGTGTCTCCTACAATTTCGCTGTGTACACAGCACAGATCTTAAAGCTTAATTTCTGTTATTACACTATTACGTGTCTGTAATGTATAAATACATGTGTGACCTGCAGGTGCCGGGTCCTATGCTGAAGCAGATGCCCTCTCCTGGTGGCAGTGTGGGCGGAGTAGTCGGAAGTGTGGGAGGTGTCGGTGGTGTCGGTGGTGTTGGTGGTGTCGGAAGTGTCGGTGGAGGAGTATTCCCTCCTCAGATTTCCCCTCAGCAGCTAGCAATGCTCAGCAACATTTACCCCCACATGCAGCAGTTCCATCTGGTATGTTGGTGTTCTGATTCTAATAAATGCCTGTTTTAGGTAATAATATCATTCTGATCACACGCCTCTCAACACGTCTGCCCCACTTACCCACAGGCTTGTCAGCTTCTGCTGCAACAGCAGCAGCAACAGCAGCAGCAACTGCTGCAGAACCAGAGGAAGTTCCCCCAACCTCAGCCCCTCAGGCAGCAGCCAGACCCACAGCAGGTAAGCATGTATCATGTTACGTTTTCCCTCGGTTAAGTACAGAGGGGGTTTGGTTAGAACTGATCAGAAGAATTTAATATGGAGTTTGAATTCTGTCTTTCTCAGCTTGCAAGGATTATGGCTCTTCTGCAGCAACAGAGACAGCATCAGGGTGGAGTTGGAGGAGCAGCATCAGGGGGCGGGAGCTCCAAACTGTCCCCCTCTCACCTGGGAGGAGGCCTATCCAAACAGGCCATGGTAGACCCCCTTCCACATCCTGGAATTGGGGTCCCTTTATCAGACCTTCATGCCAAATCACAAGGGATGTACTCCGGTGAGTCTCCCTAACAGAATGCATAGATATGAAGCAGTGCTCATCAGTGACCAGGGTTCAGCAGAATGTCATGTACCCATAAATGATTTTTACTTTCGCAGCACTTACACCTGGTGGAAACCTGTCTGGACTGGAGCTCCCCATGATGGGAGGGATGAAGGACATGGGAGGACAGCAGTCTCGCTTCAAATGGATGATGGAGGGACACTCCCCAAACCCCTCTCCCCCCGACACAGCCCTTCACAAGAACGGTAGGTCAGCAGATGGTGTGTAGGACCATTATTAATTCACACACCTCCCAGGTTGTGAATCTAGCCTTCATTCACAATGTATGTGAATTAAGAGTTGTGTTCATCATTTTATTCATGTCAGTCTGTTCTTCTCTTCCCTGTGCCCTCCTGAAGGCCCTTTACCCAGTGCTATGAAGGTTAGAGGAGGGTCCCCTTACTCCCAGTATGAAATGCTGGGCAGTGAGGGTTTAGGGATTCCCCCTCAGGGGTCTGCGGACAACTGGCACCGGACTCCTGGGAGCAAAATGGGGAACAAACCTGCCACGTCCAGCTGGCCTCCAGGTGGGTTTCACCAGCAGTTGGTTCCAAACAAAGAAAAGAATAAACACATTTCAGTAAAGGGATGTCTGTGTCATCTGTTCCTTAATAGTTTTTTTTTATTGTTTGATGACAGAGTTCCAACCTGGTGTACCCTGGAAAGGAATCCAGAGCAGTGGAGACCCAGAGTCTGATCCCTATATGACCCCTGGTAGTGTTCTCGGCTCCCCGGGATCCCCAAACCTCAACGACTCTGACCACCAGTTACTGCGAGACAACATAGGTATTTGACTGAATGTTCTGATGCACTGGTTGCAGATTACAGGGACTTGCTGTAGTTAATAGCATTAGTCAGTTTTCACAGGAAAGAACATAAAGCTGGAAAATAAACTGTTATCTAATCTGCTGTAAAGCTGACAGTGCAGTCGTTAATAAAGTGAATTAAGTTTTCTCTTGGACATGCAGCTCGTCCCTGTGAGGATTAAAGCAGAGCAGTGAAGTCCATCCACCACCAGCTGTTGTCCCTATAAAATTACATGCTATGTAGTGAACTATTATATCTGTTTCTGTAGTTTTAACTGGTTATTGTAATGTTTAGAGGTTTTCTCTGCCAGCTCTATCTGCCACCCAGCTGGACTGTTCTCGCCTTGTTTGTCTCAGAGTGTGTTGAATTCAGATAAACTTGTCATTTGTTTTAGGGCCAAACCCCTCCCTTAACACCTCGCTGCCTTCACCTGGTGCCTGGCCCTACAGTGCCTCAGACAGCCCCCTCAGCAATGCACACAGCACAGGTATACTTATTGTTTAAATATCCTTTATTTCTTGCTGATTTCTTGTTAGATCCTTTATAATCTGCATTTCATTTTATTATTTTCACAACAATGCCACTCCCATGCTTGTGGTTTGTTTTCTTTTCTCCCATTCCCCATTTCCTTCTCAGGAAAGTACTCTGAGTACAAGCCCAGCTGGCCTCCAGAGCCCATCGGACAAAACAAGTTGTGGAAGACCAATCGCAACAGCTCACAGCTGCCACGCCCCCCTCCTGGCCTTACCAATCAAAAGCAGGCCTCACCCTCCCCGTGGGGAACTGGAAGTCCACGGTTGGCCCAGAACTGGGGAGGGGGTGGGATCAATCAAGAGACAAGATTTGGGCCAGGTACTTTACACAGAAAACTCCTTTTTATGAGTACACTGTTTAGAGGACTGAGCTGATTCCACTCTCATAACAGTATAAAACTGAGTCTTTTCTGTTGGTCTCTTCTTGTCTTTTTCTTTGTAGGCTCAGCTTGGAGTGATGGTGTTGCCACCAGAGGCAGCTGCTGGTTGCTGCTGAGCAACCTGACCCCTCAGGTAAATAGTGGGGGAGGGAGATACAACCCCTGATTAAACATATGCACTGAGAAGCACAGCAGGTAGAGACGGTGACAGGAGAACGCTGTGCAAACAAAGTGAAATTCACCTTTGTATCATATTTGATACCTGTCTGTATTATTGATACATCTTGTCATGATGATCAAATGACACAGCAGGGATCAGATTTGATTCTGTCCAAAGGTTTAAACCCCTTTGTTACACAGGAGAGTTTTTCATGGGCATGAATTTGAAGCAGCTTCAGGCACAGACCTGCGCGGGTTTGAGTTCAGAAGTGTTAAATCCCTGCACTCATTCATCTGTATTCCCCTTCAGTGTGTCTTATGCAAATGAGGCAGAATGATGCGTGACCCAGCTGTAATTGGATTGTTAAATTGGATGAGCCTTTTAATCAATTAGGGTTTGCACAGATGACTGGCATGACACTGCTGTGTGCGAATCGGAGAAACAAAAATGTTCAATTACAAGTCTAGACAAAGTTTGTGTTACTGATACAGCCTTGCGCAACTTGTGCTATATATCTTAGTGTAACTGTGGCACAATTGCAGATCAATAAAGCCACAGTCTGCATTATGTATTGAGACTGTAGTTGTATAACCTCCTTCATTCTCTGACCTTTCTCTGGCCGTGTAATTGTTGATAATTACTGTGGGATTGTTAGCACACACACGTCTTTTATACTGAACAATTAGCTCTTTTTCCCCCTCGTAGATCGATGGCTCCACACTGAGGACTATCTGTATGCAGCATGGCCCCCTGTTGACCTTCCACCTTGGCCTGACCCAGGGCAGCGCTCTGATTCGTTACAGCAGCCGGCAGGAAGCAGCCAAGGCCCAGGGTGCACTGCACATGTAGGTCTACCACTGCCCTCACTGCTACACACATAACGACAATTAAACATAATCTAAAGAACTTTACTTCGTCTTCTGTCTCCCAGGTGTGTTCTAGGCAACACCACCATCCTGGCGGAGTTTGTGAGTGAAGAAGAAGTTGCTCGCTATTTTGCACATTCCCAGGCCGGAGGGACAGAAGGGGCCAGTTCAGGAGGAGCATCGGCCGGTGGGGCGCTGGGTTCATCTGGAACAGGCACAGCAGTGGCCAGCAGTGGAGGAAGCTCCCCGGGAAGTGAACGGGCAGCGGTGGGAGCAACTTCAGGCGGAAACGGAAATGGAGGTGGAGGAGGGGAGAGTGGAGCAGCGGTTCTCGCTAGTGTGAGATCCTCCGGCTCTGGCTGGCAGAGTCTTGATGGTACGGGCAGTTCTTCAGAGACCTCCTCAGCCCAAGGACCCGGGCTGGGGATATTTTCCCAGTGGAGCACCAACGGGGCAGGGGAAGGTGGAGGTGTTGGGGGAGTAGAGTCTGGGAGGTCTGGTCTGTGGGGGGGCATGACTGCAGGATACCCCAGCAGCAGCCTGTGGGGGGCACCACAAATGGAGGAGAGGCACCAAATGGACAGCCCGGCTGGATTGTTGCCTGGCGACCTGCTGGGGGGAGGAGCTGATTCCATCTGATGAGCCCGCCCCCTTACGCCCTCGCTCCTCCCTTTGGACACAGTGAGACGGCATACACTGGGATACATATGTACTTACTATGGCACACACACACACACACACACTTTTACATGGTGTGCATATTAATGTACTACACTTTTTACATATACGTGATATGCATAGTAATGTGCACACACACATAAAGCAGAAATGTGAGACATGCTTACACACATTCTCGTGGCCAGACTTAAGCTATTATATAAACAAATGCAGGGACTGTTAGATGTGTATACAGCCTTTTTTTCCACAGATGAAGATTTCAACTGCTTAGACTTGAAACCTGAAAAAAAAAATGAAAGAATGAAAAGTCAGTTGGTCTGAAAGACTTGACTGGATTGCAATGTGCTTAGTAAATATGGGACTTTTCAACAGATTTACATACACATGCACACACCAAATACAGAGAAGCCTTCTGACAGATAGGCACTGTAAACAGCATTACCTTCATCGTATAAGAGAACTTAAAAGCTACTACATGATGTGAGGTTTGAAGTGCAGTTTGTATTCACGTCCCCTTAAAGACGAATCCAAACACATGCAAACAGCTCTGATCGACAACAGAACTGTATCTTACTGTGTATGTTAAGTTTTCTGTTTGTTTGTATGTATGGTTTTATTTTTTTTTTTTTTGAACAGTGAAACTATTGAAAAGAAATGTCATTGTTCTGTTTTCAAAATGCTGACCTCCTACTGTTGTATCTCACGCACTCTTTCTCTGTTATTCTCTCTTGAACATGTTTGTTACTGTTGCAGTTATAAATGTTAAATTGCTGGCAGTTTGAGGCTATGATGCATTTCTCTACGTGTGGATCAACACACACTATACTGTATGAGTGAGAATGAGACCAAGTGGATTAAACCACCGCAGTTTTTGTGCGAGTGTGAGGAGAATGTGCGTGTGTGTGCATGTTAATGCCTGTCATAATGTGGGCAAGGCTGCTTACTATACAGAAGGTCTATACAAAAATGTTTTTGAGTGCATTCGGTGTACTGCTGACTGTGTGTTAAGAAATATTGGCACTAATGCTTTTTTTTTTTTCCTCTCATTTGAAGTTGTTTGTTTTTTAGCAGACTTGTCTTTTTTATTGTCCGACCTGCAATAATTAAAAAAAAAAAAAAGAGAACATTTTAATGACACAAAGAGCTGAAGGCATATGCGTTGAGATAAATGGACATGCCAAATCTTATCAAACTGTGTGGAGCAGGGGAATGGGTGGGTGGGTGGGTGGGTGGGTGGGTGGGACGGGTTGTTTACAGATGCAGAGTAAGCATTGCCGTACGTTTTTAAATGTTCTGTTGTTGTGTATTCGTTTTAAATTAAGACAGGCTTTAACACTCCTGTTCAGTGTTTTTGTTTTGAGATTTTACAAAGGAAAAATTTATTTAAACAAATGTGAACAAGATTAATAAAAATGAAAGTATTGGCTTCTACTTGTGTCCATGTGGTTGTTTATTTGTTTTTTTCTTTGCTAAAAAAATATGGCTTTGTTTTTTTTAAAAAAAATCACATGTGGCCAGTTAAGCAGGTTTGTCCAATAATCACAAGGTCTGTGGTTCGATCCCAACTCCTCCCTAGTCATTGTTGTGTGTCCTTGGGCAAGGCACTTTACCCACCATGCCTCCAGTGCACTCACTCAGTGTGTGGTGTTCTTTGCTGGGCTGCCTTGAGCAAATTCCCCGATGGGATTATTAAAGTATTTCAAATACACCATTCTCCAGCAGTCTTGACAAAACCACTAATGCTATTATTGTATGCTGATAACAAGCCAAGTGACCCATCTCCTCTTTAGCTTGGAGGATGATGTCCAAGTAAAATATCACATTCTAATTGGACAGAAAAACCAAGTGAGTGTGTGTCAGCCTGTCATTACCCTTCACAAAAACAATCCTATTTAACACCCACGTCATTCTATGGTAAGCCACTGCTGACTGAATGAAACTGCATCTGATACATGTAGGGACTCTCACATACACTGTGGCATTAATATTATTATATTAAAGTGCAATTAAAGAGATTTCTAAATTAATAACTATTCACTTAACTGATGGAAAAGTGAGAGATAAATGTCAGACATCAATATTTTTTAAATATATATATTAACATATTAAATTTACATAGAAAATTTGAAAAAAAAGTAGAATATTGACTTTCTCTTTAATTTATTAGTGGTAATATTTAATCAGGAAGTTGTAGTTTGGCGTGACAGCCAGTGAATGACATCATCGACGTCGTGAGCACGCGCTTGGTTAAGTAACGTAAGAGGGGGAGAGACAGACTCGAGCGGAGATCGGCCGCCCGCTCGCGCTGCTGCCGTCGGAGCTTCTCAGGGACTATTAACAGGGAGTGCAACCGAGCGGCTGAGCTAAGAGCTGGGGGTATGAGAGCCGACAGAATCCGCTCCCATCCTCCTTTATCCGGGCTCCTGTCCGACTGACAACCATCGGATCAGAACCTTCACCGAACCAGCTCTCGGACGAACCTAATATCGGGTGAGTGTTGGGCCGGGGAACCGGAGAAACCGAGGGGGAAAAGGGGCCTGATTTCGGCCGAATCAGAGTCTCCTATTCACGGCTTAACAGGACGGAGGGGGAGGGGGCGAGGAGTAAGGGATGGCTATCTACACTCACACACATACACACACACAGACACACGTTCACATACAGGCAGGTCCAGTTTGTACATGGGTGCGGTTGTAAGTATGAAACCAAATATATCCTTAAACATTTTTTAAAATATTTTGCTTAATATTTACGGTGCAGTTCGTAGCGCGGTTAAGCTAACGAGCTCCTACTAGCTTACTCGTAGCTGCTGCTATCTCACTTTAATGCCTAATGCTCGCGTTTGTGCTGGAAAACTGTCTGTTAATCATACAAACGATTAAAAAAAACATTATTGTGGTATGAAGTGTCATTTATGGAACAAACATTGTCGCCATAGTAACGCCAATCAGAACTGACTGACATATGGAATTTAAGCTAAGAAGGAAATGTAGCTTAAAATCTGCCCATCAAACGTCTGTTATTCTATCGTATTAATGCACGGATTTATTGTGGAATCTGTAACACACTAGTTGTGTGTGTGTGTGTGTAGTGACAGCTGCCTGAGTGTGTGTGTGTGTGTGTGAGAGAGAGAGAGAGAGGCGTAACACTGTTCTTTTTTCATGTGATTGTGAAATCCTCTGGCTCTGGGTTCTCCCAACACACTTGTCAAAGTGGAATATTCACTTCCACTGACTTTTTTCCCGTTTGTCTGACTTGACTGCATGTCCAGCAAACACACACACACAAACACATTTGGGATTCAGGTCATTACAATAATGCATAGATGGTTTAAATCACAGTGTGCCTCCTCTTCCTCCTCTTTAGGACATCCTGTCTGTGCACAGATGCGTACTTGTACCTATCTTATCCAGTCCACTCTCATGACAGTGAGTCGCACGCGGTGTTTTCCCAGTGCAGTGTGACAGGCTAATTCTACTTTCCACAGGACATTTATGCATTGTTAAATAATAAATTCCTCCCATTGCTATGGAGTTTGCACTGAAGCTGTTCCATCAGTCTGCTTGAGCCAATTCGGGTCGTGTATCTAATGGTTTTTCTTATGACGTGTCTTATGCAGATGGAAACCGGTCATCATTGTGTGTAACTGTTCCTGTACTGAGTAATTAATCAATGGCACTTTCTTACTGTGTAGCCTCGTGATTAATGTTGCTCCCTTAATCGGGGGGCCCTGGCTGCTACACATGAGATGCCCTCTCGGTGTAATGAACTCTAACCCTTTTATTAACCCACATCCACCCCGGCTACATCACATCTAACACAGCAGACGGTCCCAACCAGGTAGAGGTGATGAGGAGGTCCGGAGAACTGGATCATAGTGTTCAGCTATTCTGGATAGCAGAGCGTATTTTTATCCAAAATAAAACGTGGGATAATTTCAGTTGTGATGAATAAGACTCTGTCTGGAAGCAGCCCCCGTGCAGGGGAGTAGTTCTGCAAAAATGATGACTGTTCTGCTTTTGCTTGAGTTGCCATGTCCAAAAAAACTGAGGTTGTCTTGTTTTGCAGTTGTCATGAGATGTTGTTTTTCCAGTATAGGAGATTGTGGATTGTGGGCAGCCTTTCAAAAAATGTCACACAGGAATTTGTACAGTGTTCTTCATGTGTTGAATTGTCAGTAGTGCACATGACATGAATTTATGTGAAAGCTCAGTCTTACTGGACGTGCTATGCTACATTTGGAACAAGCGCCCATTGTTGCTATATAAAGGGTTTATTTTGTTGACACAGCATTCCCCAAATCGGTGATGAGGAAGCAAACGTCTTCAGTAAACGATGCTCCGCTCTGATATGTTTCTCTGCAGCTCTTTGCTTTCCCAAGTTCATTACACTGAATCGTCTAAGGGCTTTGACACAGATAAAGCTGGCCATTGCACACGCCTTCCCTCCCTTGGCAGTGCCAGCGCAGAACAGCAGAGAGCTTAGTCTTGCTTTTGCAGTGGCTGCACAATGTGGCGTGGTAGACTGAGTACTAAATAAGTGATGATTCTGCTCCACCAGCAGCTCAAAAAAAAAAAAAAAAAAAAAAAAAGTTGCGCTTGATTTTCTCATGTTTGCCAAGTCCTAGTATTTTTGCAGCAGTTGATTCTGGTTTTTTTCTGGTTTGTGTCTGGCCTTAATTTCTCTGTCTTTCTCCTCCCTTCTCTACTTTTCTCACTGAAAAACTCCTCCCTCCCTCCCTCACTTCCCTAATCTTGTGTTTCTGGAGACCAGACAGCTGTTTGCTGACCAACAAGCCTTGCTCAGGCTGCATTCTCACACAAACACATGTGCTTGGGATTGATACACATCATTGATTAGCTGAGGTTACTCGCCAGTCTTGCCATCCTTTACTCTGCCTTTTGGGAAAGTTAAGGAATTAGTCTGTGTTAATTATCTTTAGTTAACATTTCAGATTTATTGGTGAAAGTGAATTGGTGCAGCTGGGTAGTGGTATTTGTCCTCAGCTGTATTAACATTTTTTGTCATTTTGTGACAGTGACAACCTGCAGCCATGGAGCTGAGAGTGGGTAACAAGTATCGGCTTGGGCGGAAAATAGGGAGTGGTTCCTTTGGAGACATTTACCTTGGTAAGTGGAAAAGAGTGTGTGTTTGTGCATTTGTTTATTAACCTTCTCTTCTCCCTCACAAATTTCCTTGATGTTGTTATGTTTTTTTTTTTAATGTTAAATTTTTGTTTGTGTGTCTCCTCAGGTGCCAACATTGCCACTGGTGAAGAGGTAGCCATCAAGCTGGAATGTGTGAAGACCAAACACCCACAGTTGCACATTGAAAGCAAGTTCTACAAGATGATGCAAGGAGGAGGTAAGGAGGGCAGCTTTTTTTTAGTTCCTGGTTCTCAAATCTATTAAATAAAACTATCTGAAGGTAATAAAAATATATTCAATAAATGTAAAAATACCCATGTTTGCGTATTTTGCATAATTTGTAAGGTGTCAAATACCAAGTTTGTGTGTGTTTGTCTTTACTAGTGGGTATTCCATCAATCAAGTGGTGTGGAGCAGAGGGAGACTACAACGTGATGGTTATGGAGCTGCTCGGCCCGAGTCTGGAGGACCTTTTCAACTTTTGCTCCAGAAAGTTCAGCCTAAAGACCGTCCTGCTGCTGGCAGACCAGATGGTACGACAACAGACTTTCATCTAAAGGCTGGGACATGGGAGATTAGGCCACTGCGTCAAACGGTTGTTTGCAAGCAGAGTAGAGCCACGTTATTGATGATCCTACTAGGTCACACTCATGATCTTCTTGACTCAGCATGCTCTATATATAACATTCACATGACTCCCTTGAGGCTGCTTTATAGATGTTTTAGTCGCCCGTGCTCTTGTGCATCCAGTGTTGCCCTCTTCTCAGACTCTGCTGGCCTAGATATTTCATGTTACGCATGGCTCTCTCTAGCACATCTCCTCTCACCTTCTGCTTTAACTGCAGCCAAGTTGCTGTGTCAGAGTTAAAATTGTATTCTGGGGTGATCATCTTGTTCTGTCCTTCTATTTCCTGATGACCCGTTTGTCCTCTTTTGAGCTCAAGTCATTAATGTGTTGAATTTCTGACTGTTTTATTTTCTCTGCTCTTTCCAGATCAGTCGCATTGAATACATCCACTCCAAAAACTTCATCCATCGAGATGTAAAGCCAGATAATTTCCTAATGGGGCTCGGCAAGAAGGGGAACCTGGTCTACATCATTGACTTTGGTCTGGCCAAGAAGTACCGTGATGCCCGCACACACCAGCACATCCCATACAGGGAGAACAAGAACCTGACTGGCACGGCACGCTATGCCTCCATCAACACACATCTTGGAATTGGTAAGCTGCACACAGTTACATGTTTTAAAAAAAGGCTGGTACTTGTTTGAAGAACTCCATCTCTAGTCTAAAGGGTACAGGTCTTGGTTGTTATCCTCATACCTCACTAAGCTCTTTTTACATTATGGCAGAGAGGACGTGTAGATAACAGTGTTTAGTTGTGACAAGAAGTATTTTGTTGTAGCTATAAAACCTTGCCAAATTTTGGAATTAAGTGATAGCTTGGTCTCTGGGAATAACTAGCAGTAATAAGTCAGGGCCTCCAGTATAGCAGGAAGATATCTACATTAGTGAAAGCTGGGTCAACACTGCCTGTCAACAGTTATTCATTCGGGGGATAGTTAACATTGTTTATGGACTCTGTTCAGGGTTTGTGCTTGCCAGGTGCAATGAGCTGGCTCGCTTGGTGACATACATGTAGCTAAAGCCTGCTCGAACACGATGATACTAATGGAAAACCTAAATCATCATCTTTTCTGATGTGTTTATACAAATTGATCGCTATGGTTTCGCTTATGGTTTCTTTTGTATGCGACCTGGATACTGTTGATGTTATCCTGGAATTATGACATCACTAGCCGGATTCACTAGCTGCATTTGCATTCAGACCTTAGCCAGATTACAGCGAATCTGTCTTGAAATCAATCCGGCTTTAACCGGATTTGCGCTGTTCAGATTGAGGAAAAAATCAATTCAATGACTACACAAGTCTGAACGGGGTCTATGATACTCATCGCTGCCACATCTAACACATCATCATTTCCCTTTGGAGTCCTCTTTAAATATTCTGTCACCGTTCTGCTTTGAACATATAGATTCAGTTTCAATACAATGTTATTTATATAGCACCTTTTACAATCAAGATTATCTGTAGGTGCTTTACACAAACACAGAGCCTGAACCCCCCAAGCAGGCAGGACTCCCTTTTCCTCCCAGCTCACAAGGGAGAACCTTCCTGCTCATAATCGGCCGGGTACTATCAGATGTTTCCTCGCACAGACATGTAACACTTTTTCTACTGTTTGTCTTGATAAACTCTCTCCAGCTGACTGTCTCCTCTGCATGGCCTTTTTGTTTACACTCACTCTATCTGATTATACACAGGATGTGAATGAAGACTGATCATGAGGGAGTGTAAGAAGGAAATGCTGTCTAGGATGGAAAACCACTGTGTTGTTGTGTTGACGCTTAAACCATCTGCTCACAAACAAGCGGCCAAACTGAACAGTTAATCTTCACAGAAGAAACTGCCTCAGACACAAGTTTCTTATGTGAAGGTTAACTGTTCCTTTTGGTTGCTTTCAGACAAAATAACCTGAGTTTCGAGTGACTATCTGGCATGAAGACCTTTGTTCGTTGTCTTGGTTTTTCCTCTGTCCGGTCAGGAAAATCAGCAGGGATTTTCTGACATGCAATAACCCTTAATCCTTCACATACAGGTGCTGGTGACTCCCAAACATCGAGTAAAATGGACGATCCTCACATCTGCTGCAACCAACAACCTCCATATCTCCTGTTTCTCTGCCTGCGATACGGATTATTTCTTCTATCATTAAAAAGACAAACCGCTGTGTTTTTTGTTCACAGAGCAGTCCAGACGTGATGACCTGGAGTCTCTTGGCTACGTCCTCATGTACTTCAACCTGGGCTCCCTCCCCTGGCAGGGCCTCAAAGCTGCAACCAAGAGGCAGAAGTACGAGCGAATCAGTGAGAAGAAGATGTCCACACCCATCGAAGTTCTTTGCAAGGGATATCCCTGTGAGTAATGTTTCTGTCTGGTTACCGCAGAAATGATTCTTGCTGTTCATGTTTGTTCTAAGTGCTTCTTGCTTTATTCTCCTACAGCCGAGTTCTCTACATATCTGAACTTTTGTCGGTCACTTCGTTTTGACGACAAACCAGACTACTCCTACCTACGTCAGCTCTTCAGAAATCTGTTCCACCGACAGGGTTTCTCCTACGATTACGTCTTTGACTGGAACATGCTCAAATTTGTACGTTTACATCAAGTGCTCTTAAATTATTATGTTTTTTGTGCTCAAAAATAAAAATGTCACGGCTTTTCAAAGCTTTATTTTGTTAGTAGAAAATCTTTAATGTGGCTTATCTCATGTATCAGGGCGCCAGTCGGACAGCTGAGGATGGAGAACGGGAGAGGAGGACAGGAGATGAGAGGGATGAACGGATCGGAGGGGCGCCCAGGGGGTCTGGTTCACGAGGTCTCCCTCCAGGTGCCAACCCCGCAGCTCCCAACAGAGTCAGAAACGGGCCTGAGCAAGCCATCTCTAACCCAGCCTCACGGGTCCAGCAGTCCGGTGAGTAACTGAAATAACACTTCATTGACCATGGATATTTAAAATCTCAAATTTACTTCATGTGGTGTATTTGTTTTTTCTTCATCTTTTTAGGAAATACATCGCCACGTGCAATTTCTCGTGCAGAGCGGGAGAGAAAGGTGAGCATGCGGCTCCACCGAGGGGCTCCTGCTAACGTATCGTCCTCTGACCAAACAGGCCGTCACGACCAGTCGAGAATTTCTACATCACAGGTGAGAAAGAAACCATGTTATGCAGAAAATGTAACAGGCTTCTAAACCCCCCCCCCCTGCAGTTTCTGTAGTCATTATCATTATTTTACTCACTATTCGGCAATTATCATGAAAAGGCCAAATAGTTTCTGTCCAACATCAATGCTCCACTGCAGTTTATATTCATCTTATTTGAGCTATTTAACCTTAATAATGTTCATCTCACAGAGGACATTCTGGGTCAACTTCAAGCTTTTTTTCAAAAAATTATAGTTTTTCAAATATTTAGTCTTAAAACGATCATTAGATGCTGCTCTATCAAACCTTTATTCAGAATTTTCTAATTCCGAATCGTTTTCGCCCGTTGGAGTGGTTTTTGAGGTCTCCTCTGCTGTTACCATGGTGACAGGTTGACAAACCGTGGCATACAAAGCTCGGAATTGCTCTAATTCTCCAGGAATTCAGAGCAATCCTTCACATCAGCCTTCAAAGCAATGCTTCAGCTGCAGCAATCAAACTTGCATTTTCTTCAGGAAATGCCCTTTTCTAGTTTTCTTAGTTTCCTCGTCCTTCTGTAGAAACACAACCCTGAAATTAGACAAATACTCACTGAATTTGTGTCATGTAACTGATGGTTACTAATGAGTCAGTTCTTCTTTGCTGTGCACTTTGTGCGAAGGGTTTATTATCTAGATATTTTTTTAGGCTTAGATAAGTGCATTTTATGAAGTTAGTTTGCAAACAGCATACATGTGAGAGGAAGCTACATTTGTTTATGTTGTGTCTGTTGCAGGTCAGCGTGCCGTTTGAGCACATGGGGAAGTAGAATTGTTTTGGCCCCGCATGCACGTGAAACTGACAGGTGAGGTTTTTATCCCCTGTTAGTGCAAATAAAACACATCTGTCCTTTTTCTAATCGACAGTCTTACCTGTTTTTGCAGGGCTGAAGATATATTCGTCACTACGGTTTAATTTCCTTTTATTCTTACCCTTTTTTTGTTTTATGGAAAGATGATTCCTAATGGACACGGGGTCTTCTTTGAAAAATGGACAGTAAATCTTTCAAGGATCGTGGAAGTTATCCAATGTGCATTCTTTCATGAACCCTGGATCACTACGATCACGACACATAAAATAAATGACAGTGCTGCACTCCACAGTTCCCTCATACCTGTCCTCCTCTTCCTCCCTCAATATTCTGATAAATGTGAAGAACTCGGCATCAAAGGAGCAAAAGGTTTATCAGGGACATACACGATTCCCGTCAGAGGTTGATATGGAAATAAGTAAAAACAGCAAAAATGATTTTTTTTTGTGTCATCCTCTGCATCTTTCATGAAGATGTCTTAAAGGGATAGATCAGTTTCTTTGAAGTGGAGATGAAGGTTGGCACGCCTCCAGTTTAGAGAAGCAAAGAGTAGAAATCGTGAAGCCTTTTCTAATAGAAACGAAGCTGTTAGTGATGAATGCTTTTCCCAAAGCCACCTCCACAACTCCACTCACAAATACAGTGACTTCACACAGGAGTTGCTGCTCTACTGCTGCCTCAGAATATTTATTGTGTGATTTTTGGTGTGAACACATTAGTTTAGTATTAAATGTCACTACACCAAAGCCACACAGCGTTTGAGCAGCAGACGCCTGTGTTCTGTCAGGTTAAAAAATTGATGGCTTTGAACAGAGTGTGAGATAACCAGATACAGTTTCCTGTTAGAAAAGGCTGTGAGGCGGTGAGGTAAAGGGTTATCCAGCCAGTCCTGAGCCTTATTCAAACTTAAGAGGGCACCCGATGCTGACTGTGGGTAGGGACTTTACACATCACCATTAAAAAGCAACTGAACCATCCCTTTAAATCACTTTTTTTTTCCCCATGAAAGAGTTAACGGCTAAAAGACGAGAGGTGGGGACATGTGGGTGAGAAGGTAGTGGACAGAAAGAAGTGTAACTTTTGAAAAGGATTAGTAAGTGATGTTTTAGCTGTTGTAACGTCTCTGGTGATGATTAACAGCCCCCCCCCCCCCCATTTAAGTCTTTACCACCCCTTAGTCTACCTGTTTGAGTGTTTTCATTGATTTAAGTGGGGTAAGTTCAAGTTTAACACACTCCTAATCCTTGAGGGGAAACTCCTCAGGAAATTCTCAGTGAACCGACATTTGACCAGAGACCATAGCTGCCCATTTTGGCTTAACAAGTAGCAGCTGCAATTTTTACAGTAGTTCTTAATGTTACCTTTTTTATTCTTTTGTTATGGGGCATAATACAGGAGCGGGCGGACTCAGATAATGATGACTTTTAAGGGAGGGGTGGGGGTGGGGGCATCCAGTAATTTTTGTTTACGCCACTGTAAATATGTGTTTGTTTGTTTTTTTTATTTCAACGTAAAGCCAAATGTGGTTGTTTGTTTTAAAGTGCAAGTAGAGAAATGCATACTAATGACAAAAAGGGGGTGTGGGTTCAGAATTCTTGGTATTTACAGTACAACATTTTGGGATGGGCTTCTGTTCCTGTGCCAGCTGGGTCAAAACCAACATTGTGTGTATGAGAGAGAGAGAGAGTGTGTGTAACGGTAAATCCCTGCTAGCAGTACTAAATATCTTTGTATAATTTTTAATCTTATTTATGTTAATGTTTTAGTTGCTCTTTTTTTTTCTCCATTCCATCATTTTATCAGATGTGTTGATCTTTCTTTTTTCTGTCCACCTCACCTAATATTTAGGGCTTTCAGTTTTCCTTCTGCAAAATCAATATTCTAAGCGTTTGATGTCACTTTTTTGGATTTTTTTTTTGTTTTTTTAACCTCCAGCAACTTTGACGATGTCATTTCAGAAGAACTCAAACTGATGCAAATTTGCAGGGATGTGTAAATAGCTGTGTGTACTGTGTGTAATTACCTTTGTACAGGCCACCGTGACCCAGTGGCATTGTGACTGTTTGGGTTTGTGGTATATAGAAGAGGATGAAGCGACCAGGGGTTTCACTTTATGTATTGTGTACTGATATCATGTACAGTTCTTTAACACACTTTATTTACAGTATTTGTGTATATTTTATGAAGTAATAAAAATTAATAACGTTGCTGAGAGCTTTTTTTTTTGTTTTTTTTAAGTAGTGTGTTTTTATTTGGGCCTCAAAAGTTCAGGGTGAAAGGCGTGACTGCGCATGCGCAGACACTTGAGTTGTTGCTGTTGCTACAGTGAAGTGCTGCTGGTGATGTGGGTGAAATAACGGCTCGCCGTCCATCACCGCTGGAAGAGAAATGGCGACGTAATAGCTATTTTTTTATTGTCTAGACTTATTACATGAGTGTACGACTAGGTAAATGCGTTGTGTTAGTTTTAGTTTTGAGTTTCCTTACAGAAGTAACGGTGAGTTAGCATAAAGCTAGGAGGGGGGCTTGCTAACACTAGCTAGCAGAAACCGCTGCTTCCGAGACTTTTAGCTGCTTTTATCCCGAGTTTCCGGGTTTTTAAACAGATGCAGTGATTATATACGTGGCGGTCTCGTCCAAATAACTTTTGTGTACTCCGAGAATAGTCCGTGGTTGATTTGAGACAATGAGCTAAAATTGAATGTCTGGATTCAAAGCGGCGCAGACAACTGCAGCAAAGGTAAGCAAAACGGCTGGATGGATGGGCTACCGTTTTACTGTTTTTTTGTTTTTAAAATGAACCAAAATCAACTATTTTGCCATCTTTCTAATACGTATGACTGCTCTGTGTGCACATGTAAAGGCTGAGAGCTGAAGAAGCCTGTAGATTTGCGGATTCTCTGTAAAAGCTTTAGCTAAATGACTTGTGGTCACTAAGCTAAGTAGCCCTGTTGTTTTCACTCCTTCTGACAGTATTGTTATGATTCAGACAGCCTGAAGACTTTTTGTTGGAGTGGGGGGCTGTCACAAAGACGGCTGGATCTATTCAGGTCAAAGTACAATGCCTGTTTTGAAACGTACCCACGGGTGCAGTCAGCAGGATTGATGAGTTGCCTCCATCTCTTGTCTCTGCCCCACAGAGAACCAACCAATGAGCTGGAATTCAGCCATTGCAGTTCAATTTTTCTGATATCCCCCCCCAAAACACAGCTAAGGTTTGTAGAGAATCTTTGCCCAAACAGTAAGAACATACTCTGATCTGACTATGTTCTTACTCTATGGGTGAAGGGGGAAGCAGTACAGAGATTCAAATGCAAATGTCTGTGTCCAAACAGATGTTGGTGGGAAGATGTTGCCATTTATTGTGTTGCTTTCACCACATTTCTAAGCCTTAATGATCATGCAGGATTTGGCAATATTGCAAATATTGACATGAAGATAGCCCATCAATAAAAGACAAATCAGTTCAGGTTTTGTTGTAACTGTTAAAAATATTTATTCTTCTTCCGTTTTGCAGAAAGTTGAATTTTCCAAGCTGCTTCCTGCTTTGCCCCTGGCAATAAGAACACACTGTGATGTGTGATTGTGACATTGATGTGTTCCCAGTAACTGCATTGCCACAAGCTGATTGGCGTAGCATGAGTCATCGATGACCACATTGTGCTCCAGCCTATATTTAGCTGATGCACACAGTGTGTGTGTGTGTGTGTTTGGGGGGGTGTCTGTTGGTGTCGGTGTCTGAAAGTCATTGTGAAATTGGTTTTCACTGAAAATGATTTGATTATCACCTATTCCTTCCTGGAATCCACATCCGAGAAGATGCTGACGTAGCCTTGGACATGTCAGTGCTGACAGATGATGATGTTAAGAGTGGCGCTGGAAGGAGCATCCATGCTTCTTTGGTTTGGCCTGTCCTGATTTGTTGAAATTTTAAGACTATATTCTCCTTATTACAATTGGATTAGCGACTTAAAAGCGTCTTTTTAGGATGCTGCAGTATTTCGGTTTTTAAGAGTCCTTGTCATCTCAGTCACCTCATTGTAGCTTTTGCCTGAGGCCACGTACACATCTGTGGAAAAGCGTTAAAAAAGACGTGCTTGTGTGTGATGTTTCTTTACAACGGTTCTTCCTGCACTGATAGGGTAAAAAAAAAAAAAAGAACAGAAAAGGGAAAACTGGGTCAGCAGATCTCAGCTCATTGATGTCACTCGCTGTGTTTTAGGGATTTTCAGCCCCCACCTCACTGCCTTGATGTGCGCACTTGAGTTTTTTCCCTTCTCACCCACCCCCTACCTTATGCCTCCCCATGTTCACTTCCTCTGTTTTGATTTCCTCCATCTGTCTATTCACACAATGTCTTTTGCACTTTAGACGTGTGCGCTGTCCCACTTTGCTCTTCTCTGTATTTTTATCTCTTCCCGTTTAAGCATCAGCGGATGTTGGCTTGTTTAGATGCATTCACACGTTACAGTGTTGCTGGAATGTGGTGTATAAATCTATTTTAACGCAGCTTGCATTTCACAAAGTGATTTCCTTAATATTTCCTCCTTTTCCCACACAGATGAGTCAGCTTTGGTGGCGGTACAAACGCCTGTCAGAGAGTTTGGGGAATGGCTCTCCTAATGGCCTTCCCCCGGGTTCCCCAGCCACTGTGGCCCCACAAGGATCCAACACCTCCTGGGTGCCTGAAGCCCCAGTGGTCACGCCAGACGAGCCGATTTTCCTCATGACCTCCACTGCCCAAATGATATCGGGGTTTTTTGTTTGGACAGCCCTACTGATCACATGTCATCAGGTAAGGGGAGTCTTTAACATCTGCTATTTGAGTTCATTCCCACCTCAAAAAACTCTGCTGGATTCACTGGTGTTTATCAGCTCCAGCCATGACCTTCAGTGATGGAAATATGGTGTCTGGTTGGACGCAATTATTTTCCCTCCTTGTCTGGCACAATGCAGAGATAAGGGAGTGGCTGCTGTAAATAACAGGTGTGTGCTGTCCTCTCAATAACCAGGCTTCATTGTCTCTCCTGATCTTTGCTCATTTTGAGATTAACCAGGAGGGTGATGGTGGAGAAAACAGGTGCCATCTTATTTCCTAGCGAAGCAAAACAAAAATCTGTACATGGTGCCGCTATTTGCTTGAGCTCTCAGTCTTTGAATGAATCTTGCCTGGAAACTATTGAAGTGACTGTGCTGTCTGTTTTATTTTTTAGGACTTTTTGTGCATTTACTTGATAGCTGAAAGCAAAGAGATGAGGGGACATGTGGGGATATAAGGGAAAAAATGTAGATGTTGCATTTCAGGGTCCCCCAAACCCCTCACACCACAAGACAGCTCCCATAGTCTCTGTCTGTCTGCTCAGTGTTGGTGTTTTTTTTTTCCTGTGCCTCAGCTCTCGTGTTACAGTACTTTTATGTAAGCGAGATCTGCTGTTCCTGGAGGCATCGATGAATGATTTGTCTTCCATTGTTTGTTGATGCTCTTCACATACAGAGTTGGAGAATAGCCCCTCTGTCTCTGGCAACAGGTGCTCCTGGGTGGACTGCGACATCATCAAAAAGCAGGAGATGTGTGTGTGTGTGTGTGTCAGGAGGGTCACCTAGCAACGATGCCTGAGAGTGCAAACGTCTCACTTGGTTGTGTTGTCACTCACTGTTTGGTAATTTTACCAAAGGTGTGTGTCCGTTTACAGGCCAGGAAAGATGATAGGTGGGACATTGTGTAAGTGGAAAAGAGTCGGATGGAGCCTAGGCAGAGGTGCCGGTGACAAACGGCCCACCCTGATCCTCCTGCTGTCTGATGCTCTGAATAGGAGTGATAAAAGCCCAGTATCAGTTTCCAACATGTTTGTGCACACACACCCTGCAGACTCACTCTACTCCAATATCCGGCAAATCTAGAGTAACTGTGCAACATGCCATTATTTGGAGACAGAAATGAAATTGTCAAATCAATGTATATATTTAAATGTCACATTTATTCATCAATTCACACAAGACCAATTCATTGTAAGTTCTGTCTGTATTTGTTCAGATAAGCACTAGGTCTCCAGCTGGGTGTAAAAAAAAAAAAAAAAAAACACCATCCAATTTTGTAATTGGAATCTGAGTGCAACAAGCCTGACTAACTACAGCTGCGCCTGTTCTTACGATGCACGTCCACAAACATGCAAAGCCAGGACTGTTGCTAAGCAACACACTTATATCCACGCTAACTTCTCCCTTCAGACATGTATGACCGGGAAAAAGCAGATCAAAAGAAAAGAATGGTAAATGTTAATGAGAGAGAGGAAGAAGAAAAGTTAGAGCTGTGTGCAGAAAAATGCTGCTCCCTGGCATGCTGCTGTTTGATGTACGCAGATCACACGTTCCAAAATGATGCGAAAGGCTCTGTTTGCATTAAATCTGAGCACAATCAGCAGCTGCAGGGCGGCCGCCGCGCCATGTTTCTCTCTGGCACACACGCTGTACTGGACGGTAGAGGTCTTCCATTATCTTATTATGTAGTTGCAGTCTGAGTGGTGCACGAGTCGTAACCTTAAGTAGTTCATTCAGGTTTGCGGCCTCATTCTGATAGGAGATAATCCTACAGAGGCAGGATTCATCATATTATTTTTTTCCATTATTTAAATGCATTCTCATTCTTTGCTTTGCCAATGCACAAGAGACCAAAATACATCTGGTTTATGAGACGCTGGTGTGAACTGTAGATGTGTTTGTACTGTTTGTGTTTTTCCCATTATGTTATTATGATCTATGGAATATGTTGGTGGCTGATCCAGTTTCAGCTTATGACGACTGATATTATCAACGACTTAATAGTTAAGTCTGACGTTTAACAGAACTGATCCAAGAATATGTTCTTACTCCTCAAACACACATATGGTCGGATAATGTTTTCCAGCTGAGACAGTGTGCGATGTCTGTGGATTCCAGCTTTTGTAGTTCATGAGAACGTCTCACTGTGGTTTCCTGTATCGCTTCACATATGGGTACATGCTGTTTTTTTTTTTTACTCATGGCTTTTCTCCCTTTTTTTTAGATCTACATGCACCTGCGTTACTACAGCTCTCCAAATGAGCAGAGGCACATAGTCCGGATCCTCTTCATAGTTCCCATCTACGCCTTTGACTCCTGGCTCAGCCTCCTCTTCTTCACTAATGAGGAGTACTACGTCTACTTCGACACAGTCCGAGACTGTTATGAAGGTGAGTGGACTGAAAGGAACACGGTGCACGGTGGTTGTTCTCTGTCATTTTCTGCTGCAAGCCTACACGCTGCCATACCTGGTATTCACTTTATAGGTCAACATTCACCACAACCAGGGAGTGTTTTGTGTGTTTGGACAGCCAGTAGAAATAAAAGAATTTATGTGCTGTGATACCCCAGCGGCAGATGGCCTTTGCGGCGGATTCATTTACAAAGGTTGCCATCTTTGTTCTCATGTCTCTGTGGTCTGCTGGGATTGCAGAGGAGGGGAAACCTGTTTCCTAGCAACTGTGTGAAAAGGAGCAAAAACATCAAGAAGGCATCACATTTGTGAGCAGCTAAATCATAACCATTTTCACCAGACTTTGACCTGTCTACTGTCACAACATGACTCCACCGCATGTGCTTTGATAGATTTTAACAGCAGCTGGCCTTCTTGCTGTTTGTCGATTAATCAGGACAGGAGTTTGTTGCCGTTATAAAAAATGATGGTTGCAGCACTGCACGTGTTATCCTGCCATGTAACAGGTGTTTCAGAACTTTCTAGACTTTTAGTGAACTGTGATGTCTGCCAAAGTGGAGGTTTTAAAGTGCTGACTGAAACGTTTGCTCATGACACAATCACTGTTTTCACTGCACTGGAAGGCTGCAGAGGCTGTGTTTATCTGTTTTCACTTAAAAATAGCGAAATGCTTTTAACCTCGTTTACCCGGTTGTTTGTTGCTTTTCCACGCTGCCTGTGTTTGCAAAGCGAAAGCAGCATCTGTGCTTGTTTAGAAATGAAGAAAACACTGTATAATCTGTAATTATGCAGCACTGACAAAGCCAGCTCTGTTCTGACTGTGTTCTGGCAAGTGTCGCCAGTGGCTTACTTTTAAGCTGAGCCACTTTTCAACGGTGGCGGCAGGGAGCTGGTGTCTGTGGGTTACTCTTAAATTAGCCTGCGAACACCTGGGGCAGCACATGAAAAACACCCGACTCACTCAGGGACACCAATTACTGCGATCAGTGTGCAGTCCAGTCAGGCTGATTTAAATTGCACATCACTTCTGTGATGTGATATAACTGTGCTGTATGAATTTGTTTGGAGTCTACATGTCAAGAAAGGAGTTTAAAGGATTATTTTTGTCTTATAAAATGTGATTTTACACACACTAGTGTTCCTCCTTAAACTGTTTTTTTTTTGTTGTGTGTGCAGCTTTTGTCATCTACAACTTCCTGAGTCTGTGTTATGAGTATCTGGGAGGGGAGAGCGCCATCATGGCTGAAATCAGAGGGAAGCCTATTGAGTAAGTGCTGCTTTACTGTCCCTTTTTCCCTTGTTAAATTCCTTTCTCTGTTTGCTGTAATCAGACCTGTTTTGACCCGCGCTTCACTTCAGGTCGAGCTGTGTGTACGGGACCTGCTGTCTGTGGGGAAAGACCTACTCCATTGGATTCCTCAGGTTCTGTAAACAGGTACTTTGTGCTCTTACCCTTTCATGCTTTCATGTTTTAATGTGTGTTCATTCCAGATCTTTGTCTAAGAGAGGTAGCCTCCCTTCACACTGTCTGTAGCAGGTCTCTCAATTCATCCTTACTACTTAAAACGGTCACTGCAAACACAATGGTCTGCAGGACTGGAGTATTGTGGTCCATTTGTAGCACAACTAGACAACAATTCAGTGTGTCCCTGTCCCCCAAAAGCCACCTGGAAAGACTTTGTGAGCTGCCACAGTTCCAACCTTCAGACACTTTGTGTACTTCTACATGTTAGACATGTGTCTAACTGAAGTTGACCGCCCCACTAGCCACCTCCACCAGCTCATCCGTATGGATACCAAGGTGTTCCCAGGCCAGCCGAGAGGTGTAATCTTTCCTGTGTGCCACCCACAAGAGGGGCCTTAGGGTTCGGGTGCAGTGTGATCGGCTGCGGAAACCAGTCCTTGGAACATGGAAAATTTTTATCCTAATTTAAAATTGGCAGAACTGTCCTGTAATTCTGAATTCCTGAAATGATCCTGTCTCTCTCTTGCTTCTTTAGGCGACTCTCCAGTTCTGCGTGGTGAAGCCCCTGATGGCAGTGATCACTGTCATTCTTCAAGCCTTTGGGAAATACAGAGATGGAGACTTCAAGTACGTTTCCACAGCAGCTTACTGTCAATCACAGCATTGATTGGGTTTTTTGTGATCATTTTCATTTTCCCTCTACCCTGCAGTGTGGCCAGCGGCTACCTTTATGTCACTATTATCTACAACATCTCTGTCAGCCTGTCACTTTATGCCCTCTTCCTCTTCTACTTCGCCACACGTGAGCTGCTCGTCCCGTACAACCCTGTGCTCAAGTTCTTCATGGTGAAGTCGGTCATCTTCCTCTCCTTCTGGCAGGGTAAGAGCACCACCACAGTCTGGACGTGATAAACGTAGAGCGGAGGAAAAGGCCACCGTGTGCTCATGAATCTCATTATTATGTGTGCTTCAGGCATGTTGCTGGCCATCCTGGAGAAGTGCGGGGCCATCCCTCAGATCAGCAACGCGGACGTCTCCGTGGGTGAAGGAACAGTTGCTGCAGGCTACCAAAACTTCATCATCTGCATTGAGATGTTCTTTGCTGCTGTTGCTCTGCGTCATGCATTTACTTACAAGGTGTACATGGACAAAAGGCTGGACTCATATGGTGAGCAGTGTGTGTGTTTGAAAGCCAGATGTGTGTGTGTGTTATGTTTTAATGATGCTCTCTGATGTCTGCAGTCTTTGTGTCCTTTTTCACTTCGATTCTGATCTGTAAATATTTTGAGTCGTTCTCCTCTGCTGTTTTTCTATTCCTGCATTTTCATCTCCTGTGTTCCTTGTCTCTTCCTTTTTCTCTCTTCTTCTCTCCTCTGCACTCAAAGGCTCATTTCCTATCTATGGACAGTACGGTAGGTCAGATGTGAGCTGTGTGTTGTCTGTATTTGTCGGTTAATGTCGGCGTTTCAGTTCAGCATGATTTCATTTCTGTGAACTTTATTCACATTTAATTTGGTGTTTGTTTTATTAGATAACAGAAGATCCTCATTGTTGTTATTTTATTGGAAATAATAGATATTTGCTGTTTTTTATTTGGTTCTGTGCTTTTAATTTGCAGCTTCAGTTGTTGATCATTGTACAGTTCCTTTTAGTTTTGTTCCATAGTATCCATATGCTGCCAAAACAATACTGTGATGCTAGGTTGCAGCTAACTGGCAAATACCCACACCCTTTGCTTCACTTCAAGCGAATTAGACATTAGGAATTAGTTTCCACAGTATTCTGTAACTCTGATTACATTTTGATAGTGATAATTGAAGCAATCAAGCAGGCTAAGCTTAGCCAGTTAGCTGCAACTACACTAAGCTTACTGAGTTTGGATAAATTAGGTTCTTAAGCTATTAAAGGTAGGGTAGGAGACTTTAAAACCTCAGTGAGAGTCAGCCAGATTTCAAAAGTAAACACACGCCCCTTTCTCTCAGAGCTCACCCCGAAGCCACGCCTCCCAATCACATGGACGCACATTACCTGAAGACGAGCTGCGGTCTGTGACTTCGGCCATCATGCACGTACCTCTCTGGTGCACAGAGCAGGAAGAGAGTGACAACCAGCCAATACTCCGCTCAGGGTCCACCCGGAGGATTGGCTGATGTTTTTAGTGTTTTATAGCTTCCACAGATGATTCATATTCTTCGTTTTAATGCGAAACTGCCAAACTAATCGGTTGCTATCGGATTGTGAAGAGAGGTTACACTAATTTAACATCATCATCATGCATCAGAGTGAAATCTCCTACCTTACCTTTAAAGAGAGTATTTGTATATTTTAGCTATTTAGTTAATGTTACAAACTAAAGGGAAGGCAATTTTTTGTGAAAAATCATTTCAAGACGTTCTGGAAACTTTAGTACAATTAGCTGGAAACACAGTTTCTGCCTGCCTCCTGGTGTGTTCCACTCAGTGTCTCTTCATTAATGTGCCCACCTTTCCTCCTCCAGGTCGCTGTGCCCCGATGAAGAGCATCTCCAGCAGTCTGAAGGAAACCATGAATCCAGGGGACATGGTCCAAGACGCCATTCACAACTTCTCCCCAGCTTATCAGCAGTACACCCAGCAGTCCACACTGGAGCATAGTGGAGGGCCACCTCTGTCCCGCAGCCACAGTAACCTCAGCACCCGCGGAGACAATGAAAAGACGCTTCTACTCAGCTCTGACGACGAGTTCTGAGATGCTATTTCACTGAACTTTTAGCAGCTACTTTATGTGAGATAAAACAGATGTTTAGTTAAACATGATCAGATTTAGATAACAATGAAAGATCATATTTATATCACACTATAAAATGGAGGATAACAGGCTGAAGCCTTACAAAGGTGAAGGGAATGGAGGTAGGAGGGAGTGAGGGAACACTGGATTTAATAACTGGCCAAGCTGTAATTTGTGTTGATGTCATTGTTGTGGTTTGGGCCATTACTCACAGGAATATATCTGCATTTATCCACAAAATAGGTCTTGATACAAATAACCGTGCCTACATTTCCCATTTAAATACAGCACTTTAGACACTAAAGCAAAAAAAAAAATTACATATTAGTGGGAAAATAAGTGCCATCTTCATCTGGAACACACGGCCTCCTCAGTTCTTTCTGTTGGATTTAGTCCCGGCTCCTCCTCAGCCAATTCCCTGAAACTGAAACATTGCCAAATAGACAGAGCACTAACCTGTGCTCCTGTGATGAATGGAGGTATTGTGAAGCCTTTGAATTGTTGGGATTCATTTTAATATTTAATATGAGTTTAATCACAAAGGATTATTTTATTTAATGGTTGCACCCTGAAGGTATAACTGATTTAGCCTGTTGTTTAATATTGTGTGTTTACTATCGTTGTGAGTTTACTTTGAACAAGTGAAACAGAAGTGTGATATTATGACCGTTAGGCCTGCGTTGTTGTTGTTGTTAGTGGAGCGCCGAGTGAACAGCTGTAGGAGAGATTTTAGTGTAAGCAGAGGGACCGACGGAAGGGCAGCGCCCACGCAGATTACTGATTACTGAAGAAGAGACACTTCCCCGCAGAGCCGGCCCCAGCTGTGATGTGCTGTGGATTGTAATCTCATAATTAGTGGCGGCGCAGATCAGGCCTGCTGCCGCTGGTTCTGTTCGTAGTGACGTCGGGAAGGTGGTCATCACATGACGTATTGTGCTGCTGCTGCTAACACTGCTTTAAATCTGATGAATTCTGAGTATATATGTTGTACACACGTACACACAAGAGCTCAACTCATGCTGGAAAGGGAAAAAGCCTCATGGAAGACAAAACCTTTATGTGGACCAGACATCCTCGTCTCATTCAAAAAAAATGTGTGAGATTATTATTATTATTATTATTATTATGTTTAATGTGTTTTTGGGTTGGCCAGTATGTAACTTGCTTGTGGTTGTGATCCTAAATGTTAAATGGCGGGGCACAGCATTATTAAAAGCCGAGTAGGTTTTTTTGTTTTTTGGTCAGGTAACATCCGGTTGTCTTTAAATGTGCTTTTTTTAGAGTCCAAATTTTATCTAAACACACAAAACATGACAATACAGTACTCATGAGGAATGAATGTAGTCAGGATTATAACTTTACAGCCAAATTGATGCCTATACTATCAGTTTACTTTCACATGTGTGTCCACCTTTCCTCTGAAACTATAGTGCTTCAGTTAAAGTTGAGTATGAATGCATTTGTTCTGTTTATGTACATTAAATTAGTGTTATTGGAGAAGTGAAATTCACTACTTTATACTCTGCAAATCAAAACACTATTAAATGATCTAGAGTTTTGATCAGATGCTGAATATATTAAAGGAAATACTATAAAGGCGGTGATGCTGTAAATGGAGTCAATCTAAGCACTGCAAAACATTCTTGGTATACTGCTTTGAATATTTTTTTGTTATGTTAATTTCATATATGCTCCTGTTTTATTCAGTTGAATTTGTATATATTTGGTAATATTACATGTTTTGATGCTATTTCTGTTGGTGTTGCAAAGAAAATAAATGACATAGTTAAAAAAAAGCTATTTTGAATTATGTTGATTTTTACAGGACTTTAAATGAATGTAGTAGAAAAACAACTTGAAACATAAACAATTAAATAAAATACAATTTACTTAATTATTTTTTAATTAATTAATTATTTTAGAAATTAAAATCCTTTCCCCAAATGTCAATCATGTTGTGGGCGGGACTTACATGACAGCCAATCAGATTAACTTCCGCCGGCGACCGGAAGTAAGCTAAAAACAACAACAACATAGCACCGCTTCGTGTTATTATCGAGCTTAATTAAAGCTTGGTAGTATTTTTGGTACAGCCAAAACACTAGCTTTGTGGTGACAACCTTTAACGTACATATACGAAAGTGTCAGATTCTAAAATCACTTAGCGTTCTAGGTTAGCATTTAGCTAGGCTGCTGTGATTTTCAAGCTAGGGCAGAGGTGATAACGGGAAGTTAAAGCTGTGGAACGTGTATTAAATGCTGATTTGACTTAATTAAGTGATTTATTCCACTTAGAACAGCGTGTGTCATCAATATGAGGGGCTCTTACGGAGAAAGAGACCGAGACCGTGGCCGGGACAGAGGGTAAGGAGCCACCGTTAACATGCGAGCTAATGCGAGCCCACTTGTTATATTGAGCCTTGATGCGTTTGTCATAAATAGTAATAGAAAAGCAGATATTAGCGCCTATGTTAAGATAATCCGGTTTAATGCACACTGTATCATGTTGCAGTAGTCCTCGCTTCGGATCCAACAGAGGTGGACCTCCACCGGGTAAAAAGTTTGGGAATCCTGGAGACCGTTTACGGAAGAAGAGATGGGACCTGGATGAGCTTCCCAAATTTGAGAAAAACTTCTATAATGAACATCTGGAAGTGCAGCGGATCAGCCAGGTATTGGGATCCTCTGATGGTCCTACCTGATGCTGTAGCAGCACTCTGACATGCAGTGTATGTTGACATGTTGCTTGCTGTGCTGTGTTTTTAGTATGATGTGGAGGAGTATCGCAGGAAGAAAGAAATCACTGTTCGAGGTTCAGGCTGCCCAAAGCCGGTCACCAGCTTCCATCAGGCACAGTTTCCCCGTAAGAACATGAAACCATGTGGAGCTGATGGAGCTGATGGATCTGCTGCTGTGTCTGAAATCATTCTTTTCTGCCTCTGTTTCAGAATATGTTATGGACGTGCTGATGCACCAGAATTTTAAGGAACCCACCCCCATTCAGGCTCAAGGGTTTCCACTGGCCCTCAGCGGGAGAGACGTGGTGGGCATCGCTCAGACGGGTTCTGGGAAGACCTTATCAGTGAGACCCTCATTTCTCTATCACTCTGCTTCAAACATACATCAAACATGTGCTGATATGTCCCTGTTTTCTTCTTCAGTATCTCCTGCCTGCGATTGTGCACATTAATCATCAGCCTTACTTGGAGCGTGGAGATGGACCCATTGTATGTGAAAATAAGAGGCGTATAGAAGCCATCTTGACACATTAAAGTGTTTCAAACTCTAAACAGTGGTGCTTTATGTGTTCTTCAGTGCTTGGTGTTAGCCCCCACAAGAGAACTTGCTCAACAGGTACAGCAGGTGGCGTATGACTATGGAAAGTCATCCCGCATCAAAAGCACTTGTGTGTATGGGGGTGCTCCCAAAGGACCACAGATTCGAGACCTGGAGAGAGGTGAACATTTTTTTACTGCGTTACTGTTGGGATTAGCACTGTTTTTGTGTCACACCTGTAACTTTGTTTTGTTCATTTAGGTGTTGAGATCTGCATCGCCACTCCGGGTCGCCTGATTGACTTCCTAGAGGCTGGTAAGACCAACCTGCGGCGCTGCACGTACCTGGTGCTGGATGAAGCTGACCGTATGCTGGACATGGGCTTCGAACCACAGATTCGCAAAATTGTGGATCAGATCAGGGTAAAAAAAATTGTTCAGTATCTCTCTTCCTGTTTATGTTAAATGCTCCAGTAGATACATTAATTTCACAGTCTGTCATGATTGTGTACAGCCAGACAGACAGACCCTGATGTGGAGTGCTACCTGGCCTAAAGAGGTCCGCCAGCTGGCAGAGGACTTCCTGAAGGACTATGTCCAGATCAATGTTGGAGCTTTAGAGCTCAGCGCCAATCACAACATCCTTCAGATCGTTGATGTGTGCATGGAGAATGAAAAGGACAACAAGTAAGAGGCAGCAGACCTTTATTTTAAGTTGTTTATCCAGTTTATTTCTTTTCCTTTCTTTATTTAGAGATTTTCGCATCTTTCGAGTGAGATGAATGTATTCATATAAGTCATGCACCTGTTTTTTTTTAGGTTGATCCAGCTGATGGAAGAAATCATGGCTGAGAAAGAGAACAAGACCATCATCTTTGTAGAGACGAAGAAACGTTGTGATGACCTGACACGTAGGATGAGACGTGATGGGTGAGTAGCTGCTGCTTTCAGCTTTCATACAAAACGGCTGCACAGAAATCATCTGGTCAAAAGATGGAGGAAAAAAAGATGGAGGTCATATCTGACAAAGTGCTGGTTTGTCGTTTAGGTGGCCAGCAATGTGTATTCATGGTGACAAGAGTCAGCCAGAGAGAGACTGGGTGTTGTCAGGTATGACAGACACACTGAGCCACAGTGACTAACAGTGTTTTCCTGATGCGTAGGTCCTGATTGTGTCGTTTTTGTGTTTGTGTTGCAGAGTTCCGTAGCGGCAAAGCTCCCATCCTCATCGCTACTGATGTGGCCTCGCGTGGTTTGGGTATGTCTCATATGCTCAAGTGGAAAGCAAATAATTTGCTCAGTTTAGTGACACACTGAAATGGAACACGTGTATATTTACTTGACCAAAAAAGTGTAGAATACTGTTAAATAATGAAAGATACTGCATGTTTATTTACCGTAGATTAATCCAAAGTCAAACATAAACATAAAGATTTTACTTTTAGAGACTTCTCAGATGAAGTTTATCATTTTATTGAATAGCACAAAATGGAAGTTGGACTGATGTTGAATGAATTGTGACAATGTGTAAGGGGCGGGGCCAGTGAGGCAGCCCCTTACAGGATGGCAGTCAACCTTTAACCTAATTCTGTGTTCATTTGTTTTCTTTTCATTTTTGTTTTTTTGTTTATTTTCTCTTCCGGCAACTAGAAGCACACAGGCCCTTGGGAGCCTGCAGCCGGACCTAGGCATGACAAATCGAAAGCTGACTCGAAGGAGAGACAGCCTGATAAATCAGTCCGGCTCACACACGCAGCCATCTCCCGCTGAAAACCTAGAACAGAGCCCACTTACAAAACGCCTCCCCCCTTTTTTCCAGGACGCTGGCTACCTGGGAGATGAAGGGGGGGGAGGGACCAGTGCAGGGTGCTGTTGGGCTCCCAAATTTGAGATCGTAGGTTTAGGGGGCGGCTGTCAGGTGAGAGGGCGAAGAGGGGGGTGTGGAGGAGGGAGGGAACTCCCTTTGGCCATGCCATCATCACAGTGACGCACCAAGCCATTTG
This sequence comes from Parambassis ranga, assembly GCF_900634625.1. NCBI lineage: Eukaryota > Metazoa > Chordata > Actinopteri > Ambassidae > Parambassis > Parambassis ranga. The sequence continues at coordinate 15,142,925 of NC_041029.1, forward strand.
CTGATTGGATTAACTCACCCCGAGCCGTTTTAATATGTGTGTATTCAAAGAAAACCTGAGGAGATAACGTGTCCAACCCCCATAACAAACTTTGGACGACAAATTTTTACCTAAATTAAATAGACAAGCTGAGACACAGTGGTGCGTTACAAGAAGACAACTGCCAGGAAGTGAGGGTGGAAAGCAGCCAAAGCCAGGCATGGACGGCTGTGCTGGAGACTCCCCTCTGAACTGCCCCCTGATGCCAGCCCCTGACACCCCCCCCCCACCACCACTGGCTGTGCCGGTCAGCCTCTCCCTCTGTGGACGTCATGTCTGGTCCTGGCTGGCAGGAGTCCTGGCCTGGAGGAGCCACCTCTCTATAATCCCTCCCGTTCACTCCTCTCTTTCTCAGTTTCTGTCTCGTCTCCCTGCTGTCCCCCAACTTTTCTCCTCCTCTGTCCACCATTTCTGTGTTCAATACTCTACGTTTCCTTTCAACCATTTCTGACTCTTTTTGTCCCGCTCCCCTCTCTACTCCAATTCCACCGTGCCCTGCTGTCACACCCCTGTGTCTTAAATACTTTAAATACATTTTTCTTTGTATACATCAAACCTGAACAAGGACTAGCACGAGCTGTCAGGACTCCCCTCCTCTTGTAGTGTCTGTTTCTTGTTACTGAACTTGAAAAGCTGGGCTATATGAGACCACTGACATTGGAAGGGACCTGGGAGACATTTGGAACACCTTTATAATGTCTCAATCAGAACTTACACATACCTGCCACTAATGTAAGAAGTAGCAGAGTACGGACTAACGCTCCATACAGCATAAACCCAGCAGTAACGTCTCCAGGCCACAACCAGGCTGGGAGGTGTGAAGAGACACAATTAAGACTAGAGTAGCTCTGCATCCCAGCTCAGTCCGGCTGGAGCTCTGGCCCTCCCAGTATCGGGCTTTTGGGGGAGGTGGGAGACAGGACCATGTTTTTTTGTCCTGTGCGCTCTCCTCCTTCCCCTGCAGACCTCCCAGGACTGGCAGTGATGGGTAGGGGGACAGAGAGGTAACTTTGTATGCCGTCACTAAATCTCTCATACGGGGTAAGTACTCTACCTCACCTGCCCCCTCCTCCCACTCCTTCCCCATTTTCTCCTCCGCCAGCCTTCATCATGATGCTTTCAAAACCAGACTTGCTTTTTCCTCTAATCAGCAGTGTTTTCTGAGCCCTTTGTCAACTGTAATGAGAAACAGACCTCGTAATTATCATTTTGGACACATTTTTATTGATCTGTGTTTTATTCAAGAATCAAGTTAAATGTCAGGGTCACTTAAAATTCTCTTCAGCTTTGACTGCATGTAACATGTGAGCAAAAAACGTTCTTAATCTACTGGATAGTTGTCATTTTCTAATTGTTTATTGACCAAGTAGTCGATGATTTGTCAGGTAAGTGATGCTTTCAGAGGATGATGGGTCTTGCAGGTATTGTCTGTCTGAATGCTCCTAGTTTAAAATTCATGAATGAAGTGATAAGAGTCCACAGCCGGTGTCAGTTTTGTCCTGACTTGTGTTTTCATCTCTTTCCTCCCTGCGTTGATCCCATTGACTGCCCCCAAATGTCAAGACGTGGAGGACGTCAAGTTTGTTATCAATTATGACTATCCCAGCTCGTCGGAGGACTACATCCACCGTATCGGCCGCACAGCTCGCAGCACTAATAAAGGCACTGCCTACACCTTCTTCACTCCGGGGAACCTCCGGCAGGCCCGAGAGCTGATCCGGGTGCTGGAGGAGGCCCGACAGGCCATCAATCCCAAACTGATGCAGCTGGTGGACACCGGGCGGGGAGGAGGCGGAGGAGGTGAGGGACAACTGCTGCCCGTCACTCAAAACTGTTTTTATTTCCAGTTTATGTGTTGGCTTCATTTCTTAAAGTCAACAGGAGTTAATCCTTTAAATGAGCAGTTGCTTGTCTGAATGGACCAATTTGGATTTTGATGGGAGGTTCCCTCTCTTTTTTCATTTCCAGGTGGACGTTCCCGTTTCCGTGGCAACTCCTCTAACAACCCGAACCTCATGTACCAGGACGAGTGTGACCGACGAATGCGCTCTGTGGGTGGGGGCAGCAGCTCCAAAGACAGCCGCAGCAACAGCAGCGGTTACAACCGAGATGGCCGCGGAGGAAACAACCGCGATGCAGACCGCTCCTCTTCCTCCTCTTACAGAGATCGCAGCAGCAGAGACGGAGGACGCAGCTACGGCTCCAGCTCCAACTCGTACGACCATTATCAGAATAACAACAACAACAACAACAGCGGCTCCAGAAGCGGCTCTGGGACGGGGGCCAGTGTTGTTGTGGGGCAAGCTCTACCGCCGTCATCGGGCCCCCAGCCTCTCATGGCCCAGCAGTTCAACCCTCCCCAGCCCATGATGGGCCTGATGGGCCACTCACCGTTCCAGTTTGCTCCACCGCCCTCGATGTCCAGCAGGAAATAATGTGGTCTGTGCATCAGTCACACACAAACACATACACTACACTACACAAGATGGACTTGTCAGATGCGACATTAAACAGCAACACATTTGATCAGTTTAGAAATTAGCTTTAGTTTGACAGTAGCATTAAAAAAAAGTCTTTTTGTACATGTTGAACATGTTTTTGTATTGCGAGCCACCACACAGGTCATTTTGCTTTAGGTGTTATCACAGGTAGGTGCTGAGTTATCGTGTCAGCTTGTTTCTATTCAGATGTTGTATCTTTATTTTGTGTTTGAGGAGGAGATCCTGATGTATCCTGAACAGAATCATTACATTTTCAGCTTCGTTTGAGCTTTATCATAAGTTGAAGCATATAAATGAGCTTTTTTCTCTTAAGTTTATGTTTACTAACATAGACCCACCGTAGGACTGTTGGTCACCCGTTTTTTTGCAGCAGTGATGATAGAGATTTCCTAGTTAACAGTAAGTCCCTTTATACTGTTTGTTTATCACATTTAATAAAAGCTCTTCAGTGTAAAATTTGCATTTTCACAGACATTCCTTTTAGTTCACCAAGAAAAAAAAACTTTATTTGGAATATTTCGCCAGTGTTATGCTCTTGCACACTGCACAGGTCAAATGTACATAAACAGAACTGCCATCGGTGATGTTAAATTAGTGCAGCGGAATGTGATTGACAGCCCCCGCCCCCCACACCAGGAGGAGGAGGAGGAGGGCGTGTACAGCGTGGCCGACATGCATCCATCCATTTGACACTGTGCTCAGAGCAGCTGTTTGCATATGCTTCAGTTTTACCCAATAACTCTCCAGCTAATTTAACTTATTAAAGATATGAATATATTAAAATGTAGCTGATCTGTATCTCAAACTGCAGAACTAATACGACTAACATGTAACAGATGAGAAAACAAAACAAACCTTAAATATGTCAGAACTGCAAAATAGGCACATATGGCAGAAAATACACAGATGTTACAGTAGATTTTGTTCTTTACACAAGAAGGGAGACTATCAAAACAATCATTCTGTTCAATCAAAAAGTGCACTCAGTCATCATGAAGGAAAGGAGCAATTAATCACAAACACCACGAAAAGTTGATTAGCCTAAGACGCTGGATTTTTGCAAGCAGTGTGTCCCATGCTGATGTGAAGGTAAACATGATGATGAAAACAAAATCACATTTTTACTTTTCTTTCTTTGAAGCGCTGTCTGGTTAAAAAAAAAAAAATTAGATGACTGCTCTGGAAAAGCAGTTGCGGATTTGTTTTAATGCAGCCACGTACAGCCGACTAGAGCTAGACACACACACAACTCTGTTAGAGCAAAGCATACACACATTACACTGACTGAGCAGAAGTGTAACCCAAGGAAAACAAAAGAAAAGTACAGCATGACTGCAAAGAAACACAGTGTGTGTGTGTGTGTGTTTATGCAGAGAGTTGAGAGGAAGGAGTGTGAGAGCACAAAGTCTGTCAGGTTGTGGTTGTGTTTAAATGCTATAGGGTCCCCCATTTCTCCGGAGGAGGAAACTGTTCTAGACTGCCGCTCTCGCTGTACTCCTGCTCCCCCATGGTGAAGGTTAATCTGTACTGCAGCTGCACTTTCTCCTGAAACACACATACACACAGGACAGAAGAAACGGTTCACCCGCCGGCAGCATGTAAAGGTAAGGCTTAGTACATCACTGTCAACACGCTGTTACAACCTGCAAAACTGTGTACTGTAAGAAGAAAAGTATTTCTCACAGCCCAACGGGGATAACATTTAAGCCCCGTTCACACTGGAGAAAGTTAATCCGGCTAGAGTAGGATTGTATGTATATTGTACCGGCTTAATCCGGCTTGTTTGCGGTCCTCCAAACCGCCAGGTGGCGTCTCGTAATATACAGAGTCCATTCAGGCCGCGGTAGGGCCGCGTGTGCTTATGCGTCGTGCATTTTTTTTTTGTCCCGTGTCGCTCGTTCCTTCGTTTTTTTTCATTTGTAGTTGTTTACATACGGCTTTTGTACACGACCCAGACACTGTCCCTGTGAACCAGAAGTATCATGTTGCTAACCGAAAGTATCAGTATCGCTAGCTGCATTTGCGTTCAGACCTGAGCCACATTTGAGCCAATCCAGCTAGATCCACCTCTGAGAGGTGGATTGAAATCAAGCTGGATATAGCCGGATTTGCGGTGTTCACACACAGGATATAACCAGATACGGCCCGAATTCTGGGTTGATTTCCCCAGTGTGAACGTGGTATTAAACAGAGCTGTGAAGTATGACTGTTACTGTCACATCCTGTTTTATTTTGATAAACCTTGCTGTGACAGGGCAGCATGAGGCGGTTGTGTTATGCTAAACAGAAGCTGGTAGAAGGTCTCTCAGTACATCAGCGATTTAACAGTATAAAAAAAAAGTCTTTCATATGTCAAAACTGCCACGCAGACAAAGAACATATCACATTTCCAGTTGAACGGCAGCTTTTTGTAAAAACAATGCGTTCTGTGTTTATTTATCTACCTTGTTTGGGTTTGCTATCAGCAGGATCTGTGTGACGGCAGCAGGAGGGAGAATGGGGTTGAAAGCTGGGAGATCTGTGCCCGATGGCGGCTGCAGCTTCACCGCCATAGACTACAGGTGACAAACAACAAAAACAGTGCTCCCTTACTGAGAGGGTAAATCTACTGCAGTGAATGTCAAAAGGACTCGCAGAGCCTCACTCCTGACCTTTGGAGCAGTAGTCTGGAAGTCTATGTTGGTGACCGGGACAGGCGCTGAGGACAGCATGGAGATGATGACCACCAGCACATCGGGTCGAGATGGAGGCGAGTCTCGAGCGAAGTGAAAGAGAACCCGCAGACTGTGTCCGTCAAACACAGTTACAGGTAACAGACTACCTGGAGACACACAGGCAGGAGGAATGTAGCAAAGATGTCCACTGAAAACAGGAGCAGGGACGTGGTCTGAAGTTTACTTACTGGGTTTAATGGATTCTAGCGGTACAAAAACATCATTCAGGGTGACTTCTGCGGGAGCAGCTTCTGTGAGAGCAGGAGACATGTCAAGCAGCGTAGCTCCAGGGCTGAGCTGAGAGCTGGGGACAGGAGGATGGTCGGTGGTGAATGATGGGATGGGGTTCGGGGTGATGCTGGCTCCAGATTTGCTCTGAAGATCCCTCAGAGTTGGTTTGGACTGCTGCTTGTCCCTTAAAGTAGAAAAGTGTGCAACATGTGTGAGGATATAGGACTAAAGCCTTCTTGCATTTTTAAGATTTTAACGTGACAGTGTTGGAACTGTGTCAGATACCATTTGACCTGCAGACCCTCCGGAGGCAGGGACTGCTGCAGCAGTGTCTTTCCCAGCAGGTCAAGCTCGTCCAGGGCAGAGTTCCCAGGGGTGGAGCCAGACGAGAGAGGCTGAGGGTGGGAAGCTGGGTCTGGACTCAGGAGGAGGCTCGGTGCCGCTGGGACGTCTGCGTCAATGCTGTCAGAGGACTGGCAAGACAAAGACAGCAGCACAAAAAGGAACATCAGTCATTTGATCTTCATAGTAGTGACGATAAAACACGCTCTCCAGTCGCTGCACCTGAAAGGAATCCCACGCTGTGGAGTCCTCAGGCTGTGAAGCAGGGTTGGAGGTGTGTGTACCTTCACTTAGCCCTAAAGGACACACAGAAATAATAACTATGTTAATTAAAAAACACATTAATGTAGATAGAAAGGACTGACTGGAGAGTACCGAGTGACATGAGCTCGTCATCAAGGAGACTGATCCCCATCTCCTGCGAGGGGGCGTTGAGGCTGTCTGTCGGAGTGGGAAACTCTGGGAAGGAAGGAGGTGACTGTGGTGACGTGTCCAATCCGGAGAGATCCAGCAGTGCCGTTCCCCCTCCTGTGAGAAAACAATTCGAGCCATTATGTCAGTAGCTAAAAAAAAAAAGACCAGAAGAGCTCTCTGTGGTTCACCCACCCATTGGTTTCTGCGTGTTTAGTGTGTTGTTTCCATTCACGATCTCCCCCTTCACCTGCTGCTTGTACAGGTTGATGACATGAGTCAGGCTGTCGTTGGCCTGAAGGATCTCCGCTGTGGAGAGACATGACAAAATCCTCATTACTGACATTCAGAAAGGACTGTCAGGACCGTGGCAGGGCTTAATTAAAAAAGGAGAATGACAGAACAGCTTGATTATTAGATGGCCCCCCCAAAAACATGTACCAAGTTCCCCCTGTCCAGCCCGATGAGGACTAATACAGCTCAGAATAATTCTGCCAGTAAAGAAAGGGAATTTAGCAGCAGATTTATGAAAGCAGCGCTCACCCAGAGCCTCGTCGTTGTCCTCTGTATCACTTGCCAGTCTGAACAGCGTCGGCCTCATTTTCTCACAGCGCTGGTACAAATCCTGAACACAGAGTTTAAACACCATATTAAATGTAATCCTTTTTTTAACATGTGAGTCCTGTTGGTCATGGAACAGGAAAGAAACAAGTATCATGTACGGCCTGTGTCTTCCATATCACCTGTATGAGTTCAGCATTGCTCTGATTAGTGGCACTGCTGTCGTAGTCCTGCAGGAGTTCAGTCAGCAGTGAGACGCTCTCATTCACCTCCTGGATGGCGTTTACTCGCTTTGACACCTTCTCTGCTCGCTTCTGATCCTGAAAACAAACGAAACGGACAAATCGGCATTTAAGGAGATGCACAGTGGGGTTAGGGAGAGGCCAGTCGAAACGCTAGAAATAAGAGGAAGGAGCAGCTTCTGCTACCCATGAAATGAGGACAGACTTACTCTGCCAGTGACACACAAAACCCCTCAGGGCAAAGAGCCCATTTTCTCTTTCAGTAAACTGCTGCAGTGCCTGTTAAAACATGCCTGCTCATCCAAACAATCACAAAAAAAAACTGAATGAGATGCACTCTGAGAGCGAGGCTGTCCCTACAAACAAAGACAGAAAGGACAGTCCGCCAGTTTGTGCTGGCACACAGAATGAGTGGAGGGTTCACCTCTTGGACCATTTCCTTGATGAGTTTGTTTGCAGCTTTCAGGTCCTCAGGGTGTGAGCTATTCAACAGGCGGGACAGCATCTGACAGAGCAGAAGTCAAAACTGGGTGAACAGGCTTTAGGCACAATCGTGGCCATCGGTTACTGTATTTTATCAGGCTTACTTTTGACTTCTCCTCGTCCTCAAAAATAGCATTCTTGGGTCTTGGTGGAGGGAGGTTCAGGAGTTTGTCAGGTGGCAGCTCTGGGTCTTGTTTAATGATTCCTGATTTGCAAACACACAGAGATAAGAGTATAAATCATTTGAGTAAATCTGCAAACTGGAGCTTGGCTGCTGCAGCTGTTTAGCATCAGGTACAGTAAGAAAAAAAAAACGTCTCATGCTTTTACAGATGTTACATTAATTGTGGCCAAAAGGGGTGAAAACAGGAAGCAAACTGTAATGGAGCTACATTAATGTTAGCAACTCAAACAAAGAAAACAAAGATGCAAGAGGCTGGAGGAGTCTCAACAGGATTGTCAATATGCAAGAACTACAGGTGAGCGCTGCTAGTAGAATCCTACACGGTGCTCGGGGGGCTAGAACGTTTATCGTTGCTTAGCAACACCATCCGTTGCTCCACAACTGCCTCAACTGGCTATTCAGCCGAACTCAAACGTCAACTTTACTGTACAGGACACACATGGTTCCTCCTGACCCACAGGGTGCAAAACAAGATGTAAAAAAATGCAGAGTTTGTGCCTCTCACCTTGTTTCTTCAGCATCTGATAGGCATCTGAGATCTTTGCTTCATCGGGTAACCCCAATGTCCAGCTATAGATCAACTCCAACACCTTCTTTTTTACAGGCTCGGGGGACCGTGAGCCCAGATACTGAGGAGGAGAATGAGGACAACCTCAGAGTGAGTAACACTCATTAGCTTAAAAAAAATGGAAGATGTACACGGAGGCTCTACCTCTGTCCTACCTTTGGAGAAACCACTTTGATCAGTTCATTTAGAAAACGGAATTTGCCCACTTCACTGTGAAATCTTTTCCCACAGCTTTTCATGCATGTCTCCAGAACCTTGTGTTGCAAAAAAAAAAAAAAAAAAAAACACAAACACGGTCATCTAAAGGTTTAAAAACCCAGACCGAATACACGGCCTCAGATCTGAACTCACCAATAGTGCCTGCATGGCCTCCCACTCCTGTGGAGACTGGATCTTGTGGGCCAGGAGTCTGGTGGCCAGCTGAGGGCTGTAACACAACAGTTAGAAATATTGACCATTCCGTCATGCATCAATTTAAACATTGCACCAAGTCAAGCTCTTACCCCTCCAAGTCATTGTTGAGCTGGTCACAGAAGGCATGGATGCTGCTCCAGTCTGTTTCTCTGTTCAGTGGATTAGTAGCTCTGTCTGAAACGTTAGACAGCAGAAGTGATACTTTATGATATCAACAGCCTTGTTGTTGTGATATTTGAATACTCTTGGAGTTTGGTTACAGGAGCATTGAGGTATTACATGTCACATTTTGCTAACATGCAGCTTAACGGCACTGTTTAACGGCACTTCCGTATTGTTTGGTTTTGAAAAATTCCTCTGAGGACTGATAAACGTGTGGCCTTTGGTAAGTCCCGCTGAGTGACTCCATAATTTAAAATTCATTACGTCTGTGCCACATAACCTGAGCAGGTGCTAACTCTGTGTTAGCTAGCTTGCTGTAGGTAATCGTTCTGTGCCACGGTGTCATCTTGACATTTTGCACGGGGTCATATGTTTTTAACACGTATAATACAGTCTAAACTGAGCCAAACTAAAAGGATTCCTTGTGATTTAGTTTCGCTTTTCAGCTATCGAGTCGTAAAGCTAAAGCTACGTCTGTCTGGGCTGTGTGTTGACAGCTGGCAGGCTGAGCTAGGTTAGCATTCTGGATGGTGACGGCAGGGTCCGAATCCCCTCTGCTGGGACACGTAACGGCCACCACGAGATGTCATCTCACCCGCAAATACACGCAGATAATAATTAGTCAGCGTGCGGATCTCCACACGTCTGCGGCTCGTTGAAATAAGTTTAAAACACTCACTGATACGAGACTCCAAACTCTCCGCATCGGGCGGCGCAGCCATCACTGCGAGATTTATGTGGCGCTTCGGTCTCGCGAGGGACGCACAGGAACGTAGACGGGCAGGAGAGACACAGAAATAGAACAGATAGAACAGACTGCGAGATGTAATACGTACATTCTGCATCGCACCGTAAATATATTTTTTTATTTTAATATCTTACACGTTTTTATGTATCATATCTGAAATAAAAACAATACTTCCTGGTGTACAAAAACAACATTATCACAACAATATATTATGATGAACGAGCTTAAATCATCACTGCTGATAAAATGTCATTACAATTATTTTGTGGGTTTTATTTGCCAAATAAATACATATTCTTTATCAAAGCATAATAATACAGAATTTTAGTCACGCGTTGGACTCTAAAGGGTGCATTTGGATGAGAATACCCTTTCTAGCTTTCCTATTTCTATGACACTGCATCGTAAAGTAGGAAAATAGAACCACACCGGAAGTTACAGTCTTTCACAATAAACGTCAGAGCGTTTCTATTTATAAATATTGAAGAAAAGAAAAGGTAGCACACAGAAAGAACGTGTTTGCTTAATTTTTAACAATACATATTTCGTGTTGCGTCTCTATTTTTGTGTTTGTTTACAAAACTGGCAACTGGTCCAGCAAGTTTTATTTTTACTTATGACCGGAAGTATGTTCAAAACTCTTGAACAATAAAATCCAGTTAAAGTTCAGGATTGTACACGTGTCGTAAAAATCGTGAAATTTACCAAACCATACTGAAAATATAATTTTCCCTTAAAAAAACTATTTTTACATGCAAATACTATAATCTTTAATGTAAAAATAGGCAGGGCTGATGAAAAAACAGTCTTTTAAGCGAGGCTGTGATACATCTGCACAAATAATACAAACTCTGTTCACTTCATTAATGTCACGTTGTGACTGCAAAGCGTCTGCCAACTCTGCAACTGAGAAATGAACTTGTAACCAGAAGCCTCGCCTTCCTAATTATAGAGGAGCAGCAGCTCTGCGGCGCCCTCCAGCGGCAGCTATTGTGCACTTCATTGATTGTGTGGATCTGTAACACAACAAGGGGGAACGCGGCAAATAACGGGATTTGGTGTAAACTGTCACTTTATCTGTCAAACCGACAGAAACCAGACTAAGCTCGGAGTGTTTGCTGCTCCGCAGTCTCCGGGACATCCGGTCTCCTCGCTGCAGAGCTGGTTAGAGGTTTTTGTGGCGGTGGCGTGAGAGGACGCATCTGACACTTCTTCACATGCGCAGACGCTTTTGTTTTTGAGAAAAGTTAAAAAAAACTTCCTGCTGTCTCACCATCTTTCTGACCGCAGCGCATCTTTGTGCAGAGAAGAAACAGTGGCACGTTCAGAGGATGCTCGTTTCCTGTTTCCTCCACAAACCTGCACAGGTTTCCTTCTCATAAGGTGCCATGTTTTCTCAGATCAGGCGGTATGACATCCCCGAAGGCTTTGTTGGAGTGGTGCCGCGCCACATGCGCCAGTTACCCCGGTGTGGAGATAAAGAACATGTCCAGCTCGTTCAGGGACGGCCTGGCGTTTTGCGCCATCATACACAGCCACAGGCCTGATTTGATGTGAGTGCTTTATTACATGTGATATATTCTTCGGTCTGTCGTTGGGCTCCTGAGCAGAGGAGGACCTGCACACTCTAATCTGCTTAATCCCTCTCTGTCTCCTCTTTAACCTTTTCATGTCCAGTTTAATGGGATTTGTTGCACCTATCTTTAACCTTTTTTTGTGCAGCCTCCATTTAACCATGATTTTCATCACTTAATCAACTTCTCCCCTTTTTCTTCTCCTGGCTCCAGAGATTTCAGTTCCCTCTCCAAAGATAATGTTTATCACAATAACAAACTGGTGAGTTATTTCAGTCTGTGCTGCTTCACTCACTCTGTTTTAAGGAACCGTGACTGACGGGTCTTCATCCTCTGCGTTTGTTCCTGCAGGCGTTTGAGGTTGCAGAATCACAGCTGGGTATCACTGCTCTGCTGGATCCCAAGGACATGGTGTCCACCAAGGTGCCTGACTGTTTAAGTGTCATCAGCTACCTCTGTCAGTACTACTTCTTCTTCAACAGGAAGTCACTTGGTGTGTTGAGTATAACCCGTCTTCTCTGTTTAATCATCATGTTGTCATTCATAGAGTCTAGCAGCAAAACAACAAGCAGGGGTTTATGCTGAAAGGGACTTTATCAAGGTACATGGATGCTGAATGAATGAATGCTCCACCAGGAGTTACAAGGTGTGATTGATAAGTTTGTGGCCTCAAGGTAGAAGGTGAGTTGTTATATGTATAAGTCAGGATGTGGTGACATCACAAGCGGGGGGGGGGGGGGGGGGGGGGGGCTCTTTGTGACGAATGCAAACAGACATCAGCTCAGAGCTAGACGTCTCCCAGGAACGTGTCCATGCAGTTAAACCAAGATGACCGAGCTGAGAGAGACAAGAGACAATCTGTCATTTCTGAGGAGGATCCTGAGAGATTTCTGCAGCAGTCTGTAACCATGGATCAGACCTGGGTCCACCACCTCCAACCAGAGAGCAGAGAACAATCCAAACAGTGGAAACAGACAGAGTCTCCAAATCAGTGAGGTCTGCATCAAGGTGATGGTCTCTGTTTTCTGCTGCTGGACCACCTGGAAAAGGGGTCACACTGTTACAGGGGCCGACTACACTGATCTCTGAGACAGCTACAGGAGGAGACCAACAAGATCCAGACCACAAGTCCACCATCATCCAACACCTGTTCACCTGATCTACACCCTCACACTGACACCTCTCCAACAGGATGGAGGAGGAGGAGCTCAGTGGTCGCCGTGACAACATCATCACTGCTGTGGAAACTTTCTGGAGGTCTCTAGTCTTATACAAAAAAGAATTAACATGCTTTAGGTTTCCTCTTTTCAGGCCATGAACTTATCAGTCACACCTTGTAGCTGTGAGTTTAGCGTCTTCTTTCACTGGCATAGTAGTATTTTGGGAGCACTTTTCTTTCATTCTTCACATCATGTGAGTGAAATCTTCACACTCTTCCTCACAGACAGACACGTCAGTCTCACATTGAAGCTCTCCTTTCCTGAATCATGTCCGTTTTCATGTCTCCTCCTGCAGCTGCTGCCAGATCGTGGTCTTCACACAGCTCTGTGTTAAACCATCTCACAAAGAGTAGAAGGTCTGGCGGTCTGAAGCGTCTGAAGGTGACGGCTCACAGAGTGTTTTATTTCCCTCCAACAGCGCTGTTGTCTCAGACTATCTGAGCAGCTGGTGTCTCTTGTCTCTTCCAGAGCCTGAGTGATCTGGGAGTCAGCGGAGACGATGGTTTCTCTAACACAAAACCACGCACAGTGTGCAGCTTGTGTTTGAAGCCGGTGCACCTCATCCAGAGATGTCTGATTGATGGAAAGGTTTACCACCGCAGCTGTTTCAGGTGACTGTAGCTTCTCTTAGTGGAAGAATGCGTTTCTAATGTGCATCAAGTGACCACAGAGAGCACTCACAGTGTGTCTGAGGGCTGCATCCTCACAGCTACAGCACAAACCGGCTGGTTTTGTTTTTAACTTCTTTTTTTTGTTTGTTTTAAATTTTCAGGTGCAAACTGTGCCGCAGCACTCTGTTAGCAGAGTCCTACACACAGGGAAGTGATTCTGGCTCCCTGATCTGCAGCTACCACACAACAGACGGCACAAACTCTCAACTCGGCTTCAATCAGCAGACCGGATCTGCTGATAACGAGACGGGTTATTATTCTCTGGATGGAGCTGCCATCGCCCGCGTCCCTCATTACACTAAGAAAACAGAGTCGCAGGACGGACTGGTTTGTAAAGCACGCGGCGCAGCAGTGACAGAGAGCACAGACAGAGGAGACGCGTCTGCTGGCCCTCCTCGTCCTCTCAGACAAAACAGTTCCGTGAACGAGACCAAGACCTCTGAGCTCTCTGCGTCCTGCGCACATGAAGGAAGAACCCACCCTGTTCCAGCTCCCCGGCGATTGTTACACTCCTCCACAGTCCCTGTTCCTGCACCGAGGACCAAAACCTGCCAGACGATGAACAGCAAACCTGCTGCAGGTGAGCAGCCGCTGTTCTGTTCGACAGCGACGATACTCATGTTTACATCAAAGCATTTAAGACAGTTGGGTTTTCTCCTTTTTTATGTCTCTGCAGGCAGCTTGTCTCCACCCGGATCATCTCAGGTGTAAGTTTACATCAACTGTTCTCTGTATGTTTATTATCAAACATCTCATTTCTTTTACTGTTATTATTATATTCTGCATCATGGAGGTAAAGTAAACGGAGTCCAGTTATTAACTGCTGTAAACTTTCTCTCTTGCTTCTCTCTTTCTTTGTAGCACCAGCCCCAAAGTGAAGACCAACCATCCATGGATGAGCATCGTTCATCCCGGACCTTGGACACAGCTGCCTCCAGCTCCACCTCCAGTACCTGCACCTCGGTCCAAATCTGTCTCTAGACCCAGACCCAGGATCCCTCCACCCAATCCATTTGAAGAGGAGGAGGAGGAGGACGCTGACACTAAGCCGGAGTCTACGGACCGAACTGAGCCCTCAGTGGCAGCAGTGGTTTCCAAACCAGCAGTGTCCATTCCAACGGGGGAACCAGAGGACAAAGAAGGTTCTGTCTTAGAAACTAAAAGCACCTCTGGTAAAGGACTTTCATCTAAAGTGACTGAAGACACAGCGCAGAACCACGGTTTACCCAGAAGTCTCTCTGTGCCAGTTATCACCCCTGACCACGCCCAGACCGGCACAGAGTCGGTCACATTATGTCAAAGTCAGGTAATCTAATCTTTGAATAACTTTGATGCTAATAAACAGGCTGAACAGGTTTGAATGTGCTGCTTACTCTCTGGGTTTGATAAATATTGACGTTATGTGATGTTCTGTGCAGTTTTTCACGTCACATTTTTTTTCATTTTCATTGTAGGCAGCCTGCAGGGGAAATCCTTTCAATCAAAAACCTGCACTGACCAAATCACACACCTTTCAGGACGTCTCATCCAGCCGGGGCCCGGCGCCGGGTCACGGGTTCCCACTCATTAAGAGGAAGGTACAGCAGCAGTCTGTTGTTCCAGATCTAACAAAGCCAAAAAAACAGCTCTCAGCCTTTTTGTGTGTGTGTGTGTGTGTGTGTGTGTCATCCTGGGGCATGATCGTGAGTGTGTTATCGCTCTGCAGGTGCAGTCAGAGCAGGCTGTGTCCACAGAAAACCTGCAAGTCCAGACGAGTGAGGTGGAAAAACATCTGGAGGTGCTGGAGCAGAGAGGAGTGGAGCTGGAGAGGAACCTGAGAGGCTGCACCCACGGTGAGAACCAAACGGATGATGTAAAACAATTCTGAGGAATATACACATATATGATATTGGATTGTTGGGCTGATTGAAAACTGAAACCTGAAACATCAACCTGTGTGGTGTGCAGTGAGGTTAAACTGCATCTTTTCCTGATTTATAGTCTGTAAAAATAGAAGCTGTCAGCTCGGCTCACACAGGCTCACACATCTTTCCCCCTCTCTGTCTCCTACTTTCTCCATCAGATGTGATCTAACCCCTAAAATAGAGGAAAAAATGTGACGTGTGATGTTTTCTTGTTACTGTGAATATGCTGTTTCCACACAAGATGGCGCTCCAGTGCTAAAATTCCTCACCGATAATGCACCCTCTCAAGTTTCTGTGTGTCTGT
Organism: Parambassis ranga; assembly: GCF_900634625.1. Taxonomy (NCBI): domain Eukaryota; kingdom Metazoa; phylum Chordata; class Actinopteri; family Ambassidae; genus Parambassis; species Parambassis ranga. The sequence goes on from NC_041029.1 coordinate 15,158,198, forward strand.
TGTGGTTTATTTATTGTTTTGTTACAGATAAAGAGGAGGACCGGATGCTGATGGAGTGGTTCAGCCTCATCCATGAGCGTCACGTACTGCTGCGTAGAGATGCAGAGCTGGTTTATCTGTAAGTGGCCCAGATAAAGGTTTTGTTTTAGAGTTTAAAGTGCTACAAATCTCATTTTTTCTTGTTTAATTTTTGTGTTTTTTTCCAGGACAATGCAGCAGAAGTTGGAGGACAGACAGGCAGACGTGGAGTACAAACTCCGGTGTCTCCTTAATAAACCTGGTCAGTGTGTTTCTCTCACTAACATGCTTGTATCCAGAGAAGGAAACACACACAGTATACTTTGATATTTAACAGAGGTCTAGTAGAACAGTAGAACATTTCATCTCCATCCTCAGAGAGCGACTGGAGTCAGGAGGATCGGGGTCGAGAGGAGCAGCTGATGAACGAGCTTGTCTCCATCATTGAACAGAGGAACCGGATCATCAGCGTCCTGGATCAGGACAGGCAGAGGTACACGCAAAATAAAATAGCCATATGCTTTTTTTTTTAAAGACGTTTGTGTTGATGCAGCTCTGTTTATCTGATCAGGGAGAGAGAAGAAGACGTGCAGTGGGAAGACGTGATGAAGAACAAACGTGAGAATCCTCCTCTGTGGCTCGCCTGTTGTTTGTACTGTTTTTACAGTTGTCTTTGTTCACGCTGCTGTCTCTCCTCAGACCTGCAGAAGGAAGAACTCAAAGAGATGAAGAAGTCAAAAGGAAAATTCAAGCCCACGAAAGTATTTAAAATGCTGAACCACAAAGCAGAAAGCACAAAGGAGGCTGCGCACAAACAAAGCTGAAAAAGAAGGATACAAGAAGAAAACCTGCTGAAGCACAGCTCAGAATTACTGACAGTTAAAGGTCATTTTCACAACAGAAGTTTCTTTGCTTGCTTATATGCTTTATTTGTGTTTTTATGCTGTTATTTTTGTATTAGCTGAAGTATGCAAAAAATATTTATTTGAGGCATATGTGTCTTGTCTGTACAGAAGAATGATTAAACCACTTTTTTTGCTCTAGATTGGTTTTATGTGTAAAAACATTAGAGAACAGAGGTTCAGAATTCTCAAAACAATGAGCCAAGTTTGGGATCCATTTGTATTCTGGACATTTTGGTGGAATAGTCCAACAAAAACGGTGCCACTTTAGACTTAAGTTAGATTAAATTTTTGTGTACTGGGAATTTGATTGTTTTTTCAATTTAAATGTTAAATTTGAGGGAAACCAAAAAAATATTTAATTGAAGTTATATTGATTTCTCATCGCTTCATTCTCTGTAAGTGCAAACATTACAAGTGGAACCGAAAACCAAAGTTTCTGAGCACCCCGGAATGTTTCACCAACGCACCGGAATAGACCGGAAGTCAAAGCTCAGCGTTCATGTGGTTTCATGTTGACAACAGAAAGTCTGGAGAACATTCTATTTTAGAAGACTTTGTGGATATACGCCAGCTCTTAAATTAAATATGTCTGACAACGAAGATAAGTAAGTAACGAACTGACCCTTAAACGTTAACTTAGGCGCGTATTGACAATAAAACAACATCGGTTATGGTTACAGCTAACTGGCGTTTAGCCGGTTAGCTAGCATGAGTGCTACGTACATCGCGGATTTGTCTTTATTAACATATTTCTTTCACATTTTTAGCTTCGATGATGGAGATTTTGATGATGCAGAAGAAGATGAAGGATTAGATGACTTGGAAAACGTGGAAGATGTAAGTTATTCTCTAAATCTATGTAAGGGATTCAAGAGACGTTAGCTTGTTCGTATTACTTAAACACTAAGAGCAGCGGCGCTTTGTGCTAACACAAGTTGTTACTCGTCTCTGAACGAACAGGAAGACCAGGAGAACGTACAGATCCTGCCTGCAGGGGAGGGCCAACAGGCAAACCAGAAGAGGATCACAACACCATACATGACCAAATACGAGAGGGCCAGAGTGCTGGGGACACGGGCTCTGCAGATAGCGTGAGTCTTTACATACCTGCCTGATAGTGTGCCCACACAAGTCCAGACCCAACTGCTGAGTAGACCTTTACAACTTAATGCTTATGTTAAATAGAAAGAAATTTGATTTTATGAGCTTCATCCAGCTGAAAGTGTAAGAAAAGCATCTGTAATGTTGTGGAGGTTTCCATGTGGTGTTTGAACACCAACAGTTTCCTTTTTCTTTATTTAAAACCAGGTCAGGTTGGAGTCCATAACTTGTTTGACTACCGTAGATACTCAAAACATTTTGGTACCATTTTCTTCCTTGTTGCTGTCCTGACTACTTTTTCACGTGCGTCATGTTTCACCTACTTACAGCTCTGTCTTTCTCTTTTCCCTGACATATTTTCATACTTATTAAATATTCTCATAGTCAGCATCCTCTCATTTGACATTTGCAGCACTGCCTATTTTTGCTTGATTAAATCTACTGTTTAAAGAAACAGTGTTAGTAGGAAAATAATATATAGCATTCATTACTGTGTTTTTTTAGCTGTAAAGCCCGAAAATTGTGTTTTCCTGAGCTCAGAGTCGCCATGTCATGTTTACCTGAAGATGCTCACGGCATTGGTCTTGTTGCTGGTCATGTACATGAGTTACAGTTTTGCTTCATTTTCGGTCTCTTAAAGAGAATATGGAGCTAGCTCCGTGTAGCTACCCGGACGCCTGCTGTTACTGCTGTGCCATGTAGCACCAGAAACTCCCTGCGCTGAAAGAAGCACTGTTCCGTCTATGACAAGTCAGTGTACACTTCATGAATGTGGTTCACCTGCTGTTCCTAACAGGATGTGCGCTCCGGTTATGGTGGAGTTGGAGGGAGAAACAGACCCTTTACAAATAGCAATGAAGGAACTAAAGTGAGTGATCAGTTTAATTCTGCTTTACTGATTTATATTATTTCTCCATCTTTCATTTTTTTAGTCATGACCCATTTTTTTTTTGTCTCTGTCCTTCAACAGGAGCAGAAAAATCCCCATCATCATCCGCAGGTACCTCCCTGATGGGAGTTATGAGGACTGGGGCTGCGACGAGCTCATCGTCACGGATTAAACGGTCCTCTGACCATCACACCGTGTCGCTCAGCTACACCAACACAGAGGAGTCCCCGAGCTGCAGCACATCCCTGAACCCACATACAGACAGATGCTTACAGGGTAAATATCCTGTAATCACATTTTTTATGTATCTTATTATATTTTTTGTGCATTTCACGCAACTTAAGTCAAATGTTGCTCCAGAAATGTGACACAAACACCTTCACAAAATATTCCTGTGTTGTAAGTACTTCATTAGTGGTTTTTGTAGTTAATTACTGTAAAAGAACTCTTTTATTGTTATAAATAAACTCTTTTGTATAAACTACAATTTCCATTTTGTTTGTTGCCACAGTTACGTTGTGTGTATTTTTCTTGAATATGTATATTATATATAATATAATATATATATATATATATATATATATATATATATATATATATATATATATATATATATATATATATATATATATATATATATATATATATATATAATACATATATATTCCACAGAAATACACCTTTAGCTGTGTGTGCTGCTTCTCGTCCTTCTCCCCTTGGCTTTGATAAATAGTACCCATATCAGGTTTAATGTCCTGAATAGATGCAGCAGGTTTACTCCTGTTGCTGTCACGATGCTCCCTCCTCTTCTTCCCCCCCGCTGCACAAAGCAGCCAAACAGTCCCTGTATTGTTCAGCAGAGATGATTTGTTGCCCAGGCAGAAAGATAGAGGGGGTGGGGGGGGCTGAAAGTTTGTGAGAAAGAGAGGATTAACAGCTCTGTTGTGGACAAAGCTGAGGGATGGTACTCTGGGAAATAGATCAGTGGATTATGAGCATACCTGGGATTAAAACTGACGTGGCATGTTTTTAGTTAATTAGAACCAGGAATTTTGTGCATTTTCAGCCATGTTGTTAATGTCTGCTTTAATATAGGAGTCTTTTCTTTGGAGAAGACAGCGCCTCAGGGCGATGCTGCGCTCCTTTTATAGGGGGTAAACAGGGTAGCCCATGTGACGCTCAGCTGCACCAACCACAGCGAGGCCGAGCTCAGGGAAAGACCGCCGAGATCCGCCAGTGACGGGATCATAGGTTGTCATGAAGGCATGAAAGTTTTGATGCGTTTCTTTGCACAATATGCAGATACTTTGGGAAGTTGTTGAACAGTTTTTGAGAGGGAGGTGGTACCTTCATGCTAAGAGTGTTTCAGGTCGGACCAACAATCAGCTGCTGCTGACGAAGCTGTAAAGGTTTAAACAGGGGATGGGGGTGGCCTGGTCTGTTTTTAGCTTAGCATGGACCTCTCACAGTACTTCAGGTGATGCTGAGGCCTCCAGGTCTTAAAAACTAGCCGAAATAGCTCAGTTGGGAGAGCGTTAGACTGAAGATCTAAAGGTCCCTAAAGGCTTTTTATGCAATTTCCCCATTGTGGGACTAATAAAGGTTTCTTAATCTTAATGATTTTATGGTCGTAGCTGTGTTAGCAACAACTCTAATGTAAAAATTAAGTCCAGGTGGCAGACAAAATACAAAAAAACAACAATTTCAACAACACAGATTCTGCTCTCTAAAGAGCTCCGTCCATCAGTCAATTTGATTTTTCATTTCCTGTCAACATGAAAGGGTGGACTGAAGGCTGACTGAATGCTACATGCAGTCAAGTGTTACATCATGTTGCTGCCAAGGCAAATATTTGACATTAGCTGCTGTTCTTTGCATTCTGTTGGTTTGAATGTTTCAATCTTTAACGGTTAGTTCAGTTTGTTTCTTGTATGTTGTTGTCTCCTGGGCCATACTACTCCACAGCTGTGCTCAAGTTTGATTTTAACCAACCCACAAGCTTCACTTTTTTCTTTATTAATAGTTTAATCCATGTGCTCCCAGCTGAAGAGTTTTTTTTTTCGGTTGATGGGGTTGAATTAGGTGGATGAGAGGAGGAAGAGGAGGAGGAGGAGGAGGAGGGTGGGTACTGAGGGTTGCAGGGTCTATGCTCGGAGAGTAAGTGAGTCCCTTTGTATCCCGGTGAAGCTACAGGCCAGGCAGTTATGGGTAAGGCCTCCTCGTTGCCCTGTTTCCCCTCCTCCCTCAGATCCCCTTCAATGGCCCTCTTTGTCTTTCCAAAGTATCACACAGCCGATTAAAGAGAGGGAATTAGGAGTCAGGCTTAACCCGCAACACACACACACACACACACACACACACACACACACACCCAGCATAGGAAACCTGAAATGTGCATGTAGGCACGCATAACCAATCGTGCCCCCTGAGGTGAGATTAGTTCAAGTTGAGTTGGATCTATGATCAGCCACATGAATATGAATCTGATCTGCTACTGTTGTAATGCAGCATCACTGTTCGCCGCCCGCACACGCACGTCACCACCACTCAGTTTACCTCCTCTGATGGAAGCTGTGAGCAGAGTCCCTGCCAGCTAAAGTGAATTATCCGTTAGCTGAATATGCAGAGAATGCGAGCCTAGTTGGGTCATTAGATGCTATGACGACCAGGAGCTGCTTTTGTTTTTCTGTGTAACAACAAGATGTGAAAAAACAGGATGTTTTTATTTCCTCCACACAGACGAACTTCTGAGGTTAAAGTCTGAGTTTTTCTTACATACAGAGTTTAAACATCCACATTTGTGTTTTCAGAACAGAAATAGACGTTAAAGTCATATTTCTACAGAAAAAGCCAGACTTCTTCTTACATTTCTGACTTTTCTTTTTCTCGGAACTCATGCAGCAGCATGAATCCTAAATTAAAGTCCCCGTTATGGGAGCATGTAAAGAGGCAGACGTGTATCAAAGCAGAAAAAACAGAACTTTATTTCAACTGCGAGTGAAACATCATTAGTCACCGTCACATGTTCAGGCTTCCGCTCCTGCTGTTAAGTAGACGTTGTGTTGCTGTGCTCTGCTGGCAACAAGAATGGAAATATAAAATACTAACATGGCAGTCCTTTATCGTATAGAGAGAAATAACAGTGCACACACACACACACATACATGTATAAATAAGAAAAGTTCATTTACGCACATTTCACACACAGCGACGAGGACAAACAAGTGAAATGTTGTGCTGGAGGTAAATGGTTAAATACAGCTTGAAGCAGTGGTGCGTACATTACGTTTCAGATCTGTGTCCGGTAGTGACATACACTGTACATAAAACATGTTAAATTAGGTTTTCTTACCTTTCCAAATGAAGAATAAGAAACTTAAACCTATAGATTCACTTCAGAAGTGATGAAGAGGAAGTGTTAGAAAAGAAATATACCAACAAGTGGGAGTAACACAGCATTAAATGAAGGTTGTTGCTTCTGTGTCATGTGTTAGTAACACGTATTATTTATTATTATTATGTAGAACAAGGCACATTGGATATTTAATGTGTTAAAAATGCTTGAATCTCTGGCAACTGTTTCTCTGTATTGGCGACATCTTACAATTAAGTTGGAGTAACTATGAAAAGACGCTGACTACTGTTCTATTATACACATGCTGAGTCACAAGCAAAAAGCAAAGGCAGTGGTGCAGACTTTCAGTGGAGAACATAATGACACGAATCATCTATTATTATTATTATTATTATTGACATTATTACAACATGCAGGTCTCTGTGAGGGGTGATTGATAAGTTCGTGGCCTAGAGGAGATGCAGCTCAGCTTTTTTTTGGAGGGTTATAACCTTTGTGCCCGGTGAGAAGATCCAGAGACAATCTGTCATTTCTGAGGTGGATCCTGAGAGGTCTCTGCAGCAGTCTTGTAACCATGGATCAGACATGTGTCCAGATCAGTGAGACAGATTAAAATGGACTCCTCCTACCCTCCAAACCTTCAAATCACCCCTCACTTTCTGACCGTCATCAGTGAGAATGGATTATGTGAGTATAAATAGAATTGTCTCCATGACTGTTACATCGATGTAAATTGTCAGTGCGGTGTGGTAAAAAGTCGCTTTTGACACAAATGCATTTTAAATTTACAGTTATCTACAAAACATAAGGTAGTTTTGAGTGTCACGTTGGGAGAAACACGTAGTTTCTGTTTCTTTCTATGAAGTTTTGGTCTCAAAACTTTGGTCATTTTACAACTTTTTCATATTCATATCCATCGATATAGGCACATTTGTGACTTCAAGTACACTGTGTAAGTCCTTTTGACTTAATCAAAGCAAACACAAATCTCAGCATGGTTTTATGGCCGTGTCCGTCCATGCCTGCTCACTGAAAGTACAACACAAACGCAGCGTGATCATTTGAATCTAATGGGGGGAAATGTGGCTCCCTCTCATCCTTCACAGTTCTCACTGTTTGCTTGTGTTAAAGGTTTGTTGACCACAGTGTGCCTCCTCTGATATACCGAACCGGCCGGGACATGATCCCAGCCCGCCCATTAACACTGCCAATTGTGTTGTTTGGAGAGCCAGAGGCGTTGGTGGCCACTCTTCAAAAGCCCCACCCACCCAGCTCGTCCTCTGGCTCGTCTGGGCGAGAGCAGGACAGGGTTTCTCCCCTCCTGCCTCCCCAGCTGCGTCCCCCAGTGCCAGTCCACTCTCCCCAGACCAGACCTCTCTCACCACCAACAGTGCTGTTTGATCTTTGATCTTTGATCTGGGCTGAACCTGCAGCGGTGTACTCTAGTCTCGCTGTCTGTCATGGTCGCGACAGCGTTGTGTAGACGGGCTGTTCCCAGTGCGTTGGGCTGTGTGACTGTGATACATTATTCGGGTCAGTGATGGCGGTGTACAGGGGCCTCTGTGAAGGCCCCATGTAAGAGAAGGCAGAGTACAACCCTGAGGCCTGGCTGGAGTGGGCGTAGTACGACCCCGACGCCTGGTGGTCAGCGTATTCTGCAAACTGAGCCCTCGAGGCCAGCGAGGGGAAGGCAGAGCTGTAGTGAGGAAGGCTGAGTGGGGTGTAGGTGACGTGAGAACCTCCCGAGGCTGCCTCTGTGAAGTGAACCCCAGCACCTCCAGTCTCACTCTTGATCTGGGCTTTGGAGGGTTCTGAGCCCAGAGGAGAGCCATGATGCTGCTGCTGCTGCTGCTGCTGCTGCTTGGAGAGCCAGGCGGCCGTATGTCCACTGGCTGCTGCCAGAGCTGAGGAGATCCCATAGGTGTACGGAGAGGGTGGAGAAGCTGTTGTAGCTCCTCCTGCTGTGGTACTCTGTCCTACCCCTGGATGCCCGTTGGGGGGAAGGTACTGGTCAAACTCGTTGACATCAAAAGGCTCCATATTGGCCATCACCTCATGGCTTATCTCGCCGATGTCCACATTACCAAAGTCGATGTGAGGTTTCCCAGACCCCGGAGCTCCTGAGCTTCCTTCTGCCCCCATGGTACCACGGGAGCCCCCATTCCCAGCACCCTCTCTCTTACCATCCCCTGCCTTCCCAGGCTGTGGCTCGGTCTTGGGTGTGGTGGGAGGTGTAGGAGGACTGTGGCTCTGACCTGTGAAAAGATGAAGAGTTGTTGTTAAAGGTTTTTAGCTTAGCAGACGCACAAACAATCACCAAAGTGTGTGCCATCCCGTCCAAAGGAGTCCACACAGGTCTATCTGTGTATCAGTGTGGTATTGGGAGGGAACCCGCAGTCCACCTGCAGCATGAGGGCACTGCCCATCTGCAAGAGGGGACCCGGCTCCCCCCCCCACTGTGGGCCTTTCAGGTGGAAGCCCTTGTAGTGGGATTGGCTGTGGCTGACCTCACCCTCCAAATGGTCGTCGCCCTCACTTCTTGAGCTGGATCCAGGCTTTCCATTCTTGCGGCGGCGTGGCTGGTATTTGTAGTCAGGATAGTCCTTCTTGTGCTGCTTCCTCAGCCTCTCTGCCTCCTCTATGAAGGGGCGCTTGTCGCTCTCATTAAGAAGCCTTCAGTAAAAGGTAAAAAGACATTAGGACTCAGGATGAAGGTTTGGAGCAAAGACACTGATTAGCGAGTATAACTGTGGTAGCTTTTGGAAAGTCCTACACAAAGGAATACGTTCATTATGAGATCAAGGAAAGATATGTGTAATGATGACGAACTTTTAATGAGCACTTAAAGAACAACACACTTTCTTTAGTTTTCCCAGGTAGCTTCACTCTTTCAGCAGCACAGCTGTCTGCCTGCCAGGGGCGTTCTGCCTGCTGGACAGTAATCAAATAATGCAGGCCAAAGTTGCATCCTGTCTGCAAACATGGGACAGACACAGCTCCTACTATTACCACTGCTGGCAGGAATGGCATGAGAAACCCCTGACCCTCCTCAGCCTCCCAGTTCAGCATGTTTCTGGGCCAATTAACCAATCCTGACTGAGCCGAAGGTCAAGTCTTTATCTAATTAATATTTCATCCTTACAAGGTTAATGGAGTTAACCTGTCTGACCCTGCTGACAGTAAATATGAGTGTTAGGCAGAAAAACAGGCTCTGAAAACAGACCTTGGATTTTAACATCCAGACCATTCTTAAGTCATTTTCAGGCATCATGGTTGAACTTTGTTAATGTTTTTCTTGGAGACTTGAGCAACATTTCCAGGAATGTAATGGTGTATGAAATTAGCATGGAATCAGGAACATGTGACCACTCCCAGAAACCACTGCTGCTCAGTGGTGAGCTGTGACACAGACAGAAAGGCCTTGATCAGTTGTAAAAGTGTGTCTCCTCTGCATGTTTTAGGCCACAAGAACACAATCATCATTATTTTAGGCGCAGTGTGCTAATGCATTGGTCTTATATTGGCTTTCACATAACAATGACTAGGGAGGAGCTGGGGTCGAACCGCCGACCTTCCAGTTATTGGACAATCCTGCTCTGCCACTGAGCCACTGCTGCCCAAAGTAAACCTCCTGGTCTTTTGGCATTAATCTGACCTGATGTCACATCCATGTGAGAGGAAATAAAAAAATCAAATTTACATTTAGGAAACTGGAAAAAATAAGATGAGTGCATGGTGGCAGGGTGGGTTGGGGTGATTCCCCTCAAATAAGCTCTTTGTGTTATTCAAAGCATCCTAACAACATTGCAGTACAGTTGTGATCAGGTGTGAAAGGCCCCTCACCTCCACAGCTTCCCCAGGGTCTTGCTGAGCTCTGCGTTGTGAAGGTGCGGGTGCTGGTCGGCCAGTTTCCTGCGCGCGGCCTGCGCCCACACCATGAACGCGTTCATGGGCCTCTTCACGTGCGGCTTGTTTTTGCTCCCGGAGTTCACGCGTACTGGCATGGGCACAAGGGTCCAGTCGTAGCAGTTCAGAACCTGGCTCACCGCGTCGCGGATAACCGAGGGGAAGCGCGCTTCATCCTCTTCGGATTTCACGGAGGAGCAGCCGGCTGACACGTCGTCCAACACCGCCAACTGCGGCTGCTGCTGCTGCCCGTGGAGAGGCGAGTCCCCGCCGCCTGTTGCACCGGAGGAGTGGCCCGGTGACATGGAACGACTGTCGTCCGACATCCCCGGACTGAGCTCAACCTCGGAGAAGCTCTGCTCCTCTCTGGACATCTTTCCCCCCCACAGAGGACGTTAGGGTCTGTTCCTGAGTGCTACCTGGTGGACTCCTGTTCCTGCGTGTCCTCACCGAGTGTCGCTGTCTGCACTGTCTCAACGAGTTATAATATAAACTGCCAGTCAGTCTCTACTCTCAGCCTCCGTTGCAAAACTCTGTGAGGATTCCACATTAAAGTTCTTTCCATCCGTGATCTTGGTTTAGGCGGCTCAGTGCGCACCTCGGACCCCAGTTTACCTGCTAACGCACTACTGCTCTCTCCCGCTCTCACGTCCCTCCTCTCTCCCCCTTCTCTCTCTCCTCCGCGGATGGAATCCAACAGCAAGAACCTGCAAGAGCAGAGAATCATTTCAGAGGTTTGGTCCCCGTTTCCTGTTCAACATCTTGGCTGTGGGAGGATTTCTGTGTCATTCTGAGCAGTTCCCTTTCTCTCCTTCATAATGTGAATATCTAAGCGTCTGGACCTTTCTCTAGTGAGGCCGGTCCGGCTCCTGCAGGCCGCCTCCCCCCCACCCCCCACCGAACAAGCTACTGTTTAAGGTTTTGCAGTTATTCCAAGCTCCCCAGAGAGAAAGTGTTGGAATGATATGAGGCCGCAGGAGCACAGACCTTGGATTTATACTCTGTACCTCTTGGATAAACACGACCTGGCGCTGGAAACATAAACCACGGCCCCGTGTGGGTGCGTTTCTGTACGCGTGTGTGAATTAGACACAGCCGGTTTGTTAAACAGGACCAGGTCTCTCGGACGGAGCAAAAAAAAAAAAAAAAAAATGTCCTCAAGTTGTCCATTAAATCAACACCCTGCCTCGAACCTTACGTCCCAAAATCATGGCGCTTCCTGTGAAGCAGCCACTCACACAACCTGGTTTATTTTCTACTTCGGTATCATGTTGCAGGAAAATTAGGGAACCTGGCCCACTGAAGTCTGGTGACTTTATGAAAGGTTGTCAGTTTAACAGCCACCACACATTTATATTCAAAGAAAAGGTCCAAATAAACACACTGCACGCGTGTAACTGCACTCACTCACGCCTCTCCACAGCTCTTGTTGCTCCCTATTAAACTAAAATCGATCATTTAACGAATAACATTGAGGGTTAAATTACATCTCATGTGGTTCGAACATCAGAACATCAGATGGTGCAGCTTCACCATCTGTCCGTTCATATTCGCTCGCCACCTGGTCTGCACGGACTGTCTCTGGAAAAAAGGTTTCCGTGCGTAAAAACTGTGCGTAACGGTCTCCTTGCGCACAGTGCCAGTGTTTGCACGCAGCGCCGGGTTGATTCTTATGAAAACGCTCGGATGGAGAATCATTTGAATAAGTGTGCCAAACTCTCACTGAATGTAAAAAACATGTTTGCACTTAAAAAAAACTCTGAGCGCCTTCGTCACTGCATGAAAAACGCCATTTGATTTATTATCTGATAAAAGGCCACACAGCCTAATTGCTTTCGACACATCTTGTACATAATGTGTGTTATTAATTTATATCACTGAGCACATTTACTGTGCGTGGGCTAATGAATTTCGGGCGATGTGAACTCATTATCACCGCCTGACTTGACAATAAGTTGGCCTTAATTTGCTTGTTCGAAAGTTTGTTGGGTTGTTTTTCTGTTGAGGTCATTATAGGCTACACGGCTCCAGTGGGACAGCAAATATGGGACAAACTACAGATAAACAAAAAAAGTAACAAAAATGTGAACATTACTAATAAATTAGTCTTGTATTTTCTAAAAAAAAAAGTCACATTTTTCACACTTTTAGAATAAAACTGCAAAGAATGAACAAATTATTATCAAAGAGCTCATGTTAAATGTTAATGACAGGAATAATAATGTTGATGATAAAAAAACAACCTCACATCACAGCTGCACTGTTCTCAAAATCTGCTTGGCTAAATTCTCAGAATACAGTCCTGAAACAGTCAATAATCCCGCTAATCTCAGCGATTATCAAGTGTAAAATTACTTTTTTTTTATTCTGATCTTCGACCAGAAGAAACAACCAAACCGCAGAGTCACAGCAGCAGCAGCAGCAGCACAGGGGAAAGAACTGGAAATGGGAACGTCTTACTTCAGTCAAATGAGAAAAGGAGGTCGCCGGTTCAGCACGAGAAATCCGCGAGTTCCCGAGTTTCCAAAGTGACGCTCGCTCCCCAGCCCCCTCGCTCGCGCCGCCCGGAGTATGAATGCCTGCTCTGTGTGTTGGTTCCAGGCTTAAAGGGCTCCTTGTATGAGGCTGGGAGGGAAAAAAAAGTTGCTGGACGAGGCTTAAAGGAGCAGCGCGACTATTCGGGATGCAGAGTCGGTGAATTCTGATTGGCTCCCTCTCTCTCCCTCTCTCCCTCTCCCTCTCTCTCTCTCTCTCTCTCTCTCTCTCTCTCTTCATATTTAAGCCCTAAATGATGTTTGCGCCTTTTACGCACAGATTTTTTAAAAACGACACTTACACTTTTAATTTTTTTGGCATATTACTATTGCAACAACACATCCTCAGTAGGGTAAAACTAACCAGTCTCACATCAGGTATAATTTCATCCACACATATTCTTTAGACATAATTTAAACATTTGGACTAGGACGTTGTTGTGCATCAAAACAAAATCAAGCATGCCTCTTCAAGTTTAATCGATTTAGGACACATATGCACACTTATTTAATATTTAGTGAAACAGTGGCACAATCTAATGTCATAAGAAGCAGCGTTTTAACAGCGATAGCGCCACAAAACTGGTTCATGATTAAGAGGAGGACATAAACTGCGCCTCAGATGGCACAGTTTAGGCCGCATTTTACGCGCGTTTACGCACATTAAATACAAATAGCTACACAGATATATTATTATTATGACTAGGTGCAGGTTTAAATGTCCTAATAATAATTAGAATAAAGTGAGCTGCAATAAAAATGTAAACCAAATTTCACATCCTAAATATCTGCTTTGATTTTATTGCAGTGTAAATGAACAGTTATTGAGCAGCACACCTCAGGTGCAGCCTGCCATCAGTTTCTCTCTAATTGATCAGCTCGCCTCTCCTCGTCCATGTGTGCGTTTTCTAATTGCATCAGCGCCTCTAACTGAGGGACAGAGCGCGCGTTTAAAACCAAACAGTGCTGCTATGCAGAAAGGAGAGACGAGCCGGGGACACTATGGGCCCGCACGGACACAAACAGCAGCGCTGTTCCTCACAACAATGACCCCTTGTATCCCCGCCATGCGACACACTGGCCCCCAATCCAAAAATCACCACTTTTTTTCATTATCCATGAATGTTGACTGTGATAAGGGAATCCTAATCATGAGTGCATCTCTCTGTCCGGCTCTGCCTTCCTTCCTTTCTTTGCGCCCTTTGTTTTTATCTCAGGTGAATTCTAATCATGTGATCAAAACGCGAGCGGCCCCTTCAATGAAAAAACTGGGGAACAAAAAGCAGTTCTGTGCATATGAAAAAAAAATAGAGGAAAAGCCTTGTGTCTTCTCTTCCACCGCAGCTCTTTGTCAGACATATAGCGCAAAAAGCTCCAGGAGCGCAGGCCGGGGGAAGCGAGCGCAGGCCGGGGGGGAGCTGCTGCGGGACCGCCGGGCCTCCTGGAGCTGTAAACCCGGGAGCTTCACAGAGACATTCCGCGGATTTTTCTCCCGCTGTGCAGCTGGGGATTCGTGAAGCGACCTCGGTTTGACGTGAGTTTTTTGTGTTGTGTGTTTTTTTTGATGAGCAAAGGCCCAACAAAGTGGAACAGATGCGGTTTAGGTGTGAGACCAAGAAATCAGCTTGTGGGCACAATAACCTGAAATCAGGCAGGGACGATAGTCTGTGACACATTTTGCCATATTTTTTTTGAAGACAAAGGAAACAACAGATTATTATATTGCTTTTATTATTTTTAATGATTTTATTCCTGTCTGAAAATGATGCGTTTTGATAATAAAAGCTCTGTTTAGGTCGAAATTAAATCAAGAGTCTGAATATGAAATTAAGCTGCGTAGGAATTTTGTTGTTTCCACTTGTAATATTAGCATGTATTGGGTCTTATTTTAGTCAGTTTTTTATTATAACTAAAAACGCAATGTCTCCATAATAAAAGAAGGAAACTGTTTACTAGAAACACCTTTTAATTATTGCTATAAAATAAAGTTTTTAAAGTAAAATGAAATCAAAACCACAGAAAGGAGAGAAATGATACATGATACCTCTTTAAGTGTTTATTATTTATACCCTCTAATAGTGAACAACAGTCCTCTATGTTTTAGATTCATTGCATGAATAAAACAGATGACACATTTTTCTAAATCACTGGATAAACTAACAGCGATGTTTTTTATTTTTAAAGCTTTCACCACATAATCTAAGAAACAAATATTAGAGATAAATAACCACATAAACCAAAATAATATAACCTCCTTCCGTCATGTGACACAGATGTTGTTGTGTGAAGCGCAAACACAAACAAGATGACAACGCGGTCTGAGGGTCAAAGCAGAAACTCAAAGGTCACACGGTGACTGTGAGGCTGAGGGGCCACAGACATGAGCGCTGACACCGCATCATCAAACTTAACATAAACTTGATCTTAAAAACACAACGAAAATGTTTGTTGTTACAAAATGCCAGTATAAACGTGCTTAAACCCAGTTATCCGCTGCTGAAAAGGAGAAGTCGTTCTCTAATCTTTAGTGCCAGGTGTGTGTTTTTACTCAAATCTACAACAAATGTCTCACTTTTTAAAAATGTGGACCGAGACACAAACATCACAAAAACATATCGTACACTTTGAACCTCGCTGCTGTTCCTGGTGAGGACGGGCTCTAAGGTTCTTTCAGCCCCTCGTCCTTTGTGCACCTGTGCGGCACAGCAGGTGTGTCGGCACCCCCCCCCCCCCCCCCACCCCCTTATGTGAAGTTGATCAGCCAACCTTACAGAGGGATCCAGTCCACTGGTGACTGCACAGTAATTAAGTCATTACAGATGTAATCAAGTCTGACTTATCATTATTCTTTTGGCGGCGGGGGCGGGGGGTGTGGGCTGCAGCCTGGGAAGAGAAGCTGTAATACTGATATATTGATAGATTCCTATTTATTTTTCAACCTTAAAGCAAGGGCAAAGGTCAGGGTCAGCACATGTAACATAATAGACGCTTCCATTTTCCTCTGTAATACCTCCTCTGAGAACTTCCTGAATGTTTCTCCTCCATACATTTTTCTCAATAAGCTCCTGCAGCTGTGTTACATTTAAACCAGTCCCCCCTTTTGAATGCCTGTGAGTCCTATGCCTTTGTGGTCATAGAACCAAAGTTCCTGTTCCTTTGTGTTCATCTTCTTGCTGTGTGTGTGTGTGTGTGTGTGTGTGAGAGTGTGTGAAGGGTTGCTAAGCGCTTTCACTGCAGCTGGGCAGTGAGGCTGAACGTGAGCTATATGTAAGCGTATGAATGTGTTTACATGAGAGTCTATGCATTTCTGCAGCACTGTGTGTGTGTGTGTGTTGCTCCCTTAATGAATAGCCCATTGTGTGTTCTGCTTCATATCTCCACTGGCTGGCCAAAAGGAAAGAATCTAGTTACTTCAATTGTGTAAGAGGGGGAGAACATCTAAAAGAAACTGATACTATGTGGGGGTTTTAGTGGGGTGGGTGGGATGTTGGAGTGGGTGGAGGGTAGGGTAAGGGTCTTAGGTGAGACAGAGGGAGGGAAAGGGGGAGTTTAGTTACCTGTGGCTGATCTCTGCTGGTATTCTATAATCATCTGTCCACCTGATTTTCTGACATTCTCCCTCCTGCACTCTGCTGGCTTTAACACTACCAGGATCACAGGGTTTTTTAGTGAGAGGTTCATGATGCCAGGAAGACAAATAGTGAAAGATATTTGTATGTATGGAGAAAATATAACAGGACCCAGTATAGCTCCTTGTGGTACTCCAAGGGAGACGGGCTGAAAAAAAAAAGCTAATACACCGTGGGTGGTCCCTAAAAAACCAATAATATGCTTGAAATTAAAAAGAGGAAACTTTATAAACCAAAACATGCAGGATCTTTGTTTTTGTGTTAGAAGAAAAAAACATGACTAAGACCCAGTTTTACTGCAGACTGCTCTAACTTTTCCATCAAGATATTCAGTTAGTCTTCTTTGTTCATGATTCCTTCCAGTCAGACAAGATCCACAGTTCTGGACTCACTGAATCCTCCTCACAGCATCATACTGCCACCTCCGTGTTTGACTGTATGAAGTGTGTTCTTTGGGTTCTACGCCTCCTTTCTGTCTCCACATGAAGACGACATCTCTGTGAGCAGAGAGCTCTGGTTTAGCTTCATCTGACCAAAGGACTTCCAGTCTGTGTGCTCTGTCTCCAGGTGGTCTCCAGCAGACTCCAGTCTGTCTGCTCTGTCTCCAGGTGGTCTCTTGCAGACCCCTCAGTCTGGTTTGGAGGTGTCTTTTCTGCAGTCTGGCAGTCCATTCCTGTATAGGACTCTAGTGACGGTCTTCTCTGACCCTTCAGGTCCAGACCTAGTTAAATCCTTCACTAGTGTCTCTGCAGCTGTTCTCGGCTCTTCAGACTCATCTCTCACTGGTTTTCTTTCCAGAACCTTCCACATGTTTCTCTTCCTGTTTCTGACAGTCTAGTTCTGCTGGACTCTATTGATCCCCAGGCCTTTATCTTTGTTTTCTCTTGTCCTGCAGCATTCATTAAAATCACATTTCTGCTTTGTAAAGTTGTACGACTCGTTCATCTTGCTGTCAAACCATACAGCAGAAAGCACTGATGTCTTTCATTAGAATTACCCACCTGTTTGCTTTGGATATTGTCAGCTTACCATCCAATGACAATAGCTAGCTGGGTGTGAGTTATACTCAAAATATTTCAGTTGTGAGTTTACTTCGATTACTTTTTACGCTCTTGTCTGTAGCCACAGATGCACTGAGCAGCCAGATGCACATTGAGCAGGCTTGGACTCTCTTTGTGACCCAAGTAGCTGTTGGTTACTCAGTGCTGCTGCAGCTGTGACAGCAACAAAAGGAGGATGATGCAGGAGGAATAACAGAAAGAGAAACCTCAATGGTGCCTTGTATCGCTCGCAACATTCTCAGAGCAGAATCAGACCCTTTATTATTTTGTGTCCTCCAGTCTCTGCATCTAAGAAAGTGCATGTATATTTATGTTTATTCTGTTTTTTTTTATTTAGAGATTGTTTTTTGGGGGAGATTTGGAAACTCCCAACCCAGAGCCTGAAAAATGGTAATTGGGCGGAATGAGAGGCGAGGGATGTGGAGATTGAGTCATTTGCAGGAAAATGTAGAAAATGATGTTGAAGAATTCAGCCGGGAACAATGGTTCCCTTTGTCGGAGCCTTTCTGCTGCATGTCTGGCTGGTGGCTGTTTGGGACATCATCACACATCATCCTCGCTAAAAATGTTCAGTTTTAATGATTCTCCCACAGACTGTTTTTCCCCCGGACACAAAACAAAATTCTTAGTAAATAATGAATTTAGCTGCACATCCTGGTCACTGAAAACAACAATGAGCATTTATGTTTGAAAAAATACTTGTTGAAATGTACATTTACCCCAGTATCAGTATGTACTTTAAAACACGTTTTTGGTGTGTGGATTTCTTGCAGAGCGAGAAAACTCTAAAACTTGTAAATTGGCAGTACTGTGCCATCATTGCGTGCTGATATCAAGCTGATAGGCCCCTCTCCAGCCTGGAGGAGGCAGGATTTAGTTTTGGATTTTTCAGTTTGGATCCTGGACAGAAGCACCAGTTCCTTAAATGTAGACTTGAGGCTGACTCTAGAAAATGAGGCAATCCCCCTTATGGACTTTCTACACTGTACGATTTTAAGCGAT
This sequence comes from Parambassis ranga, assembly GCF_900634625.1. Classification (NCBI taxonomy): domain Eukaryota; kingdom Metazoa; phylum Chordata; class Actinopteri; family Ambassidae; genus Parambassis; species Parambassis ranga. Next base: position 15,176,598 of record NC_041029.1, read on the forward strand.
CTTATAAGACCATTGCATGACACACTACACCATGTGAATGTAATAAATTTCGGTACGATGTCAAGTTTGATGCGTGCAGATTGTACGATGACCATTCACTGAATCGCAGGCGATCACAGGTTATGACGTACGTCAACATACGAGGAGGAGGAAGAGGTGGATGCGGGGTGACAGGTTGTAGCAGCTGTCACACTGTGAGACAGTCATCCTAAATTTCTGACACCGCTAGAATTTTATCTCAGCTTGTCTTTGGTCGCAATACGCTGATGTGGAACCTGTCTCACAGGGCAACGTAAGACCACGGATTTAGATCCACGACCAAAGATATCTCCACGATTCTCCTACGATCCTTCGTCTGCGACAGCCCAAAATCGCACAGTGTAAACCGGGCATTAGACTTTTTTACCGTTTTTACAAAAACGGTTCACTCACTGTTGGGGCCAGCCTCGAGTGGTCACTCAAGGAACTGCAGTTGATGTTGTGCTCCATGCTCATCTCAGCCCCGGCGGTTCCCACTTGCTGTGTAGCACACAGGGTTGTTGGCGATGGTAGAGCTGTGATTGTTGCATGTGCATCAAAAGCAGTGCATTAAATATGGTGGCATTATTCCATACACTGTTTTGACCATCAGCAGGTTCTGAGAGCGAGTTGACCTTTATGGTTGTGGGATGTTGTTGTTTTGATGTGAGGTGGAAAAAACCCAGGGAGAACAAGAAGAAGAAGAAGAAGAAGAAGGGTGATGCTCCCTAAGAGGAGGATAAAAAAAGTCATTTTCCAATCATGAGTTTTTCTCAGAACATTGAATTAAGCAGCATGAACGGGTGGGGGCCTCGAGGGTCTGGGGGCGGCTGGCTGCACATTTGCCTGAATGAAAGAGTTTGTTGTTTGATGCTGGGAGAGGGAGATGAAAGGGGAGAGGGAGATGGCGAGGTTGTCGGGCATCCGTCCCCTCTCCTATCGCCTTCTCACCCTGCGGCCCTCCCTCGCTCTGCCCATGTGAGCTAGAGTTCAAACACAGGACCTACAGCTGCGCACACACATCCGTACACAACACAAGTGGGTGTCCACACACACACACACACACATAAGTCCAATGTACATGTAGAAATCAAGCTGGCTGTGCATCTTTTCACCACTGTACCTGGCTTTTCAAACAGTGAACTAAAGCTTCTTCAAAGCCTCCAGACCCTCAGAATTGTTGTCTAACTTTGTTTTTTTTTAACCATAGACTGTTTATAACTATGAACAGTGATGTCACCTGGGCCGTTTGGGTCAGTTGAGACCAAAACCGTTTCAGTAGCAGGCTGTGCACACGATATATCTGCTGTAAAGTTGGACATTTAATATGGAAATCTGTGAGGATTGACTCACGTTTGGAGCCAGCCCCTAGAGGCTGTTTGGTGAACTGCAATTTGTATCACTTCTGCATGGGACCTATTTGTCCGCTGCTACATTGGTTGTCAATGAGCTTGAACGATGGAGATTTTTCTGCACAGATTACTTCAGTGTACAACATCCAGATGACAAATGATATCAGTTCGGTATTCAGGTCTGACAAAGCCGTCCTTGTTATCATCAGTGAGCGATGTCACTAATGAATGTTGTGTCTGTGGAAGTGTTTCCTCTTGATCAGTGAGTCACATTACAACACGACTGTCTCAGGCTTTACTGGATTTGACTTACAGTATCTTTCGTCTCACATGAATATGCAACAAAATGGATTCTTAGCAATAAGAAGTTTTCATATGTTGTTTTCATGACTAAACACAACGCAGAGTAGCGGGATTAGGGGCGGTGTCGGCTTCCGGCGGATCCGAAGAAGAAGAAGAGGGTTACATTTTCAAGTACACTTAAGTTTTTAATCAGGAAACATGTTTTGTGTTGTTTAACTTCTTTTTAAAAAGAGGTTCCCAGCCTCCTCGTGCTCCCCTCTAGAATCTCTTCAGCCAGAAATATTTTGGGAATCTGTAATCATACACCTCCAACCCAGCAACAGGCGTACAGGTGGGGAAAAAAGGAGCTCGGGCTTGTTTGAGGGCAGATTGCAGAGGGTTGTGTCACTGCTAAAGTCAGGAAGCTGTCTGAAATGAGCATTTTAACAGCCGGGATAAGTAAGAAGCGATCCAAACGTGGCAGAATCAGAGACAGCTGATGAATAAAACAGGGGAGACCTCACAGATTCAGCGAGGAAGGATCTTTTAGAGGGTCAGACTGTAACATCGGTGGAGCATTACTGCCTCGGGGGGTGGGGAAGACATGAACCAGAGGAATCCCTGGAGAGTGATGGGAGAACATGATGGATACTCGCTGGCGCACACAGAAACACACACATCCCATAATTAGCATGCTAACAGGCAGTTAAACGTCCTGCTCAAAAGGCCCACTGTTTCTCCCTTTGGAGACAATGCACAATAGGAGTCAGTGGGAGCCCCCAAATCACCCTAATAGCCGACGTGGCCCAGCATGGCTTCTCCTTCGCACTCATTCCCTCACTCACTGACTCACTAATGAAAAGCCGATAGCCTCGAGGCCTGGAGGTTACTGAGCAACTCGCCCCTTCATCCGCTTGTAGTCTTTTCATCCAGCCGGGAGTAAAGACTCTCTGGTTCTCCTGAGGATCAGAGGTCCAACATGTTTGCAGTCAGGATTGGGATGAGCCTGGGAACGGCTTTGCTAAAGGAGACAGATTGCGTTACAAACATCCAGGTGAAGTTTGCATATTTATAAAACGCAGAACGCAGCTGTGAGGGCTGTATATGATTAACCCACTTTGCAGAGAACTTGAGACGAATATGCCTGATTATTACCCATCAGCCTGTCCGGTCTTAGAAGATCTTCCTTCCACACCAACTGCCAAACATTCTGCTTTAAAAACATCACATTTGTATTTTACCAGGATTTATTGAGGCTTCAGTTCTATAAAGTACTAAGCCATTAAATTCAGCCATTCTAGGCCTTATAATGTTCCCTGTGACCAGCAGAGGGTGCTCACCTCCACAGCATGAGCAGCGTCTGTGACCTCCAGATCATCCTGAAGTCTTAAGATCTGCACAGTTTGTGGAGACTTGAGACAGAATAATCTTTATTATGCATCTCTGGCGACAAACGTCTAATTCTAACTACACTCTGAGGTTCAAATACATGTGGTTTTTAATACAAAATAGACTTTTTAACAAAGAAATCAAGTTTGATCCACTTATTATTAGTATGATCTGTGAGGTGATACATCATGTGGAAGAGCCTTGAGCTGCCCTCACTGATTATATCTTTATTTTCCAGACAGTTTTTTTAAAAGAGACACAACCTCAAATGATATAAATATTTATTTGTAACATTAAAAAGTATACAAGGAAGAATAAAGTGCTTTGTACTTCAGATTATTTTCTCAGATTTTTAGATATTATACAAAGCAGGAAGACTTTGCAGCAAAAGAAACAGAACTCTGTTTTTACAGTGAATCAGCTCAAGTATTACCCAGACCTTTATGCACTGCCAGTCGAAACCCTTTTAAATATTATATAATACATTCATACAGCCCCTTATGATGTCATAAGGGGCTGTTTGAACCTTGTCTGGCTGCAACATGCATATTTTCGTTACCAGCTAAATTGGTTTCAGTTTTCAAAGACTGAAATATCAACCTCATGTTTAACATTTTTCACTGTGTCATCAAATTTAAATGTAAAACGTATATAAATACACAATCATAGAATGCAACGCAGCTAAAGTTAGAGAGCTCAAGCTCTAGATGTCAATAAAGGCTTTTGACTGGCAGTGTATGTTCAACAATAAAACCAACCATACCATATGCTTCAAATGTTCCTGATATCTGAAGTGAAAAGTTATTAAAATTTCAAAATCTAAAACTATCGATGCTTCTTGCTCAGCTCCACACATTCTCTCTCCCCGTCTCTCCCACATTAATACAAAACAAACACAGCTACTGAAGCATTAAAATCAGCAAAGAATAAATAAATAAATCAATAATCATACATTAAAAAAAAAGAACAAGAAAATAAAAGCAGTGTCAGTGGGTGCAGCAGATAAACTGGTCCCACAGCTGAGCTCATGGCTGAGTGGGCGACTTTCTCACACTTCTGACGGTCAGTTTATTTACAGTTTGTTTTCAAAATCAGTCTAATTTTAATTTTAACTGTTTCCATACCGGCTCTCAGTCTGCTGCCTCAGCACAGGCAGCTCTTCCCTGTCATCAGGTGGATCAGTCCCCTTCATCCGAATCATCCTAATGAGTTATTGCACATTTTCCAGAGACTCTACTAACAGCAGGCATCCCTTTGTTTTCCTGTTGTACTCCACATCTTCCTCCTGGTGTGTACTTTCTGACTCCAGACCTTTGGCAAACAGCAACAGCAACAAACAATAAGGAGTAAAAGCCACGTCTCAGTTTTGTTACTGTTATCACAGGCGGAAACCTCCACAAGAAACAAACCAAGAACAAGAGAAGTGATCCATAAAGCAAAGAAAATCTACAAATATTGATTACACTGAACAGAAGCTACATGCTGACAAATGTTTTTACACATAAACATGTTTTTAACTGCAAAATAATGCTCCGGTTAACATTATATCTGTTAAAAGTAACCGAAGGACATCAGAAAATGTTTCTTCTGCTACATAGAGATTGCACTTGGAGTGGTCTTGTTGGTACTGCACACAGAAATCTCACTGTTGTATTCTATAATGATAAAAACAGACTTTTTTTTTTACAGAGGACTATCGCAGACAGGATGACAAACACAGTCCATGAAAAGTGCATCTTTAAAGGAGCAGTGTGTAGAATTCAGGGTTCACCCCAGACCTGCAGTGCTATTTATCCATCTGGATCCTGAATATATTTTAATATATCGCCCTCTATTGAACCATTAATCCAGTCATGGTGTCAGAAGAACAAGCCTGTTGTCATTTCTGTCATCAGAAATATTGTTTGTCAACTATTGAAAATATACTTTATAGAGTCTAAAACATGACTCAAGTTTTTGGACTTGTCTTTTGTGTATAAAATCAGAATTAAAGAGAAGTCAGACTTTTTGATTCTGCAGAATCAGTCTGGTTGGTTGTCACAGGTCTTTAAACTGAGCAGTCACATCAAGACTTTTGTGTCATTAGAAGAAGAATAAACAAAAATAAATAAAACAACACTGCAAAGGCAAAAGGGATACATGCAGACCAAAGCTAAAACATCAGTAAGAAATCTAAAGTCTGACTTTAAGGAGGAGCGTGGACTGTCCTCCCTCATAAGTCTTTAGATCTCTTGCTCGCCTTTATAGTGCACTGGATCAAGAGGAATGTCCGTCTGTAGCATGTCCAGTTCCATCTGGTTATTGTCCATGTCCAGAACACACATGACATTGTTACTGCCTGACGTCATGGTCGCAGTTTCATGGAACACATTTTGGAAGTCAACAGACACCGAAGTCCTTCTTTCCTCTGCTTTCTCCTTCCCTACTTTCTGAGAGTCAAATATGTCCTCCTCTTCCTCACCACCGCTCAACGCTACTTCGTTCTCATAGCAGAAGGCGCTCAGCGACCTGGCAATCAGGTCTTGTCTGGATCTGCACGTAGATGCAGGAGAAGCAGCGAATGAGGCCACGCTCGCGGCCTCATCAAGCTCTTTGGCGCTGAGGTGAGGTGTTGATGGCACCTCATAGGTCTTGTGGAAGCGACCGTAGTCTACCTTGTAGCGGTCCCCGTCCTCATAAATCACAGGCTCAAACCTGTGGCCCCAGAAGATTTCGTTGGCGAGGTAGGAGCTACGGAACTGGGTGGTCATGGCCGTGGCCTCCACCATTCCCTCCAAGATCACGACGATCTCAAAGTCATCCATCTCCAGATCAGCACGGGTTAACGTGTACAGGGGGCTATCCTTATCTATCTCATGAACTATAACCAGTGGAGACACCAGAAACAGCCTGTCTGTGCCCTCATCGTAGCCCACATTGAGGTCCATCTGCTCCATGGGGAGGAACTCGCCCTCAGCTGTGACGTACGTGCGTATGAGTTGTGCGCGGACGTGAGCCTCCACGATGTGGCTCTTGCGCAGGTTGCCCACCCTCCACATGAGGCACAGCTTTCCATCGCGCATGGAAACAACAGCATTTTTGGAGAACATGAGGGTCTGGTTCCTCTTCTTTGGCCGAGCCATCTTAGCCATGATGGTGCCGATCATGAAAGAGTCAATGATGCAACCAACAATGGACTGTACCACCACTGTTATGACCGCAACAGGGCATTCCTCTGTCACGCAGCGCCAGCCATAACCAATGGTAGTCTGGGTCTCCATGGAGAAGAGGAGTGCTCCTACAAACCCCTGGACGTGGAGTATGCAGGGCATCCTCTGAGGCTGCCCTCCGGCTGTGTGTCCGTGCAGTGATCCCACCGCCAGCACATCACCCTTCGGATTCGGTTGCTCGGCAAAGTCTCCATGTGCCAGAGACACTGTGTAAAAGATTATACCAAACAACAGCCAGGAGACCAGGAAGCTGGTGCAGAATATAAGCAGCAGGTATCTCCAACGGGTGTCCACACAGGTGGTGAAGATGTCAGCTAGGTAGCGCTGCCCCCGTTCTTCCATGTTGGTAAACACAACGTTGCATTGTCCGTTCTTCTTCACGAACCGGCTCCGTACTTGGGTGGAGCCCCGTGTCAGAACCTTGCCGTTGTAGTTGTTCATTACTTCTTGTCCACTCGTGCTGGACAGGGCGGCGGAGGCTTCAGACCTCCTTGTGCTTCTGTCTTCTGTTTCTGAGTCGCAGCCCAAGTGCAGTCTGGCGATGGCGAAACTGTGGCCGAGTCTTAAACTAGAGATGTCCCTCCTCTGGTAAAATGTCTGACACAATGCTGTACCTGTCAGAGGAATAAAAACTTTATTAAACTTAAGTAAAACTTTGGAAGGACATTCATAGTAAAGTTTGTAACATACAACACTGAATTATGATGGCTGTATATCAAGCTATTAATATTCAGGCTCATTGAACCTTGTGTTCTTGCCTGTGTCCCTGTCGAGTCACACACCTTCCAAGTAGAGTTATATGGTCTCTCAATAAGGATGTGAATTATACAAGCGACATCCACCTGTCACACTATTTAAGTCAGTGTATTGATCAAACTCACATGTCTCTCTCCTTTACATAGAGGATTACCAGCTAGGAAGGTGAGTTCAGTTTAGCTTTGTGAGGAGGATTGCTGTCAGATTAAAGGATTATATTTGAGTCGGTGTCAGTCAGGCAACCCCTCCTGACATACAGCAATGACACTTTATCATATATGTAAATGAATGTCAACACTGTTAACATACTAATACTTAAAAAAAAATAAAATGTCATTGAGAAATGCTCCTTTTAATCTAGTCCAATCCAATTTGACACAGATTTCTAACATGCTAGTGAGAAACACAACTAACTAACACAACTGTATTCAAACAGTTTTGTGGAATCTGTTGCAGCTGGCTGAGAGCAGATTGTTGTGTTGTTGTTCAGCTCAGAATAGGACGGCCTTGGCCTTACTAGAGATCTGCTTGCTGTAAATATCCGTGAGCCGGGCCTGACTCACCCACCAGGCCGAGCTAACGAGCACATTCTCACAATTTTGAGTCTTACGAGACCACAAAACATGAAGCTGTGACGTGTTTTGACATTAAAATAATAATTTTACATTGCTTGTTAGCAAAATGCTCTTGAGTGCCCACCAACCCCAAGTGTAGTATAGTTATCAATATCTCTTCTCCAAAAGTAGAAGTAATGATAAATAATACACTGCATGTGTTGAAGATGGATTTCTCTGTGCCCATGTTGCTCTGAGCCCCTCACCTGCTGGATCTACTTGTTCCCATGGCACCAGTGACCGCTGGTAAAGGGCCAAAGTGGGAGGCCCCCACTCCAAAACATCAGGTCTCTACAGTGGAGGTGCTGCTCGAAGCCACTGGAAAACCCACTGCAGGTCACACAAAGAGAAAACAAACAGTTACTGCTGATTATATCCAAACTCACATATATGAAACTAATGTAAGATCCATGTTGAAGTTTAAGAGTGTGGATCATGCGGATGGTGCGTGCGGTTTCCGAGAGTTTAAGAGGTGGATTTAGGCATTTAATCCTGATTTGATTCTGTGAAATGTCTTAAGACCCCTTCTGTCTGCTCTTCAGAATACTTACAGCTATCAAAGGATTATCTTTTCACATATTATCAGTGTTAAGTCCTGTTGTGTAATTCAGCAGAGCTGTATTTGATTAAGTTGCTGTGGTATACGCCGGACCACCATATTTATGATGCTTAGAATTCCAGCAAAGGCCAAAGAGTAACTTCTAAAACAGTGAGAGCTGGAGTAATCACACTATTTACACTCAAGATTACTCTACAAATAAAGTATGTGTTTGGTAAATTAGATGGCTAAGCATTGTTTAAACAAAGCTCACCTTTCTTTTGTTATACCTCAGGGTTGTTGTTTAATTTGGATGGAGTCAGTATCACAGTAACAGCCATCAAAAAGTATTGACTGCAGACACGCTGAAGGCTGCAGCGGGACAGTTTTCATATATTTCCATATATCTTTGTTTGTATGTGAGGACTGATCTCTCATGTGCATTGTGTGTCTGTCTCTGCACAGGTGGCTTCCAGCCAGCAACACACACAGAGACAGATGGACGGACGGATGGACGGACATAAAGCTGTGAAAGAACGTCTGAGTCTGTAAAAAAGGACGTCACAACCAGCCTCTATGGTGTCATATATGATGCAAAGATCCCTCAGTCACCACAGTCCTTCTGCAGAGGCGACACGTGTGCACACACAGAGCACAGACCACTTAATGGTCACCAGGTAAAACTAGCCAGTTTCCATAGGAACATATTTCCTGTGGCATTCTGGGGGGGATGGAGGGAGGAGGTGTGTCACCAGAGTCACAGCGATATGTGTGTGTGTTTGTGGTGGGGGGGGTGCAGTGTACAGTATTAAGTGCACTTACACCATGAGTCAGAGAGGAAGTGAAAGAGGGGCTGTGAGGGCAGCAGCACATCTACATTTGATGATAAACATGGTGACAAAGGGTTGGAGACGTTCTGTCTGTGTTAAAAACAGCAGCACATTTTAAAAAGGTCTGGTTTTTTTAATTTAATAAACTGAAACAGTTATATGATTGTTGTGTTAAACTTTTGTATCAGAAGATATTTTAACACTTTTTTAGAGTTTGATGTAAAAAGAAATACCGCGAATAACAGACGCATGAGTCAAACCACTTGATGTGGACTCACTTTACAACATTATGTAAGAAGGTTTGTAAACCATGAAACAATAAAGCCTAACTTGAATGTTCCGTGTGGCAGCTTTGGGTTTTTTTCTCCTAATTTAACTGGTAGATGAACACAAACAGTTGCTCTGCTCACATTTTGTATTCTAGATATTGTGCTTCTGGTTTCTACATGCATCGTTGCTGCAGGTATCCATGCACATGATCGTGCATGTTTTAGGTAAAAGTTGTGTATTTGTGCATGAACTGTTCACATTTGTTCCCTTTTTGCATCTTTGTTTTCTTACAGCGAATCGATACATGTCCTGGTTTCACCTCTGTTTGTCACGAGCCAGCCCACAGAGAATTATTGCAGAGAATCATTCCCACGCTACCAGCTCGTCCCAGACAGCCTCCAGCTTGGCCTCATTTCACAATGTTTTTCTCCATATTTATTTATTTCCATCTTTGTTAAACATATTTCACAGTTCATGTCTCGTACTCATAATGACCATGTGGTCATTTTGGACCAGTCATCCTTTCTCATGAGTTTTTGGACTCTCTTCCTGCCTGCTGATGTGATCGATCTGGACAGTGGAAGCTTATCAGAAGCAGCAGATCAATAGTGAAAGTCTACTGAGTGTCTGTGGTTGTTCGTCCAACATCATGGCTTCCTGGTTTGTGGTAATTCTGTCAAATAATACAGTACTGTACTTTAACATTTCTGTTTCTTTACACATAAAGCCCATGCGGAAGTATTAAAAACCGCAGTTCACCCCACAGCCACTAGGGGTCAGCTCCAAAAGTGAGTCAATCTCTATAGACTCCCATGTAAAAAAATCTCCAGTGTTACAGCAGAAATAAACACATAAACAACATCACATTGAAAAACCCTCCTTGCCTGTATTTGTAGTTCAGGTGGACTGTGATGCTGTCGACATGGTGACAGTTGGAGCAAACATCATCTATAGTTATTCACTAGTCTGACCTTAAAGGAGCAGTGTGTAGGATTTAGTGGCATCTTGTGGTGAAGTTGTAAACTGTACTAACATCCTTCCTTTGCAGCAACCTCCAGAAAAAGACTGCATTTCCTCAAATGACCACTTGAGGCAGTGTCAGCCTTTACTTTCTTTAGGCATAAAAAAAGGCCAAGAGTCAGAGAAATGTGGTGACCCCTCTGCTCATAAGGGGCTATGCTACTGAAAGCATAGCAACTTGTAGTCATAGATGAGTGTAATCCTAAATCCAGTACACTGGACCTTTAATGCTGTTTGACAACCATCATAGCAAAGAAGATATAGAAGACATAGAGGAAAAGGTTGCAGTACTTAGCCAGCTAGCGGCTAACACTGTGTGTTGCTGCCACTGCTGAGCAGAATCACATCAGAGAAGCTGCAACTGACAAAAGTTGGCTTAGTGTGGGAGTTTTTTTGGCTTCTGTGGCAAAGATGTAAACACAGTCTGCAGGAAATTCTGATTGGCAGTAACCTACCTGCTAAACAGATCAATACCACCAACCTGATCACGCACGATCAGTCACAGGGAGAGCAAGTTACACTTAGTCTGCTGCTCAGGAGTGAGTTGTGTGGTAAAAGTTATCACGATGTTGGCCTCAGCAGCATTTTATCACTGAAATTGTGATCAATGACTGATCGAAGATGTGTGGGTCAACAGGTGTCCATCATCACTGCTTTCCTCTGAGCTTCAGAGAGGTTTACAGTTGTGCGACTGTTCACTTGATCATACACGACGCAGCAGTTTCCAGGATGCCTGAGCTTTAGCCTGTCTGACGCAGTGCTTATTTCTGTGGAAGAACCGTCTGATCCCAATGTCTGTTTCAAATACATGAGTTCAGTGAGCTAAAAAAGTATAAAACAAACTGTACTCACCGTGTAGAGAAGTTTTTCTGTCCCTTTTAATTTGAATTCCTTGTATGTCACCACTTCACTTTATTAAATTCCACTGTCACTGTCCACAGAAAAGTTCTCACATGCTCAGATTCTGCCGGTGTAGTGTGGTCCCTTCGCTCTCTTAGTTCATCTCTTATTGACTGTTTTATCTTTGTTGTGTCTTCTCTTTTTAATCCTTTATTGTCCTCCGCTGCCTCCTTTGCTGACTGTAATCCTGTCTGTGTATGTACTCATACAGCCTGGATGAAAATGCTGTGTCAATCTCCCCTCTGCACAGAGAGGGAGGGAGGAAGAGGGAGAGGAAGAGGAGAAGAGAGGAGAGGGGGGGGGGGGGTTGCTGCCACTTGGTGCTCTCTGAGCATGTGTAGGTGTTGAATAATGTCTGATGTAAGCAAGCAGGAACTCATTTGAGTCATCATTTCGAACTCTTTAAGGAACAACAGAAATGGTAACAGGTGGGAGACGTGAGGAGCCGACGGCTGTGAAGGCTGTGAAGGCTGTGCTTCACCTTAGTGATCGTCCCTTTATTTGTATTGCAGCTGTGCCACACAGGCTCTTAATGCTGAATCTCTTGCTTGTTCACCAGAAGAGAACCTAAAGGCTGTGTCACCTGTGCTCATTTGCACTTTAATCTGAAGTCTCTCACACTAAGGATTAGTTTTTTAACCTTTATATGAGAATAAATAAATGTAATTCCACTGCTAGTACGCAAATACCCATAAAGACCTCACTGATTTGGAGACTCTGTCTGTTTCCACTGTTTGGATTGTTCTCTGCTCTCTGGTTGGAAGTGGTGGACCCAAGTCTGATCCATGGTTATACACTGCTGCAGAAATCTCTCAGGATCCTCCTCAAAAATTACAGATTATCTCTGGATCTTCTCATCAGGCCCACAGGGAGCTGACAGCTTGGTCGTTTCCTAAGATTGGAGCACCCTCCACTACTGATGTCACCGAGTCATCACAGAGGTTTACAACATTGTTTGACTTCAGACTGTCTGCATGAGTTGAGCTGCATGTGTATGTAAGAGCTGGATGACTCCTTTCCTTCAGGGCCACAAACTTATCAATCAACCTTTGTATATATCTATAAACATAAGTACAGTGTAAGTTAATACTTCTGTTGATACTGCCTCATTATATTTAGAACAAAGATCCACAGAGACATTTGTTAATTTAACGTTCGTCATCTACAATCCAAATATCTGGAATAGGAAGCAAACCCGTTTCCATGGAAACCACCATCCTCCTCTGCTCCTTTCACCCACAGCTCTTCTTTAGCCTCCCCCTTTGCTGCGCTCCTTACCTCCAGGTCTCTGATCTAAATTATAGAGCATGGGGGTACTTCTTTAAAAAAAAAATATATTTCCTCACTCTGAGCTGTGGGTGTTACATCTGCCCGTATGACAGATTCACAGAGGAGGCTCGAGGGGGGCGGACGGAGACACGGTGCTGCAGGGAGCAGCGACAGGGAGTTTGAGGGAATCTTCTCAGAAAGTTTACAGTGAGAAGGAAAGCTGCATGTTAGAGGGTTTCTCTTCATCGTGGATGTGACAGGATGAAGTAAAACTTTGTGTATTAACAGTTTTTGTACATCTTTGTTTTCTTACAGCATGAAATGGTTGAGTGTTGTGTTTGTGAGCTAGCCTATAGGTCATGGTCATGTGACCACTACCATGGCAACCTACATCAACTACACCCTCTTTTTAATGCCTAGCTTTAAACAGTTGTGTTATAATGTCAACCACTAGTGGGAAAATGATGATAGAACTCCAAACTATATTAAAATGTACTTTGTCTGCTCTTCTTGCTGGATTAGATGACACCAAATCACCAGTTTTACCTCCAGGTGGTTTAGTAGAACTAAACCCTGTTAATTACAGCCAACAGTGCTAAAAACAAAGAGGAGCCTTTGCTGAGGAGCGTTGGTGGTGACACAAAATAACTGGATTGTCCATCGTGTCTGATGGGAGGATATGTTTGTGGGTTGCAGACAGACTAATCTGTTAGTCCAGCATCAGAGGAGAAGATGACCAGACAGAGAGACGGACAGACAGACAGGCAGACAGGCAGACAGACAGACAGACAGACAGACAGACAGACAGGCAGACAGGCAGGCAGGTAGACAGACAGACAGGCAGACAGGCAGACAGGCAGACAGGCAGACAGGCAGGCAGGCAGACAGACAGGCAGGCAGGTAGACAGACAGACAGGCAGACAGGCAGGCAGGCAGGCAGACAGACAGGCAGACAGGCAGGCAGGTAGACAGACAGACAGACAGACAGGCAGGTAGACAGGCAGGCAGGCAGGGAGGCAGGCAGGCAGACAGACAGACAGACAGACTCTGCAGGGCAGACCGGACTGTGTGTCCATGTATAAATAGCTACTAATCAGGCCTGGGTGTCAGATTAGTTCCAATAACCTTTTGCTCAGCACACACTCATTACAGTAGCCTGCAGAACGAATGGGTCAACTCTGTCTGAGGGGATGTCCTCTACAGGACAGGTGCTTGTATGCGTCCAATCACCCACTGAGCACTAATGAAGTATTCAAACGTTTTGAGCATGAAAGACAAGTTTAAACAAAACAGCTAAGAACAGAATTTGCCTTGGATGCTTCAGGGGTGTTTGAAGAAGCTGTGCACTCTTCCTCGTTGGTGTGCGGCGCCTCCTCACTCCTCTCCTCTGCCCCCTGATCACAACAGATCAAACGGTCTGAATGCATTTCCTGTGTAATCTCAGGTGCCCTAAGCTGATTTTACTGCAGCAAAAAAAGAGAGAGTAGGATGGAGCAGGATGCCTCAGTGTGAATGCTAGAATTCAGTTTATGAGGACAATACAGGAGGTGGAGATGGTGGGATCTGACGAGGAGACGCTGAATAATGATGAAGGATGAGAGTGATTCAGGAGGACTGAGAGGAACAGTGAGTGAAGGTGTCAGAAGGCAGTGGAGAGTATTTTAAACACAGAAAAGAATGAGTATAATGCTGCAAACCGTTGTAGGATTGTTTTATGAACATGTCGTACTGCAGGCAGTATGACTGTGCCAAGAAACAAGGGGGGCACATTGATGTGCTCTTGGCCTTAGTACACGTACACACAGTATGTTGTGTAGGGGTCATTTATGCCATCTGCTAAAGCTGAAAAACAAAGCAAAATAATATTTTGTTCACTTTTTTTAAGAAAATTAAAAATGCCTGATGTAAAACTGGCCCAGTTTTTTATTTAAAGTTGAAAAAAGTTGTTATGATTTTAATTATATAAACATATTAATTCAATAAAATCCAATATATATTTACAGATTATTTGTTTAGTATTTTCCACTTCAGTAAAGGATCTGAATATTTCTACCGCTGGCAGGAATAAAGACGTTTTAAATGCTAGATAAATAGAAATAGAAATAATTTGTCGCCATCTGCTGTTTATCCCCTGTAACAAAGCAGGAAAAGAAAATGAGCGATTTGTTTTCAAAATAAAATAGTAATGCTGTTTATTGCTTCCAATAACCCAATTATTATTATATAGATAAGCTATTTAATAAAAATAATTTTGATCAGTGTGTTTTTTTTATTTGAATATATTGAGTTCTCCGCCGAAGTACGGAGTTTTTGGCTATATCGAGTTATATTTTGAAAGGTTTCCATCCGGAAGAGGATATATCCGGTTTGAACCGGGCTAGCTTTACGCAGCTGTGCTTGCTGTCAGCCACGTCACCTCCTCTGAAACAACTTTCCTCTCGGACCACTGCGCACAGAGGAGTTTATGAGGAGAACACACACATACACACACACTTTTTATTTTATCTTTTCTCAGACACACTCTTTGATACGTGCCAAACGCCCTCTGACGTCCGCCGTGTTAGCCGCTAGCTTCTTTTTCTGTAGCTTGTGTTTGCGTTTTGTTTACTGCTCATCTCCTCGGGCCTGTAAGGACTTGCGTTAAGTTTTTGTTTTGTTCAAACGTAACCTTAAACAGCATGAACATCTTTCGTCTGCTGGGTGACGTGTCACATTTGGTGGCTATCATCATCCTGCTCCTGAAGATATGGAGGTCCAGATCCTGTGCTGGTAGGCGCTGCCCCCCCGCTCTCTGCTCTGCTGTCTGGGCGCTTTAACGCCCTGTGTTCGGTGCTGGTGGCCTCGGTGCAGGGTCCATGCATGCTCAGTATAAACACAGCGCTGTTTTCATGCTTATCTGTTGAGGTAAAGCTGCAGAGGTGGACGCTACGTGGCAATGTTAACAAAGTGCCGCCAGCTCCACCTACCAAACATCAGTGTGGCCTTAAATTAGCTGTGTGTGTTTTTGTTTTTTGTTTTGTCAACTTGTAATTACACACGTTGATTAACGTCATTTCCCTCTCTTTGTAGGCATCTCTGGGAAATCTCAGGTGTTGTTTGCACTTGTCTTCACCACCAGGTATCTTGACCTGTTCACATCCTTCATTTCTCCATACAACACAGTGATGAAGGTACGTCTGCAGCACACACACACACACACACAGTTTAGTCTGACATACACACATTTCCTCTTTAACTTGACCCATGTGTGGTGTCTGTGGGGTCTGCTTTTAAAGTTACACATGTGGCGTTACCATAAACTGAGCAAGGGGTAAAATGGTAAAAATGAAAGAAAGTGGTTTGTTTTTTGTTGTTCCTCTCCTACTTGGACAGATTGAACACGACTCCTACCCCCATTGTGTGGGTTCTATTACTCTAGAGAAAACACTTGCTGCTGAGCGGGCCTTTAGAAAGTATATTTAGAAGAAAGAAAGGCCTTTGAAGATGTATCATAAACATGATTTATCCCATATGTACGAAGTTATCACATTACCTTTATTGGTAAATAGGATCTAGTGGAAATAAATGGCAAATAGGAACTATTTATATTGCTTATTCTTGGATAAACATCCAGGGTGTGTGATTGTGTGTCACGGTGTCATCATGGACACTATTCAGTGTTGGACTCTTCTCTCAGGTGGTGTTTTTGGCTCTGTCCTATGCCACTGTGTACCTGATCTACATGCGCTTCAGGAACACGTATGACTCAGAAAATGACACTTTCCGTGTGGAGTTCCTGTTGGTGCCGGTCATTGGACTGTCCTTCCTGGAGAACTACGCATTCACCCCAATGGAGGTAAGTGAGCATTAGATGTGTTCATTTATAAAAAAAAAAAAAAAACAGGATAAGGAGAGAAGCAACTCCAGCATCCTCTGCTCTCACTCAGATCCTGTGGACCTTCTCCATTTTCCTGGAGTCCGTCGCCATCATGCCGCAGCTCTTCATGATCACTAAAACTGGAGAAGCAGAGTCCATCACCACCCACTACCTGTTCTTTCTTGGCCTCTACCGAGCCCTCTACATAGCCAACTGGGTGTGGCGC
The DNA here is from genome assembly GCF_900634625.1 of Parambassis ranga. Lineage (NCBI taxonomy): Eukaryota > Metazoa > Chordata > Actinopteri > Ambassidae > Parambassis > Parambassis ranga. Next base: position 15,193,127 of record NC_041029.1, read on the forward strand.
TACAACACAGAGGGCTTCTTTGATCAGATCGCTGTGGTGGCTGGCGTCGTGCAGACCATTTTCTACTGTGACTTCTTCTACCTTTATTTCACAAAGGGTAAGCTAGCAGCCTTTATTTGCAGTGTTATGATTATGGACTTTTGTATAGAGCTGCAGCCACTAGGTGTGAAGCTAAATGACCTTTGACCTCATCAAGACACCACCATGACAGTCATTCACTTTAATTTTCTTCTGTGTTTATTCAATCTAGGTCATTTCATTTCCTTTGTTTATGCATTTAGTATTTGTTATTTGTTTACTCCTCCTCTGCTTGTCTGCAGTGCTTCGGGGAAGTGGAAAGATGAGCCTGCCGATGCCGGTTTAAATCGGACGCCTGTGCCTGTTCAGCATCTGAACGCAGACCTTGCCTTTCAGCTATGCTTCGCAATGGGACTGATGGTCTGCCATCTTTCTGTAGCCCAAAATGACATAGTTTCCATCTGGTTGGTACATTGTGTGTGTGAGTGTGTGTATGTATTTGTTTGTCCACAAAATGCAAATGTCTCCATGATGTAGTCAAGGAGCTTAAATTCAGGCAAGTAAACAACACTATGGTGTGTGTGTGTGTGAGTGTGAGAGAGTCTGAAAACAGACATGAATGATGAATCCACTAAAATGTACCTGATGTTCATTTCAGCATGTATGTACAGCACTCTGGTAGATTGTAAAGTGGTGCCTGAAAGTTTGTGAACACTTAAAAATGTTGTATTTCTGCAAAAGTTTGACTTCATTCTTTAGAAGATTAAAGGTAGGGTAGGAGATTTTGAAAACTCAGTGAGAGTCAGCCAGATTTCAAAAGTAAACACACGCCTCTTTCTCTCGGAGCTCACCCCGAAGCCACGCCTCCCAATCACATGGACGCGCATTACCTGTGACTTCGGCCATCATGCACGTACCTCTCTGGTGCACAGAGCAGGAAGAGAGTGACAACCAGCCAATACTCCGCGCAGGGTCCACCCGGAGGATTGGCTGATGTTTTTAGTGTTTTATAGCTTCCACAGATGATTCATATTCTTCGTTTTAATGCGAAACTGCCGAACTAATCGGTTGCTATCGGATTGTAAAAAGAAGTTACACTAATTTAACAAAAAGTGCATCAGAATGAAATCTCCTACCTGACCTTTAAGTCCCAAACATGTACAATCAGACACTGAAGCCTCCTCTTCCTCCTGGCCTGCTCTGTTGTCATCATCCTCTCTCCTGATTCTTTTGATTCTTCCCCCTCCTCTTCTTCTACCTTCGTGTCCACCTGACTCTTCACACCAGTGTCAACAAAACATTACAAAATTACACCCCAGTCATTTTAATCGACAATCTGATGTTTTTAATCATATTTTTTCAGAAATACAAAATGATCAAGTGTTCACAGACTTAAGCGTCTTACAGCTTCAACCTTCCAGCTGTAAGACGCTGCTCCGTGACAGAGGTCACCGCCACAAACTGAGTGTCGACAAATAATGTATTCTTTGTACATTTGTGCTCTCCAATCTTCCACAAAGTGTCTTTTTATTTTGTGTAGATGGACACTCCCTGACTACTTTACTGTTACATTGTGTTACTTTTCTTATTGGCAAGTTGTGTTTCTACCACATCCCTTGTCGGCTTGTCGTCTGTCTTATTATGTGATAAAAAGGGCTAATTGTTGTTGTTTTTGTGATGTAAGAAGCCAAAGACGGAGGAGCTGCAGCGTTTGAGTCCGTACAACATAAACAAATGTAAACATGAAAGCATATAACCGGCGGAATTTGTGTTGCACACAGTTTTTATGACCTTTATTATACAGTGAATTCTCCAAACTCAGAAGGCGTGGTTCTTTGTTGACAGTCCTGACACACACACACGGATGTTTACCTTTCTGCTGAGGCTGCACACACATCCTCACACACCTTCTCCGTCACTTCAGCAGTGTTTTCCTGTGTTTGTACAGCACCTTGCTTCCCTCCCTCACAGCTCCTCCCACTGCTTTGAGGGAGCTGATGGACAGAGGCGATGCTGCCAGAGCCGCTGCCTTCTCCACCACCTTCACCTTTTTCACAGCTTTCCCCTTCCCCTTGTCTTTACCCATGATCCCTGCCGCCTCTGCAGCACCTTTACCCACCGCCGTCACCAGCTCGCACCAGAAGAGCCTCTCTGCTCTCTTCCTGGCCTCCTCTTCCTCCTTCCTCCTCTCCTCCTCCTCCCTCCTCCTCCGCCTCTCTAAATCTGGTGGCTTCTCCTCCTTGTCTTCAGCATCCTTCCGAGGAGACTCTACCTGGTTTCCACTTTCTCCCAGAATCCTCTCTTGTGCTTCCCGTATGATGCTGTCAGCCTCCCTGAACATCTCGATGTTATAGAATCCGCCTACATTGTCCACCACAAGCTTGTCCATCTTCTCTAGTAGTTGCAGGACTTGTTGTGTCTTCGTCTCGTCCTGCCTTCTGTTATCGAAGACGTGATACCGCCCCTGGCATTCGCTGACAATCCCTGACAGCTCAGGACTCTCCTCCAGGAAGTCCTCCACGCTTTTTCCCTGCAGCTGGTCTCCACAGGTGAACAGCAGCATGGTGAACCGCATGGCTCCGGGTCCAAACCTCGCCTTGATCCACTCCATGGCCTCCCTCTCCTCCTGCGTGAACCTGCCAGGCTGCAGGGTCACCAAGAAGACGTGGGGTCCCGGAGAGGACAAAGAAATACACTGTCCCACCTCAGCCATCACCTCCTGAGGGGACAGACGTGTGTGGAAGAACCCCGGTGTGTCTATGACGGAGACACTCCGTCCTCCCACTGTCCCAGTCTGCTGCTTGCAGTGTGTCGTTACAGAGCAGGGGGACACATCCACTGAGAAGGCAGGCCTGCCCAGGATGGTGTTGCCTGAGGAGCTGCGACCTGTCCCGGTCCGCCCCAGCAGGACAATCCTCCGGGGTTCGTCTTCTGATGTGGGAGGTGATGCTTCACTGACAGAACCTAAACATACACCCAAAGAATGTGTAATATTATCATCACACACACCCAGCATTTCATAGGCAGCATTTCCACTTGATTAAATAACGTGCAGTAGGCTGTTACGTCACCTCCGTGACGCGCTGCAACAACATAACATACCTTCGCGTGACGCAGAATTTTCAGGGGACGACATCCCAACAGAGAAGCTGTGATAAAACCTTCAGTCTGCAGAGTTATCTGAGCCGATTCCTGAAGGCCAGACCCCCTGTTTGACGTCCACCGAGCCTGCAGAGCCTGCACAGCGCTTTGGTGCAGCTGCAGTCCGGCGCTCCACAGCGCGACACCGACATGACGCACACAGAGTGTTTTTTTTTTTTTTTTTTTTAAAATAGCACGCAGAGATGATAGAAAACTCCCCTCCAATAACACCAATCCTAATAACGTTGCTAAAAAAAGTCGATTATTTTCCATGAACAATAAATTAATGTCGTAGTTTCCACATGTGGCCACTGGGGGGCAGTAAGCGCCTACAACTCCAACCATTTCATGATGCTTAAATTGATCAATAACACATCAGCCAAGTTGTATAACAGGATCTCTTCTTCTATTTTATATTCATTTTTTTTTATGAAATATTGTTTTCAATAGCTTCAATCTCATGTGACTTTAAACCTAAGCTCAGAAAAATAAGACACATAACTGGATTTGGGTGTTTGTTGCATTTTATATGAATAGTTTTCATAGAAGAATAGTGAGTTTTATTCATTTCTTTAGAAAACACATCAGTTTGTTCACTAGCTTTACATGTGACCAAGTGATAAGTTGTGGTGTAGCTTTAAAGATTGTTTCAGGGTCACAGGGAGGACGAGCCGGCTGTTTTTGGGGTGAGACGCTCGGTGCATCCTGGACAGGTCGCTGGAGGTTCTGCTGAAGGTACAAAACTGAACGATGAGAGCATTATATCTGTTTTAAGTGTATTCTTATGGAAAAGAAACCTCATGATGTGTCTCCATTCTGCAGGAGGAGACAAAGAGGCAAAGAAACAACACTGCAAAGCCGTGAGTGTGTAATCATCTTGTGCACTTTAACACACTGCTATCAACATTTACACAATGTATAGAATAAATCCGTTTAATAAATGTGTTTTAGAAACATTAAGTGAACAGTAGAATATCCTATATTTACTTTTTACAGCTATACAAATTTAAGTTTGATTTTCTTGCCTACATTTTCCTCCTCTCCCTGGGAACACAGCTGAAATGAGACTTGAGTTTGATATCGAATGCCAAAAGTGCTTACAGGCAAAGCCTTAACGGAGCCATTATTATTCAGCTGCACATACAAGTATGACAGCTTTTCATAGACTGCCAAGCAAATGCTTCCATTTGACTGAACTCTATGAATTTAATGAGTTTTTTTATAGCTCCAACAAGCAGCAAATGTGGCTCTGTGCTGTAGTGAGTAATGAATTTTCAAGTCATAACAACCCCCTAACAAGGTCTAATGGACTGAATATTAGAAGAGATAAACAACAAGCCCAGCGATGTACCGAACTGTGCCTGCGTCTAGTCGTCAGCTCCACAAAGTCTGCAGAAACTGACTCATAATCAGGAGTCCAGGGTGATGTGAAGGTCTAAACAGGAATTTCTGAATGTTGACTGCAGCCCACAGACCCTTTAGTATATTTGTAAGTGGGTTTTGGAGTCGTTATCAGGACAAACCATTGGAGGGTCTGTCCCACTCCACCTGGTTCCTCACTGGAAAGCACACCACCGTGCTGGAAACCTGCTGAGTCTCACTCTGTGTAGGAAAACCACAGCTCGACACAGACTCCTCTCCACCTCCGGCATCAGAGGTCGCCACGTCTTCCTCTTGTGTCACTATGTTCTCACAGTTAGGCTGTGACAGGCAGACCCCTCCGTTGACCAGCTCTGAGTTCAAGTCAAAGGTGGTGCTGTTTTCTCCAAATCCCAGTCCAAAGCTCTTCAGCATGTCCATTACAGAAGGCGTGGGCGGGCCGGACGGATTCTCCTCCTCGATGAGACTCAGTGTAGGCAGGATGTCCACCAGCTCAGCCATCTCCATGGGCCGGATGACCTCAGTGATGCTGGGCGGGAAGTCGTCCTGAGCCTCCAGAACTGAATACCCGGCTTCCAGCTGTGCTACCGCAGCAGGTTCCAATCCGGACTCCAGCAAAGCGCTGGCACAGACCACTTCTGGATGGGAGATGCTCGTCAGGTCTGCAGTGGACTGAGAGGAGAGGTCCACAGGGTACCCTCCCTTTGCGACGCCCTCCATTAACACCAGTGCTGCCTCTTCAGGGACTCTGACTGGGGCGGCGACCTCGGCGGTGACGCCGTTTGGTGGAGTCGCACTGACTATACTCTCTGAAACAAAATGAGAAATTCATACGATGTGTTTATATAAAAAACAGCATGTTTGTCCTGTTTACATCCACATCTACAGCGTACCTGTCACTGCTCTCTGTGCCTGTGTTCGATGCGGCCACGTCAGCCTGGCCGTCAAACTCTCCTCCTCCTCACCATCGGGACACGGTGGTGGGTCTCCTCCCATCACCAGGCCCAAAGGCACCGCCCCCACCCACTGCTTGGAACGAACACACTGCAGACAGTCCATAATCCAGCGGGCGTCCCTCCACACCACATCCAGGCGCTAAGGGAACAAAAAGGGCATCAAGACACAGAGAACATTGCAAACATCAAAATCACACTCTCCCGTTTCTGTTACCTGTGACAGCTCGGTGATGTGGTTCAGCCGCTCTCGGGCTTCCTGCACCTCCCTGGTGTCCAGTGCTTCCCGCAGAGCCTGCTGGGCCAGATGGGTGTCCAGCTCCAGCTTCACCCAGGCCTGGCAGTACTGAGAGAGGAAGTCCCGTTCATACGTCCAGAAGTGAACTGATTGAGACAAAAAAAAAATGAGAAAATCAAAGCTGAGAATAAAAAAACAGCCTCTGCGCTCGTTAGTGCACCTCAGTGTGGAAACGATCAGACGAACAGATTTACATCAGGATCAAAACAAAGCAGCAGTGAGGAGAAGTTTAAAACAGTCGTTAGAAGAGGAAAACAACAGAAATGGACCAATTGATCAGATGCCGGCCTAATGAAATGACTTCTGTCACCTTTTTCTGTGTGCTTTTGCTTTAAAGTAGAGGCACAGTGCTGCCTGAACAGAAACAGTTGTAGAGTATTACACTTGTAGCTTGTGGATGATTTATATTTTGTGACTAAGGCAGCACGAAGGAGCTTTCATTAGATATACATAGAAGTTCAGCTCTTTGAGTGATTATACAGAAAGTTTGAAGTCAATAACTTTAGTGGTATCTCTGACAAGTCGAGGGAGCTCCTTCTTCTGAAGACTGCACAAAGAGCCTCGAAGATGACCTCCAACCTTGAAAGGTGCGTCAGGAGACCACTGACAAGACCCATCACATGATGTAATAACACAGTGGTACATCAGCACAGAGCTGGTGTCTCATTATCCACAACACACACAAGTGACTGAGCTGTCAGCTCACTGAAGCAGATCCCGAGACAGTTTGTCATTTCTAAGGAGAGAGTTCTGCAGCAGTCTGTAACCATGGATCAGACTTGTGTCCACCACCTCCAACCAGAGAGCAGAGAACAATCCAAACAGTGGAAACAGACAGAGTCTCCGAATCAGTGAGGTCTGCATCAAGGTGATGGTCTCTGTTTTCTGCTGCTGGACCACCTGGAAAAGGGTCACACTGTTACAGCTACAGGACCACAGGACCAGAACCAACAAGATTCAGACCACAAGTCCACCATCATCCAACACCTGTTCACCTGGTCTACACCCTCACACTGACACCTCTCCAACAGGATGGTGGATGGACTCAGATGGACAGTGGCTTTCTTGAGTTCCTACAAGCAAACCGTTTCATCTGCATTAGCAGAATGAATTGAAATAGTTAAATTGACTCCTTCCACCTTAGGCCACAAACTTATCAATCACCCCTGCTTGACAATCAGTGTGGGTCTATTTTTCACTGACCCAGCTCAAAAATCTGCAGCGGCATGGTGAGGCCAGGCTCCTTGGTTCCCACCAGAGGCCAGTAACTGGAGCTGAAGTCCTCACTGGGAGGCAGCAGCAGCAGCATGGACAGCTTCTCTCCAAAGTGCAGCAGCTCCCGGATGTACACTCCATACTGATACGCCTGCAGGACACAGAGAGAGAGAGCAGCAATGAACATTCATCCATAAAGGCTTCATGTTGAACCTTGCCAGTGGAGTTCAGTCTTTACCCTGTAGAGGGGGATGTTGAGCTTGGTAAGCAGGTGTGTGACTGCTGCTCTCAGAGACCTGATGAACTCCACCAGTCCGCTGCTCTCCATCTGGCTCTCATCCTCGCCGCTCAGCAGGCTCTGAGCGCTGCCATTGGTCGCAGTGTAAACATGACTCTGGAGCCACGCCCACTCCTCTCTGTCACATGATGCATTCATCAAAAATAAATCTTTAAAAATGGCTGTTCAAGTGTGTGCAGGAGCAGCGTCACACCGCGTTACCTGGACACATGGGCGTTGTGTCGGACCCGCGTGTGGCACAGCAGATTGGGAAGCCTCTGAGGCACCAGGACCCGGATCTGTTCCACCGAGCTGCACAGTTTCAGGATGCCCACGTACAAACCAGGCTGGGCCCACTGGATGCTGTGTCTGTGGTAGGACAACTTCTCCTGGCGGGCACAGAGAGGAGCAGATGATAAACTAAATCCAGTCTTAGTCACACAAAGAGATGAAGTCTGGCTCACCTTGAGCTGCTCGTACAGCATGTCCATGGCGGTGGGCTCAGGCAGCAGAGGAGTTCTGCTGCGGTTCTTTTCCAGGCGGGTCAGAGGAATCCAGTGGAGCGGAGGATCAGGAGGGCTGGGGCAGAAAATCAAAAGTATCAAAACATGTGGAACCACCAAAATAAAAAAAATCTGACAGATTCACAGATGACATGCTGAGACGATCATACAGCACATGTGCTTAACAAGCACAAGGTCTGATGCATAATTAGGATCTTATCTCCTCTGAGCGAAGGAAGTTCTAATTAGAAAAAGTCTGGCAGACTGATTGAATATTTAATCTGGTAAATTATGATTCAGGAAAAGTTTCAGCGCCACTTTCGTCCCAAAAATCGGAGCTTTCTGTACTCTAATCTTACTCAGAGATTCCTTCTCAGAACAGTTTCTTCAGATTTGTTCTTCAGATCTGTTGATTTAACCATTTAAACCCAAGAATAAAAAGAAAATATTGTAATGCCCAGATTTAAAAATGCAGGATTGATCCTTTAAAACCTGCTGTTCTCTGTGGATGGAGTAAAAAATATCTCTGACATGGATGAACAGAATGTAGCATAAAGAGTTCTTCTCACCTGGGAGGAGTTGGGAATTCCTTCAGAGTCACCAGCAGCACGTTGCCCTGCCGGTCTTTCAGCGGCTCGTAGTACACCTGACCCAGGTCCATGGTTCCCAGAGAAGACTGACAGCACAGAAAACAAAATATAAACATCAATATGAATGCAGCAGAAACCGAGGTGTGTATGTGACATTTAAAAAAAAGAAGAGGAGAAGCAATTAAAAATGCAATTAACCCAGCAGTAAGCTGCTTAACGTCCTACCTGCAGCTGGGAAATGGCTCTTAAAATGTTGTGTCTGTTCTGGAGGAGGGAGGAGGGCGAGGAGTGAGCGGAGGACAGGGCCTGCTGGAGCCAAGGCACCTGCTGCCAGGCGCAGGACAACTGCAGGGCGGACGGACAAACAGACTGTGAGCTGTCACTCCACTCATTGATCTGACAGCTTCCTCAAAAACAGCAGCGCCGTTTGTCGGGCTGCAGACTTGTTAACGGCTCCATCAGCGCCGTGTTTTTTTTTCCCCCTGAAACTCCTCGCTGATGTTCAAATGATCCAAAAACATCTCAAAGATCAGAGGAGAACTGATTTGTTTGCTAATCATCTCACAGCCCTCAGACTTTGCTGCTCATCCGTCGTTTTTTTCAGGACATTACTGGTGGGAGCATGTGTGGAAATCATCTTTAAAACATGGAGTTATTTATATTTTTGCTTTTTTTTCCGTTTATATGATCCTAACTAAACAGCTCAGCTTGCAACATTATCAGCATGCTATTTGATTTCACAGTGCTGCTCAGAAGTTTGTAAACCCGCTAGAGTGTTCTATATTTCTACAAACATCAGCTGAGATTCATTTGTTTGATTGGGTCAGAACTTGTATGAAAATCAGCTGATGTTTTGGGTCATATTTACACAGAAATACTAAAAAATCTCACTTTCCAGGACTGGAAAACTGGTCTAAAAGAAATTCCACGCTCACCTTGGCAAACCAAATGAAGTCCTGGGTGATGGAGGTGGAGCAGCAGTGGATCTCCACCAGTGGGATTTGGTCTTCGGCCGTCACCAGGATGTTCTCCTTGTGGTAATACACAGTTGCCAGATACACACCCCTGAAGAGGCACAGATAAGGTTGGACAGCTTATCAGGATAGAACTGATAACAGGTGAAACTTTTTCAACCTGATAAGGAGATGAAGATGAAGCAAACCAACATATGTTGTTTTTAACTGCCTCTTAGACTCTAGTGCTGCTGATTCTAGTGATTTCAACCATCATCCGCTTTATAAAACCTCCACACTAATCTGAAAGCTGCAGCAGCTCTGAAGTGACTGCTGTGACAGATAAGAGTCTGGACTTCCACACAAATCGCATCACGCATACTCCCAGAAACCCCCGAAGGCACGGTGAGACAGGTGAGACAGACGGAGCGAGCGCTCTACCTCTGCAGGAGACGAACAAACTTGGTGGCGGACTGGAACAGTTGTTTGATGCCTCGAGACACCGACAGACGCTTGCTGGGACTCTGGGGCTTCGAGTTCTCTGTGGGGTAAAAAAAAAAAAAAGTATGAGAATCACTTTACCTGCCAAAGTACATTCACTGTGTGCGCTCAACATATTTGACTCTGTGAAGGCACTGAAATAGAACTGATGCTCACAGTACACCTGCTGATTTAAATGTAGGAAAACTACAGCACCAGCCGTAACAGGCAGAGTTTCTTGCTGAGCAGATTAACTTTTTAACACACAGTCCAGGAGTCATGAAGCACATTTTATCAGTGCAGAAGTTGAGATGTAGCCATGTCCTCTTGATCCCTTGTGATAAAATTTGCTTAAGTTTACTAAGTTAGAGAAATGATGGATCAGTGATGGATCACTTGACATGTAAATGTACTGGAACAGTTCAGTAGTAACTTCTGATGACTTTGTCAGACACAGTCGAGGTTATAAAATCAGGATTTAAGCAGCTTGTTCTCATTCTCATTCCGCTGTGTGACAGCAAAAATAGAAAAATATTTTTTTATTTGGGAATCCTGCCATATATACAGTATGTACAGTGTATAAGTGAGTACAGAGAGCTGCGGAGTGATATAAAAGTCTGACACCGCCTGTGTGCATCCAGGGATGTGTGATTTTATGGATGCATATGTGCTTACTCCAGTGTTACCTATGCAATATCCTCTGTAATGTGATTCTCTGGCGTCCTCCAGCAGCTTCCTCACCAGGCCCTCGTGGTTTCTGAACTGCGACTTCACACCGATGCACTCTCTCCAACCTACACAGGTGAGAAACTCATTCAATACACACACAAGTCATTTTTTTACACAAGGCTTGATTGACTGATGTTTTCCTACGGACCATTTGTGTGCTGTGACGGAGAAACTTCTCCATTTAAGCTGGATATGAATAACTCAGAGCTATATTCAGACCAATTTATGTTAATATTTCTGCTTTTACAGCAGCTTTATTAGACATAAGAATCAGTAAGTAAAGCAGCAGGAACGGCCTGTAAGAGCAGCAGCTCAGAGGCCCATTGACTCACAATGGCATCCTCAATTCTCCACGATTTATTAATTCACTAATCTACACAAGCCACAAGCAGATTCTTTGCATTTATTTCATGGCACCACAAACAGAATGGAGACAGTTCGGCGTACTCACTGGAGGGGGCAGCGCTGAGTGGAGTGGAGCACTGAGGCGGCCCCCAGCCCTTCACATTGTAGGCGCTCACTCTGACAAAGTAATGTACTCCCTGTTGGTGTGTGTGTGGAGAGAGAATGCATGAAGCCTATGAATGAATTCATCTGGATGACATAGGGCTGATGATGATGATGATGATGATGAGTGTGTGACTCACCGCTGTCAGTCCCTTGATAGTAAAAGAAGGGTTTTTGGTCTCTGTGACAAGAGCCGAGCCGAGGACGCGCTTGAAGCTGGCTGAGGTGCTCCATTCCACTGTGAACGCAAAAACACAACAACCCCGCTGACAGATGACTCTCTCTGGCTTTGCTCAAACACCCCTCCCCCCTCCTTATAAATGAGAACTGAGGATTTGCGTGTTTACACTTTTGAGAACTTGCTGTACCTGGACTCAATCTAGTTTTGACTGTCAAGTACAACATTTGTGCATCTGTAACTCGAGGGAGCCGAAAATACAGCCTGTACAAATAGAAGGCTTTAATATCTGCAGACTTGAAGTCTTATCTTCTCCCCCTTACCTCTGTAGCGGGTGATGAGCCCTGTGGTGTTGCCTTCTGGCTCTTTGATCATCACAAACAGAGATGATGTGCTTGTTACCAGGATGGACACATGACTAGGAGGACCAGGGAGCTCTGGAGGAGACAGAAAAATCAGAAACTGAGCTTTCTGAGTGTAAATATTACAACAAAAGGATAACAGCCTTCAACAGTTGTATTATGCAGGAAGTGAAGGTTTTATAATAAAACAATGAGGTTTTCAAGGGGAGGGAGCTCCTTCTTGGAACATGTTGCAGACTGCAGAGAGTCTAGAAGATGACTCCTGTCTTAAAGGTAGGGTAGGAGATTTCATTCTGATGCACTTTTTGTTAAATTAGTGTAACTTCTCTTTACAGTCCGATAGCAACCGATTAGTTCGGCAGTTTCGCATTAAAACGAAGAATATGAATCATCTGTGGAAGCTATAAAACACTAAAAACATCAGCCAATCCTCCGGGTGGACCCTGCGTGGAGTATTGGCTGGTTGTCACTCTCTTCCTGCTCTGCGTGCACCAGAGAGGTACGTGCATGATGGCCGAAGTCACAGACCGCAGCTCGTCTTCAGGTAATGCGCGTCCATGTGATTGGGAGGCGTGGCTTCGGGGTGAGCTCCGAGAGAAAGGGGCGTGTGTTTACTTTCCAAATCTGGCTGAGTCTCACTGAGTTTTTTTAAAATCTCCTACCCTACCTTTAACATGCTGGTTGTCAGGAGACAAGTGACCCTGGTCCACCAGTGCCATGCAACGCACAAGCTGCAGGACACAATCTTACAGTTGGTTTGATCTGATTCGCCTGATCTACACCCTCAGACTGACACCTTTTCGCCATTTTGATGTCACTGCTGCTGTGGAAACCCTTTAGAGGTCCAGGACTTCACCACAATCGCACACTCCATCTCTCAGTAGACAACCTGTAGTTCTGGATCAAATCTGTCTCCTGCAGTGAATGGATCTCTGTCTGACGGGCCTTAGAAAAATAATGTTTTATATTTTTAGCTTTTTGTCGACACTTTTATCCAGAGAGTGATTTGTGGCGAGAGTACCAGCTTAATTTCACTGCACGCACAAGAAGAAGAGCTTTGGCCTTTATAACAACGCTGTGATGATGAAACTGTCAGTGAAAAGTGCTTGAAAGAGAAATGAAATGAGAGCTAAAGGGCGACATTTATAAAGAGCAATTTAAGTAAGCAGAGAGAGAGAGTGTGTGTGAGTGGAGCAGGTTAGTGCAGAGAATAGAAAGCACTTATTTCCTGTCTCATCCAATACCAATTAAAAAGTGGTTTGTATCTAATACATGTTGTGAACAAACACTTAATGTGTAGTCTATATCTATTTCCATCTTGTGATTGTGCTGCAACTCTAGAATTGGAATGAGGGTAAAAAAAAAAACCTCCAGGGCTGAGAAATAGAGTGGATGCAGAGAGAATAGTAAAAACTGCACTTCTAATGGCCAGTGGCTGTCAATCCCCACAGACCTGCATGTTAAAATCCAACAGAAATAAGCAGGTTTACGCAGCCGACAACTGCAGATGCGGTGATTTATTTTCCACATAACTCACCAGCTAATGCTTAAAGTTATGCATAATTAAGGGCGCGGCACCTTTAAATGACAAGCAGGGGCGGTCACAGGTTGCCTAGGCGTCATCTTGTTGCCAATTCTTAGATACTAAGATGGAAGAAAGCCTCCGCATTGAGCCTAGACTAGATCCTAGTGTATTTACTTTCACCGTCCCCTGTTGTTGATAAAATAAACATTTACTCCACATTATTGAGTTTAAAAATGAATATTTTAACAAGAATCGATCCCAGAAAAAAAAAACTTTGGTTTGATTTTTCGGCATCGATCAGCACATCACTAATGGAAAGGCATGGAGAGACTCCAGAGCCTTGAAGGTGTTCCACATGTGCATTTCTACTCCTGTATATACAGGCACCAAGGTTGACGACAAAGCAGTGTATTGAATTTTGGATGAGCCGAAAGAGGCCAGTTTGGAAATCAGTGAAAACTTAGGCAGGATGCTGCGATGAATACCTGATCGCTGTGGAGAGGAGCCCTGATAAGAACCAGGTTTGAGTCTGAGCCACACTTCTGACCTGTGTTCATGAAGTTCTCTCTCATCCGACAGTACAGCTGCAGCCGCAGCCTCCAGAGGCGGAGCTGTCTCTGAACGTCAGCCTGTGCCTGCGGCCCCGCCCCCGCCTTCCTCGCCAGCTCCGCCTTCCACTCCTCCACCCGTTTACTTGCGAGCGCCACCAGACCGTCCAGCTTGAGAGCCCACTCTGCTGGTCGGCACACTGAGAAGGTGAGAGAGGACATCGTCACACACGATAGTCGTGTCTTTGTTGTCACTGTTTCAATGCTTTTCATCAACAGACATACAAACAGGGTTGTGTCGAGCTCCTGCCTTCGTCAGCACATGGAGCAGAGGGGAATTGTGGGTAAGGGCGGCCACATCCAGGGGGACCAGGCCCTGATCGCTGACCCTGTTCACCCCCTTCTCCTTATCGCTCTCACAGTCGTTCTCTTTCTTCTCTCCTCTCTCCCATATGCTTCCTCCTCCTCCTCCTCCTCCTCCTGCACCTCCTGCTTCTCCTCCTCCACAGCTGGGGTGGTCTCTGGACAGAAGGCTTTGTACAGCCAAAGTGTCCTCGTTTTCCACTGCCTCCCACAGGGTCTTGTACTAATGGGGGAGAAAGAGAAAGAGGGCCATGGGGCAGGTGAAGGTTTGTACAGAAAGAGAGATTTATTTAACAAGGTGGAGGAGAAGGAAGCTGCTGAGCGGGGTGGGGAAGAGGAGGCAGTGGATGAGACAGTAATGCAGGACATAGATCAAATCATAAATCAAAGCCATGTAGGAGGATGCATTCAAGGAGAACTCTCCAGAGACCAACAAAGTTTGGGAATTTCACTTATTATTAGACAAAATGTTTCCTCCGGAGCCAGCTGGACTCTCACAGGACACACAACCATGCATCTTGCCAGGCTTTAACCTCTCAACACAACTCCAGATAACTGTGTGTGTTTTCTGATGACACTGAAAGTGTGTCATGCAGAGACTGACATCTATGAATGCAGCTTTTTAGCAGCTGTTATACAGGTTTAAATATGTCTCATTCATTTCCAATCTGACAAAACTGACAAAATACTTGTTTATATTTTATGCTGACTTACATTTTAAGGTGTGACAGTACAACAGTGAAAAGGGACTGCTTGCATTTTGTGCTCATACAACAGATCCTAACATGGTGACAATGCAGATGTTTCATGCATGTATTCACACAACCACAGAATTGTGCGTAGATACGTAAAGAATGGTGTCTAGGCTATTGAAAATGTGACCACTGCCGTTGTTTTCTCAGTGAGACAGACTCAGACACACCTGTGTGCTTATCAATAAGTTAAGGACATGTGTTCTGTGTGTGGTTATGGAAACCAGAGGGATTCCAGCTAATAAATGACACCTATTTATCTTACAGCATCTGCAGACCGGCTGAGGTGTTTGGATGTGTCCATGTCTGCAGAAACGGACGACTCTCCACCCCTCAGTCTGACCGACAGGTTTCTGTAGATGCGTTTGGGTGAAACTGGGCCCAGGGAGCGCCGGCGCTGGGGTGGGTTCCTCATGGATACAGACATGACGGCAGAGGGAGGGAGGGGTCTGCAGGAGGACAAGGAGAAGAGTCAAGAGAGACCTGAGGAATCAAAACAGAACATACACGTTTCTACAGTAAAGACAGTTTTCTGCTGAGTTGAAGGGTGAGTATAGGCTGAGTGGAGCGGCGCTGCTGCGTGGGTGGATAAATGGATGAAAGTTACAATGCCTGTTCAGAGTAGATGAAAATGCCTTCAAGCATTTATTTTTGTGCCTCACACTATTCTCACTTTTGTTCTTCTAGTACACCCGTTATTATGTGACACAGGCTTTATTCCGTCTAAATGGAGTCTTCAGCAACAGACGCATCAATCTAATTAAAGACAGGCATGCGGAGGAGCGAGAGGATTCTTCTGTTCATAAATATAAAGATCCATCAGCGTCACAGTAATGATGGCTCATTATCTATTGCACTGCTGCTTCAGTCACTTTCATTGCCTTTTCACTTTAGCATCTATTTCCCCCCCTCCAAGTTTCTGTCTGTCTGTTCACAGGGTGATTTTCATGTCATTCCGGTTTACGTCATGCCCCCAGCTTTCACATTTGAACAGCAACTTTGTAAAAAACATGGTGGATATCATCCCCCTGTCCTGAAAGCAAATACTCCCTGAGGACAGAAGCCTGCTTCCCTCACCGGGTGACTCTCACAGTACCTGCACTGTGTGTGTGTGTGAGGGGGGTAATACCACTGTTATTGGTACAGTCCTCCTTCTGTTTGTTTGTCATGTCTTACATCAGTGGTTGAAAGTGCCGAGGAGACGCTTGAGAGAGGGGATTAGCTCTGACGTGAAAGCAGCATGTTAGCACACAGACCACCTTTCACTGTGGGTTCACTGTGGGTTCAGGTTCAGTGTGGGCCTGCTGCTACGTAGTCTTTCCGGTGCATCGGTGGGCTGAATGCAGTGCAGCCGTAGCATGGAAACATCTGATATGTCTGATCCACCAGGAAGTAATGCAGCACTTGTTCTCATGATAAAAGGTCGTAAATGTGTCTCATTGATTATTTTAAAAACACAAATTACAGCCAGTTGAAACGTTGATTAACTGTGAACATCACAGTTTAGAAATTAAATGGTAAAACTGGGTGTTTTTTACTGTTAGGGTACTTGTAATTCTGTTTGTCATGAGGCAAAATCATTTCAGCATTCAGCATTCAAATGTATGCTACCTTCAGTTTCACTCCGTTTACAAACAAAATGGTGTATTTTTTTCGCTCATTAACAATTTCTGATGAGTAGATGAACAAACAAACACACAGTTATGATACCTGTACTATTTATGAATGTGAAATCACTAGTATTTAGTACTAGTATCACACATAGGCTATTTCATGTAAATGTAGTTTATACCTTTGTAATTTACTTTCTATTTTAACTTAAGCACTTTTACCAACCACTTTAGTATTAGCATTACTTTACAGTAGACTCCTTTAAACACTTTTCATGTTAAAAAAAACACAATATATATAATACACTGAAATAATCAGCTTTACAGGAGTCAAACCGTCAGTGCTCCATCAGCTATAAACATTCAGCAGTTTAAGATGTAAAAGATGTAAAAACACTTTATTGTGTAACAGATGCTTTTATTTTGTAATTTTTAGTTCCTTGTAACCGAGTATTCTGATACTGAATGCTTTACATCTGACTGGCCTGTTTCACAGTAATTATGAGACTGCATGATTAAAAAAAACAGTCAATATTTGACGCTAGATAATCCATTAGTTCCATCAGTTGCACTCAAATAAAAGTTTTGAACCTCTTACCGTGGCTCGATATTTTCACTTCAGTCCTCCGACGCTGCGCCGTGTGTGTGTGTGTGTGTGTGTGTGTGTGTGTGTTTTCATAAATCACTCCCTGTTGGTTTAATAAAATCCATCGTGCGGGCGGCTTCACGAAGTTTTCAACACAGAGGCTGAGGAGCACCTGAACGCAGCACCAGACTGACAGACCCGCGGCTCTCCTGCACACACACACACACACACACACACACACACACACACACACACACAGGGAGGCGCGCGCATCTTGACCCCACCCACTTCCTACTTTAACTCCGTAAACTTCTCAGAAACTTTTTTATAGACTGAAGCAGCAGCAGCCGTGTTGTCTGATGTGAAAAACAAACTCACCAACACAGTGTGGTTTGTGTATCAGGCCTGTTCTGTTCCAGAGCATGAAAGAGATGAAGAAGTGATTGATAAGTTTGTAGCTTAATACAGGAGGACTCATAGTGTTGTTGTGTCCTACATGTTCACACATTTCTCAGTGGTTATTACACTTATGTCAGGTCTATTCTTTGCAGAAACTGAACCTCAAGAAAGTTTCCAGAGAAGTGATGACATCATCATCACCAGTGAGCTCCTCTCCTGTTGGAGAGGTGTCAGTGTGAGGGTGTAGATCAAGTGAACAGGTGTTGGATGATGGTGGACTTGTGGTCTGAATCTTGTTGGTCTCCTCCTGTAGCTGTCTCAGAGGTCAGTGTAGTCGGCCCCTGTAACAGTGTGACCCTTTTCCAGGTGGTCCAGCAGCAGAAAACAGAGACCATCACCTTGATGCAGACCTCACTGATCTGGAGACTCTGTCTGTTTCCACTGTTTGGATTGTTCTCTGCTCTCTGGTTGGAGGTGGTGGACCCAGGTCTGATCCATGGTTACAGACTGCTGCAGAAATCTCTCAGGATCCTCCTCAGAAATGACAGATTGTCTCTGGATCTTCTCATCAGGCCCACAGTGAGCCGACCGCTCGGTCATTTGGAGTGTGTTGTGGATAATTGTATGAGACCACTGTGTTTATAGATCAAGTCATGGTCTTAGGCAGGTTGAGTCCACTTAATGTCACTACTTTACTTTAAATATTGGCTGTTTTATGTCTAGTTTGAACTGATAGATGTTTTGTTTCTAAAAAAGTTAAACTTATGGGCCACAAA
Source organism: Parambassis ranga (assembly GCF_900634625.1). Lineage (NCBI taxonomy): Eukaryota > Metazoa > Chordata > Actinopteri > Ambassidae > Parambassis > Parambassis ranga. The sequence continues at coordinate 15,211,270 of NC_041029.1, forward strand.
GTCACCAACTCCTCACCCCTCCATGTCTTATTTTTGGGGATTTTCATATAGTTGTAGGCACATTTGCAATCCTTAACATTTGACTACTGTAAAAAGTCAAGAGAAACGGAATGTTTCAGCAGTGTGAGCAGAGTCAGGATGTGACAGTGTGGGCTGAGGTAGACTGGAAGAAGGTATAGAGTTATATTTAGACAAGCTCTCCACCCCCATTGATAGCTGCTGTATGGGTGATGGAATGAACTCAGCAGAACATATTTCACACTCCGTCAGTCTGTGATTGTCATTTTGTGAGGAAGTGGGTCAAGACAAATGAGAGCGATGTTAAGTCTTGGACAGAAGCTGCATCTATTTGTTAAAGGAGTTGTCAAGTGGAGATAGTGACAAATATGGCGTCATGTCTGTGCAGTGAGGAGGGCCAATGAAATACATGGATTCATCTTCTGTCCGAACACTTTAGAAACAATCATTTCCCCCCTCATTGTCAGAGGTTTCCTCCTCCTCCTCCTCGTCTTAGTCAACCAAGTGAGGCTTTGACCACTTCCTGCATGCACAGTCCCCACAAAGCTTTTCTTCCAATATGTCAGCACACAGACGCCGACAGACGTCAAGGGTCAGACCTCGTGCAGATAGAGAGCTAAAGCACTATACTGAGTAATATATGTATATATATGTATAAATAAAAAGAGGGAAGGAGAGAGTTATAAATTGACATGTCAGTAGTAGCTGATGCTCGCCCCCACACACCTATCATAGTAGCTCAGTTACTGAGAGGCTTTTGTTGTCATGGCGATAACTAAATTGTGGCCTTCAGTGGTGCAAAACAAACTCGTGCACCCCCACCGCACAGCGCGGTGAACTCACAGAACATAACAGAAGAGTGACATTCACTGGAGGGAAAAATTAGTGCAGATGTATCATTTTAATGATAAGAACTGTGTTTGATACTACAATAAATAATATGATTTTGTGACTATATAAAGTACACCATGTGAATAAGGCCCTTATTGAAATTATAGCCTTCATGCCACAGGTTATACATAAATTTATTTTTAACAAATGCAATTTGTTTAGAAATTAGGCCTTAATCTGAATTTGTACACAACATTTAATAACATATAGCATATTGCTACTTCTGAGACATCAGGGGAAAACTCTTGTATCAAATCATCATTTTAATAAAGCTAAAACAAATACAGAAAGCACACATACTTCCAAATTTAATGTACTAAGTGTCTTGTGAAATAATTAGGATAGTTTGGTGTTAATTAAAGTGTTATTTTCAGTCACAGTGTATTGTATCTCACCACCTAATCCTTTAAGATATTATTTGCTACAGAGAATAATAATAAGAGAGCAGCAGATGTTTCTAAACAGCAGATCTACTGCCTCTGTTGATGTAATAGATTGCACATACGCATGCGCAGATCACGTGGGACTCCAGGTAGGGACACACACTAGCTAGAAGCTAGAATCACAATATTCATCTACTACACAGATATATATACAGAGAGTATGGATTTCAGTACAATTATACAATATTTAATTAACCGTATTGAAAGAACGTGTGTAACATTTGGCGGATACGTGTACATTTTTAAAGGAAATGTATGCTAATAGGCGAGTTTTAGCTAGCATCCTAATTAGCTTGTTCGCATGCAAATAGCTAATTGTGTCTTTCGTGGGCGTGACTTTTTTAGGAGTTTATCGTTGATTCAAGAGGTGAAACGACCGCAGAGATGAGCGCGGATATCATTTATGACAAGATCCACTTCAGACATGACTCGAAGTGGAGCGGCCGCCTCGGGCCGGCGGAGGGCGGCGGGGTGCTGCTCTGTGTGGCCTGCGTCATCAAAATGATGGAGAGCGAAGAAATACCGGTGAGGATCATAATGATATAAAAAAATACCTCTTAATTATGTAAAATAACCGTCAAACATGGGTGTGTTTAACTTTTATGTAATGTTAACTGGTCAGCCACAACATTAAAGCAAGTGTTTGAGAAGAGAAATCCCGTTTTGAGGCTGTGTGAAAGGGGTAATTCCTCCACTTACTCACCTTCCTTCCATACTGGCCAGGCCTCCTTTTTCCTGTTGGTGGAGAACAGGTGCAGCAAGCTGTGATGATGCAGTGTGTGTTCTGCAGCCGTCCTTCCATTGTTGTTTACAACTGGACCACACAAGCTTAACATTTACTTTCCACTCCTGTCAATGAATTTTGGTGCCTGTGACTCACCTGTCACTTGTTTAACAGTGGCCTCTCCTGGGAATAGTTTTTGTAGCTCCTAAAGACTGCTCTATCTCATCTTCACGTTCTTTCCCTTGTCAAAGTCACATCTTTTTTTCCCCTTCTTCTTAAAATACATCATTTTATAGAACCAACTGTTCCTCTAACTGTTGCTCCTAATATATCCCACACCCTGTCAAGCACCATTGTTCATTGATGTTAATGCTGTGGCTGCTCTGTGTATGCAACTCAGGATTCTCCAGGAGATGTATATAAAATTTGCATTAACCTATTGATTTCCCCTGATGCACAGACTATATTTAACCTCCTGTATCTCGCTCTCTTCTTACACTCTGCATGGTACAGTCGGTGAGGAAGTCTTTTGCCTTGTCTGGTATCAGTGCGATGCTGAAGAGTTCTCCGGGGGCCCTGAGAGAGCTGCTACGACAGGACCACAGAGTCTCTCTGCATTTTACAGCTTTACTACTGGGTGAGAAAAAAAGTAGCACATCAAGAAGGTCTAGCAAGAAAGGGCTTTTACGCCCCACTTGTTATCTCTCTGGAGGTAGGCTCATGAGTAATGTGTTTGGAAGGTCACTTATTAATTTAAAAAAAAAAAAAAAACAAGATGCATCAGCAGCAATCAGCACCTCTGGTTGTGTTAAGTGTCTCACTGGCTCAATGTTCTTGTCTTCATTGTCATTCTATTCTTGTGCGAGTGCTGCAGTTACATTAAAGATCTTATCTCATCACTCAAATGGCACCATATAGAAATGGATAGCTGCAGTTCTCCATGTTATAAGCATTACATGCTCGCTTTGTGAGGTAGAATTAAAACAGCGCACTGATTTGATGGTGAAATATGCAGAAATTTAATGGGTAATATAGTTTGTATGAATTATATATGGGGATATTCATGACAACTGTGTAAAATCCGAGTTGTTTAAAGTGTGCTGGACTCATCTTAACTAACCCACTAACTAAAAAACAGTTAATATGAGCTGCAATTTTTTCTGTGTAAATATTGTTTTTGACCTTGGAACAGTACACTCCTTTAAATACAGTGTTGTCCTTTTTATACTGCTTTAAATGAGTTGAATAAAGCAATACCATCCATAGATTTATGAGAATCTTTTAGTGTAGAATCAATTAGTACAGCGCTCATGCTCTTACCTAAGTCATTAATATTATGACAACCACCCAGCGAGCCGGTGAGATCATGCTATAATATGTACAAGGACAGTCGTTTTATTAACCGTGCACTGTGGTTAATACTTTACTGCCTGTGCCAGTACATTATCCTTCCCACACTGAATTGCTGAGTACTGGAGATGCTAAAAGAATGGCGCCTTAAATAGTGCTGGTGCTACCACTGTACCACTGCTGTAATTAAATTTCCAGTGTGTTTTATGATACCCTATCATTATCAGATGACAGAAATGATCCTTCCTACTTACTGTTTGAATATTAGTTAATCACAGCAGGCCCGAGCCATTTGAACTCTGAACAATTTAGCGCATTGGGAGGATATGTTGTAAACCCGTGAGCCAGTAAAAGCTCTGACTAATGTGACATCAGAAAAGGCATTACAGTGGTGGTGGGAGGGTCTGCTAAAAGTGTGCTTCACCATGTACCAGTGAGAGGACAGTAAAACATCTGTTCGTCCTCCAACTACACACTGTGTACATGCTCGTTGCTGTTTTACAAACAGTCATTCAGAGACATTAAAACTCTGCTAAGGGTCGCTCTTTGGTTAGCTTTGCTGCTTCTTCCTGTTTCTTTTGGGAATCGTGAGGTTTGAATTCCCTGTCAAATGTTTATGATCCATAAGAAACTGTCTGCTGCAGACAGTGACTCCCCCAGCTGCCCCTGCTTGGTACCAGGCAGCTCTAAAAGCTGCTGGCAGCTGGCAGTACTGCACCAAAAGTCCAGTGTTACTGCACACTACAAGGTCTGTGCAGAAATGCTGAGGTACGGTTGTAGTCTTAACTTTTGGTGACAAACGAACACTGAAATTTGGAGGCAATTAAAAAATATTTTACCTGCCATGGAGTTTGAAAAGACTAAAGTAAAAATGGCACTTCTGGCAAGGAGAAAGATGCCAATAACTTTTTAATGGGTTTAAGTGCATTTTGAAACCCTGCATACACCCTCCATTCAGGAAAACTAATGCAAGGCCATTTTGTCCCTTTTTTTTTATGACACTCTACGAGAGTCCTGTAAATTGCAGTGGGTTTGTGTGGAGTGGGCTTTTTAAATCTAGTCATTGCTTTTCTGTCCTTAGGGATGCTTCAAACCGAGGAGAACTCAGTCACTCTAGAAAAGGTTGACCAAGGTGAAGAGATGCCTCTTTATGGTTTGGTATGGTTTAATGTGTGTGTTTGTGGTTCTGTGCATGTGCAGTTTTATTTGTACAAACTCACACACATTGTCCTCACATAAACTTAGACACAGTTGTGAATACATGCACAGTCTTTGTGTGATAGTGGACACTGCTTGTAACTTATCTGTCTCCACACTATATTAACATTTTCTGCAAGTTTTATCCTCAGTCTCTCACTGCTGCATAGCTGCTCTTTGTATTAAATGAAGGATTAAGGCAGCTATATGCAGATTTTTCTGTAACCTCATTGTGAGCCACTCAGCGCAGTCACAGTTTTTTAGAACTCAGGCATATTTGGCTCATTGCAGCCTTTCAAAATGCATAAAAAATGTTTTGGTAAGTGCAAATGACAAAATGATTTTATGGTCGCTGTCTTAACATGCCTTAGGGACCGCTTTGCTGTAATAGTTGGTGGAGTGCTTAAAAATTGACACTGCTTCTACTCTTTTGCACAGACAATGTGAAGAACACATTTCCAAACTCATTTGAGTAGAGTGAATAATATGAGGAGTGATTGGTAAGTTTGTGGCCTAGAGTAGAAGGACGTGACTTATAAAGCTCGGAAAGTGTAGATGCCGGTTTAGTGGTCAAGCAGACTCAGAGACAACCTGCTATTTCTGAGGACTGTGAGAGGTTTTTGTAGCTGTGGATGAGCTGGTGGACGACCTGGAAAACGGTCACATTTTTGATCTTCACTAAGAGAAGGACGGAGCTCAGTGGTCACCGTTAGGACAGTGATAATAACGTCTTTCTCTTTCACAAGGCCACAAACTTATCATTTGTTTCCTATCTGTGTGTGTCAGGAGAACTTCAGCTTAATGAGGTCCTTGGTTTTAGCTGAGAAAGGCGATGACACCAGATCTTATGTTAATGAACAATATGGAATGGTGGCGGCGTAAAATGACTTCTTTCACAATCACACTTGTTCCCAAAGAAAGATAAAACTCAGTGTGAAACTATTCTGAACTGTGATGTTTAATGAATGTGTCTCCTTGACGTCTGCGTACGCTCATACATGTATGTGTGCGTGTGTGTTTTTTGTCTTGTCAGTTCTGGTTCAGCTGCTCTTAGAGCTCCAGAGTGAGCTGTCATTGCACTTCGTTTTGGATGAGATACGCAAACAGGTAAGACAAACACTCTCACAGATGTGTAGAGAAACACTCATGTACACATACAGGAACATCATAAAATTTTTAACAGCGCTTGTGTAACCAACATCACATCCTCCCAGGGCTGTTTAGTAAACAGGCGGCGTGCTTGTCTCCCTCTTGCTGCCGTTGTGTCACCTCAGGGGGAGACAGTTGTGGAGATGTCTCGTTCTGCAGCTGGTGCTGCAGGTGGAAAATAGTAAAGCTGTGTGTACTGATGATGACAGGAAGGTATAACACCAGGCGGCTCCTGTTTCTGTGACTAGAATAGAGCCTGATTAGACCTTTTTTTATTATCTTTTATTTAAAGAACCTTTTGTTGAGAGTACAGAGTTTTAATGTAGTCTGATTAAGAGCTGGAAGAATGTACTGTGTATTCTTTTAAGTTAAATGAATTACAGCCATCTGCTTTAGTTCAGCCTGGAGTTTTTACTGAAGATTGAAGTGGCACCTTTTGCCATTTTCTGAATGTTTCCCAGGCTGCCTGGTGTTAATGTGAGCTTTAAAGTTGTGTTTGTATTTTGGATTTTGGATTTTTTTAATTAAAATTATCATTGTTCTCATTGTTATAGAACAGCAAATGTTATCTGATCTGTAACTGCAGCTTTGATAAAAGACAAGAAAATGTCTTTTATTTGTTGATTCTTTTACATCTCACACTTCATGCAGTTAAACATTCTCTCAAGTGTCTCTAATCTATAAAAACTCAAGGCTGATCTGTTTCCTCTCACAGCTGAAATTGGGGATGTTTTCACACTATGTGAACAAAACGAAATGGGAACCACTGCAATGGTTCAAAGTCTTAACGCTGCATTCTACTAGATCTGCAGATGACCATCGTTTGCATTATTGACTAATCAATCGTTTGTGTTCTGACATTTTATGGACAAACATGGAAAATGGTTGCAGCTTTAAAGCACATAATCGGAATATAATGAGGGTTTAAATAATAACTCTGTGTGTGTAATTTTCTACGTTCTCTGTCCAGGTGAGTGACACGGCCAGCGTGAAGCGTCTCCTGCCTATGTTCAGCTTCTTGGGGAACCTGGTGAACGCGGCACCTTTTGTTGCCAATCATCTGATGACCCAGCATGGTGAGACTGACTACACAGGATATAACATATACCCCGTTCACACTGGGGAAAAAAATCTGGAACTTACTCTGTATATTACGAGGCGCCACCTAGTGGTTTGGAGGACAACAAACACGCTGGATGAAGCCGGATTGAGTGCGGACACAAGTGTGTGCTAGCCAGATTTGAAAATAGGTGTGAACGCATCCAGCTTAAAGGCTGTCTGGGCTCAATCCTACTCTAGCTGGAATGACTTTCTCCAGTGTGAACGGGGCCATAATGCGTATGGTCTTAAATAGTGGGCACAGTCAATATTTACTATTGACTGTACTTGGAAATGTTGACAATCTGTAATTGTCTGAATACAGGACTACATTCACAGTCATTAAACTGTGTCTGTGAGCTTAAAGTACATTCTGAACTCATATGTCATTAAATTTTAAAATTTTTTTACAGTGCTAATCAAACACCCTCATTTTGAGGATATCAATTCCTTTTCTGAGATCTGACAGGATTTGCTTTGGTCACTTCTAAAGCTTGCAGTTGAGACAAGATCAGGTCAGGTTTCACATCTGCCGTCTCATCTCTTATTCATGACTTTACTGTGGTGTCTGAAAAGAAAAGAAGGGAAAAATTAAAGTGTTGCAGGGTTGATTAATCTCAGCGGCTGGGACTCATGCAGGAATGTGTTAGAAATATCACAGCTCACCTCAAACAGAAGAGGAAGATGTGAAAGAATATCTAATTTTCTCTGCAGCCCTTGTTCTCTTAGCACAGGGTGATCCACAGTACAGCCACAGTAGCCTCGACTGACCTTTTCAGTTGACCTTTTTTTAATTATATCCCAAATGCATAAGAGTAGTTGCACTGTGACCACGTTCAAATAACAGAAAACTATTATTATTTTCCTAAACGTTCTCATTTAAGTCTCTCGAGCTGTTGTGACCACTTCACTCACTGCATTGATTTAAATTCTGTCTGCATTCATCCAAACCTTTTCCCCTGAATTTCCCTATATATGGGCACAGTTCTTCAGCATAAGTGAGGCAGAGCTCCTCCTATACACAGCTTCTATAATCTCTCCTCTGACCACCTGTACAGCATCTGTCTGCTCACTGAACCATTTCTCCACTCTTTGATGGGCTTTGTTAATCGAGCCTGTGCGTGTTGTTTATGTCTAGGTCACGCCTGAGTGCTTGTCTTTACAGTCACGAGCGCCAAAAATGAGCAGTTATATTTTACTCTGCTGCCTGTGTCCACCTCCCATGTATTTTCATGAGCTTTACAGACTCCCCTGAGCAGCTGCAGGTAATGCCGGGTTGTTGCGATGCTGATGTAAGATACAGACAGGCACTATTGACTGTGTGTGACCGTTTGTAACCTGTCACTCAACAAGTCTCTGTGGGGCTGTTTGGACTAACGACAGCAGCACGACAATGACAACACAAGCCCAGAGCAGCGAAGAGATTTTTTTTCTCTTTTTCCGACTCTCTCTGTTTAACTGATTAACCCCTTCTGTTTTTCTCACTGCCTGAAATCAGTCCTTTATTTTCTCCTTATCTTCCACACACACCCCCTCCTCCTCCTCTTCCTCCTCTTCCTCCTTCTCTACTGCACTCTTTTCTGCATTGCTGGTGTGTTACTCCCCGGGGTCCTGACTGAAGAGTGGATACAGACAAAATGAGGGAGCAGGGAGGGAAAATGAATCATTAATGAGATAAGGAAAGACAGAGATAACAAGAGAGATAAGAAAAGGAGAGGACAATAGTATTTAGAAAAAGTGTTTCTCACAGGTTGAGATGATCAGAGATCTAAAACAATTAGGCGATGAAGGACATCATTTCCCCAATAGGACAACACATTAAAGAAACATATACATTTTGGGAAATGTATTTATGTTTTAGAAGCTTTACCTTAACTATGAGTATAAAACATGTGTTGACAGCAGATGACAAAATGAACAGCACCATGGTGGGACTGCATCACAGGAACCAAGGCAAACATATATAAAGCCGTGGTTCAGCAAAAGACAACAGTTTAATCTTTTAGTTTCTGTTTGCCTCCCTCTGTGTTTTTCTGTGTGCGTCATAAACAGCAGGAAGGCTTTTATTTTCCATCTATTCTTTCCCATTCTTACATTACCATCCTCTGCCTGTGGAGGATTCACCACCCTCTCCTCTTCCTCCCTCCTCTTCTTCACTCTCTCTCTCTCTCTCTTTATGCCTGGCTCTCATCTTGGCCGCCTCATATATTTTGGTTTAATCAAACATGTCTGGGAGCCTCTCCTGCCTCACATGGGTTTTGATCTGCTTCACAGAGCAGCTGGGCTCGAGCTCAGCTCTCCTACTGTGTCATTCTGTGTCTTTCTCTCTCTCCGAGTTGCTTCGGCTCCATCCAGCGCTCTTTAACACCGTTTATGCCCCTGCTGTAAAGTCACAGTTTTATACATATTTCTCTTTCCTCTTTCTCTCAGGCCACATATGTTTCTGTCTGTGTCTCAACTTCCATTATGTGTGTAATACTTTACTCTCAACTTCTCTTAAATCAAATTGATTCTTTTTTCTCTGTGAAGTTAGATCATTCAGTAGTTGAGGTTCTTACATTTGTACACACACGTTTTCTATAAGAGATGTATTGTCAACCTGACAATCAACATTAGCAGCACTGTGGACTCTATATAGGGACAAAAGTTATATAAGGTTTCGTGGGGCTCACAGTGGAGGCTCTGGCTGTCTCTGGCTTGCCAGCACCTGACTCCACCTAACCTCCTAAAAGTCCAAAAATGGACAAGGTGATGCAGGAAGTTGACGCCTAAGCAAAGCAGGCAGCTCAGGATTTAAGATGGCGGTCACCTGTTTCTCAAAGCATGCACGCCCCTAAATCTGCATAACTGTAAAATATAAAGTCAAATGTGTGAGTATTATAAAATTCGCCCCCTGCATAGTTGTCTATAAACTCTCTTTTGTATCAGGCTGTAAACATGTTGTAAAATTGTCACATTTTAACATGGAGGCTCGTTGGGATGTACTCGCCTTTGGAGCCAGCCCCAAGTGGCCACTTGAGGAACTGGAGTCTTGGTCACAGTTTGTTTGTTTTTTAGGAAAGAAAAAACATGTCACAAAGAGAAATTCCATGACTTGCAAATGTGCTCAAACAAAAATGCATGTATCCTCATCCCCTCCTGTCTCCATTGTTCTTTTTTTGTCAGTAACACGGTGCAGGTCTCTTCCTCCCTGCCTCCGTCCTAAGCTCTCACTCTCTGGCACTTTCTCTCCGCCTGCACCAGCCAACTTGTTTCTTACAACCTTTTTTTGTTTGCATCATCCCTCTCCGTGGCTGCTTCACTGCCCTTTATTTTTTCTTCCTTTTGCTTCTTGTGTATCTAAATCATGGTATTTCTGGCAGGCTGTGTACCTGGCAGTCTGTAGTTCTTCTCTGCTGAGAGAAAAGGTTCCAGTCCTGCTGCTGTGTATTTTTTAATCTCCCACTTCTGCCTCCCTTCATTTTTACTCCACTCTCTCCCTGATAGCCAGAATTCAGACTCTGCCTCCAATGTTGGCTCTACCACTGATAAACTCATTGACTAGATTAAACACGCTTTAATAGATGTGTCGCCCCTAAATCGATAATAATAATTTATTTTTTGCAGTGGCCCAGTTTTCTGTGTCTTGTTATCAAAATCTGTAAATTTTGTTATCTTTTTTCCATTACTGCCCACCAGCTGTCCTGTTGAACCACCTGTGCTCAGCTTTACTGCACCCAGATGAAGCCCTGAAAACTTCATTCATAAACGTGTGGCTCCAACTGCTCGGGACACCTGGAGGCTCAGTAGCGCAGTGCCTGCCCGTTGCCATCAGGGACAGATTGTGTAACCTGTTGCTGCAGACATTAGCCAGTGCCAGCTCGCCGCAGCTCCTCCAAACTTGTGGAGGTGAGAAAATTTTTTTTTTTATTTTTGTATATATATAAATACATTTCCAAGTATTTCCCACAGATTTGGAATTTACTAATTATTATAGGGGGTGCTGCCTTTCACCAGTGAACTCACAGAGGCTTGTACAGTTTAGAGAGTGGGACATGTGTTCACGGATTGTGGCTACCTTGTGACTGACAAGTTGCTATTGTACAGACTTATCTCACTCTTTTAGCTCCTAGAGGCCAATATGGTGATGCCAGACTGGTCAAGTCAAAATAACCGATATGTGATGCCATGATGCATATGTGCGCTTACGTTGTGTGTTTGTATGCAGTCAGAAAATTATCATTGACTTAAAGGTAGGGTAGGAGATTTCATTCTGATGCACTTTTTGTTAAATTAGTGTAACTTCTCTTTACAATCCGATAGCAACCGATTAGTTCGGCAGTTTCGCATTAAAACGAAGAATATGAATCATCTGTGGAAGCTATAAAACACTAAAAACATCAGCCAATCCTCCGGGTGGACCCTGCATGGAGTATAAAACAAAAAATAAAAAAATAACAGAATTAGTAGCTGATTATTAGCTTGTTTGGAGTGGTTGGGTTCAGTGTGTATAATCGGTTATGTTATTTGTTATTTTGGATAATTAGTGTCCTGCTTAGGCCACTGTTGTCTTTCATGTTAGCTCCTTCTTGGTCATGGACATTTCCACTATTTATTGGTGTTATTAATAATAAAATGAAGTTGTTTTCTTTCCCAAACCCTCCAAATCTGCTTAAGGCCACATGGAGAAAGAGGAGGGATTATACTGAGATGAAAGACTGTCGTTATCTTTTAGGGGTTTTGAGTTATAAGCACAATAAGCTCACCAGTGTGCGCTTTGGTGATAACAAGGATGGTGGTCGACGTGAGGTGCAGAGAAGTTATTGAATAAAAAGGCTGAGGTTTGTTTACATCATTTTTCAGAGTAAACTAAATGGAGCTGCTGTTTTCGTCTTCCCCTCTTGTATAAAAATGACTGACTGTGTTTTTGTTTTATTACATTGTTCCCACATTGCTAGAATAGAGAAGAAAGCCTTGTTTTTTTTAATAGCTGTACACAACCTGTGTCCCTTTAAATTGGTAGTATGGAAGGGCTTAGTGGGCTCACGTGCCTCAGTGCTTGTTGATTACATTCATTAACCATGACACGTCTAAATAATTGCATACGCATTCATTTTTAAAAACGTCAGAACTATGTCATCTGTTTGTCTTCTCTCCGGCAGGTTTGTTATGGCAGCTTGTGCAGCTGGGCGAGGCAGTGTCAGTTCTGATGAACTGCTCAGGCGGTCAGATCGCAAGTGATGAGAACCAGGACGTCCTCTCCAACAACAGCCAGACCCTCAGCCAAAACCAAGAGCAACAGCCCCCTGACCGCTGCCCTCTGCCTCTCTTACTGAAAAAGGTCTCTGTCCAAACATCCTGCTCCCACCCCCTAAGACCTGCATTCTGACACTGATGATAATCATAACAAGAAGTTCTAATCCTGGATTAATGTGCCTTTGAAGGGGGATTTAGGGGGTTTTATCCTGGACAAATATTTGTGCTTCATGTCTGGGAAATCGATGTGTAGATTACATCGGGTTAGATTTTCTCAGTGACGACTCACACTACAGCACCGCTCATGACGTTAGGAGGTGTTTGTAGGTCAGCAGCTCTTAATAGAGATGTAGGTGATCTAAATAATCACCTACATCTCAAAAGATAATTTATCCCACCAAATAAGTTGACAGTTTTGCGGTCATGCATAATTCAGTTAAAAAACTCATTTGAAGTTGCACAGACAAACATGGTGGATATGTATTGTCCTGAAGATGAGAGCCAGACAGTCACTGAGAATAATAACTTGGCAGCGTTGAAGAAGTTACGTCCCTCTGCCTGTAAACACAGAGGAAGGCCTCTTCATTTGAGTGGAAGATTCTAAATGAGCCTGTTAAATGTGTCTTTCAGTTGCTGCTGAGCGGTGATGAGACTTTGCAGGTGACCAGTGCGAGGTGTATTGCGTCTGTTCTGGCTCATTCTCCCAGTCAGTACAGCGCACCTTTCATCAAGGCGAATGTACCCGGTAACACACACACAGCACAAATAGTTCCCTTTACTCGTTGCACTTCGTTCTTGTTTGGCTCCCTCTTTTTGTCTAAATTTGCTGTTTGTGTCTGTTTCTCTGTATTTCTCTCTAGTTGTCCATTCTGTTTTGTGTTTTTTTGTGCCACAGAACTTCAGAGGCTTTAAAAAAAAAAGAATTTTGCACATGAAAACATTACCCTGTTTTGGAAGTGGCTTGACAATGCTACATCCATTCATTCAGCTTTGTTCTGTACACGATAATGGAGACCTGAACAAAAGTATGTTCATATAGTCCATATGGTAATTTTTTTGGTTCCATACCCATCCCATTAAAGGTAGGGTAGGAGATTTCATTCTGATGCACTTAAATTAGTGTAACTTCTCTTTACAGTCCGATAGCAACCAATTAGTTCGGCAGTTTCTCATTAAAAGGAAGAATATGAATCATCTGTGGAAGCTATAAAACACTAAAAACATCAGCCAATCCTCCGGGTGGACCCTGCGCGGAGTATTGGCTGGTTGTCACTCTCTTCCTGCTCTGCGTGCACCAGAGAGGTACGTGCATGATGGCCGAAGTCACAGACCGCAGCTCGTCTTCAGGTGATGCACGTCCATGTGATTGGGAGGCGTGGCTTCGGGGTGAGCTCCGAGAGAAAGGGGCGTGTGTTTACTTTGGAAATCTGGCTGACTCACATGAGTTTTCAAAATCTCCTACCCTACCTTTAAGCTTCTGTAAAGTGTGTTTAAAGCTGTAAAGAGACACAGACTATTTTGTGCTAGGCTCTAAACATGTTTATTTTTTGCTAAAAAGCTGGACTCACTTTCTGAGCCAATGCAGGTCCCTATTAGCTTTATTTTTTAACCCTGGATATCATTATCTGCGTGCCAGATACACAAAAATAAGCCTCACAAAATGCTCTAACTATCCCTATTGCAACAAAAGCAAGCATCCACACATTTTGCACTGTCAGACATTATACACATAATAAGAATCACCAATCTAAGGTTCATGTTTTTGGAGTGTGAAAGGAAACCAGGACACCTGTTGTCTGTTTTAGCCCAAATTAAAATATATATTTTTTTATCTCCATGTCTTGTTAGGGTTTCTGTTTGACTGTTTGGCCTGTAGGAGCAGTGATGTACTGCTGTGGGCTGTCTACCGCTGTCTGCTGTTGCTGACTGAGGAGCCACTTTTCTTCTCCCAGTGTCACTCTGTCTATGGTGAGTCATGCCTTTATTTTATGATCTGTTAACACATAATGTCTTATGGATGCACAGGCAGCGTACAGAGAGACATCTGCATAGTGTAATGTTTCAACAGTGACGGAACATTTTTAATAAAGTTGTAGAGATTTTCATTCACTCGAGGCATGACAGTTACATTAGAAAGGAAATTAGATTAACAGATTCTGCTAAAGTATGTTGAAATATTCACAGGGAATCATTTTCTAGCTCTGACACGTGTGTGTGTGTGTGTGTGTGTGTGTGACTGTACTATGTTTGTATGCTTCTACTGTTCCTGCAGCACCTCAACACCACTCCAGGGAAACAGGACAGACTTAATTTACTAGTACGCAGTATATCTGCTCTAACCACTGCTTGTTGCTATTAGCTCCTCACTCTGGGTCAGTATGAGCATGGGTTTTATTACGGCGGGTTCTGTGTAGCATTAAATTAGCAGCATGTACCTCTGCCACTGTTTGCTTAACACGCCTGATAGTGAGTGTTTGTGTGTGTGTGCATCCTCTATATTACCTGTCACTCCGGTTAATGTAGTAGGTTGTAGTGTAGGAGATATCGCAACAAAACTTTACTAAACAAGATTGGACAAGTGCCCGCTCATGTATAACGTTGTTAGTGTGTTTGTGTTGTGTGTCAGGTATCGAGTCCCTGGTGCGTAGTCTGAAGGAGGCTCTGCAGCTGACTCAACTTGAAGTGCCAAAACAAGGTTTTCTGCTTCTCGCTGAGATGTTGGACAGGTGAGACTGCTCTTTTTTTGCTCCAGTGATTTAAGCATCCCCAATGCCAAAATAATTTCCTCACACACTAAAAATTATGTCAGCCTCCCTACACATCTGATGCAGCTAAAACAAGTGTTCGTCTCACTTCAGATACTTCAGTTTCCACACTTATTATAAAGTACGCTGTTTACATTTCAGCAAGATAGTGTTGTTTTAAGTGGGGTATGGCAAGAAGGGGCGGCAGCAGCATTTAAAACACTGAACCTACTGATGCTACATTTTGCAGTACAGAATCATTACATTACAGTTTGCAGAAATAAGAAGAAACCTTCCCATTTATTCACCCTTGTGAAGAGACATTTTGTGTGTGGGAGGCTCAAACCGTCACCCTGTTGGCAGTGTCTGAGCCCCCACCTAAACTCACTGTTTATCCAAATACAGGCAAATAGGTGGAACACGAGTGGAGCTGATGTGGGTGGGCAGTTTTTGTACCAGGCTATACATGTTTATTTCTGCTGTAAATGAGTTCTGTAAGGATTCTGGGGCTCAGAAAAGAAGCCCATGCATAAGTGTTAAAAATTGCAGTTCACTTCACAGCCTCTAGAGGCTGACTCCAAAAGGGAGTCAATATCCATAGTTTGCCATGTAAAAAACTAACGTTTTTTAACGCAGAAATGTTATGTTTACAGCCTGGTTTAAAAAACACAATAGTTTTGGTTGATAAGTTCTCACCTCACGGCGCAAGCTTCCTGCTTCCTCGTCTGTCTGACCGCCTCACAGTAATTGGAGACTATGACCCATCATCATGGTGGAAGTCTGAGCCTCCCACAGTGGCTTAAAACGGCACTTTAGAAACCTACATGTGACATCAAGGAAGCTTTATCTGTAGTTATTTACGTACTGTTATTTACCATTTACTTAAATAATATCATAATATAATGACCATGACCATTAAGAAACAAAGACCCTTCTGTGTGTTCTGCACTACTGTGTAGAAGAGTGATATTTAAGGCATGGTTGTCTTGGTTACTTGCTGGAGAACATTTTCAGACTGAAGAAACAGTTTGTATTTAATTTATGTGCTATCATCATTATAGTATAATAATTAGTTAAGATATGCTGCTGAGTTGAATACACAGTCTCTCCAAACAAGTTAATGTTATTACAGCATTTATTAATTACACTGACGTCCTGAAGCTCATACACGGCATTTCACTCAAACCACACACTCAATCACTCTCCAGATGTTTTACTGCATGTTTGTTCGCTGACTTCAGCTGCAGTGACCTCCTGTAACACATGTTAACTACGGTGTGCTGGGAAGTTTAATTAGATTTAAATTAACTGTCTGCTGTCTCTGAGATGAAAATATATCACAAGCTACTAAAACACCGTCCTATTTCTGCAAGGTTGACATAATTTTAATGAAATGTTCTGTGCTGTCACATGGTGGTGATATGGGGGATAAGAGATGTCATAATATGAGAGGGAAAATTTGTCCTATACGCTGAGTGGAACTCTGGAAAAAAAAGTAACTAGACCAGAGCTCTTAAAGTGCTGAACAAGCTGAAGTGTGTGTATCAGTGTGTGTGTGTGGGTGGACGTGTTACTTAGGTTGTGGGGACCTAAATCTATTTACACAATCACAATCTTCCTTAGGGGGCAAAAAGCACAGAGGCACAGAGATTATTTTAAGGTTACAGCGAGCTTTCATGCATAAATGTATGTCAACCTAATGTCTTATACAATCATGGACACACACAGAGAGGTGTGTGACTGAGTGTATGTTCCAGGTATTACTCATGCTGTGAGGACGTTGTCAGGATGTAACAGTGACAGCTGTATCTCTTATTTGTGTGTACGCTGCATGACTTTTTTTGTGTGTTGGTGTCAAAATTTAACAGCACTGTGTAATGGTGTTTAAGTGTAATATTTTGATATTTGATGGTTGTGTTTAATATGTATGTTTGTCTGTGTATAGACAGCCTCCAAGTGTGCATCTGTTCCCCAGTGGCCCAGGGTTTGTGGCGGTTTCAGAGGCTCTGGTTGCAGGAATCTCGTCCTCCTGCCTGCTGGTAGCCACCCAGGCCTGTGGCGCTGCCTCCGTCTTGTTCAGGTATACACACACACACACACACACACTAAAGACTGAAGTTATGTAAATGACTCACACATACTCAAGGGTACAACTTACACGCAGTTTACTCAGGCATGAGATGATGTTTCCTTGGCATAAGCAGCTGATGTTGTCTCTGAATTCTCCAGACTCAACCACCAGTCCAGACCTGTTCAGTACAGGGAGCTGAAAGGATTGATAGAGGCCATCACTAACAGGTTCCCTGAGCTGAGTCTGCCCACCCCTGCTCATCGACGCAGCTCTGTAAGTTTAGTGCTTTGTCTACAAAAGGATGCAAAAGATCTTTGCTGTCTTTTTCTCCACCTTTTTATCTGTTCCTTTAAAAAACATTGTAGAACACTGTACAGCAGCACAAGTTACATTTTATTATTTTAAAAACGTCACCCATGTCTGGCCATCATATTTCAGAGACTGATAAGGTCCGATCCCAGCAGCCATGCCTCCAGGTCTGAACGATTTCTGCTCCAGGCCCTCATCTGCTTTCAAGCTGCCTGCAGGTCAGAACACATTGGTGGAGTTCACTACACAAACTGACTCACAAATGTGCACAACATGTTGTCTTATATTCTTTTTCATTTGTTTAAAAAAAAAAAACACAAGTTGAATCGTGTTTTGCTTAATTCATGTTTTCAGCCCAATAGAAGGTGTTTTTAGTTACATAACATATGAAAGAGTATGTTGGTGTTTGTGTGTCTGTGTGTTCAAGGTTGGCTGAGGATTGTGCGTCTGATCCTGTTCTGAAGGAGAACACGTTCACAGCTCCGTATAAACAGAGCAACACTCAGGACTCGCTGGAATCTCTTTGTGAGCGTCTGCTGCACTGCTGTGACTCCGTCTGGATACACACCGTCACTGTGAGGGCTACACACACACACACAGCCACACACACGTCAGACTCATCGTCTTCTCATCTTAACCTTCTGTCACAGCTGTAAACCAATCACTTGAGGAAATGATCCATTGCTGGCATCTCCTTTCTGAGAAATCGGCCCTGATGATGAATGTGTGCTGTCTGGCTGTTCCTCTAAATAACTTTATTAATAAGAACACACACACAGAGCCGCTGTCTTTATTAGTTGTGTGAACACACAGACATGCATGGTTATTGATCAGAGGCTCTGCAAAAGTCCCTGTTTCTTTGTTGTTGTTTTTTATAGTTCTCTACAGCCTTAAAAAAAAATGACACACACACAAAGAAAATGGTTTGTTGTTTGTTATTTTACTGTGTCTGTAGAGGATGTGCGAGGGTGCTCCACACGCCCAGATACTGCAGTACTTCTACTCCATCCTGTCCTCCCAGTTTACCCTTCTTCCATCTTTAATGCCCGTCTTTGCAAGTAAACTCGGTGAGTTGTGCTGCATTGTGTAAATACCAAATAAAGGTTCAGAAAGTCCAGTTGTCTTTGTTTTAGCCTTGATTGATTTAAACACGTTAATTTAACACAGGTGCATTTTGATTACATTGACCTGTCATGATGTGCTGCTAAACTGGAACCATCCATCCATTCTCTGTACACGCTGTGTCTCTATCCAAGCTGTTAATGTGCAATAGGCGGGGTACATCCTGGTCACTAGTCACAGGGCTAACAAACAAGCATTCATGCTCATACTCACAGCTACAGCCAATTTAGAGTCTCCAATTAACACGCAGGAACGTGCTGGAATTTAAATAAAATAAAATATTGCACATGATCAACAATAGTAGATGAATAGACTTCCATTATCATTAGTTTAACTTTTTATCCTGTTTGTACAATCAGATGTATTTTATTGCTGGTCTTGTTAACATAATATAATGCCAGGAGTAGAAAGACACACACACACACACACCAACACACAACCTAATTTTTCTAAAGAGCTGGTTGTTTTTGTGCAGATTGGTCAGTTCAGCACCTCCCTGAGGCGATGTTTGAATCCTTTACAAATTATAGAAGGCTGAAACAGACGCAGTTCCACCATGAAGCAAATTATATAAACAGCAATTAGCTTCATTTCACTATTACATAATGGAGCGCTCTCCTCTGAGTCACTGAACCATGTATGCCTATAACACTAAAATCTGTATTTTGTGAAATTTAAAATGAAGCCAACCAGTTGATTCTCCGTTCATCAAACAGAAGGCTAACTGCCTGAATGAAATGTTATGTGACTGAAGGGGAAGACTAAGCAATCTGTTCAAAACTGGCACCCTCGATTATTGACAGGAAACTTGTTGCCTCCAGCACCGTGTGGTGGCATTATAAACAAACCTTAGTTTCATATTGATGCTGCAAGTGGTTATCTAAGCAGAACATTTTCTGCAGATATGGCACACATCCAAAAAATAAAATGAGGTAACACATTTATTAAAATGTTAACTTATCTCTACAAAGTCTTCCTTACTGAAGCACTGGAACAGCCAAGATTTTAAATAGAGCGAAAGCTATAAACTAGCTTTTTTCGACAGTGAGATAAAGCAGGCCTGCTGCCCTGTTGCCTTGACTTTTGCAAAATAATGAGCCTTTCCCGCTAATGCTTCACATTATTCTCAGAAAATATGTTGTAATGTAAAGGTTTGAAGACCTTACGTCTACACATAGCGAGTATGTTTTTGAAAATGTAGCTTTTTATATCCACAGTTTTAGGTTACAGAAAATTGACTACATCCAGGATGCCATTTGCATTGTTGGCTACTGAAATCAGAGTGCTGCTGTTTTTTCTTTTGCTTACATGAGACTATTTTGTGCAGAGGCCAAAATAGTGTGGCTGCTAACCTTGCTTAAAAGGTTTGCACAGTTCAAAACATTTGCTTCATTAAAGTACGGAGGTCACAGCTACACAATCCAGCATATTCATGAGGGAGGCGGCTTCGCCAGCGTGGCTTTAAGGTCGAATTATATCATTGGCCTTTGGTTTGGCATCACTCTGACAGCACTTTGATTTTGAGTGGATCTTTTTCAAACATTTCTTGTGTCGAAGCCTCCTTTCCTGTCTGCTAGCAACACTGAGCTTTTAGTTTAAGGTGCTCCTTTGTTTTCCCCTTTAAATTAAGCTTAATAAAACTTTAAATTAAATTAAATTAATTCTTAATAAAAACCTCTTGGCATTGAACAGATTTGCCCTCATACAAACATCTGAGTATGTCCAAAAGTGTGGAGAGCCGTGTACAGATAATGCTACACGATCAGCATCATTCACTTACTGAATTTTCTGGATTTACCTGGAGTTACCTTCACCTTTACACGTCCATTGCACAGTACAGGCTTGTTGTTTGTGTCTATTTTAATAATCCCACTTTTGGCTGTTATGCTCACTATTGGCATCTGTTTACTTATCCGGCTCCTGACCTCCTCTTCCCTGCAGCATCCTCTGGTTTCTACAGGCTGGCCATGGAGCACAAAGGCCTCCACTGTGCAGGAAACAGGTAACAGGATAACCTGAGGACACACACACACAGAGCTAAAACAAAGTTTACATTCTCAGAGTGTAGCTGTGTTTGTGTTGTGAGTTTTTATATGAGACTGACTCTGAGTCACTGTAACCTGGTCGTCTCAGCTGTGTGGTGCAGCTTCAGTGTGTTTTTGCAGTGTGTGTGTTTGCATGTGCGTCTGTGATAGCGTGGTTATAGATGTGGTTGACTTGGTAGGCTTTAGGTCCTCTGCTCTCAGCTATAATGAAACTGAACCACACTGTGTCTGTGTTTCATATTTGAAGGGAGTAAGCCCAGGCACTTCCTGTCCTGGCTCTCTCAGTTTACGGTATTGACCGTGCATTGTGCAGTGTGTGTTCTCTGTTTGTCTCAGGTGCCCCCATTCTTTTTCTTTATTTTTGCTCTGCAGTTTCCCTCCACCTTTTTTCTGTCTGCTTCTTTCTTGTTTCACGGTTCTCATGTGTGCATTTCTCCCCTCTCAACAATTCTTTCAGGAACCCGAATCTCAATGCGTCTTGCTGTGGTTTTCTACAGAAACTCAGTATGTGTCTGCTTTCCCACTCAGACCCTCCTTCTGGCCTCCACCAGCATGGTATGCAAATACACACACTTGCACCGCACACAGAGCTACGTGCAGCATCAGTTAAAACCCTGCTATTCCTCTTAGGTTCAGTGGAACTGTTGATGCTGTTTAAGAACAGTTTGTTTTTGTGGTGCAAGGTCAGAGTTATGGATTATCAAAGTTACGTATTAAAGGTAGGGTAAGAGATTTTGAAAACTCAGTGAGAGTCAGCCAGATTTTGAAAGTAAACACACGCCCCTTTCTTTTGGAGCTCACCCCGAAGCCACGCCTCCAATCACATGGATGCGCATCACCTGAAGACGAGCTGCGGTCTGTGACGTCGGCCATCATGCACGTACCTCTCTGGTGCGCGCAGAGCAGAAAGAGAGTGACAACCAGCCAATACTCCGCGCAGGGTCCACCCGGAGGATTGGCTGATGTTTTTAGCATTTTATAGCTTCCACAGATGATTCATATTCTTCGTTTTAAAGCGAAACTGCCGAACTAATCGGTTGCTATCGGATTGTAACACTAATTTAACAAAAAGTGCATCAGAATGAAATCTCCTACCTTTAATTATCTTAGTAATATAATAACTTAATTGACACGCGTACATAAAGGTTTCATGAAAGTACTATCAGGGTTGTTTTTTGTTTCAAATAGTAACCACTGTAGCTGAATGAAATATGAAGACAGTGTGGAAATGTAAAAAAAAATGCAGTTCCTCAAATTCCCACTTGAGGCTGCAGAGAGCAGGTGAGGGATTGGTGAGGAGTTTAAAGCCTTAACATATGTAGGTTGATTATAGAAAATGTGATGAATAGGTTTAACATGCAGGTCTGATGGAATTGAGTCATTGTCAGGGCTTGCCTCAAGTGGTCATATGATGAACTGCAGCTTTTGAAATTTCTGCTTATTTCTGCCTAATTTCTCAGCTGTAGATGTTTGGTTACTGTAGATTTACCTGTTGCCTGTGAACATAGGGAGCTAAGTAAGGAAAAGGGGAGAAAAACAATCTAACAAAGGAAGTTTGTTTTGTAATTGTTGATCCAGATACAGGCATATAGTGACTCATTTTTGTAGTTTCTTCTCTGCCAGAAGGGGGATGCTGAAGTTCTTTATTGCAGGTTAAATAAAGCTCCCCTTTTGTTTTCTGCTCGCACTCGTCTCTCTGTTGAACTCGATGAAAACATAACTCTCATCCCTGTTAGACTCACCTGTTCTTTTACCCTCTTCTCTCTGAGCCAACTCAGCTGACACAGACAAGCTGGTGATGCCCGTTCAAATTTTTTACAAGGTCATTCAAAACATCTCTAGCTTCCATACAGACTGCATTACAGTCCCGTTGTCTCTGACTAAAGTGAACCGACTGAAACACACGTTAGCACCAGTGGGTGAGCAAAATCAAATGCTAAAAATCAGCACTATTCCCCGTCTAATGTCTTTTCAAGTCACTGTAGCATAGCCTAAAATAAAGAGCCAAAAATCTGGAATCTGCAGTCGCTCCCTCAGGAGGTGTTGTGACACCAGAGTTGTGTAAATTTTTTTTCTTTGAGGTAATGAGATGTATGAATTGTTCAAGCAAGAGTCTGGCTGTGCGTTTGTATGCATGCTGTGTGTGTGTGTGTGTGTTTGTTTATGTGCGTTTGTGACTGTGAATAATGAGTATGGCAGAGCTAGACTCCTGTTTGTTCCTTTTTTCTGCCTGTCACCATTTTCCTCTCTTTTATCACCCTTATCTGTTTTACTTTCATTCTTCAGCCTCGCGGTTTCTCTCATTTTTCTTTGCTCTCATGTTGAATTTTCACCATCGCATTTCATCTGCTTTCCTGCTCAAAGGAATCTGCAGATATTTTTTGCTGTTTTTCATCAAGTCTTGTTCTGATGTTGTTGAAAAATGGTTGAGATTGTTAAAAGTTCTCATTGCAAGAACTAGAAGTGTACCTGAGTTAAAGCTAGCTAGCTAACCCATCATTGCTCACATACAGCAAGCTAGCAAACCCTCCTATGTTGTTGTGCTCATCATAACATACACACACCAGGGAGGACCTGCAACTGGTGGGCCTGATGGAGGGACATCTGCTGACAGCTGATTAGACAGGAGGACGAATATAAGACAGGGGTCACATGTAGGGCAAAAGTTGCAGTAACTGATGTGACAGCTCTGCACTTAATCCTCAGATTCTTGCCCGTAAAACAATATATCACAAGCATGTTAGACATTTTCTTACCCTCTAAGACCAGCATACTGTGCACATGCCACATAAACATACTGTACACAAGCCACTGACTGTCATATACCTAGACTTGAGTAACATGTAGGGATTTATGCAGCTGACACCAAAGAATTCTTTTTCTCTGATTCTTACCCGAGCTCCAACTAATCTTCGCTTGTCACAGTCTGACTGTGCCTCTACCACTTCTCAACTGGTATATTGTCACTGCTCGTTGCTATTTGCATGATATATATCTATTGGTAGCACTGTTCTTGCTAGCTTGGTGCTAGCTAGATAGCTGGAAACATAAGATATCAATTTGCAATAGCCTATTTATTTGTTCACATTCTTACATATAGAACCTTTAGTGTGTGTCCTGCACTTCTGTGTAGCCGTCTGATGATCTCATAATGAATATTTATGCGTCTCATCTCATCTCTTCTGGTTTTTGTTTTGATCAAAACCCGAGCAGGAGGCGACATGTCACTGCAGCCTGCCTTTTAGGTCTGTGTGCTTTCTGTCCCATCTGTTGTCCCCCTTCTCATCTTCTTCATCTGTCTGCCCTTGCTCTCACTCCCTGTCCTCCCTCTGAGACTCTGTATAACCTTCTGTTCTTTTCTTCCGCGCTTTAGTCTTTCACTATCACCATTTCCCCCAAGGTGATGGCTGTTTCGGTGCCTTGGAGCCCTTCTTTACATTTAGATTTTAGTTTCTATACCAAACTTTTTTTTTTATCCATTGTAGCCCCTTAAGACCTTGATGCTCTCTGTCTTCCCATGAGTCTGCAGTCCTCATCAAGCCCTCCTGCTCCCTCTTTCAGCCCTGTTATATGTATCTGTCCTCTTCCTTCTGTATTTCTTTAACTCCTAAATCCTCCTTCACTTTGTTTGTTTCACTTCCCACAGACTCTGCAGGGGCTTTATATCTTCTTTGTAGTCACGGATCAGTGACCCTCATCCCCCAATGCCTTCTTTGTCATTTTCTTCTTTTTGCTGTACCACTGTCTGCCAGTGACTCCACTCATATTAGCTCCTGCCTATGGTGTTCTTGCTTCCTTCTTGTCACCTCTCTTTTCTTTTTTCCTCTGCAAGAGGCTGCATTGCACTGCATAATTCAGTCTGTGCTGTGTTCCTGTTGTTGTTTCTCTTTCTCCATACTTCACCTCTTTCTCTCACCATCTCCCTGGAAAAAAAAACACCAAACCAAAGACACACCAAACTGACATCAAAGAACCTGTAAGGATGATAGCTGACTGTGACTTTGCCTCATGTTACCTGTGCTACGGCTACAAAGTTACACTTTGCAAAAAATAACCTAGCACTTTTCTTCAGACAGGAAATAACTCCCTATACCAGTAGGTGGCAGCAGTCTGTATTACAGCTCTACATGGTGTCTTCGCCATTTTGTAGTGCTGTCTGAATGTGTAGTGGACATCTTTAGAACCTGTATAGGGTCCTCAGTGTATCCCACAATGCATCATGACAAGTAGTGTTGAACCAATACACTACATTAACAATATATACCATCATCCACTGCTAATGTAGAAGAGGAAGAGGAGCATTGTGACAAACTTAATGATCAGTCTAACTAAAGCTGGATCCATACTCCGTGAGAACAGAGAACTCGCTCCCTGGGTGGTAAGAGTTAAACGGAGGTACCATACTCCCCGAGAAGTGTGTGTGCATACGGCCCGCCCACTCAGCACACGTCACACACAAAAGGTTGACAATGCAATTGTATTGCAAGTTGTGAGCACAGTCGTGGTTACCTGGCCTAACGAGCTGATAATGCTCAGGGAAGAGGACGTATAGCATGACAATAGATAGAAGATCAGTGTAGCTGACTGTAGCAGACCTCTGGTCTGAGTGAGTTTAATTCTGTGAACGTGTGGATGACTGTCTGCAATAATACATCCTGTCTCCCGGTGTTTAATGTGCGCATCGAGCCACCGTAACGCCGTGATCAATACTGGGATTAATTTTTATCGCCACCTTTTGGACAGACGCTCCCCTCTGTGCCGTGTTTCTCCTTCCAGGAGCTGTTTGCCAGCTGCTCGTCTAAACTGTCCATCGTCGTTGTACTTCCTCCTTCTGTCTCTGTGTTCTGCACCTGAAGAAGCTCTTGCGCTTCTCCACATTCATCACGCCCACTAAATTCCGACCAATCACACAATTGTTCTCGCACAGCACTGAGAGAAAAAGTTCTGCCCGGGCCATGTGTCCGAGAGAGCTGCAGAACAGGCGCTCCGAGAGAAAAATGACGTCATTTTGTGGGCGGAACGTCGGCAGCGAGGAGCGAGTTCTCTGTTCTCGTGGAGTATGGATCCAGCTTAAGTGTTTTCCTGATGACCACATATAGGGAGTAGGGAGTGAATGGGTGCTGATTGGTCACTTCCTGTATTTGTATCACATGGGTTCTTTCAATTCCCCGCCCCTTCGCTTTACTAATCATTGAGCATTGATCATTGACCCGCCCATCGAAGGGACAGGAAGTATAAGATTTCCTAATATTGGTGTAACAAAGTATCTTTATAGCTTTGACTCTCATCTCATCTCCTAAACAAACGCAAAGAAAGAATTTTTATGCATCACAACGCCTTTAGAACCTCTTTTTTCAGAAAACAAAAACAACCTTGTCTCAGTTTTTTCTGTCCTGTCTCGGCCGCTTCAACCATCTCTTCATATTATTAATATGAATTTGCAAGGAATATTGAAAATTGAATTTTAACACGTCTTATCAATTTTGGATACTGGCTTTATGTTTGGATGCGACATGAGCAATTGTTTGAAGTGTGAAATCAGCGCAGCCTCTAACATATCCGTCCCTACGTAATTTTTTTCATAAACCTCTGCTTTTGGCTTGGCTTCAGTTGTAAACACAAAATTGGTGAGTAATAGTCCTTTGTAAATATGCCTCAGGGCCTCTTCTTCTGCTGTGTTTCATTTCATTCCATCCACCTCTCATCCATATCCTCCTCCTCCATTTTCTTCTCTTGTCGGTGTCTCAGTAAATTTCTCCTCTTCCTGTTTGCAGTATTGATTGTCAAACTTTCTGTTTTATTTCCCTGCTCATTCTTTCAGATGTTGGGGAGGTAGAGCATCTGCTGCAGCACAACCTTTCCTCTCTGTGCTACCGTCTGTCAGACTGGCCCTCTGTGCTGTGCGAATATCAAGGACCAAGGGCCACACAGTACTGCATGGTGGTGATGCTGCACCTTGCTCTGCAACAAGGAGACAGGTAATAAAATGTGCAAGCTGTCGCTTAACGATCACATTCATATTTGATTTTGCATATTCAACAGTGACTAGGTGACTCTGTGAGCTGGTATTTCAAGCATTTGTGCAGTGAATTCTGCTGCGGACTGATTTTATAAGGACTAAGCAGTTTGATCCAGGACTCCTTTCTCCCACAGCAGCGTCCACTTGCAAGTCCCTTTGTTCAGGGACTGTAATTTCCTGGCTTGGTGGCTGCAGAGTAGCTCTTGGTAGCACTGTATTACCTGTGCTCAGGAAAATCAATATAAAAAGCACAGTGTCACCAGAAATCCTCTCTGTACTGAATGCTGGCAGCTGTGCTCCAGTTTTGTCTTTGTGTGTTTGACGTTGACAAATTTCAATATTACATCTTTTTCCTGCTACATGAACAGATATGTCAACGTTTGCCTTCAGAAATATTTGACAATTAATAGCTGATTTCACCAGCTGAATTCTAGCAAAAGCACCACTTTGCTTTGCTGTATCGCAACCCCTGAGAGCAGAAAATACAACATTTGAGCACTGTATTTATATAAGCAAAAACCCAAGCAATATCTGCAGTAGCCTCATAACAAGTCACAGAATAATAGCAATATGAATTCAGCTGGTTTCACACAGTGATGCAGTGCTCCCCCGGTTCCAGTGCTACTGCTGCAGCCCGTTGAGGGTGTTCTTAAATACATATTTTATGACCTCTGAGATGAAATATGGCGACCTCTCTGGAAAGTTTAATCTGTCCTTCTGTGGCTCCTAAGCCTGGTTTTACCCTTCCCCTTGGGGGAGTGGGATGAAAGTCTCTCTCTGCTACTGTGCGGTCTCATCATTCAGATTTTGGAGATGTGGCCAGAGATTTACATATTGTGGGAGGGTGGAGGGTGAATATGTGTGCATTTCAGCTGAGAGAGAATTTGTATATTTTTAAGTTGTTTATTTGGCTTTTTATGTCTTTATCTGATGATGAAAAACATGCAGAAAGGGGTGCAAACTGGAATCTAACCTGCACTGCTGCAGTGAGGACTGTACTCTCAGCTCACAAGGCATGAGTGGGAATGTTGTCCAGTTGTTTTGACCACTTCACACCAGATATGTCTGCAGTCTGGAAGTGTGTTTAGCTCAGGGGTCGGCAACCTTCAGCATGAAAAGAGCCATTAGACACAACTACTAATCTACACCTATTTGACCACTAAATTGAAGGTAATATTAATCTATATATAATATAGATAGACAGATTAGATATAGATAATATTTATCTGAACAAGAAGTGCCAGTTCATATGTTATTTTGATTTCAGTGTGCCGTCATTCATTTCCTCCATGTCGTGGGCTACAGTAGTCAACCTGAACATGAAACATCGTATCCATTTCAGGGCTGCAAGGCCCCGTTCACACTGGAGAAAGTCATTCCAGCTAGAGTAGGATTGAGCCCAGACAGCCTTTAAGCTGGATGCGTTCACACCTATTTTCAAATCTGGCTAGCACACAGTTGTGTCCGCACTCAATCCGGCTTCATCCAGCATGTTTGCTGTTCTCCAAACCACTAGGTGGCTCCTCGTAATATGGCTAATAATGTGGCTAGCCGGATTCGCTAGCCACATTTGCGTTCACACCTGAGCCACATTTGAGCCAATCCTGCTAGATCCACCTCTCGAGGGTGGATCTAGCCGGCTTGAAATCAAACTGGATTCAGCCGGATTGGAGGTGTTCACACTCGGAAAAAAACACATCTGGATTGATCTGGATGCGGCCAAATCCTGCTTAAGCCACATTTTTTTCCCCAGTGTGAACGGGGCCTAAGACGTCACTTTGTTTTTCACGAACGATTGCGAGCTCTAATCTGGCTCGAGCGATGTTTACTTTTAATGTAGTTCATGATGGAAAACACCAGCTCGCACAAGTATGAGGATCCAAAGATCGACGGGACTCCAAATGCAAACTTTTTCCATGTTCATATAAGTTTCGGGAATGTCATTCCATGTCGGCCATCGAACACGAGTTTGTCTGGTGTCACAGGTGCTGCGTACAGGACGTGACTGTGATGCATATTTTGACAAAATATTAAGTTTTATTTTAATATCGCAATCTCCAAAGAAATAACTATTACTATGAAAAAATTAAATGAATAAAATAAAATATTTATTCACATTTATTCATATTATTATTATTTTTTTCCAAAAAAGAGCTCACTGCCTGGGAGCCATAACAGAGGGATGAAAGAGCCTCATGTGGCTCCGGAGCCGCAGGTTGCCGACCCCTGGTTTAGCTGTACATGTGTGCTTAGAACATTGGAAGTAATGTCATCACTTTCTGTGTTTGTGTGTGATTCAGGCTTCTCCCAGACCAGAGTGTTTTCTCCAGTGTAGTGTGGTTGTTGCATTCAGTGCAGGAGCAGGGCAGCTGCATCCTGCCTCACCCTGTGATCCGCTCTGCCCTCTACCTGCTGGCGCTGACACAAGACAAGAGCCCCGGTCTGGATGGGGTAACTGATCACCACTCACACACGTTAATTCACAAAAGAAGTTAACTTAACACTAACCTGTTTTTCAATTTGCCTTAAGATGCCTTAAAATTGTGTATTTCCAGTCCTTTGAACTGTGTTTATCCCTTTGTGACAGCAGAGTCAAACAGCCTGTCAGAGTTTTAAATAATCTGTTTTTCTCCACTGTGAGTCAGCCTAACATTATATTTAAAAAAGTCCACAAATCATATTCTTAGAGATAGTTTTACTGACAGGTAATACCACATTAATGTGTCAAGATTTTTATCAAGATGAAGGTGTTTTTCCTGAGGAAGAGAACAGCATGTACTGGAGGAGCCGGAGTTCTGTATGATTTAATATGGATGCCATTACCACGGGGGCCACGAAATGCTCCGAATCAAAGCTTGACAGCTCATATTCATCTTTTGAAGCAAAATCCATATTGTGCTGTAGATGATTCAGCAGCTGAGAATATTAATTATAGTTCATCTCTTCTCTTTTTTTAAAAAAAAATGCTGCATAGAACATGTAATGTTTTCTCTTTTTTATTTCAGAAAACATTATACAACCTCTCTGAAAGTGCTTTAGAGTAACTTAACAACTGAACAGTAAATACTTTAGTATTTAGTATTATAGTGCAAACTTTTTAGCTTGGGTCTGTACAGTCGTCTCAGAGTACTTTGGCTTCATCAATCCTTCTTTACCATCCCACTCGAGGCTCCTTTGCACTGCATCAATAAGGCACTCTCCTCCTGCCAAAGCTTCTGTTCCCTCTACTTCCACCACCCTGCACTCCTCCACTTCATCTGTCGCTACCCAGAGCTAGCAGAAAAATTTGGACTCCTTGTTTTGGAACTTTGGTTGACCAAGAAGGACTCAGAGCAGGCCATGGTAAGAAAAGGGAAACTTCTACTTCCACAAAGTTTCAGTAACTATGTAATTAAGTAATGGTTGGATTGTATTGCTGGTTCAGGCAGACGTGCAGGAGAAGGGTGAGAAGAAGGAAAGCCGTATAGAGGAGAGGACGGATCAAGAGCCAGACACAGAAACCAAGGAGCTGCTGATTCTGATAGAGACGTACCCAGCTGTCATTCAGACCCTGCTGGTGAGAAACAAAGACCTGAAATCTGACAGCTAACTAAGCTGACACTCAAACATCGTCAGGTTGTCGTTGAGGTCTGCGGTTCTGCAGTCGGCACAAGGATGGGCCTTAATCAATCTTTTTTATACCTACTCAAAGCGCACCTCAAGCAGCTTGAGGTTACAGGTCTTGCCCAGGGACACATCGGCATGCAGCTAGGGCCGAGGATCAAACCCACCTGAGCGACAGCCACCCTACATTAGGCCTTAATCAATGGTTCCCCATATTAGTTAGTCACCGACATTTACACAGAGGACAGAGGCCATCATGTAACAACACCCAACTCAGAAGACGGCATTTTGCAGTTTTATGTCCAAATCGCTTATTAAATTGGTTGCAATCTGCAATGTCACCAGTAGAGGGCACCGAACCCTACACACTGGTACTTTAACATTCAGGCAGAGCTCTGAACACTGAAAGAAGATTGTGGAAAACATTTGTCTTTAACCGGCACTCCTTTTTTTTTACCTTTTTTACTGCATTATGATAATGTTGGTACCAGGAGATGTTCTAAATTAAAAGTTGTGTCTGTCTTTTTAATTGGCCTGGTGACTACAGGACATGGTGTACAGCAGAGAGGCTCCCCTGGCAGAGCGAGTTGTGGGTGTGCTGGAGGTTCTTTTGCGCAGTCAGACAGGCTATGAAAAAGATTTTTGTGTGAACCTCAGGCCGGGCCTGCTCCAGGCATTACAGCGCTTCAGTGTGGACAACATGGGGCATGAGCTTGGGCAGGGACACACAGCACAGGGTAAGACACATAATGTTACAGAATATACAGGTTTTTGAATGTACATCATAAAATATGTGACATTGCAGCTGGTATATTGCACCTGAGGATGTTTGACAGTGTTGAACATTAATGTGTATCTTGGTTTAGCTTGTATTATCATCTTTAAAAGGAAATTCAGATTGTAGGGATACTGACCTTCAACACTTTACAGTTATTTCATCCTCAGCTCCATCGACCCGTGTTGAGTTGGCCAACAAATTGTACTGGGAATTTGAATAACGATGTAAAAACAGCTGGCATACACAGCAATGAAATATCTATTAAGTAATGTACATGGATTAATCGGTCCATTTGGCACAGCACCGTGTATTTGTGACATAATAGAAAGCACTTAGTTTGATTATTCTCAAATGTAAGAAGAAACATTTGAAAGAGTACCTGTGTCTGTTTATGTCAGGCTGTTCTCTCTGATGGCAGTTCCTTCTGTTTAGGTAAAAGGACGCTTCATGGGTGGGCGAGTAAAAAAAAAAAAAAAAACACATTGCGCCTCCTGAATCCTGTTTCTTTTAACAGCTCCTCCAGGCAAAGTTTACTGAAATGTAATCACAAAGTCTGAAAACTTGGTTAGTTTTAAATTGGACTGAAATAGCAAAACAGCTTCCTGAACGCTGCCGCCTCTGATTAATGTAGGAGGGAGGAAGAACCATTAATCCGCTGTAGAAACAAATCCCCCCCAAACATCCTGTGACAGTGCAGACGGTGGGACGAGGGATGCTCATTTATCTGCGCGGCACAGATTGAATTAGATTCAACTGACAGCTATCATACAAAAGGTTTTGTGTTCTTGTATGTTTGATCTGTTCAGGAGTATTACATCTAAATGAGAGACAGCTCAACTACTGTTTAGCATACATTTATTTGTGTAGTCCTTAATTTGACAACACTTCAGATTAAATTAAATGATCACAAAACCAGCAAATAATGCACAAAGGAGTACAAAGGACCTTCTTTTGGAGTCATGTGCCATTTTTAGGATTTCTCTTAATCCCTCTCTGAGGTCCAAACTAGCTTAGCTCTTGTCTTGAGGGCTGCTCTAATTGCCAGAAGGGGGAGCTAAGAGTTCGGCATTGTAGCTTTAAGTATTAGTTGGAACTGTGTTGCAGGTTTAGATAAGATAAGATAAAACTTTATTGATCCCGAAGGAAATTCTTGTGCCAGTGGTATCGTTACATTAAATGCAGTTAAGTACAGAGTATTAGAGTATAAGTGTCACTAAAATCCAAATCAGAGTACAGTATGCAGTATGAGCACAATATATGATGCATGGATACAAATATAGACCAGTGGAGGGAATGACCGTGATGCATGACATGATCATTAGCTCCTCTCCCTACAGAAAGGGGAGGAGTTATACAGTCTGATGGCCACTGGCAGGAAGGACCTCCTGTGGCGTTCTGTGCTGCTCCTCGTAGTCTCAGTCTACCTCTGAATGTGCTCCTGTAGGACAGCAGTGTGTCATGCAGGGGGTGAGACGTGTTGTTACGAATACTGAGGAGTTTCCTCAGTATCCTCCTCTCCGTCACCTCCACCACAGACTCCAGCTCCACTCCCAGCACCGAGCCAGCCTTCCTAATGAGCTTGTCGAGCCTGTTGGTGTCGGCCGTCTTCATCCGGCTGCCCCAGCACACTACAGTGTAGAAGATGACGCTGGAGAGTTGTTAGGTGTTGGTTTGGACTCTGTACTCTGGTTTTTGGTAGAGGTGTGTACCAGATGGTGTGATTAAGACTCTCTACTTGACCAGGTTAATGAGCACAGCCGAAGGGCACAACACCCATGTGCCAGCCTGGGATTCAGAAACTGTTTCTGTGGTTATCCTCTGCCTGCTTCCAGCTCATCCTCAGCCTGTAGGGGATTACCGACCGTTATCCTGCATGTGCTCCAGTTCAGCCAACAGTAATTTGCATTAATATATACTTTATATTAGCTTCAATGCAGCAGCATCCCGAGGGGAGATATTTTAATGTTATGCACTTGAGCTGTGAACGGAATATGTAGATAACGAGCCTGATCTTCCTCCAGTCAGTGTGTCTCCTTTCACCTCTAGTCCTTCCTCAGACCTTCTCTCTTCTTTCTCCACCTTTAACCCCGAGACTTTCCAGATTATTTCTGTGTGCGTGGACACTGGTGAATGAGATGTGGTTGTCTTAAAGATTAGTTTGTGCTCCAGCCATCACTTGAAGTATGCTTCAGAAAGTCTCCCTTGTCACTCTGTATATCACTCAGCAGTGTCTGAGTGAGCCATGTCCTCTAGTTTGGATTTGCTGACAGTAACCTCCAGGAACATCAGGTTTCAGACTTAGTAATGAGACGAACTGAAATGCTAATTCCGGATGAGTGTCAGGTAGTCTCTGCAGCCTGTGTTTTTTGTTTTTTTTTTTCACCTCAGCCGTTCTCTGTTTGTTTCTCTGACTGTGGAGCAGTGAACTCGCTCCCTCTGGTGCTGAAGCTGCTCTGTGTGATGCAGGCCAGCGATCCGCCTTCATCGCCCCTTTATACTAACATGGAAGGAGTGCACTTCAAGCTGCTTTACCATGGTGAGACTCAAGAGGTTATACTACACACAGCATTCATCTGCCTTATCTGCAAAGTCAAACAGAGCCGCTGCATTAGAGGCAGAGTTAATAACACTTTTTTTTACATCATCCGGAAAGCATTTTAATAAAAGGGAAACTCCGACAAACCTGCTCATACTAGTCTTACTTTTGTAACACCATGTCTGTTGTAGAAACAGATTTTTGGCCATTTTTTAATACCTAAGTATATTAAGCGGCTTAACAAGCAGGCACATCTGCAGGCAGCCGAGTGGTGTTGCTGGGGAACCACTCTGTTTTTTTGACTTCAAATTATAATTATTTGTTATTTTACTTAACAAAGACTGCACTTTCTTTATCTTTTATTTTTTTATCTTTAAAAGTGAATTTGACAAAGTTTAGTTTTTTAATAACATATCCAACAGAATGCAGATTTGTGAGACAGGTCATTAGCACTTTTTGGTCTCTGTGATTTCCAAAGATCTGCAGCGGTCATGGAGAATCCTTCATGGTTCGACCTGTTCTCTGCTCTTCTGCTGACTTTATCTTCTGTATTCGTCTGCATGATCATTTCACGTTTGCTTTGCTTTTTCCTTTACACATTAGTGGAACCTTAGTTCTGTTTTGCATCCCATCATCCTTGACATTTTCACACGTCACTTTAATTCACTCTTTATTCACCGGTGGGAGCACATAAGCGGCAGTAAATGGCAAATTTTATCTGTTGCATCTCATCAAGTCTGACAGTCTCTGTTGAATCAGATTTGTTTAAGAGGACTGCAGATAAAATATAAGGCAGCACTGTGTGATGTTTTTACATGTGTGTTATCTAATGTGTATCTCTGTGTGTGTGTGTCCTTGTCAGTGAGTGATATAGCAGGACGGTTGAAGCCTACTAATACAGAGAGCTTGCTGCCTGCTGTCAACTACATGTACTGCTGCCTGAGCCTGTCCCCTGCACACTGCGCTGACAGAGGTTAGACACACTCATCGGCAGCCTCTGTATCACACCTGCTACGCCCTTGTTTGACAGACGTGAGTGGCTGACCTTGATGCATGTAGCGCTGAGGCACAAAGGATATGATAACCTTACAAGCCGACACCAGCTTGTACAGCTTTATATGCATGTGGGCGCACGGGTGAGGGGCACGGTGAGCTTTTTCTATGCAATTTCTGCACAGAAAGGATGGAATTCAATTCATTTTTATTCATGGAAAAAGGAGGAATAAATCAGATTGAGTCCTGCAAAATTGAACTCAATGAGCCACAACATATAGTAGAATAAAAATGAATTAGTAATTTATGGAATTATTGGCTTTGAATATCCATCAAGAGGATGAATCATGACCCTGCTGCCTAACATTTTATTTGATTCATTTCTTTTTTTACAAGCTGAGTAAGCAGAGGTCAGCAGTGAGCTGGGTTATGGTTAACAGGGTGATGCTGGTGGTCAGAGCTCAGAAACACCTTTGGAAAGCTAAGCTATTTCTGTTCATAGTGTTATCTTACTGCTGCTGCTTTTGCTGCTGCTGCTACTGCTGGTGAGTTTACTGATGCTATGTTGTTTCAGCCTCAGGCAGGTTTCCACTGATGACAGGAATAGTAACACATCACTCCGTGTATAAGCAAAAAGTGAGGATAATATAACTTCAAATAATACCTGTTGGCTTGCTCGTGTGCTGCACGTAACCCTGATATTATGCAAATAGAGCTGATGCAAATGATCTAAAAACCAAAATACACATTTAGCTGTCAGTGAAAATGGTCTAATAGAATAGTGCTAAAGTGATTTCTGCTTTTAA
This sequence comes from Parambassis ranga, assembly GCF_900634625.1. Taxonomy (NCBI): domain Eukaryota; kingdom Metazoa; phylum Chordata; class Actinopteri; family Ambassidae; genus Parambassis; species Parambassis ranga. The sequence goes on from NC_041029.1 coordinate 15,246,401, forward strand.
TGGAGAGCTCCTGTTGAAAAACAAAGGAAGTGTTCAAGAAAAGTTTCTCTTCCTCCTGATAAAACATTAACTTTGTGCAGAAGAACAGTAAGAAATGAAAATGATCAAGAAGGACAAAGGCTTCATACCAAGTCTATCTCTGGAAATGTAATAAATACACAGCCTACTCTGCCATTTCTGTCAGTGGCTTTCTGAGGTTTAAGCCAGATTAGTTTAGCTCTGAGCCACAGACAGCCAAGTGTGTACAGTGACTCAGTTTGCTTGTCACCATCTAAGCAGTTCCTTAATTTTTGTTATTGGCTTCCTTTTTGTAGCCAGACCAGGTGGTCTTGTTTTTGCCACCTGGTGTTTCCATCAGTTCCCGGCTGCATCCTCTGTGTTGACAGACATGTGCCGCTTCCTGCTTCCGCGAATGCCGCCCCCACCTCCACCTCTTTGCCTGGAATTTATAAGTGGACTATGACTCTGTCAATATGACAACAGTTGAAGTGCTCTTGAGCCCCCTAAGGGAATCATAGTGTTTCAGTAACCTACAGGTGAAGTCACAGAAGCCTCGTCCATAGAATCAGAATGTCAGCACTGGCAGAGGCAGACATAAAGTGTGCACTGTAGCTTTAAGTTTTTGGGTCATAGTTGTGTTAAATCAAATTAATGTTGCTGTTGGAGAAATAATAGTTGTGGTGTGGTTGAACTACACTGATGCAAATGGGGTTGACAAAGTAATAGAAATGCCAGTCAGCGAAACACGCAGTATGAAAAGGCTCTCAGATGCCTAAGAAAATGAAAGTTGTGCATGTGTGCCTGCGGCATGTCTCCCCGCATTCACTTAGACAAACCGCTCCTCAAACTGTGACATACAAGGACAGATTAAAGTTTGATGACGTAGTGCCATCTCCTCCCCCAGCTGTCTCCATGCTGCTGTCCAACAGTAGGCTGATGGACCAGCTGCAGACAGTCGTCTCCTCCTCCTCCTCCACCTCCTCCTCTGCTCCCTCCCTCTCTCCATCAGCCGGTCCTGCTGTGGCCCTGCTGTGCTGCTGCCATCTACTCCTGTCCTCCCTCATTACCTTGCAGCACACTCACTGCACTCAGGTACACACACCACAGCTCAGCGTCGCTCTTATCACAACTTCAGCATGGAACTTCACACAGTCAAGGGCAAGACACAGAACATACAGTAAAAAGGAGTATAGATTCAGACGTGGGCGCTGAATACAAAGCACTCGATTGATTGATATCACAGAGAAGTGCTGGTGTATAAAAGAATGCACTTTCTTCTTTGCTCTTTGCTCGCACGGCATGGATAATACATTCTTACTTGCAAAGATATTAGTCCTAATCTTGTTACACCCCTTCTCTGTGTCTGCCTTCCTCTGTTCCTTTTTTCCTCTATTATTTAAGGTCCATAAGAGCATCGGTTGGAGTCTGGACACAGCTGTGCAGCGACTGCTCCTTCAGAAGAGACACACAGACAGTCTCCTGCTGGGTAATAAATGCTGAATTTTATTGTAAGATTATTTTTAAAATCCGTTCTTCCTTTGCAGACAGCAGACACCAAAACAGCTCATTAGGAATGCAAGTGCTATGTATGCTTAAAGCAAGACTGTGTTTCAAGTCATTTTGGATCTCCTCTCGGCTCCTTCCTGTCATTTGTGCTGCTTCAACATACACAAAGATCATGTTTGCAGAGTGTCAGCCAGCCTGGTTTACATGCACTCATGCACAGGTGTCGTTGCAGGGTTAACCCAAACCCCTCAGCATACATTTCACACACTTTCATTACATTAAGTGGCCCACATCCCACTGCAGCACCCAGAGACAGATCATCCCTGCTGCTCCTGTGTCTCTGTCTGTCAGCTAGATAAGTGGCCTGTCAGGGTTGCTGTGATGTATTGGCTCCCTCCCTCTGCTCCTTGACTCCCTCTCGCTCCTCACTCACTCAGCCTTCTCGCTGTCTGTCTGTGTCTTTTTATTTATTTATTTATTTTTATCTCCCTTATACTTCCCAGTCTACCCATTTATTTCCACCCTTCCTGTCTCTCCATCTCTTCGCTCCGTCTCTCTTTTCCTGCTGCCACTAATTGAGTCCTCCCTTCCTTTGGGAGCTCTAATCTCAGTGTACATGGCATAAGTGCTATTCAGATGGCTGGCAGCTCTCAGTTTGGATTCTTCTGTTTTTCTGGCTCTGTCTCTCTCTTTATCTCCATCACTACTTTGGTCTTTCCGTCTTGCTGAACTTCCCTCAACCCGGTCTCTTATACTCTATACTCGGTGCTGACGTCTTTAACTTCTTGCCCCTTTTTTTCTGCCACATATCAGTTCAGAACTTGCTCTCGGTTCCTTTCAGCTGTTACCCAGCCTCTCCTCTGTGCTTCTGTTCCCTCTGCTGCCTGACTTTACCCTCTTTTCTGTGCTTAAACATCCCACTCACACACTAACTCCCCTCTGTTCAGTTGTGGACCTGTGTTTCCTTGACATCTCCTATGTTTTTTTTTTTTTTTTTTAACTTTTGTCTTCTCCCTAATTTTTCCAGTCAGCTTCCTGAGGTTGCTGCAGGCTCTTCTTGACGCTGATTTGGCGTCAGCGGTGGTGGTTTTGAGCACTGGGCCTGGCTTGGTCGGACCCAGACCGCTGGAGGTGGAAGACGGCGCTCTGTACCCGCTTGGCTCCAGAGGAGCCCAGTGCCTCTTTGCAGCTCTCAGTGGACTTCTACTGCAGGTTGTAGCACCCAGAGGGAGTATTGATATGCATGTGTGTATTAATGGAAGTTGTGTGGGCATACATCTGTTTGCGCAGTCACACTGTAGGGACCTGCCTTCCTTCTTTAGACAAAAATAAGTCTCCAGGTCATAGAATCATTAAATTTTCAGGAGATTAAGGGGAAAATAGATCACTGGAGACACTGGAGACACATAACGGCAGAGTCTGACCATTAAGCTAACAGTTATAGAGTCAGTTTGTAAATATTGGTACAGATAGAGCAGATGTTTTTCCTGTTAAAGTGTCTTAAGCAGAATGTGGATTTTGCATTGCAACGTGAATGAGTTCCCTCCTGGGAAAGATGAGTGCAGCACTTCATTTTCCACAGTTATCGTTTATAGAAGGCTTGAAATAAGAGAAAACAACTTACAGGAAGTTTTTAGACTATCAAGTCGTCACATGTGGACACTTGAACAGTTTCCCTGAGTGTCATATTTCCTTGAGTTGCTGTTTAGCGTCAGCAGCCAAATTGGGCTGGTTCCTCCGCTGTTGCACCTTTTTAGGTAACAACCAGTGATTCAGACTCATTACCATGGCAACAAAATCCACTATACATACATATACATACATATACTACACATATATATAAGCATGATACCTCTCCAAAATCGTACTTAAGGATATCTGTGTAGGTTGCTTATGCTTATATCAGCCCCCTATTGCTTTTACACAGTAAATCAAATGTCTACAGGACAAACATATTTGTTAAGATGCTTATGGAAAACACTAATGACCTGTTGAATACAACACTCCTTAGTAACTACAGGCTACCTCGGACCATGATCCTGCAGTTAGCTGAGCTACAACTGGCTTTGCAGAGGTCTCACGGGGCACTGTCTCCATTTTCCTCAAAATAATTTATAATGATACTGTGAAAACTTTTCAGGATTATTGTTTTTTTCCACTAATCTGGCTTCTTGTTTAATGTAAAAACCCATCTGCCGTACATCATGTCAACAAAAATGTCCTAGAAAATCTTCAAATGGAAACTCTGTGTAAACTGAAGATCTGTGATCTAGGGTAGTGCAGAAGAAAGAAGAGGCATGCCTTTTTTTATTCCTAACTCTATTTGTCAGCACAAACAAATACAGTATAAATATAAAAATATGTGCAGAAACTAAAACATCAGACTGGCATTATCAGTAATCACAAAAACAGGAGTATTTCCACAACTGAGGGCTTAAATGTCGCTCTCTCTGCTTTTACTTTCTCTCTGTCCTTTATTCCGCAACAGAGGAAACATACAGGTAATTCCAAACACTGCAAACTGCCTTTCATAAACCATCAGAGACCTTCTTACATTTAAGAGGTGAATGTTTACTTCAGCTGGGTGACAGTCAGCACAGCAGGAACCAACACCATTTTTTGAAATATGTTTTTAAAAAGCAGAAGATAAAGTTTTTGTCCAAAAAAACTTGTATCTATAGGAATCTACTGTGGGATAATCGTGCATTGTGCCTGTATTTTATTCTAATTGTGTGCCTGTGCTGTAGCCTCTCAGCCTCTGGTTCCACACCAGTGGCGCTTCCTCTCTCTGTAGTGCTGAACTGAGTTTCAGTTCTATGGTTCAGTGCTCTCCAGTCTGCTGTTCAGCAGTTGATACGAGTTTCCTTCCCCTCCTCTCGCCTCTGGTTTGCTCTTTCTCCTCATCATCTCCTTTTCCTTGTTCTCTTCACTTTCTGTCCCTTGCTGCTCTCATTTTCACCTCTGATTTCATCTCTGTGTCCTCATCTGTCCTCTCTCGCCTGTCCCTGCTCTTACGTCTGCCTCTCTCTCTCTTACACACACACACACACACACATCCACTCCTACTCATCTTCTTGACTCCTTTTCTTCTACTCTCTCCTCCTCTCGGCCTATGGATTAGGGTGTAACTCCCCACTGCCGTCTATATATCCGCCTGGCCTACTTCAGTATTTTTGGACTCTACATCGTGCTCACTGTCAGCCCTGCCACTGTGGGAGAGGCATGCATTATTAAAACCTCACTCAGTTGCTCTCAGTGTTCCCTTGTTCTCTCTTTTGTTTCTGACTGCCTCTCTGTCCATTGGCGAGCGTTTATGTCTGCATGTTTCTGTTCTCTCTGCATCTGTTGCTGAGCTTGTGCCAATTTCTGCCAGCTGGGAACACATAGACATCACATTAATGTGGTTCCTTTAAACTGCAGTATTATGACATTTTAGGGTTAGGAGTCTACTTTTTTTGTTCCTTTTTTCGTATATTAGAATTCCATCTCTGTGTTTCTGTCTCCTCAGAAGCACGAGTTCCTGTTGAGATCCTCAGTCAACTGTTTGAGCTCCCTGCTGGGCTTCCTTCAGAGGAAGAGTCCCATTACAGGTACAAAGCAGGAAGAACGAGCACACAGACACAGAGACTAAACAGTTAGAAAAGTAAACAAGGTCTGATTGGTAAGTTTGTGTCCTAAGGTAGAGGGTCAATACATTTTAAAAGTCGGTAATGCACATTCATCTACTGCCTGGAGGTCTACGAGGACTATGTAACATCACAAGTGGAGGGTTCTTTCAACATGGTACAGAGAGAGCCTAGAAGATGACCCCCCAACCTTGAAAGGCCAATTAAGAGACCACTGACAAGATCCATGACAAGATCTAATAACATCAGCACAGAGCTGGGTGACCTACAGGAAGGTGTCCATGCAGTTATTCATATCAACACACTCCAAGTGACCCAGCTGTCGGCTCCCTGTGGGCCTGATGAGAAGATCCAGAGACAATCTGTCATTTCTGAGGAGGATCCTGAGAGATTTCTGCAGCAGTCTGTAACCATGGATCAGACCTGGGTCCACCACCTCCAACCAGAGAGCAGAGAACAATCCAAACAGTGGAAACAGACAGAGTCTCCAAATCAGTGAGGTCTGCATCAAGGTGATGGTCTCTGTTTTCTGCTGCTGGACCACCTGGAAAAGGGTCACACTGTTACAGGGGCCGACTACACTGATCTCTGAGACAGCTACAGGAGGAGACCAACAAGATCCAGACCACAAGTCCACCATCATCGTGATGATGATGCTGTGAAGGTGCAACACATTGACCTCAACATAGAAGTTGGACAAGTGTCTAAAAGTAGGAAGAGATCGATAATCACCCCTCCTACCTTAGGACTCAAACCTTCTTGTTTTAACATAATGTTTTTTTATTTTTTAAAACTGTTATGTCCTTGGTCTGTTTTTATTTGTACGTGTTTAGCAAAGTATGTCGTTTGCCAGCCATGGAGTCGATTCCTCCTCTGCTGCCTCCTCAGCTCAGGAGAGAGCTGCCTTCTGCACCCTGCCACTCTCAGACTCATAACATTTGTGAGATGTTTTACACACAAACACACACACACACACACACCACTCAAATAAAGAATAATGTCTTGGGCCTGGTTCTGAGCAGTAATAAATATTTTTATATTAAAAGTATTAAAAGTTAATGAGGCTAGTAAAAACATAGACGTATTTAGATCATTTGAGTAATGAGAGTGAATGCAGTGAATATGCAGTGTTATGCAGACCAACAGCACAACTCATCAAAATTAAAGGAAAATGATTTCAGTTGTGAGCTGTGGGTCTGAACACAGTTCATTTATTATTCAGTGATGGTAGAGCAGGAATTAGCTGGAACTGCTGGTCAGCGGTGGACAACCACACTAAACATTTCTGACATGACTTCAGGGATTCTGGCTAAGATTCAGAGATCAGCGTTTGTATCATCCAAACATTAAAATTGTAGCATTCTTATGTAAAAGTGTGCAAGTTTTTTAATCTTTGGACAATTTTAGATGCAGAAATTTGATTTGATCCTCAGTTAGAGCTGTAAAGAACTTCAGTATTGACCAGCGTGTGATGTTGTTGTGCAGATTTACGTGCTGTTTTTAAGACACATTGATTGAAATTTTTTTCTCTGCTTCTCCTGTGTTTGTTAACACTGTCTGTCTGTGCAGCTGCTGCAGGGCGGCAGCACAGCAGTGCTGAGGAAACCTGACCTGCTCCAGGTGATGGAGGCGGTGGAGAGGAAGGGGGTGAAGGAGCTCAATGAGGACGCAGCACAGGCCCTAAGGCTTCTCCTGACACAGGTAGACCAATGTGTGAACACACATCAATAAAATAAAGTAGGATACACTGAGAACGTCTGAAGTCTACAGACACACGGCTCAGGTTTGTCAGCCTCATGCAGTGTTCATATTAGTGTGAAATAAAAAAGAGATCACAGATGAAATATGCACAGAGAAAACTACATTTGTTTATGCAAATAGAATACCAGTGTGTGGCACAGAGCACTGCAGCAGCACAGCTACATGTGGGTTGCTGCAGACATTTTAAGAATTGCTTTGGTTTTGCATGCTCTGTATGCTTCCATTATCCTGCTCCTCCTTTATTCTGATCTGCTATAGATATATTTAAGCTTTGGGTTTTCTTCTTTGGATTAAGCAAAGAAGATGCTACAATAGGTTATTTTTTTTAGCCTTGCTGGTAAAGATCAAAGCAGTTCTTGTTTCATGACCACCAAAGTGTTCTTCGGCTCATAAAGCACAAAAAGATATTAGGCCTCTGAGCTGAGGGCCTTTGTACCCGGAGCGGTAGACAGTTTTCTATCTGTGAATCTGTCATCCTGGGAAACTGTTTGGAAACAGAAATACTAAGCAGCTCATTGGACGAGTCACAGAAGAGTGAACACAACATGCCACTGAGGATCTGTGAACCCTATGAAGTAGCAGTTAGCATGCTGGTAGCCGAAATATAACACTTGAAGGACTTTTACTAATTAGCAAAACTATTAGCAAACAAAGAAAGTGATGAAAACGCACTGATGACTGCTGCTAGTTCCTCATAGGACAGTGATTGGCGTATGAAACGTATAGCTTGCAGCCTGGGAAGATGATTAAATTGAAGCGTCTGACTCTACTTAAAGAAGTGAAGAATAAACCGAAGCTTCAGTTTACTCCTGTGTGACAGCTTAAGGTGAAGAAAATACAACCTATTTAATGAGTGAGACACACATTTAGACGTTCAAGGAATAACTGCAGTCAAAGCTGCCAAGTCCGGATGCTATCTCATCTCTCTCCTATCTTCTGGAAGCTAGTCCCAATTCTATAAGTATTAAATCACAGCCTCTTTATCTCAGTATATTACATCTGATCACTTTGAAGCTTTAAGTCAGAATCATATCTGTTTACTTCTCAGAGGACATTTTCTTGCTGCTGGCAGTTTGTTTGAAGATGACTGCACACAGTCCCCTCCTGCAAATCCCAATTACTGCATGTGCATCCATGTCTCTGTGCTCTCACTGCTGAGGTTGGATGTAAACCCTACCATCCATCAATGTCACTGTCAGTCTAAAGCCGAGGCAACTCCTGTTTGGAGAGTGATTAATATGAGATGATTATCTTTGAGCTTTCTGAGCTTTTTAGCTTATTACAAATGATCACATAAGTAACCTTGGGTCTTGGCCTTGCTCCCCTCCAGCCTTCAGCATGATGCCTGTTCACATTGTGAGTTTAGAAAAGCATTCAGTGGTGAGGCTTTGGTGAATGTTTGCTGCTGCCCTCGAGGTTTGTACTGTCTCAGTGTTGTGTTCAAAACGAAGCATTGTGTTGTTAAGTTTATTTGACCCTCATAGGATTGGGGCCAAGTTCTTACAGCAAGGCTTTTGTGGTTTACTGATCCTCAGGGCGATTTCATCTGGACTTAGAAGACCTCTCTAGACACAGTTACCCTGCCCAAGTTGCTTGTGGTACCCCATGAGGCCTTCATTATAGCTTTGTGTTCGCTCTGTATTGATCCTAGGTGAGCTTTGCAGACGAGAGTTGTGTGTTTGTAAAAACAAGGGGGGCAATGTTCAAAACTATGTGCCTGTATTTACTATATTTAGTGCCTGAAACTGAATGTATTGTACATTGAGGATTGTTGTGATATAGAATGAACGTAAGAGTTATGTAAATTTCACAGTTACACAATACTTTTCATCATGTTTTTAAATATATGGTGTTTAAAGAATAGTTTAAACCATGACCAACACCAGAACCCCTATAGACATACAGAATGTATCTGAGCAGCATCCATTAGCAGAATGCTAACATACTGCATTATGGTCAGATTTACCTGGCCAACCTCTCCACCAATCGGTATTTAACCCACCTGTGATGTCATCACCAAGGGGGGGGGGGCGACGTCCTCCCTGCGTGTTGGTTGGATCCACATTAACCTTCACTCCGTGTGTGTGTATAGAGAGAGAGCTACACAAATGGACGCCAGCGTGGGGGCCATGAATTAGCGATGTGGAGGGGCCAAATGGGCTCACCACCTGCAAGTTAGGGTTTCTGGTGCAAACTATTCCAACTGGCACAAGTGAGAACAATGTGGACTGTCAGATTTCTGGCAACAGCAACTGGCTTTTTGTGGCAAACGTTCAGTGAGACCACAGAGGTTTAAGAGTCCATGTGGGTGAAGAGAGAAACCTGAATGAAAGTTTTATTTCAGCGCTGGGATCTCCTTGTCTCCTTTGGCATTACACATCACAGATAAAGCATCAAGCCCATCTAGGTTTGCTTCTCGACAATATAAAACACAGAAGGGAATAGCAGCCACATCAGATTGTGGAGCTTGACATTGGCACCATATACAGCAGCAGAAATGCATTTAGCATTCTGAAAGTAGCTCAGAGTCAGAGGAGTGACAGAATGATGGCACACACACACACACACACACACACTGCAGCTCCCTGCGTTCCAGGGAATCATGAACTGTGTGAACACAGTGTGTGTGTGTGTGTGTCTGCACTGTACATGTAACTGTGTGTGTTTCTGAAGGCATTTAGAGGAAACAGCGTGCAAAGTGACATATTTGTCTCAACAGCCTCAAAACTGTGTGATTTTTGTCCCCTGTCATCTCGGCTACTCTGTCACACACACACACACACTCTTTGTACTCTTTGTTCGTGACGAAGTCGTCTGTGCACATTTGTGAGTGATCACTGTTGTGCTTGTTGTTTCCTCATCATGAATTGTGGCGTAACTGCCAACTGTGTGTCTGCTCACACTTACAGTGAGCACACGTGCATCTGTTGTGTTTGCAAGCTGCACGTAACAAGTGTCATCTGCTGCTGTTAGCACTTTTTAACCCTTCACACTCTGTACATACACAATAATTTTCTCACCACTCTTAACCCCACTTTGTTCACCTCTGTCTCCACTGTTGCTCTTTTCAATTACTGAACACTCCTCACAAACATCCTCTGGATTAATTTGATGGGAACAGCTTACAAATAAAATGGTTTTTTGTTTAAATGGAACATTAAATTCATGTGTTTTTTATCGTACAGGCAGGTGCAGCCTTTGTGGCGTTAAATCAGATTTTCCTCAGAAGGATGTGTGAGTGCAGACAATGTGCAGGAGTTCAGCTCGCTGACTGATCTTTACCACTGTGAAGTATTGAAGTAGACATTAGTCATTCTGCCTGAAGCCTCCGTCTTCAACATCGTTTCTAATCTACAACAGTGCAGACTAAGTGTTACAGTCTTTCGTTGCTGCAGTCTTCACTGCACTGTGATGAATTTAGGTTGTGCTGCACAGCCTGCAGACTTCAGTTATTTTTGTGTAAATAAGACGATGGTTTGTCAACATGCGGTTTATCGTTCACACTTCGGTAGGACTGTCAGGCTCTCTGGATCCTGCAGGGTAGCTGATCATGACACAGCTTTGCTCTGAGCTGCAACAGATACTCTGCAAACTTTTTTTTTTTCCCACCGATTTGCTTACATTATCAGCATCTTCTGTTTTGTTGTGTGACAGCAGAAGTTTATTTAATGCTCTGCTGCCTCTTCTCCTTCCTGTAACGATAAACATTTATTCACCTTTTATTCCTCTATTATTTTGAAGGTATTATTTCCCTCTTGTGTGTGTCTGTTGTGTTTGCTCTGGTTCCTTTGTTTTCTCTCCTCTGTGATAGTCTGCTCAGCCCTCATTAGTGTGCCTTGTGTCTAAGTGTATTTATAGTGCAGCTCTTCCCCTTGTGAGTTTGTCAGCTCTCCTGTTTGTCAAAGTCAAGCATGCCTTCTTGCGAGGTCGGGTCACTCAGAGAACGAGTAATCAAAGTTTGGATGTGTGCATCATTTAAGAGGTTCTGCCTCCATCTTTTTACTATGCCGCATTTTAAATTCAAACATCCTTTAAAGAAGTATTAGAAAAAGGCTCCGAGTCCCCAGAAATTTGAACAGTCCTTCACTGACATTGCAGAACGAACCTTCTCTAACCGTCTTTGGTCTCTGCTCTTTTCTCCATGTGTGCTTGACAAAAAGGGGCATGATCCGTGTTCATGGATCTATAAAGTACATACACAGGTGTCACTAAGTCACACACGCCTCAGGCTAAATGACAAAACAAACATCAACATGGCTGTCTTCAGGGAAACCTTTGAAAACTGGAGTAAAACAGGTGGTGATCTGCTTAAATCAAAGGATGTCAGACTGATGTCTCAGCTGCTGGATTCCAGTTATTTCCTGGTAGACCTACTGTGTTTTTCTCAGACGTTCCTCCATATTGGCTGCCTTAGGCTTTCCATATGTGCAAATGGGAAGCCTAAGGCAGCCATTAGAGAAGGCTTCACGCATAGATTTGCTTAGATTTTGCTCTTGTGTGGTAGTAAAATAAAGAAGGCTTAGTATATTTAAGAATTCTCCAGAGTGTCTCTGCTTCAAAGAGTCCAAGGTTGTTCACTGTGGTCGTGCAGTGTAATATTTTTCATAGTACAGCCTCAGGCTTTATATGTATTTTCTCTGATTCGCTTATTTTATTTTTATTTTCTTGGTCTTGTCATCTCTTCTTTTATGCTCGTCTTGCTTTTAACTTGAGAACACCCCTCCTCCTCTTCCCCTTTGTTTCATTTAGATCCAGAGCACCGTTATATTCCCCTCAGAGGAGAACAAGCAGAGAGTGAGGAGCATGATGGAGGCGCTCCAACCGCAGACGACAGCAGAGAGCTGCAGCCCCCATCTGTCCAGCAGCAGCATCCTGTATCCCTTCACCTGAAGTGAAACACACCTAAACACACTGTAAATGCTTCCAGACTGAGCATGTTCACACCGCGCGGCTTCATTGACTTTATCTGGCAGCTTATTGAATGTCTGTGTTGTTCCTTTCACTTTGAGACTAAAGGCGGTACTTAGGAACTCTGTACATCTGTCACACGGATTGATGCTCTCTCACACACATACTTATGCCTTCCTCCACCCACACACACTCTCATATCTTCAGTCTGTGTGTGTTCAGTTTGATTTGTTGGATATAGTCACGGTTTCATGTTAACAGTAAACAATGCACCGCAGATAAGTGGAACATTATCACCCGAAACAAAGTGCAGACTCACACACTTTTACACCTGCTGTACTTTGCTTCTGTGCTCCTTAACTCTGGTCTTCAGACGAGTCGGGGACGTGTCCATCTGTCTGTCTGACTTCTCTCTGAAATGAGGCTAATGCTACGGCTGACTGATGCATTTGTTTGGAAATTATTACCCCGTTAGTCTGACAGTTCTTTTATGGTTATTGTTACACATTACTACAAGTTCTACAGCTGCACAGTGAAATAATTTGAAAGGAGTTCAGTTTAAGCAGCATTAAAGGTCAAGTTTTTTGCACCATTATAAAGCTTCACGCCCTTGTTTTTGTATAAAGTAGCAGAAACTAGAAATACTCCAGTAAAGGACCTCAAAATTGTTAGTAAAGTTGAATCTATTTTTTTTAAAGTGACCCTGTGCTGGTAAACCCGTCACAGAGCTGTCAGTTGGTGAAAGTATTGCTCCCCGTGGGCCTCTGTTGTGTCTGACAGTCACTGAAGTGGATGGGCCACACTGTCAGGTTGATGTGCTTGGCCGCCTGAGGGAAGTTGGGTGTTCGAGGAGAACAAGTCTGAGGTGGCTTTCTTTCAGCAGATATTTAACTATACAGTGCGACTGCCACAGTTTATGGACGTATAAAACAAATTGTAGTGAATTTTACCAACAGGAAAGTCGTATTCACTCAGGGGCCAGTCTGGTTGTCTGGCAGATTGGCTGACTCACAATGAAGCTAAATGGATTGATGATGCTTCTAAAAAGTCTGTCGTAGGCATCAGGAGATAATAATAAAGATAAACGTCCTTGTTTACAACTCTCAGCACATGTAGCAGCGTCACAGCTGAGCAGATGGTGGCGCTGTGAGACAAATGGCATCTTCTAGGTAAGTTGCTTTGTGAAATACAATGCTGGAAGGTTCGCAAACAAACAGCCACACATTTCTCTCAACATAATTTAATATAACACAGCCTCACCCCTGGTAACTAGTAGAATAAAATACATCAGTTTATCAGTACTGACATATTTCATCTACAGAGAATTGGTACTTAGTCCATTTGGTTTATTCAGCGAGGTCTCTTGGGGCTCCTTTTTTTAAGTGGAGGCTCAGTAAATCAAAATAAAATTTAATAAATGATGTCAAATGGACATATTACAGGTGAGTGCTCGCACACTTTACTTTGAAAACCTCTGCAATACAATAATGGATAAATTTTGCTACCTCATAATACAGCAGACATTCAGAGACTTCCAATTTTTTTAAATTAATTTAATTTCAAAATAAATAACTTAAAATACAGATGAGTCATAATAAAGGTTATTGATATTGTTTAATAATTTAAGATTTTTTTGATCTATTAAAATAGTCCCATGTAGGGTAATCATTTAGTGTCAGCCGTGTAGTTCCGCTTATAAAATAACACAAAAACAATTGTTTTTATATCCCTTATAAATCACTTAACACCTTTTTTGTCTCTGTTTTAATTGAAAATATATAAGTTTATTTTCTATATATATATTTATTGTGTTTTTATTCTTCTCTTCTAGCAGGAAAGACAGATCCGTCCGGGAGGGGAAGCGGAACGCTGCCGCACCAGCCTGTGCTTGTGTGTCCCTGTCAAAGTCGGCCGTGTGGAAACAACATCCTCCTCCTCCGTGTATAGCTGCCGCTCGCTGTCATTCGTCCAGGACGAGCCAGCCGGTGCGATCGTGGCGCTGGCGGAGTGGAGCAGCGAGAGCCGCATGTAAATGAACACCTCCACCTCTGTCGCTGTCACCTGAGGATCTAACGAGGGAGGCAGGACGCTGGACGTGGAGGAGGAGGGGGGAAAAAATTTGGACCGTCCCGGCTTCACATCGCCCCGAGAGGAGATTATAAAAAGAAATAAAAAGGAGGTTAAACTGCACTACTTTACAGCAAACGGCTGTCTGCTAATCGCTGCCCTGTGGCGCTGCTGTTTCTCGCTACAACAACGGTGAGTGGGGCTCGAGTTTTGTGGCTGTCCAGAGGTCTATCGCTCCGATCTGCCGACGACTTGTCGAGGAGTAAATGATTCCCCCCCAAAAGCGCACATCTCGAGGAAGAAATGTCAATAACTGTGTATTCGCGCCGAGTTTGGTGTTTATGGCCACGTTTATTGTGTAAGAGTTAAATCTCAGCGACAGGCAAACACACACAGGTCAGGTAGGGGACATGCAATCAATTAAGAAATGTGTAATTGATGGTGCACATGACAGTCTTTATCCAGACCCAGCCATCATCACCATTACGCATGTCCGTAGCTTTGCTTCTGCATGAGTGATGACAGAGTGGGAGAGCCGCTCGGATGCGAGCAGAAAGAGAGATGATGATGTGTCAGTCCTTGAACCTCCAAGCCTTTCCACAGCAGGCTCACAGCCTGAGGGAGGGAGGGAGGTAGGAGGGGAGGAATCAGGATCCACTCCAGCTGTCTCACAGGCTTCCCAGCACTCACCCAAAGGGTCAGTGTGTGCCTCCTTAAGTCCTGAGTCCTGATGCTGCAGTTAGATGAAGATGCACACATGCATGCTTGTTTTGTGGGAGGGTGAAGCTGGATCTCCCACACAGGAACTTCAGATAAAAAAGCTTTTATGTGGGTTTCAGCTACAACCGGTCTGCCTTCAGAATACACTTCACCAGCTGGAGCGCCAAATCTGGACCAAGCCCTCCCACCTTGAGTATGAGCGGATATATGAAACTCAACTTGAAATGATCTGCTCACACTCGGCTCCTGGTGATTTTACTCAGTGTAATTAGGATTGCCTGCGTTCAGATAATAGCTGCATTAAGACTCTCATATTCTGTGCAGCTGGAGCCACATTAGAAATGATTGGTCTGCCCTCAACGTCCATCTTATGCTGCGTCTTAAAGCCTCAGCACTTTTTACCCACTGCTACATTAGCCGCCCCTGGATGTATGTATGTATTGACTGTGTTAAACCGAGCCAGTGACGATTGAACCTTTTTATCTTTCACTCATAAATATCAGTCAGAGCTACATGGCTGCCTGCTTGGAAGCACACAGGAGCATCAAGTAACCCACGGCCTCTGGAGGGACGAGCCTCCCCCTCCACTCCTCCCCGTCCTTGGCTGTTATCTAGAAATATCGAGGCTTTCCACCAGCACTTAAGGATATTTAGTGCAGCGTTTCTCAGAAAGCTGGGAAACCACCCAAACGGTGTTCTCAGAATGCACAAATTGGCCTTAATCGAACGTTGTCTTCACTCAGCTGTCCTCGGGCGCGCCTCTTTCTGCTGACTCTGGAGGAAAAAAAGTTGTCCTACAGTTTTTATTTTTGAATAAGAGACCCCCCACGAGCACAGAGAGCCTGAATATCTGCTGTAAAATTGAATTTGTGGGCATTATTTGGTCTAACACTGCTGTCCAGATGAAGTAACTGTTGCAGGTCCATGGTATTACCTCTCTAAGGGGGTCAGTGGTCTGTGACACACCAAGCCAGCAGGGCGCCTCCTGTGCTGTTGATGCTACTCTGACCCCAGTTGGCTGCTGAATACAGGGCTCATTCGTCAGAGAGCAAAAAGATTATGATAAAAGGCGACTGAGTGCTGCTTTGTTTACAGATTTGCATACCTGTTTCTCTTCCTGTTTCCTTTTTAGATAGATACAGACTACTGCCCCCTGCTGGTATGGAGAGTTATTGCCTCTCGGTGCAGGTTCACTGTCAGCTGTATACGTGTGGTGTGTTCAAGTGCAACTTCTATGCAGGCGATGGCGTAGACACCTAGCATGTTGAATCACCGGTGTAGCCCATCAGTCAGAGCTCCATCTGATTGGCTCGCTGGTGTGGTGTGTTTAAGTGCAACAGTTGCTCACCCAGGAAGGTGTTGCTGTGAATGATTGCAGATGCTGTTTTGGAGAGTTCTAACTTCTCACTCTCATTTCCTCTTTGTGGTGTGTTTGAGTGCACTTGTTTGGTCGGCCCCAGTTGGCCCTTGTTGTTCGCCAGTTCTCAAAGGCCCCCCTGCTGGTTTGGAGAGGTATTTCCTGCAGAACAGATACAGTAGTTGGCCATTGGCGGTGTGTTCAAGTGCAACTTTCTGGCCCTTTCACAGTCTTTGATGTGGGTTTATAGAGTGTCTGGGCCTTAAGGGAACGTATTCAGTCTAAATTAACACTTGTTCTCTGAGACGTTTGCTCCCGTTTTTCATTCAAGCTTCGCAGAGATTAATTCAGAGCACACATAGACACCAAAAAAAGTCCCCCATGCTCGTTATTGTCTGTCACAGCTTCCTCCTGTGTCGGTGCCTCTTTCCATTTTTTTTCTGTGTCTGTAAGCAAAGGTAGATGAAATATTCACCAGGAAAGCTGTTGTTTCCCGCAGGGTCTGTCTCTTTCCCGCCTCAGACCCCTCCTTCTGCTCTCCTCTTCCTCTTCCTCCTCATCATCTCTCACTCTCTTCAGCCCTGTCCATGCTTCCCATACGTCCCTCTGATTGTATCGTTGATGGAGCCCTTGTTAAATTAAGCATGGATTATGTGAATTATGTGTTGTAGCTTTTCATCAACACTGTGATCACCATCCCTCCCTCCAGTGATGCCTGTTTTCCTACTAATGTTTTCTTTCATTTCCTATATATAGCTATTTATCTTCTCACTTTCAAGCCTCCAGGGGAGGAAAAAAAATGAAGTTGCAACAGAATAAAAATGTTAAAGAGGACCGTTGCTTTCCATTGAAACAGCAGGGGGAGAGGAGAGGAGAGGAGAGGAGAGGGAGGGGATCTGGTACAGAGATAGTAAAAGTTCCTCTGGGGATTTATGCAAGTGCCAGACATCAGATGTGTCTTAAATGGAACATAAGGAGCTCCTCTCTGAATGCCAGCTACCCTCTGGTGTTCCATATTGACCACTTATCCTCAGCATGTCTCTGTCTCACAGTATCACAGGAGAAATTTGGAATTCATGAAAAAAAAACAATTTCAGCAAAATCTTTTTTTTTTTTTTTTTTTTTTTTTTTTTAGAAATTATGTTCAGCAGCACATTTTTACAGAGTGATGTTTGTCTCCTCAGAAGCGTGCCCCTCTGCCACCCCCTGCTGACCATGAGGAGTGTGAGCGCGGTGGTGCTGGCACTCGCCGCTGCCGCCTTCAGCTCGGCAGACTCTGACATGCACAGACCAAGACACGATTCCAACCTGGAGATCTGTATCCTTCTGTTATCACTGTGTGTTCATGGATACTTTTGGGTGTCCGATGGGAGTCTGTGTGTGTGTGTGAGTATTTATAAACCCCTGCTTGTGTCCTCCTGACCTCCTCTTGTCAGATAAGCGTCTGTTTGAGACGAAGAGGAAAGATCAGCTGAACGCGCTCAAGAACCTCGTGGAGCTGAACGACATCAACCAGCAGTACAAGATCATAGACATCATGCTCAAAGGGCTCTTCAAGGTACGATGTGTGCAGGAGAAAACACTCGCAGACAGAGTTGCCTCACAGATAAAAGGCTATGGAAGGTTCACACAGCCCAACACAGAATCAAAAAGCTTCAGCTGATAACATCCATCTGCTTGTTTGCTGGCTTTCATTTGAATGTTAATTCCGAGTGTCAGTCACAGCTCCGCACTGTGCCGGGAGCTTTGATTTACAGTTTGCCTTCATCTCCCCGTGGACAGTTATCTATGCATCTGCATGCCTCTCAAGGACAGCTAGCATCGTCAACCTCCAGGGGCCCAAAAAAACACACTGTCAGCACTTCTGCAGTGATCGGTGTGAGTGTGTGTGTGTGTTTTACAGTGTTGCCTCCACATACCATCCACAAACACACAGCACTGCAGGCTCTGTGGAAGATTGTGGATGGAATAATTAGCATTAGCAGGACTTTAGCACCCTGTTAACCACACCTGTCAGCAGCAGGTGAATCTCCCACTGTCAGTTTTATATTAGGTGTGTGTGGAGACACTCTGGATCATCTGCTAGCTCCACCCTGGTGATGCCGACTACACAGACAAAACCAAAACCAGGAGTGTGGTGGAGCTCCTGCTTCTAGGTTTCTGTTGCTCCAGATTAAAAAAAAAAAACAAACACACTCTGCTCTCAAAGGAAGGATTACAGCGGGGGGAAAAAGACAGTAAAAGAAGCAAGGTCAACCATTACATAACACTGCTACCTCCCTCAGTCAGAACAAAGACAGAAATACATTTCTAAAGGTCATCACAGTAATAATTGTTCGTTGAATATTTGCAGCGTGTCCAGCCCTTTAGCCCTTAGCTAGCTTAGCTCTTAACATTTAGAGCCAGTAACAGTCCTACAGTTTCACCAGATTCTGTGACCAGTAGAAAAGAAAAGCCATCATCAATGGAGCCCCGATACTATGATTCACCATGGCAACAGATGCTGAGGGGGAAAAAAAATGTCTGCGTACTTTTCCCCTTAGAAATGCTGTCGTACATCGAGTTTGAACACGTTTGAAAAACAGATGTGGAAGCAGCTGGAATATGAATATGTAATTACATCAGTTAGCATAATGTTATTGTTGTACAACATGTTAATAACATCTGTTATACTAAAAAAAGTAAATATTGCACATAAATCTCATTCATATATTATAGGTGGGTGTATAGTTTCAAATACATTGTATCAATTATTGCCACAATGGGAAAAAAGGAAACGTAAAAATCAAATGTTATTAAATTGTGCTTATTAGGTAGTGAAATAAGAAATATAATTTTAAAGTCGCAGCTTTAAATCCTCTCCTGAATCTATGATGTGTTGTGTTGCGTCCTTAAAGAGTAAAGTAAACGGAGAGAACATGTTTACAGACTACGTTACCATGGTGACAGACTCGGATTATTTAGATTCTCTTTCTCAGGTTTGACTTTGGTGAAGCTGATGTTTCCCTCATTTCAGGCTAAACACACATGTTCGCAGTGTAATTATTTTTGCTGCCAGAAGAGGGAGACAAACATTCTGAGCTGTAGCTTTAAGCACAACTCCTCCAAGCAGCTAGGGTTATTTTAGCAGCTGTAATTCAACATAGTTTAAGATTTTAGTTTTCTGTCGATCTCCCTCTTTGTTCTTAAAGGTTTTGGAGGACTCGAGGGAAATCCTGGTCGCAGCTAACCTGCAGCCTGATGACCCGTTCCCCATGGACGATAAGATCAAAGAAGGTCAGATTCACGTATGCGCCTCATTTCACCCTGTCACTTCCTGTTTTTGGACTTTTTCTCTGTGTGTTTATCACACAGCGTCTTAAGCCTCGGCTGTTTTCTGTTGTTGTTGTTGTTGTCAACATTTTAGTGACACGTTTCCTCATATATACCTTAAATGTGTCTAATGAAACTGTCTGTTTGTGGTCTCTCTGCAGCTTATTCCCACGTCGTGGAGAACACTGCCTTTTTTGGCGACGTTGCGCTGCGGTTCCCTCGTATCGTCCACCATTACTACGACCGGAACTCTGACTGGGGCGGTCTGCTCCGCTGGGGGTTACACTTCTGCAACCAGACTGGGGTCTTCACCGGAGGAGCCCACCAACATGTCCTCACACTTGTAAGTCAGTCAGCTCCACCTGTAATATATCTTTTGCTCTACGGGCCTTGAGTTTTGCTTTTCAGAGGATATGTTTGTGAAATATTTGGTGCTGCAGAGGTAGAGTGCAGCGCAGAGAGTGTTGATGCTTAAATTCAGACCACATTTAACAGCTAATGTGGTTTCAGGCTAAAAGCAGCAGCGGTGAAAATATGGAAATGAGTTCTTTTAACTTGCACAGAAATAGAACACAGTTAAAGCAGATATACTTCTCAAATAATAATCCCAATAAACATTTATTAATCATCATATCTGAACAAGCCATTCAGCTCTGCAGCACACTGTGACATCACAAGGGGATCACAAATCCCAGCCCCCACTGAGTCGCAGATCTGCCCGAATAAGCTCGTCTCAGCTGTGAACAAAGACCAAACGCACTCCTGAGGACTGAGTGTGTGTTACTTCCTCATAAAGCGGTCCGGATCTGTTTGTTTTTTTTAGTTTCTGTTATTAGGAAACAAAACAAATAATGGAACAGAGACCCTTTAAGACCACAGACTTAGAAGTAAATAAGGACAAATCACCTGCGATCATCCGTCACCCAAAGGCTCCGAAAGTGAAGGCTCTGAGTCGGCACCCACCTGTCACTCAAAGCATCATGTTCAGTATTTATGCAAAATGTTGTTAAAAGGAGAGCGGTTAAAAATTCACCTCTCGACAGACAGTGTTGGGGAGTAACGGATCACATGTACCGACGTTACATATTTAGAATACAAAATTTGAGTAACTGTATTCCGTTACAGTTACACTCTAAAGAGATGGTAATCAGAATACAGTTACATTGTTAAAATCAGCGGATTACACGACGGTACTTTCACGTGTTTATTCACTGGATGAAACAAGTCACGTAAAAATCGCTGTCTTCTTACAACAAAGATCTTATTTAAGGCAGATGTCTGACTCTGTTTATCGCTTTTCTCAATGTGTGGTCATATATGTGTGTATGACGGTGAATAGTCATTGGAGTGAGAGCTCTTACCGTCAAAGTTTAAGTCTAAAGTTTTTGGTTCATGTCGAGGACAGAGCAGCCGGACTGATGGGGGGTCAGAGTCTGAGGATGAGGATGAAGCGCTGCGTGCTTAATGCTTCTCAGTCATGATGCCGGTACACTGTTAGCATCACTTGAAGGAGTGAACTAGTTAGCTGTTAGCTTACTCCGTACGGAGGCTAATTAACATTTAAGTAGGAAAGTGTGGCTGCAGTCAGCTGGTTTTATACATGGGTCTGTTTGATGTACGTATTCAAACACTGTTTCTGTGTAAAATTACTTTTGGTTGCTTTGTTTAAAAAATATATTATTCTGTCATCATTACGTTTTTTTTCTGTTTCTCTAAATAGAAGAACATTGATGTGATGCAGTCAGCTGGAACATTCTGGACACTTTATTGAATGTTTTAGAGCATCCTTTCTAGTCAGCAGGGGCTGATCTCTGCATGCACGTATTCAGAATACGTTACTCTGACTGAGTAATGTAACGGAATACATTACAAATTATGTTTTAGGGCATGTAATCTGTATTCAGTAACTGAATACTTTTTAAAAGTATCCTTCCCAACACTGTCGACAGTATGTAGAGACCAAAACAGGCTGTAAACATGTTTACTTCTGCTCCACTGAGCATGGACTGTGGATTCACTCACCCACCCTCAAGTGGCCACTTTAAGGGACTGCAGTTTTCAGCACCTCTGCGTCTCCTGCAGCCTCAAGTTCATCATCCGCTTTAGCTAATCGCTGCAGACTGTGTCATCAGCCTTGCCTGTGATGTATCGCAGCGTTTGAAACTTGAAAGAGCAAAGCTGATAAAGTGCAATTTCTCCCTGTTAAACATTTAGGGCAATGAACGAAACTGCTGGATTAATCTGTGACCCTAGCAAAGTACCAAGAGGATTATATAGTGGATTAATTCCGACACTCCAAGCAGCAGCAGCAGCTGCTTCCACGCCCTGGAAGTGTGCTTCACTTATAAGTTTCTGCATCAGTCCTCGGTGTTTCCTGTACCTGGTGAGCTGTAAATAATGACAGGAAGAGTCAGGGAACGTGTCTGCAGCCGTCTGCCAAATTGCATCATAGAGCTTTTTAGAATAAGTGATGTGACAGTGTCTCCGTTTAAATAAAGCATTATGTATCATCTCCTCTGACATCCTGTGTCTGCTGTTGTCATCTCTCAGATGTCACAGGAGCTGGGAATAACGGAGAAATCCCCAGATTTTATAAACCCCTACCGCACAGAGAGAGACGACGTGAGTACTTCCTCCTCATCACAGCACGTTCCTTTCCTTTTTAAAAAAAAAAAAAAAGCCTTAACTGTTGTTAAAATGTCTGTCATCTCCTTCAGGTGCTTCACACTGCTGAGGCTTTCCAGAAGATCCTGCGGGAGGAGGAGAAGAGACGGAGGAAGGAGGAGAAGAGGAAAGAGATCAGGAAAGGCCCTCGCATTTCCCGCTCTCGCACGGAGCTATAGCACTAACATCAGTGCTGGAGAAACGGAGGAGAAGAAGACGAAGAAGAAGAAGAAGGAGGAGGAACAAACACACAGTCCACAAGGGGTGGCTTGACTTGTAGACTGATGACGGCGAGGAAAATGAAAAGCTGCCGTCACTTGTACAAAAAAAGCCAGGTGCTCGGTCGTAAACAAGAGAGGCTAAACAGTAAACAGGAAGTGGAGGCCGTTCAGGGTCTGATACGGGCTTGAAGCTGTGCAGCAGCTGCAGTCATTTATTATTGGAGGAGAAAAAAAAACGAGGGCACACTCCTGACAACAGGAGGAGGGAACGTCGCTTTTGATAACTTTGGAATAAATTTTAGTCTAATCAAATTTTCCTCACACACCGCACTGTGTTGTGTCTGGTCTAGATTTAATGCGTCTGCTTCAAATACGTGTGATTGCCAAATTTGACCTCATAAAAAAAAAAAAAAAAAAAGGATTAATTTCTAAAGGGACGTTTGTGAATAGGCAGATTTTATGTCCTCATTGCTGCTCAAAGGCATCTTACATTTGATGGTATATAATTATAAAAAGCATTATGTTTACCCTGTAGTTACTCAGCCTTAATGACACCTTTTATTCCTTCAGAAATACAGTAATGTAACCCTTCACCCTGCAGCCCTGTGTCTTTTTGTTATTTTAGGTTTAAATTGACATATTTTAAAGGTTTAGAAGAGTCGATGTAATTTTGAAATAACGTTATGACTGTTATAAAACTATATGTATATTCAGAGATGGAGAATATCATTGCTGCAGAATGAACAAGCCATTTTGTTAACACGTGTATACTGAAATAAAGTGACTCTGATATGTAAAGGTGTGTTTTCAGCCAACAGGGGGCATCAAACAGGCTGTTTGTGTTCAGACTGAGCTGTTTGAGTTCACCTCAGCACCTTTAAAAGATGAAACGTTAAACCAGCAGAGAAGAAACGAGCTTTATATAAGCCTGAAAACATGTCACAACATAACACGGCCTCTGGTAAGATGACATTTTTTTTATCTCCTTTGTGTCGTTTTCGTCATAATTTAGCAGCTTGCTTATGATAGCATGCTAATGCCCAGTTAGCTCGAGTTTTTAGCAAATGCTAGCTAACAAATAGTGACGCTAGCATCATAGCATAAAAGGATTAAAAAGCGATCTCTGCGCTTGATGTTTGCTGTCAGGGTATTAACGTGACGTTTTAACGTTTAATCTGAACACTAGAGAGAGAATTAAAGCTGGCAGCTGCTCTTTTATATGAAGCTAACTATGCAGAAACTTCTTGAAGGAGCTTCGACTGTAAACACACACATAAACAACAGGCCTCTGTGTCGATAAAGGTCAAAAATACCCATGTTGAGCTCCATAATGTACATATGTAATGGTTTAATTATATACATAACGTGCATAATGTGAATAGGAAAGGGACCAGATAAACAAAAAAGCATTAAAGGGTCTCATTACATTAACTGACGTATAAACCATTAACTAGTATTATAATAGGATTAACAACTATTTGTGTCTGCTCTGGTGTCTCCTGTGATAATAAAGGTAAATAACAAGTAAACGAAAATAACAGAAATGCTGACTTTGGTGTCACAGGTTAAAGAACACAAATCTATGTCAATAATTTAAGGTTTGTGTCAAAATTGCGTCAGATCTGCTTTCCAGCTGTCAGAGATTTAAACCAGATTTCATTGTTGTGAATCCTGATCATGCATGCAACAGGATTAGGATCTGATAGACTAGACTAGACAGGTGCAGAAGCAAAAAATGTGCAGTTTGTAATGCAGGTATACATATACGTCTAAATTGGATTGTGCAATTTGCTGTGAAATGATATGATATACAAGAACAACAGTGTGCAATTTGAAAGTTAAAAAAAAAAACTAAGACTTGTGCAAAATCTGTCCCTTACAGCAGGGACAGATTTTGCACAAGTCTTAGGTTTTTTTTGAGGCAGCTGAAAAGCAAATAAATCCTGATTTGTTGGTTTTGTATTAAATGAGATGCTGAATTGTTTCATGATGAATATTTTCAGTAAATTCTATTTTCTGTTGTAGTTTTACCTTCAGAGGACGTGAAGAAGCAGCCCCCTGATTTAGAGGCTGAGAGGGAAGAATGTGACTCTGAGACCAGATGGAGTGAAGAACTCAGACTGGTCCTCATCGGAAAGACCGGATCTGGGAAGAGCGCGTCTGGAAACACCATCTTGGGCCGTAGGCAGTTCCTGTCACAAATCAGCGCCAGCTCTGTCACGCAGATTTGCGAGGTGGGGAGCGCTGAGCTGACTGAGGAGGAGGAGGACAGGCGGGCTGTCACACAGAGGAGGAGAGTCACGGTGGTTGACATGCCAGGCTTTGGGGACACTCACCTCAGCGTGGAGACGATTCACACTGAGATCGCCAAATGCGTGTCTCTGTCGGCCCCTGGACCTCATGCTTTCCTTCTGGTGGTGCCAATCGGACGGTACACAGACAGCGAGGACCAGGCCGTCCATGAGATGACAAAGTTGTTTGGGGAGGAGGCGGTCTGTCACCACACAGTGATCCTCTTCACCCGGGGTGATGACCTGGAAGGCATCGGGATTGAAAAGTATCTGAAGGAGACTGCGCCTGCTGGGCTCAGGGCTCTGCTCGACAGGTGTGGGGGCAGATACCATGTACTCAACAACAAAGACCACAATAACACAGCACAGGTTAAAGAGCTGTTGGTGAAGGTGGATAAGATGGTGGAGCAGAGTAACAGAGGGTTTTACACTAACAGCATGTTTTTAGAGGCAGAGGCTGCGATCAGGGAGGAGCAGAAGAGGATGATGGGTGAGCGAGGGCGAGCCGAGGGCGAGGAGGGAGGTAGCAGCAGAGTGGAGGAACAGGTTAAACGTAGAAAGTGTGATTTTGAATCAGGAAGCAGTAACGGAGGAATGCTTGGGTTGAGGAGGAAGCAGGTGGAGGAGGATTTTAGGGTGGAGAGATGGACAGAGGAGAGCAGAGGCAGCGCCTTCAGCTTTCTGAGGGAGCAGTTCAGAGGTCGACGGCTGGGCGGCAGCAGGCGACAGGCTCTCCGCTCATCTTTGAGTCGTACGCGGAGGGAGGCTGCGCTCTCTGCTAAGGTGCTGGAGAGGGTTAAGATCCTGGTGGCTGCTGGAGCCACGGGGATGGCGGTCGGTGCAGTGTTTGGGGCAGCTGCCCCTTTAGCAGCTGCAGCTGGGGCTTCACTCCTGGGGAACTCAGTTGGTTTTGCTGCAGGCCAGTTAGCTGGGATGTCTGTAGCAGGAGGCTCAGGAGTTGGGAAAGCTGTTGGAGCCGTGGTGGCCGTGGCCTCCAGCAAAACTGCAGTGGCTTTAGGGGCAGTGACGGGTGGAGTTTTGGGTGGATCTGTCGGAGCTGTCGCCGGTACAGAGGCCGCCAGTCCTGGGCAAGGCGCCTTAGATGCTCTTGGCCAGGTTAGTCTCATCGGGGCTTCTGCTGTGGGGGTGGCAGCGGGTGTGGGCTGCACCATGGGAGCCGGCGCTGTTGTAGGTGCAGCTCTGGAGGGAGCGGCTCTTGGTGGAGCTGAAACAACAGCAGCAGCAGCAGCAGCAGGTGTAGCAACAGCTTCTGCAGTTCAGAGTACTGTAGCTTCAGCAGGAGCTCCTCAGTGTGCCGTCAGTGCCCCAGTGGCTGCTGGGAGTGCTGGTGCTGCATGTGGGTTAACAGGATCCAGTGTGGCATCAGTGGCCAGCAGGGCGGTGTCAGACCACTGGGGCACCGTGGCAGCAACAACCAGGATCTTAAATGCAGTGGCAGAGATCGGTAGAGCTGCAGCGGGCATCGCTCTGGCAGGTGGTCTGGTCGTGAAGGTGGTCAAAGAGAAAGTGAGATGTGGCACAGGTACAACAGAGACCAGCTACACAGAGAAGAGGTCTTATGAGGTCCACTGGAACAAATAAACTCAGGCTGGAGGAGCCATGACCCAGTGAATGAGATCATATATGATTAAATACTGCACTCCAAGGTGGCTGACCTCAGTGAGAGTTATTACTGCACCACAAACCAACACACACACACACAGCTAGCAGCCAGAACAGTGGAATAATAAAACAATATCACATAACACATAACCGAGTTCAGTAGAATTTCTAGGTTTGTTTCTGATTGAAAAAAAGATTGTTGGTTCACAGGGTTTGTTTGAAATGAGCGTGTTCATACACGTTTAATTTCCAAAGACATTTCTTTTGGTCCTTTCATCAAGAAAAGTCGCAGCCAAACAGGAAGTGTGAAGGTCTCATTAAAATGTTTGCTGGTTGATATAATGTAATTCATCTTATCGCTCTAATGAACAAAATAACTGAAGCTTTTATAAATGTACTAAATGCAAGAATGAGAAATAGCTGTGGCCCCTAGGCTGAAATCCATGCCCCTTTCCATCAGGGATCACGTTAGCTGGTGGAGCTATAATAGCCTCTCAGATAGTATTTTGATAGCAGCAGGCAAGTTAATCTTTGCCAGTTAGCTGTAGCTTAGCATACCGCATGATTTTGACAGGTAAAGCAGTGTGCAGATAGTCAAATTAGCATCCAAATCAGAAAGTACCCGAATGAATTAGATGTCATCATTCCTGCCTTCCAGTAACTAGTGTCCCACTGGCAGCATCATTCGAAGGACACGATAGCGTCACCTTGGTGTGACAAGGCTGTCCCTTTTAGAAGGCTTCTTTAAAATGCCGCCAGCAGATGTGTCCTTCTCTTTCCTGGTAATGAAAGGTTCATTAGGTGGATCCTTTGCAGCACAACATATCCCAGGAATGAACCTTTAACAGCTGAAGAGTAAACATTTGCCTGTAAACATCAGCGGCAGGTTGCTAAGCTTCAGTGAGTACTTGGCAGGACCTGGTCCTCAGAGGTCTGTCCTCCGGGGACCAGCAGGTCCTGGAAAGGAACACAGCTAATGTTTTATTACTTTGGATAAAAGCGTGTTCTCTGCTGCAAGGAACACAGAAGTGAACATAATTGTCACATGTGTGTCACAAAAACCAAGTCATGTTGACAACAAAAAGTGAAAAAAATGCACAAAAATGTCTTTAAATTCTTACATTTTGGACATAAAGTCATTGAGTCTTTGCACTGATGGATGATAATGAATGTTTGTATTGCACTTCCTTCAATATGTAAACCAGAAAAAAAATTCAGTAATGTATTAAAACATGAAGTAAAATTCTAATGTTGCAAATAAAATCAACACTTAAGCTGTTTGTAATGTTTTTGCAGTGTAATTATTAATAAAAAAAAATATTCTTCCATTTTTCTTGTCTAATAGTTTCATTGTTGCTACAAATTTAATAGAAAACTACTAAAAATCTGTATTTTTTTTTATATTTGTATAGTTGTATGTCGTTGGCTCTGCTAAAAGGACCTCATTGTGTTCAGTTATTTAAGGCCGTCATTATTTCCAGGCTGCTGTTTGTCTGATGAGCTCCACTTCTTTTCATGAACACAGGGGGCGCGGTTTATTCAAATGACACAGAAGCTTCTGATGGTTGACGTACTATCAGACCACAGTGAATACGGGGCTCTTATTGGACGACGGTGACTGGTCTCATGACAAGAACAGCTCCCCGGGAGCCAATCAGAGCGAACCGTGGCCCACAGAGTCTGTTTGTGAATGACGTAATAAGCGTAAAACAAGATGGCGTCGCCTCAAACATAAATCGGTGTGAATGAGTTTATCGACGTAGAAGAGCGCCTCACCTGAGGCTCCCGTGTTGTTTTACGGTTCTACCGGATGAGAACACGTTTATAGGGTAGATTAAGTGTGTTGGAGGCGGCGTCGTACGGTCCAGAAGAGCCTGCGGGTGTCTTTATTTCCCCCTCCTCCTCTTCCTCCGGTGCGACCCTCCGGTGACAGCCGGGGAAGAGCCGCTGACTGACAGGATGGACAGCGGAGACTACACATCCCCCATGGACACCATGGACCCGTCTTTATCGGAGTTAGGGGACGAGTTCACCCTGGGGGACATTGACGGTTAGTGATGATGTTTCTCAGGTGTTGGCCTGTTTCCGTTAAGTGCTCCCGGTGCTCATCCCGCAGAGCGGAAGGAACCGACTCAGTTATTTATGTGACAGCATCACAAGACACAAAGTTTAGTATTCTGAGTGTTCAGCCATTGTAAGGAGAATATTATTGTTGTCTTTGTGTGATGTCATAATCTTATGTGTTTAATATTTACACACTTTATTTGACATAAAATGAGGACAATCATCACCCTTTTTGCAACTGGAAGCTGTCCATTTTATGCACATTACGTAACATTGTTATTATTAAAATATATTAAAGTACATTCCCTCAAGACTTATACTTATAAGTTAAGTACACTCTATAATGCTACATACTTCCTGTAGTCTAGTCTATATTTTTGAGGCACTGTATTTTATAGCTTTAGTTAATAGTTTTTTTTTATTTTAATTTATGCTTTAAAGTTCTTTTACAGTTTTTTATGATAACCTAGAGCCGAACCAGTGTAAGACATCCATCCATCCATCCATCATCCAACCCCGCAGGGTCACAGGGGGCTGGAGCCTATCCCAGCTATCTATGGGTGTGAGGCAGGGTACACCCAGGACAGGTCACCAGTCCATCACAGAGCAACAGACACAGACACACAACCATTCACACTGACTCCTACAGGCAATTTAGAGTCACCAGTTGACCTTAGAATGTGGGAGGAAGAAACCCGCGCAGGCACACGGAGAACGTGCAAACTCCACACAGAAAGGCCCCAGTTGGACTCGAACCCGGAACGTGTTAGATATCATCAATCGTTATTGTTTGAAGCCGATATAAAACTAATCAGTAATGTGACTTCAGGCCGTTATTGCAGCAAAATGAACCCCAGACACTCAATTCAAAAATATAACATTAAAATTTACCTTAAGTTATTCAGTGGAAATGACAAGAACAGTGAACAGTGTCCATAGCAACAGTCTGTTCTACATGGCAACGGTTTGTTCTTCAATAATTGCAGCCTGAAAAATGCCACAAATAAACTTTTTAACACAGCTGTGTTATACAAATATGTATCATCCCTATAATAAATATATGTAAAGACTACATTTCACTATCTACTCCACTAACACAGAAAACAATAGTCCAATAGATCACATGTGTCGATACCAATACCACATCATTTGTTAATGTGGCCAACAAACAGTCAAGCAACAAATATGTTACTTCCCTATAGGAAGATATTTTTAGCTGATGACGTTAACACAGGATCAGGGATCAGACTGGAAGGCTTTGTATTCTATTGTCCAAAATCTGATCTAGTAATTTTGCCCATTTGCCGTCTGATAACGATACTAGTTATTGGATATTCCCCCTAATGATGTGATGTTGTTATGAAGTGGATCTTTCTGCATGTTGACAACCTTTTCTTGAGTCGATATTTCTCCCACAACTGGTTTATTATCAGCCAGGCTCCCATGAAAGTAATCGTTGTTTCATAGTGTTATTTCCATGAATCAGAGGTGGTAATCATTAAGAGGTGTCATTGATCTTGAATCTCTCTTAAGTATGCAGTGTAACTCACTCATCCTGCATGACTGCATTATTGCTGTAAACCAAGAACCATGAGGTAGTTTAAACACCTTTTGACTTCCTTATCATTTGTTTTATTATAAGATAAAGGAAGCTGTTCTTTGTTTTTTTTTTTACTAGTAGCATCATTTTTAGGCTTGTTCTCCAGCACAAGTGCACTAACTGAGCAACATTTGCGGGACAGTTCAGCTGTAATGATTCTTTTCTGCACTCAGTCGACTGTGAACGAACAGCTTCACCGATCCAACCACCCTGTTATCAAAACAAGTTTCTCCTGTTGGCACGCAGTGAAAGGATGGGGCTTTTGGTGTAATACTGGCCAGCGCAGAGTCACCAGATTTCCATTAGGGTGGAATTTTACTGAAGGCTAAAAGTCACCAGACTGGACTGATGGGCTGCTCTGAGTGTGTGTGTGTAGGATTAAATGTGAGGACAACACCTTAACTGATTTATACAACAAAAAACAACAACACACATGGCTGACTTTAATGATCCTGCTGATGTACAGATGAGATTTTGGCGTTTTTTCAGTTGCAGTCTTTAGACAGACTGAGCAGACCGAACGCCCCCCCGCCAGAGTTATGTAATCCCACTTATTCATTTTGTCAAAAGAGAGGAATGTACAGATTGTGTGAATGAGAAATGACACTTTCTTTGCCTACAGCAGAGATTTTTGTTATGTACAGTTTATTATTATCATTTTTCTTTAAATATTTACATCTCAGTCTAAAGATATTCACCTTCCTGACTCAACGTGTGCTGCACTTTGACTGTGAAGACATCACTGTTGACCCTGTATGCACCTCGCTCATTCTACTCCTCCAAATTATTCTCTTAGCAACTGCAGCCCTGGTTACATACCCCCCCCCCCCCCCCCGATGGATTTACCCTTTGTGTCAGTTTGTCTGAAGCTCTGGGGGCTCAGAGCTGCTTTGTTCTACCTGCCACTGTCTGTCTGCCCCCTGTGGAGGTGCACAACTAAATGATGGCCCAGTGTGTCTGCCTACATGATGTGTGCATATACAGTTAAAGATGAAATGATTATTGCCAATCTCGAAGTCTTGAAGTCTGTGGGGTAGTTTTTAGGAAGTTTGAGTCTTGTCTGCAGAGGAATCCTAGCCCATTCTTCTTGGGTGTATCTCTCAAGCTCCTCCAGATGTGATGGACCCTGGTTTATACACACTCCACAGATTTAAGTCAGGGCTTTTGTGCAGGCCAGTCAGTAACATTTACTCTGTTCTCCTGGAGGTAGTTCTTCACTTGAAGAGACTATGCTTCAGTTTGTTGTCATGTTGGAAAAGAAAACCAACTACCAACACCCAGTTTTGTTGCAGACTGCTTTAGGACTTTAACGTAATTCTGTCACTTTTGTCATGATGCTTTAAGACAAAATGTTACTGTGTGTGCTGCAAGAAACCAGTCCTCACACCTAAATGCAAATCAGATGTTTACATGCTCACTCAGTTATGTTTGATGTGTGTAAATATGACTTATATGTGCTTGTAGTAGAGCGTCTCCCGCATAATTCGATATGCAATATGATTTTTTTTTTTACATGGTTAGTACAGTGTTTTATGGCTTTTTTTGTTGGGTGCATGCAAAAGACCCCAAACAAAGAAGGCTGTGGGGTTGAAAGGGTTAAAGCACAGTCTCATTGGTCAATCTCATGGCTTTATGTCATCTCTTCTAGCTATGACAATGTGTAACAGCAGAAAAATAAACATAATATGCAGATATGACCTTTTTATGTCGATGACAGGAAGTTGGTTTCTCTGCTGACACAGACAACATCCCCTTATTTTGAAATATTTATGTTAAAAGCTTCATCCAGCCTCATGCATCTATTCTTGCATTCTGCATAGGTACCTCAGATATCGGTGATGGTGTGAAACAGGCAGTCTGGTCTTGCCATCTTTAAGTAGGACTAAGTTCAAGGATACAGGCTCTGCTCAGTGACACTTCTCTGACCTTGATAGCTCTATCAGTTGCACTATCAGTGTCATTAATCAGAGAAGTCTCAAACGCATGAACTCTGTGAGGCTGTTGTCAAGGTCTTCTTGTTCCAAAGTCCCACAGGGTCACGAAACAATAACAGACCACACTGAGTGAATGATGAATTGGCCACTATTGGGTTTAGGATTAGCATGGCTGCCCAGGCTACTGAAACATCGTCTGTGTGACTCCTGCTGCTGATCACATGTGTTTGTTACATCAGCATCTTTCGAAAGACATAGTCCACCTGAGGGTTGTGAATTTAGACAATGTGGCCTACAGAGGACTTTTTTTTTATTTCTGTCAACATTTGTCACACAGCATCACCCCTGTTACCTAGCAACCATGATACCTACAGTTACATCAGTGTGCTTCTGAGCTGTAAATGTCTTTTCTGTCATAATGAAATCCATCCAGATCTACCCAGATAGATAGATAAATAGATAGATGTACTTTATTGATCCTGCAGGGGGAAAGTGTTATATGGTACAGTAGTGTAATGAACACAGCGCATTGATCATTGTTTAGTGGCTTTCTTCCAGTCACTTTATTTATCAGGTGTGTCAGAGCTGCCTGATCTTTATCTATCTGTTCTATGTTCTCTTTTGAAACCATCAGTAAATTACACACTTCTTCAAGGCTACCTATCAAGGCTTCTTTTTACTGATTTATGGCTGTAAGCAATGCCTTTTGATAATTCAAGGTTTAAAATGGACACATGAGCAATGACTTGGCTGAAGATGGCATCATCAGATGTTAGTGTTTGGTTGAATGATGTTCTTTTTTTTGTCCCTCCCTCTGCAGAGATGCTGCAGTTTGTCAGCAACCAGGTGGGTGAATTCCCCGACCTGTTTGAGGACCAGATGACCCCAGCAGGTGTCCCCAGCTCAACTCTTCAACCGACTCCTCAAACCCCTCAGACACCAGCTGCAGTTGCCTACCAGAGCACCGCTATCGGCCTGGCCTCCTCTCAGACACTCTCCCCTCAGTCTGTACCCCTCACCCCTCCCCTAACTCCCGCTCAGACTCCCTCCCCCACCACCTCCACAGTGCAGCAGCAGGTGACTCGCAGCCCTCCGCTCCTACAACCACGGCCTCAGGTGGTCCAACCCATCCAGCCTCAGCCCCAACAGACAGTCCAGCCCACCATCAAGGTAACAACTAATGCTGCTTACTCTGCTACCAGGATACGTCAGTTATGTGGTCTTATGATATGTACTCAACTGTTCCACTATAATTACTGATCACACCACAGACAGCCTGTAGTAACAGAGTGTGTTTCCTACACGCACAATCTCTTCTTCCTTTGTTGTCTTGACATTCATCTAAAGACAAACTTTACAGATTCACACAGCCTGTTTGTTGCGGGTCTGTTTTACCTGTAATGCACAGAGGTGGTGGAGAGTTTTGTAAAATCTGAGGCAGTAACGTGACATAAAATGCACTTCAAAATGGACTTTTCACCTTTGAAAACTTGTGCAAAGCAGTGTTAATTTTGGCAGCAATATCTGATTTAGTTTTTATTTTAGTCTTGTGACTAAAATGTCATTTGATTTTAGTCACATTTTAGTCATCAACATTTTGTAACTTTTAGTCTAGTTTTAGTCGACTAAATCTGCCGTGGATTTAGTCGACTACAATTCTATGACATATTTTTTTTTCATGAAATAATTAAGGTTTGAAGTGCAATAAAAACAGGCACAGCTTTAACTTTTGTTGTTTAAAACAAACACCTCTTTATTTAATTGCTATGACCTTTTCACAAAAGAACCAATGAACAGTGAGCTGCTCTCCCTGAATACACTGTTCAGTCATGACCTTCTTCATGAATCCTCCATAACTACAGCAAAACACTTCAGTGACAACTTAGAAACAGGTCGCATGCTGTAAAACCATCAGCGCTGTTTTCATTTATAGATTTTGTCACGTGTATCTTTGAACGGAAGTTAAGACGACTCGTCTACAAATGTTGCTTCATGTTTATTGTGGTTTTTACCGCTGATAGTCGCTCCACACGGTTTGCAAACCGTCTTGTTTGTCTTGACATCAAACGTGTCCGTGTGTCTGTTCTTCTCCTGTGTTGTGTTACCGTGCATGAGTACGCCTTCTTCCAGCATCGCGGGGTAACGTCCTTACGCAGAGAGATCACTTCTGATTGACTCTCTGCCGCCGTCTCCTGATTCGTCCCTCCCTTCCACAAACAAAATTTGCTCTGATT
The DNA here is from genome assembly GCF_900634625.1 of Parambassis ranga. NCBI lineage: Eukaryota > Metazoa > Chordata > Actinopteri > Ambassidae > Parambassis > Parambassis ranga. Next base: position 15,280,289 of record NC_041029.1, read on the forward strand.
GGATCTCGTCTCCATCAATAATTTCGTCTCGTTTTTATTTGTTGACGAAAGTGTCGATACATTTCGTCTTTGTTTTTGGCACCGTGCGTTAGTTTTTATTTAGTTATCGTCTCATTTTTATCAGCAAAAAAAGGTTGTTAACGAAAACTATGATGGTGCAAAGATGGCACTCCTACACTAGATTTCTGAATAAGTAAAAGTGCAGTCCATAATTTGTATAGTTCAGCCTTGTGGCTAGTGTTTGTGGCAACAGGTGGCCATGGACACAACGAACGTCTCTGCAGTCCGGTGTAGAAGAGGAATGTACAGTCCTATATTTACAAGGAAGTAAAACATGCCTGGATGTCCTGATGATATTTCAATGTCTATTATGCAGACACTGTGTATTTATCTTCTGTTATAATGCCATTTATACAAAAAAAGCTTCTGCTGACATGAAGAGATTTTCTGACAGACCATGAAACACGGCGTCCAGCTCAGCATCCCTGCAAACACAAAGCACATCTCAGCAAAACTGTTGCAGAATTCTGAGCCTGACAGATACAGTGTGTCATCTTCAGTCACCTCTGAGGAAGAAAGTCCAGTCATTCCCACTTTTATTGAATGCAGATGCACACCCAGGGCATCCCTATGCAGACCCAGAGCTTCCCGGTCCACACTCTGGTTCAGACCCACAGTCAGACACCCCTGCCCATCCAGACACAGGCAGCTCAAACTGTGATGATCACCTCCAATGGCGGACACTCTCGCTTCATCCAGAACCCGGTCATCTGCCATCAGAGCCCTGCTCCTAGTTTCCAAGGTGACTACTGAGGGCTTGAAGTGTTCAATGTTTGATCAGTGTCGTGGCTGCAGTGTTCTTAGACCCGCTCTTTCCTTCAGTCCTCCAGCCGCAGGTACAGAGCATCATGACGTCACCACAGCTGCAACCGGTGACCATTCAGCACCAGCGCGTTCTGACCCCAACGTGTCAAACCATCCAGACGCTCTCCACAGCGCCCACCACAGTCCACACTGTGCAACAGCAGATGCAGCAAGTACCTGTAAGTAACCCAATCAGAAAGTGTGTCAAAAACAACATCACAACAAGCTTTGCGTAATTCTGTAACGTGGGTTTCTGTCAGGTTCTGGTTCAGCAGCCTCAAATCCTAAACACGGATTCGTTGGTTCTCACAACACTCAAACCAGACGGGACACAGGTGCTGTCAACCATGCAGAGCCCCACAGGCATCACCACCCTGACCACGCCCATCCAGAACACAGCTCTGCAGGTCCCGGTATGCAGCAAGAATCTAATCTCATTATTTAATGCACAGTGGCCATTTTGTTTCCTAAAACTGATGCACTGATTCTCATTTCCAGACGCTGATGAGCAGCAACATCCTGACCACCGTTCCTGTCATGATGGGAGGAGGAGACAAGTTGCCAATCAAACACCTGCAGCCGGGCTCCCCCCACTGCCCAACCGGAGCCAGGCCGAGCATGGAGCAGAGCCAGCTGACAGCAGGAGGAGGAGGCATGGTAGGACCAGGAGGGGTGGTGAAGGAGGGTGAGAGGAGGACGACCCATAACATCATCGAGAAGAGATACCGGTCCTCCATCAATGACAAGATCGTGGAGCTGAGAGATCTGGTCATGGGCAACGACGCAAAGGTTTGTCATGTTAATGCAGGGAGAGAGAAAAGTTCACAAATTCCTTCAGGGTTCTTTACACATCCTCCTTCATCTCAGATGCACAAGTCAGGAGTGCTGAAGAAGGCCATCGACTACATCAAGTACCTGCAACAGGTCAACCACAAACTGCGGCAGGAGAACTTGGCTCTGAAGGTGGCCAACCAGAAGAACAGTGAGTGTTTGACAAGAAGCTGCACACATGTTTTGAATGTAAAGCATCAGTGCAGAGCGCCTCTCTCTGTCTCTGTATCACAGAGCCGGTGACGCTGTCTGAGGATGTGGAGCTCAAACAGGAAGTAGTGATGATGTCGCCTCCGGCCTCAGATTCTGGGTCTAGTTCTCCTCGACAGTTCTCCCCTTACTGTGTCGACTCAGAGCCAGGCAGCCCCTTACTGGATCACGATCAGGTGAGAAGATGTAGAAGATCCCAGATCACACACACAGAGCCCTTTAACGTGATATGTGAATCACATATATGACTCTTTATATGCTCAGGGCCGCCACCTAGGGACGTTTCAGTGAGTTTTAACATTGTGTTCCACCACAGGATGCCGGACCTCTTTAACGCCTAAGCATAATGTACCAGATGTAGAATTTAATTTTAAAAATTATGGTCTCAGGTGAAGAGTGAGCCGGATTCTCCCTCCTCGGTCGGAGTGATGGATCGCTCTCGGCTGCTCCTCTGCGCCGTGACGTTCTTCTGTCTGTCTCTGAACCCGCTCCCGTCTTTGTTGGGCTCAGAAGAGGCTGGGGCGTCCACCTTGTCCACCGGCCACGTCCCATCCAGACAGCTTGTCTGGTTTCCAACTCACACACAGGACTTCGGTGAGCAGTGATGATCCCTTCACAGGACAGACTCTAGGTGACATGTTATTCCAAATTTTCCTCACATTTCTGTGTGTGTGTCTCCTCCAGCATCGTGGCTGCGGTGCCTGTTGCCGTGGGTGATGGTGTGGGTGCTGAGTGGGGTGGGAGCGGTGTGGGGCTGCGTCAGGGTGTTGTACCTGTGGGAGCCTGTCACGCCCCTGCATTCGCCAAAATCTGTGTCCTTCTGGAGGCACCGCAAACAAGCAGACCTGCACCTCAACAGGGTGAGTGTCATTCTCACTCTGTATAGACAAAGATCTAAATATAGAAAAAACGATCACACACGTTCTTCTCTCCAGGTTCAGATGTCCCTGGAGATTTGTTTTACTCTTGTTTTTGCTTGGATTCTTCAGTGTTTTGATGTCTAGGTTTAGCCTGCCTGGTTTTTATTTTTAGCTTTTCTTCAGATTGTTTCATGTGGAAGTCGTGACCTCCTCAGTAGTCTGAATACTGAACAGCTTTGTCTGTTCTCCTTCCTTCAGGGAGATTACTCAGCAGCAATGGCCAGTTTAGAGACCTGTCTATCTGTGCTGACGAGAGCTCTCCCGTCATCCCATCTGGACCTTGTCTGCTCCCTCTCCTGGAATCTGATTCGCTACTGCTTGCATCGTCCGACTCCTCTGGGCTGGCTGGTTCACCAGGTTGGTGGGAAGCATGAGGGGGAGGAGGCGAGGACGAGCGCGAGGGACGCAGCGCTGGTTTACCATCAGCTGAGCCAGCTGCAGCTCACAGGTGAGTGTTGAAACTGGAATGAGTCACTCCTGTGACTCCTCAAACAACCTGACATAGTGAAAACATTTCTGTTGTGTTTGCGCCTCTGCAGGAAAGCTGCCTCAGCGCAGCAGCCTGTGGGCTTTGTCTCTGTCTGTGAGCGCTGTCAACCTCAGCGAGAGCGCACAAGGCAAGATGGCCCCCGCCCAGCTCGCCCAGATGTATGTCACCGCAGCGATAGCCCTGCGCACCATACTGGGCCACCATCTCTCCTTTCTGCCCGTACGTCCACCACTTCCATCTCTGTGACAAACTGTTTCCATCATCATCATCATCATCATCATCTTCACCGTGTCTGTCTTTCAGGGTTACCTGCTGGGTTGTGCAGAGAGCGTGGCCAGCCAATCAGAGAACAAGCAGATCCCTGACTGCCTGCGCTGGCTCTTCACTCCGCTGGGTAGGCAGTTCTTCCTCAGCTGTGATTGGTCAGTGAAGTCAGAGAGCAGCGATGGAGTCTACACCTCTCAGAGAGACCCAGGTGTGCCGAGTCCCTCTATATGTTTTTTCCTGTTTTTTATTTTGATAAATGTTAGACCGTGTTTTTTCTGGTGTGTCACTTTGACGTCATGCACATTTATAAAGTGTAAATATTATATGTTCTGTGATTCTTCCTGTCCCTCCAGGCGACCCCATCGCCCAGCTGCACCGCTCTTTCTGCAGGAAGCTTTTAGAGAGAGCCGTTCACACCCTCATCCAGCCGCAGAGCGACTCTGAAGCAGCTAAACGCAAAAACGACTCTGGGTAAGGCAGGGAAAGCAGGGTTGTTTAACAAGTTGACATGTTAAGAGTCCACTAAAGTCAGTCAGGTCTGCAGGGGGGCGACTCACTTTTACAGCCTGCCTCCAGTGGTCACTTGGGGAACTGCAGTTTTTGACACAGTTTAGTGCGTATAATGATTTACTGTAAACCTCTGATGTGGTTTTTCTCTCAGGGAGTTCTCCAGCGCCCTGGAGTTCCTTGATTTGTTGAACAGCTGCACAGAGGACTCTCCTTCCCCTCCTCCTCCTTTCTCGACTCCTCCCAATCACACCACTATTTCAGGTATGAAGCACATGAAGGGAAACGGCCCTGCCCTTGTAGCAAAAGTTAATGAATCACAATTGATTTGGAGAAGAGATTAAAACTTTGGTGGCGATTATCTCGATAAGGAGCTAAATCATTACTGTCATCCTGAATGGATTATGCTTTGCTCTAGCTTAAAGTCAGTGTAGCTTTTGGGATTAATTTTTTTTGTTGGATTATCATAGATAACACTGGCAGTCATTGACCTGGTTTAATAACCGACTTTCAGCATGAATTAACTGCAGGCTTATTCACCACTTGTTGTCACACTTAGCGGATCATGTTGTGACATCACACTCACACAACAGAAAAGCCTCCATTTCATATTTTTCTAAATAATTTCTCTCCTTTTATTTTCACCTCCAGTGGGTGACCCAGTGAGCCGTTGGTGGGCTGTGGTCCTGAAGGCCGCTGTGCATTGGTTGCAGGGCGATGATGTCACTGTGAGGTCACTTTTAGCAGAAGCAGAGCGAATGCCGAGGGCTCTGCACCTCCTTGAGTAAGTCGTGAACATTTAGCAAAGGAAAACAACAATGTGTTTTATTTTAAGCTCACATTATGTCACCATTATTCATCTGTGTACGCTTTTCTCGGCTGATTTTCAACATTACTGAGTACTAGTTGACTTAAATACCTCTTAAATCAGCCATGCCTGTCCCTGGAATCATCTCTGTCATCATTTATAGCTTCTTTTGTTGTATTTGTAGTGTGGGTGTGAAACCACTTTGCACACTCTTTGCAAAGAGTTGACCTGGTGTGTGTGAAGTGAGAGGCAGACCTCTTCTCTTCTCAGGCAAACATCCTCGTTGTCCTGTGAGCTATGCAGAAGATGTCAAATAAATTAATCAGAAGTGTGACATTGTCTCTCTGTGCTTCAGACACCCTCTGCCCAAGGCGGTGCTGCTTCTCTGCAAGGTGGTTCAGATGAGTCTGTTCCCCCTGAAGGGAGAAGGGGCGGTAGCCTGCCTGTCCCACTGCGACAGAGCCAGCAGCTACCTGCGCTCCAGCATCTCTGTGCCGCTCGCCCAGTCTGGAAACCTGCTGAACAAGGTGAGGTGCAAAAAAAAACTCCAAACCTGTGCTCTGCTCTGTCTACAATCTGCTAAAGGGGTCCGGTTTGAAGGGTTCCGAGTGCGGTCTACACAGACTTCAAAGGTCTTTTCTCATGTTGCATGTTTCAAATAATCCCACATAAACACACACTCACACACACTGCATGCTTAAGACAGGCTGACGTGGGGATGTGTGTGTGTGTGTGGGTGGCCGGAGGTGGCTGTGGTGCATTGTAGTTGCATTGCATGATCCTGAAGCTGAGTGCAATGTGTCTGCAGTGCAGTACAGAGGCCTCCCCAATCTGCACCCGCTACACACCCCACCGCTTCACACTTCACCCGCTGTTTCATTCTTTGATTTCCTGCCATGCATGTTGGGTAAGGTGCACTGCTGCTGGGTGATAGTGCAAGTTGGTTCAAACACTTGAATCAACCACAATCTAAAATAAATCATGCTTGAATCTTTTTTTTTTATTTTATCTTCTAAGGGTGTTGAGGTCCTCTTGTGTGACCTCCTGCTGACCTTGAGGACCAGTTTATGGCAGCGGGGAGGCAGCAGTAATGGAGAACCTGGTCCCGCTCCTGGATCACAGTTGGCTGGTTTCCAGAGAGACCTGAGCGCGCTCAGAAAGCTCACACAGTGCTACAGACAGGCGCAACACAAGGTACACCCAGACAGACATGTTAGCCGATCATCACAAGTGCTGAGAGCTGGAATAAGTACAATACTTACTATAAGATGACAGAAATCTCATCCATCAGTCATACTGATAACTAAGCCTGTGTGTGTGTGCGCCCTCAGGTTTTCCTTCATGAAACCACAGTGAGGCTGATGGCAGGAGCCAGTCCCACAAGGACACACCAGCTGCTGGAGCACAATCTCAGACGGAGGACACACAGCTCCTACACAGCTGGTAAGCAAGCTCATTTACATACTGATGGAGTAAAGATGGAGAAAATAACTGAATCTGCAGAGGTCAGTTCTCAGATTATGAACTTTTCAGCGGTCCTTGAATGCACGTGTATTTGTGAAGCACAGCGCTAAAACGAAGCTTAGCTTTCAGAGAGTATTTATCTGTAGGTTTTCTACAGCTGAAGCCCTGGTGTGCAGAGGTTGTCTTCATTACACACTCTAATCTGCACTCTTCTTCTTCTCTTGCCCTCTGCTCCTGTCAGAAGGCGTTCTTGGCGAGAGAGAGAGAGCTCACGCCATCCTGCTCGCCTGCCGTCACTTGCCCATGCCTCTGCTAACCCCACCGGGGCACCGCGCCCGTCTTCTGGCCGAGGCCAAGCGCACCTTGGAGCGTGTGGGGGACCGACGGTCCCTGCAGGACTGTCAGCAGATCCTGCTGCGCCTCAGCGGGGGCACCACCATCGCTGCCTCCTGAAAACACACACACACACACACAGGCGACTCATCAACATATAATTCAACCACAGCATAGTTATAACATTTAAAAGCTTCATGTTTAGGTGCTTTGTTGCGGCACAATTGCCCCACCTTCTGGTCAGAGGTGCTGCACCAGCCTCTACTCGAACTACAGAATCAGGTTCAACAGGCCCCAAAGGGAAAAGGGACCATTATCTAAGAGCTGTTTAAACGAATGCAGTGCAGCGGTGCATTGATTAGCTGTAGGATACTGAGCTGTACAATCACACGGGCACACAGCAGTGCTCTCTAATTTTAATTTGCAGGAGGATGCAGACATATTAGATCACTTTTAACCGTTTAGGGCTGAGTAGCGTCTCCTCTTATCTACCTCAAACACTGTACGATGCCAGCATTGTACTGTGAAGCAAAATAGGAAACTTAAGCAGCAAGTCACTCACCCTCAACTTCTATTATATCACCATTTGAAGCGATCGATAAAGTCTTGCCGTCAAAAACAGGAAGCAGGGAATATCTGGTGGAATATGTAAAGAACAGGGATCTAAAAATATACACACATTTTACAGTACCGTTAATTGAATTCAATTTCGCAATGTGATTGTAAATAGGTTGTACATAAGCTGATAAACAGAAGTAGATTAAAGAGGAAGTTTTTACTGCTTGAGAGAAGACGCACGTCAAATCATGTTTGCTGGAGTTACGATGGAAGGTGTAGAACTGATGGAAAGCTCTGGAGAAAAATGGCCTTGATGTTCTGGAAAGAAAAATAGATCACGTACTGGAAAGATGGAGGGGTTGTAGAAATCTTTGTCCAATTTGCTTTTCGTTTGTAATCGCAGACTTACATGACACAGGACTTCTGTTATTTCTGTTTATGTGCTCTGGATATCTTATTTAATGGTTATGTAATATTAATATAAATGCTTTTTTTTCAGGGGATGCAGTTATGTTGTTTTATATCAGGAAAAAGTGGGCTGGCGTCAGAACATCTCTAATAGGAAGATGTTTACCATTTTATTAAGAAAGTAAATCCCTCATTTAGCTTTAGATTTATTTTTATTTTATTTTTTTAGCACAAACTGTCATTTTAAGTACAAGAAACACAAATATTTGAAATGTGTCTTCCAGGTCAACCCAAACTGTCATCTAAAGTGTACTGAGAATACTTCTATCAGCTTAAATTTAGGTCTCCCAGCTGGTTAAAGTACAAAAGGAAGAAAGAAAATACTTTTTCTTTCCATTATTATTTTAATTGTTTTGTTATTGTGTGTGTTATTTCCCCTCAATGTGTTTTATTGTTTTGATTTCTGTGTTTGTTTTGATGTTTTCTAATAAAACAACAACACACAGCAGTGTTTGGTGTTTGATTTTAAATTATTTAATTAAATCAAAAGGAAGGTAACAGGTCACACTGGATAAACAATTTAAGCTCATTCATTGTGTTCATTCTCTACTATACAATATGTAGAAATGGACAAAACGTAAATTAAAAAAAAAAGTCATATGTAAATATGTTGTTCGGAGTAATTACAAACATACATTTTAACGTTAAGTGTATGTCTAGAAGCTTAAATTAAAGCCATAAACACTGCTAATTATTTAGGAACCTTCGGGCTGTGCTGCGCTTGTTTTTCGTCGGACAAATTTAACTGACGTACGTCACTACTGGAAAAGCCGGAAGTGTGTAGAGTAAACTCACGTGTCTTATCATGAAAAACACAAAAAAACACCACAATGGAGCCAAAAAGGGGAATTTCAAGCCCGGATTCAAGAACAGAGAAAACAAATGCATCGTAACGTTTGACGACAAAGACAGACAGTAAGTTTTTATGTCGCGTTACTGAGAATCAACGCCGAAGCGTTGTGTAGCTGTTAGCTAGCACTGTTAGGACTTTCAAACGTCTTTTTATTATTGATATGTATCGATACCGTGTGAAGGTTGTGGCAGAATGAAACTAAATTAATGCAAATGTGTTGTCTATTATAACTTATAACGGACTGAGGAGTGTGCTGTCAGTCTTTAATGTGTTAGTATATTTTAATGACATCGTTCATGTGTAAGTGACATTTACTTTTACTCTATTATTATTTACATGGCACGCATACAGAATAAACCACATTCTACTGTTTTGTTTAAAATAACATTCTCCCATTTTCCCCCTAAATATTGTGACATCACATCATATTAAAATAGTAATTTTAAATAACAGACAAACATATAACATATATATAAATATTAGATATAGTATCACAACATAAGGACTTGGTATCTTCAAGAACCTAATTCAAAATTATTATAAATTATCTTATTATGGATTAGTAATACCATAAATTAGGGACTTACCCTCTTAAAGTAAACAGAAACGTATTGATCCCAACTCATCATTATTCGTTTGTTTGTTTAGGGTAGCAGAAGTATGCAGTGTGCTTTCATATTTACATGCAGCAAGATTTAGACTGTTTTCTTAAGCTCCCTCCTCCCTCCTCCCTGCCTGTCAGGGAATATCTCACAGGTTTCCACAAGCGAAAGGTGGAAAGAAGAAAAGCAGCTGTGGAGGAAATTCGAAAGAAAATCAAGGAAGAGCAGATGAGAGTCAGAGAAGAGGTTTGTCTGAAACTGCATTTAAAATGGCCTCTATAGAAAGAAAAGGTTTGTTGATGTTGTGTTTATTTGTTGTTTATTTTCAGAGGCATAAGGAGTACATGAAGATGCTGAAGGAGAGAACAGAAGCTCTCGGTTAGTTTTTAAAAAACATATATACATTGTTTTTTTTATAATTTTACCACCTCTGAATTTTTAAATGTAGGTTTAATGTTTATCTCACAGAGGAGGATGAAGATGATCTGGAAGATTTGGTGACCAGTAAAACAGAGTCTGTGCAGTATGATCACCCCTGCCACACAGTTACCGTGACAACCATCAGTGATCTGGACCTCACGGGAGCTCACCTGCTCGGACCTGCGGCAACTCAGGTAAGCCTTGATTCATAGCTTCTATTAAAGAGGTAAAACTGCATTAACACTGAGCATGTCTGACCTAAAGGCAAACGGGGAGAGCAATCCTGAAGACAAGGAAGAAGAAGAGGAGGAAAAAACTAGTGCAATGCCAAAAAGAGCCGGAAATCCAATCGTCAATAAAAAGTAGGCTGATCAGTAAACGGCTCTCCACATGTGAGCATCAGTTCATTTTTACTCTCATCTCACTGTAGCTGTGTTCTTCCTCTTCACCTCCCTTTGCTGCAGGATCCGCTCCCTTACGGCGGCGCTCAACACTTATACCACCAAGAGGAAGAGGAAAGGGAAGCAGGAAGGCCGAGGCCGACAGGGCAGACCAACAGACAAGACAAGACCTGCTGCCACAGAGAGAAAACCCAGAGTGGGGAAGACCAGCAAGAGGCAGAGACGCAGGCGGGCCGGGAACAAGATGCATCACCAGGACTGAAAGAGCACGTGGAGTGGCTGTGCTCCTGTGTGAAAGACATTTGTAAAGTGAAGATGCTCATATTTGTACATTTTGTTGTGTTTTCTTCTATATTTACCTCCATTTGATTAAAGGAAATCTTTGCTAACAAGTTGTCAGTGTGCTCCTTGTGGAATTCTGTCCCCATTGTTTAATAGGAAACCTGATGCTGTTGTCAACATCCTCCTGTAGAACATCAGGAAACCAACCCTTCAGCTGTGTGTTTCCTCGTGGCTCGGTGTTACCTGTGTGTGATCTGAAGGACGGTTTCTCTGAATGTGAACGGCCTTAATGGTTTTTAATGTATGTTAAACACCCCCACCTCACCAGTGTTTATTTATTTACGTTAACCTGAGCCAACGCGTGCCAGCTGTCACTAGCTTCAGCGTTTCATTTCGCTTTCTAAAGCCCATGATATTTAATACAGCCGCCCTCAATGGAGCGACCAGCAGGCCACCGGCTCCATGTTGGTGCAGAGGCTGCATGAGCGCCTCAGGGTCTCTCCCGTGTTAACTGAGAGCCGCCATGGCTGCCGTGGATGCTTCAGTTTCACTCATTGTCGGGAGCAGCCAATCGGATTGATTTGGGTGTTTGGCAGCCCCGGAAGATAGAGAAGATGGGGAAGAGGAGGCATGTGCCTGATGGGGGTCTGATGGGCAGTTCATCCTCCAATTCCTGATGAAGTGAGCTGATAGTAGGAGCCCCTCTGGCCAAGGTAAGGTCTCAATTTTTTAACCTCACTGTCCTACTTTCTGCAGTTAAACTGTGTGTATTGGCAGCTTCAGTTGTTGCATTTCTAGTGGTTGGTTGTACTCTGAAGAGCTCTGACAGGATTGTATTTCACTATCTAGTCTGATCACTTAGTGTAACAGTTCTAGTTTAGTTCATGCATGAAGCATGAAATAAAACATCCTTTTAGTGTGCATGCAGAGCAGCTGCTCTGTGCTTACATCTGCCTGCACACATTCTTTTTTTTCTTTTCCCTGTGTTGTGGAAGAAGCTCTGCATGTGTCCCGTTTATCCATTAATCAATGACATCCCTGTCCCAGTTTCCTCTCTGTGAGATGCAATGAGTACGAGCCGGTCTCGCCATGCCCCTGTCCGGCGATGAGCCCATCTGCCCCAAGTTCCAGCCCAACATCTTCGACCCCTCCCGCTGCCATGACTGCCTGCGCCAGAGGCACCTGCACGCCGGCGCAGGTGGGGAGAGCGGTGAGGTGGCACCTCAGCAGAAACCTACAGAGGAGCTTGGGACTGGAACCGGAACTAGAGGGGCTAAGAAGACTGGGGTTGAAATTGGAAAACGGGTGCCGCTAACACCAATCCCATCCCAGGCTGAGGAAAGAGACACCAGCAGCAAGGTAAGAAAGAAGAGGAGGAGGAGGATGAGGAGGAAGAGGGACAGCTATGTAACCAGGAAGAGAATGACAGGAAGGGGGGAGGTGCAAATGAGAACCTAAGAGTGCAATATGTGCAGAGTGATGGAGATTAGAGGTCACAGCACAGGTGAAGGAAGCTACAAGGCTCTACTGCACTGTTCTTGTTGTGTCATTTTTCACTTGACCCAAAGGTGCGACCTTCCTGTGTGTGAACACATTCTACATGCACAGTCAGTGGGATGAATGCATGTGTGTTTATTGCTTACAGAAATAGTTCGAATAAGAGGTAATGATGTGGAGCAGGTAGTGGCTCCTATTATAAATTAACGAAGTGGATCACTTACTGCCTTCTAGGGAATCACATGTAATATTAGACAAGAGGAGCAGAGAGCCGGGATCTGGACTGCTTTAAAACTGCTGCTTGTTGTCTGTTCGTTCCCCCTTCACCAACCAACTACAGCTGTCCTGTGATGTTCATTTTACTTCCATAAAATTTTGTATCAAACTGTCCTACTGTAGTTCTTGTAGTGTCTCACTTGTAGTTTCCTAGAAGCCGTAAACATCATCATTTTAAGCTTTAGACTCTTTGTTCTTAAATGGCAAAGTTCAAGAGACGAGTTTATGTCAAGACAAAAAAAAAAGCTGATGAAATGTTAATGAGGAAAGCCACGAGGCAGGTCAGGTTTCAGAGGTGTAACCCTAATCGAACAGCAGAGTGAACATGTGAGTGTCTGTCAGAGAGGACGGAGGGCACAGACGCTGTTCGTCCAACCCTTGGTTCCACCAGAGGAAGCCTGACAGAGGCCTCTACGGTTGTGTCATATGTAAAGTCGCAGTGTTTTCGGAGGGTCTGGCTTTTGAAGCCACCATCAAGAGTGACGTCAGTGCCTCTTTGTTTGTGACGCCACAGAGGGAGATGCTATGTTGTGATTGGCTGGTGTCTTCTCTCATCGTCCTATCAGGAGGATTCTGACGGTCTGTCAGTGGTGAGCAGCTACTGTGATGTCAATGGAGGTCGTCTGGGACACGAGGAGACCTCTCTGTGCATCCTGAGCCCTGACTGCGAGCTTTACATCTGTGACGGTGACGACGACGACAGCTCAGACAGGTGAGGATGCTGGATGGGGACAGAAACACTTGTGGGTGTACTACAAAGTTTCACAGGAACATTTCAGTTTGCATTTACTTTCCTTTGCTCTGTACTCGTCTCCGCACTCACAGTCTCTCACCTTCCCGTCTCTGCTCTTGTCTTTCTTCTCCCATCTCCTCTTCCACACAGCTGTCGCGACCAGAGTGACTACCAAGAGTTCAGCGGCTCTGTCAGTGCAGAAGACGACTACCTGCCGATCCCTCGTCCCCCTATCAAACTCAGCATGACCCGGCTCGACCCTCCACCACACCGGCCCAACCCTCGGGCCTGGATGGACGAAGCTCGGAGTAGAGACGGCTTCAGCAGGCACTCAGGTATGTGGTGTTAGATTGGCAGAAATGTAAAAAAAGAAGGATAATCCTGCACACGGTTCTGAGCAGTGGCAGTCTCCAGAAAACCTATGACTTCTTCACTCTATATCCAGTTACAGCCAGAGGTGTTCTTTACTTGGCAATACTATTTGCTGTCACGAGCTGAGGTGTCCAAGTCCAATTATCAGTAATACAATATAGCCATAGGTTTGTGTCAGGAAACCTCCGGTACTTGTTGAGCAGTTGAACTTTGACGTATTCGTCTCTTGTTTCTGTGACTTCTCCTTCTTTCTATTTCTGTCAGCTTCTTCTTTTCTCTTCCAGGATTGAAAGAAGAGCGAGAGAAGCGCGAAAGTGGCTACTTCTCCCTCGGTAGGGCAGCAGGTGCCCGGTCAGTCCGTGACAACAGCCCACCTTCTCCTTACCGGCATGTTGAGAGGGGTCATCCCATCTTCAGGAGCAGAAGCGTTGAGCCCAAAGATGCTGTCCCCTTCAGAAACCCCAATCTTGGAGTGGCTTCTGAAAGGCAGATACCAGATTTTATAAACGAGGACCTGCCGGAGGAAATCCCTCCTCCTGACCCATATGAAATCGCAGTGGAGGTCGAGGCCCAGGTTGGGCCCCGCTCACCGAGTCCCACTCCCTTTAAGATTGCAGAGTCGCTGGCCTCAAGTGGCCGAAAGGGTTTCAGCAGTTCATTTGGCCGGGGAAACTCTTCTCCTCAGATCTCTTCCTATCAACAGTCAGGGCGCTATGATTCCTCGAGGCAAAGCTCAGTTCTGCATTCTCGTTCTTCGTCTCCCTCACGTGGAGATTCGCTCTTCAGGCGCAGTGAGTCCAGCACATCTCTCAACAGACGTAACTTTGATGGTGGTGGATGGTCAGAGCCAGGAAGTAGAGGCCCCTTGCAAGGGACACAAGGGCGACGTGTGGAGTTGGGAACTTTGCCAAGAAACTTCAAACCATTTGCAAGTTCAGTCAAATCCCAAAACAGCACAGTTTCTGATTTTAGAAGTGCCTTGCGGAAAAGAGAAGGTTCTTCAAGTGGTCGAGGTGTTGAGAGTGGGAGCTCATCACCCTCAAGGAGGGACTTTACCTCTTCAGGCCAAATGCACAGAACTGACACCACCACTGCTAGTTTATCACATGGGTACACCAGTCGTACATCTTCTCCATCTAGACAACCTTCCAATAGTCACAGTTCCTCGCCACCAAGGAGACATTACAGTTCATCTAGCCAGTCCATCCTTCGCAAATCTGAGTCTGTCTTGTCTCTAAATGGACGTAGTCACCATGGACGGTGTGGCTCCCCCATAAGAGAAGGGTATGATATCGAAAGTCAGGCTCTGCTGCGTAACTCATCGGCTAGAAATGGACTGAATGATCAGGAACAAGAAGTCACTTCTACCACTTCTCCATCAAAACGAGGTTTTGACACACCGAGCCAGTCCATTCTTCGCAAGACAGGATCAAGTAAAGGTGGTAGCCTTCGTGGTCAGGACAGCCGCTCTTCATCCCCTGGAAGGAGAAGCTATGAAACCCAGAATCAGTATCAGCTTAAGAAAACAGAGACCAGTGGGTCATTGCGTGGACGTAGTCACCATCAAAGTCGTAACTCCTCCCCTTCAAGGAATGGTTATGAATCTCGTTCTCAGTCTCTGCTGCACAAGTCGGATTTTAACAGCTCTGTCAGAGGACACGACAGCTACAGTTCATCAACTTTAAAGAAAAGCTTTGATGCACCGGATCAACGCTTGCTACGGAAATCAGAAAGTACCACCTCTTTATACAGCAGCCAAAACATACGTAACTCCTCCCCATCTAGAAAAGGCAACATTGAACCGCCTGGTTATTCTGTCCTTAGATGTGCCTCTAATGGGGTCTCTGGTCACAACGACACAAAACCTGACTCCAGCCGCTCATCGCGCTCGTGGCGGGAATCCACTCCTTCCCTCCGCAGCTCTTCATTGTCCCGTGCTGCTTCACCCTCTAGGACAACCACAAATGGCAGCAGAACAGGTTTTGTCAGGGCAGAGACTCCCAAGGGTCCTGGCAGCATCCGATCTGGAGCTGGCAGATACAACCGCGAGGATTGCCATCCCTCTCCTAACGACAAGAGGACATCTTCTTACAGTGCACGGAGTCCTTCTCCATCACCTCAGACACATATGCGGAGGCACACATCTTCACAGAGCTCCATGGAGTCCTCAGAGTCAGGCCAGCTGTCGGTGGGATCCGCAGGACGGAACAGGGAGGAGTACGCCATGTTAGCTGATGTGCCGAAGGTAAAAATGATCCATCCGAGGGAGGACACGGGGCGGCCGCAGAAGCAGCAGCCTCCTAGGAGACAGGAGCTCTTCAAACCAGCCAGGTCTGAGACACTTTACATAACAAAGAATGGACAAAGTGTCGATGCCTGTGTTGATTTTTAGTCATCCTGTTTCCTGTTTCAGCCACTCCTTGAGCAAGTTTCCCTCCAGAGAGTGGGAAGACACAGGGGACACAGAGAGAGAGTGGCACTATGGTGGCAGTGGGTATCTGTCTCGAGCTCATTCCTCCACCTCATTACAGGTTGGTCGGCTTTGCAGCCATAAACAGAGGACATTTTATACCAATTCCACTTTCTGATCTCTATGGTAAGACATGGTGTCTGAACAAGGAACCCCTTATGACATCATAAGGGGATAGGCCCTGCTTTTTACCAGGGTATCATGGGACCTGTAGGCAAGCTACTAAACTCTTGAGTAACAAACTCCATGGTCTGATCTGTTACTTCCATTAACCATGGTGACTAATAATCAACAGTGTGGATTTTAGCAAACGATAATAAACAGAAATAAAATGAAGCTTTTATTTAGAATTAGCCTTTATAAAACTACACCTTAGTGTGAGAAGGTCTACAAAAACTGAGCACACAGAGTGGAGGAGTGGCTGGAACTGGGCGTTGAATCCGGTGTGCACCACATTATATTCCACTGCTGTGCTCCTGCAGCTTTACCCTGTGGGTATCACCTGCCTGATATGTTAATATTTAACCACATCTGCCACATACCAGGCTCATGATTGGAGTGTTGGGATGTGACGCTCTGGCTCATGATCCATTATCATCAGAACTGAAAGGTGGTGTGTGTGTGTGTGTTTTTGTTTTTTTCAGCGATCTGGGAGTCCCACAGCGGATGAGGGCAGCGGGTGGAAAGTTAACCAGCACAGATCTGAGCAAATGCAGGTATGACAAATAGTTTGTTTACAGTAAATGTGTGTGTGTGTGTCCCATATGGATCATTAAAATGTGTGATGCAGGTAATAAACCTGGAGCACACACGGCTCAGTATGTTTATTGACCTCCAGCCTGTTTGAACAGACAGTATCTCCTTGTTACACATTCACCCGTGTTCTCCTGGATCCTGTCAGTGAAGCTTCGTGTCCTCGGCAGCCTGAGCTGTAGTAGGTGTAGGTCTCTTTTTAGCTGCTGCTGGAGGTGGTGGTGGTGGTGGTGGTTGTGTGTCTGTTCACCTACTACACCCTGCAGTCATTTCACAAGACTGACTGAGCTTTGTCAATTGTGGTGTGCTGGGGCATGTGTTGAAATTCCTGAACTGAAACCAATAGCTACCAAGAGAGGATTTTGAAAAAGAGGGAGGAGGAGGAGGAAGAGGAGGAGGAGGAGGAAGGGCTGTCACTTTATTTGGCAAAGCTAGAAGAGTTTATGTCAATATATGTAAAAGTTTGCAAAGAAGAAGGTGGAGAGAATGTTGTAAAAAAACACACACAATGATGTTTTGTTACAGGGTCTTAGAAGAAGTTTGAGGGGATTTATTATTATTATGCATGCCATTAATCAGGGGTGTAATGGTGCTCATGTGGGCTCAGATGGATCCAGATCCAGCACTCTGGGGGCGGCTTGTTTTCTCAAACGATCTTCGCGGACCCGCCCAGGAAGTGGCATACAGGGCAGCAGCAGCAGAGACAGACCCGAGAGCTGCCGCCGCGGTAACAGCTCCTCCGCGACTTGTCAGAAAGTTCAGATCTTAACATTAAACTCCGGTTTGTCCGTGTTTACTGGGCTGGATGCAGGTTCTGCTTCAGTGAGCGAAGTTCTGGAAGGGGTGCGCTTAATTTACTCACCGCGGAGGGTGAATGGCGGGGTTTTGTCTCATGTCGAGGGGAGAGAGTGAGGTGGTTTAGCCCTCAAGCCGAAAAGTGTACAGTTTAGTGGATTAGCTTATGTTTTGTGTTTGCTAACAGTACTTTTATCTTCAATTTTACCTTCTCTGGATCCTGTTATCATGACGGTAAGCAGTAACTTCTTTTTTTTTTTTTTTTAAGTTTTGATGGCAACTTATTTTCCTGTTTGTGTCACTTCTTCCTGAATTCAAACATCTGAAATGAACTCTAACCTTAAAACTGTTGTTTAGCTAACTTTGATTATTAACGTATGCTAGCTTAAATGTAGCTAGCTAGTTTGGTTTGATTCAAATGGGGGGTGTAGCCTAGCTTAAAACTGTAATGTTCTTGTGCTGTGCTTCCTGTAAGATGAAGATTTTATCCGTTTCTGTTTAAGTGGCAGGTGTTAAAAAAAAAAAAAGTTTTTCGAAGTGTGCTGCAGTTTCTCTTGTGTTGTTTACAGTAGCAGGAAGTGTTATTAGCTCCTTGCTTGAACTGTATGTGTCACTTTTTACGTTCATCCGTGACACATCTTCTCTGTTTGCACAGGCAAAAGTCGTTTTTACATATGTAAATATTGATAGAACTGAGTCATGATGACAGGTTTTAATGTACTGTGCAGCTTCTCTAAACTATGGCATTGATTAAATCTTTATATTGGATTAAAACTCTCTTATTGATATTTATTTGGCAACAAGAAAACTTAAAATGTAAAAAAAAAAATCCAACAGAAACAATGCCCTTAAAATCCACTTTTTATTGACACTTCCTTAAAAATCTGCCAGTTTGCGTACTGATTTGGAATAAATTACATTCTGTGGTCTGTTATTTCTGAAGAACAGACTGTTGCTATGCAGATTAGACTGTTTCCATGGATACTGTTCTGATAATTTTGTTTTAAAATCTACATGTTGTGTAATATTATTGATTTGTTTGGGTAATGTGCAACAACAATCAAGGGTTACATTGGCTTCAAAGAGCAGCTAAATGTGAACAGATTATCCTGCACGTATCACAGTTTATCACACAAATACTCCTTTTTTTGGCCAGTTGCTGCATTCTACTGTCTCTGCTGTCTGCTAAAGAAGTCAGGAACATTTAATTTTAAACCTGTTTTGCATGAAATGATTGACTTCTTAAGCATTTAGTGTTGTGAGGGTGATGAAGATGGCTCCACTCATCATCACAGTGTCCCTTACATGTTGAATTGTAAGCCCCACATGATGTTGTGTGTTGTTCCTCCCGGTACACAGCACCTTATTTATCAGTTAATGCAGAGTATGCAGAGAGGTGATACTCTTATTAATTGACATGTGTGTGCAGAAAGGTAACTAGGTTCACTATGAAGAGAACCTTCATAGTGACAGTAAGAGTGGATTATTGTCTGTGTCTGACCCTTTCCAGCAAGGGCACTGAATCTGAACTGTGTCATTCCCTGTATGTGCTGTGGTTATGACTAGATTTGTTTGTTTTTTTGCTCCCACCATATTTATATCTCTTTCCATCGCATCTGTCAACTATAATAAGAAGTTTAGATTGGAACTTAGTAAATTTAGTCATGCACCAAAGTCATCTCACTGCATTATTCCTTTTACACGCTCCGTTGGCAGCCAGTAGACCTTAAAATTTGTGAGATTAGAGAAGATCAGTGGCCTAGATGAACTGGATTAAAAACAGAGGAAAAAAACTGGGTGGTACTGTGGTTTATGAGGACACCAGCAAGCGAGTGTGTATATATATATATACATATATATATATGTATAGAAAAGAGTTGGTTGTTTAGAGATGACAGTGCAGAGAGAAATTATATTGTAGTGTTTTAATAAAAGGGGTCGAATTAACAAAAACGGAGAGTAGGAAACAACAACAGGGATGGAATTAAGACGCCGCCAGTGGGACAAAATATGACAAATGCAGAAAGATTTAAGTGAGGAATGCACATGTTAGTGAGATAAGCAAGGTCAGGAGGAATGCAAGTTGGAAAAAGCTGCCTAATCTTAATCTGGGATCACTGTTTCTTGACGTACCTGCCTACGGTAGTGCATGTTTTCCTCTTCCTGTCATCGTGTGAAAAAAGGGCCTGCAGCAGTGCAACAGAGCAGCACACACCGTTACATAAATACAGCGCTGCTGCTCTGTTAGCATACTGTAAAAAACAAAACAGGATCATAATCTGTGTTCAAATTCATAATTTACACATTTAACCAGTTGCTCCACCATAAAATGTGGTGTGGTTGCTGCTTATTCCAGAGTTTGCCTCACCCTGAGATGTTTGCTTTGTCCAGGTAGTCACTCCTTTCTGTCTGTTCCTGTTCTTTGTTTCCTTCATCTCTGTGAACCTATCCCGACCTGCTGGTGATAAACGAGCGGACTTTCATTCACGTTGTGTCGCGTTGTTCCCACTCAGTCAGTGAACTTGTACACTCCTCTCCTCTGTTTTTACAGCCTGACCTCTTGAACTTCAAAAAGGGATGGATGTCAAAACTGGACGACAGCGGTGAGGTAAAACTCCTCCTCCTGCTCCTCATCCCTCCTTTCCTAATGAGGCGATAGCAGATTAGCCGTGTTATCGCAGTCATAGTTTGGTGGCTCGGGGCACAGCAGGTGTCTCATTTATTTACATAATGCGCTTGATTGAACGAGCTTCTCACATCACATGCTGACACTACTCAGTTCAATAAGAGGCTTCAGATGAATGTTTTTATCTGAATCTTTGGGCTCATTTTGAACTCCAGTATAAAGTGGATGGAAACACACAGTCGTGGCTCTAGTTAAGGGGGACTCAGATGTCTCCCTAAGCCTCCCGATCAATCAGATATTTACTTTCAGATGGAACAGAGGATGCATTGTAAAGTCTGAAGACACTTTCTCTTTTTACAGTGTAACTGATGTCATCTGTGTTTTTTTAGTGGAAGAAGCATTGGTTCGTCCTGACTGATGCAGGACTGAAGTACTACAGAGATTCCAGTGCAGAGGAGGTATATTGGTTTAATATTTTACATATGATTATTATTGTCCTTTGAATTATATGATTTATAAGAATAAAGTGAGGAGAAATAAACTGTGTGCTCTCTTTGCAGAAAGATGACCTGGATGGGGAGATTGACCTGAAATCCTGTGTGAAGGTGTCTGAGTTTGACGTGGAGAAGAACTATGGATTTCAGATACAAGTGAATCCCTTTTTTTGTCTTCAACCACACCCGTTCTCAAATTCTGCTGTTTTCCTTTCATTCCATTATCACGAGTCACATCTCTGTCTGTGACTCCTCCACCTTTTCTCTCTGTGTCTCTCACTTTTAGTCGAATCTTTATTATCTCATCTTAGTTTTGCCACGTTTGTGTCTCCCTAACCTGTTTTTTTTGTTCGTCAGACACGGGAGGCTGTGTTCACGTTGTCCGCCATGACAGCTGGAATCAGGCGGAACTGGATAGAGGTGTTAAAGAAGTGTATCAGGCCCAGCAGCTCTCCAGACCTCACACAGTAAATACTTGCACAATCTTTCAAGAAAAATTAAGATGCTTTTTATTCTCTGCTGCTAAAGTAAGATTCACTTTCCTAATATTCTCTAGGTTACCTGACAGCAGCAGCGATAAGGAGAACTCCCATAATCGGGTCCCGCTGTCTTCCCGACGGCCATCATCGCGTCATGGCGACACTTACTCAGAAGCTCCGATGTCCGCTCCTCCGACTCAGCGAAGGTTTGATTACGTCGAGCTGTCGCCTGTTCACGCCTCCACCGGGACTCTCCCAGCCAGTCAGAGAGAAGCAGCAGAGGGGCAGGTGAGGGAGCACAGCCAGTGGCAGGAGGAGAGGCACAACACAAGCAGCCAATGGGAGGCAGTGCTGTCCAGGAAGGGTAGCGGCGGCGGCGGTGGCGTGGGCTCGAACCAGAGGCTCCGCATGGAGAATGAAATCGAGAAGAAGTGGGCCGAGTTTGAACGAATGCCGTTTAAGGAGATGAGCTCCTTACCGTCAGCAGGATCGCCGCCTTCCAGCCAGTCAGCCAATGAGGCGCTGCAGAGGGAGGTAGTGCGTGGAGATGATTTTCCAATTTGCAAATGAAAGAAAATGCAAATTAACCCTTCATCTGCCAGATGAAGTAAAACTGTGTTTCCACCTTTTAATTCTCTTTCCTGCTTCCTGACTTTATTTCCTCTTCAGCAGTGATTTTCACCATAAATGAGAAATTCAGATTGGAACACAGAAAATACTGTTGAAGCTCCTGTTTGCTTTGTGTCTGCATGTTGTGATGCCTCCTGGTGTGACACTGTGTTTGCAGTCCCCATTACAGAGCTCCAGTTAATCAATAGAATCACATTAGACTTTGAGTTCAGCCGTTGTCTCCCAGTGGGCTTTACTTTCATCCATGTCTTCTCTCAGGTGGCGTCACTGAGGCAGCAGCTGGAGAATCTACAACAGGGGGGAAGAGGAGGAGGAGGAGGAAGAGGAGGAGGAGAGGGACTCTGGGGGTGTGCGTGGTGGCTGCGGCCCTGAGGCACCCTGCAAGCCGCAGCCTGGTAGCCAGGAGCGTGCTCATCGGCAGGCACTGGAGAGCTGCAGAGGGCAGCACGAACGCCACATCAAGGAGCTGGAGGCGGAGAAGGACCGGCTGCTGCTGGAGGAGTCCTCCCAGGACACGGCACGAGGTCAGTCGACCAGAACGTCACTGCTGTAGCTGCAAATTTATAGAATATCTCTAGCTGGAGGCCCAAGAACACTCACTGTATGCTTAGTAAAAACAGGAAGGTTTAGGTTGAAGGTGCTTCCTGAGCCCAACTTGCTCCCATTTATCCAGTATTAGTAACATTTGTGTGGAAAAATGTTTTGTAAAAGAAGAACTGACAGAAATGTGACTCTAAGGAGTGAAAAACATCCAAAAATGTCTTTGGCTCAATGATTCTATCTGAAAAAGTGTAACCCTGAGCTGTTCTCTGCTGGTCCTCATGAGGCAGTTACCATTATTGTGTTTCAGTGATGGAGGCTTTGAAGACAAAACACAAAGAGGAACTAGAGAGAGAGGTGGAGAAAGTCAAGAGGCTGAGCAGCGGCATGCTGACTCACAGACTTTGCAAGCCCAACAGCAGTAAGTATGTAAATGTAAGTATGTAAGTATGTAAAATGTAAATATACACATCTCCCAAAAAACTGACTCATTAAGGAGTTTGTGTACACTTGAACTCTCCCGCTTGCAACTCTGTATCTTGTGCAAGCCATGAAATAATTCTCGGTTGTAGCTTGGCCCTCTTGTGTCAGTCCGTACGGGCCAGCAGTGGTAATTTATGTGAATAGGTCTCTTGTGCTCGTTGGCAACAAAAGGGTTTTTTCTGTGAAATGAAAAGGTTGAAGCCTCCGCAACAGAGCAGAGTTCCTTGTTGAAGCGAGGCCATTACCGCAGCGGCTGCTGAGTCCTGTTAGGCACTTGAGGAATGTAGAAGAATTCGGTCATGGATTAGTTTTCTTTTGTGAGTTTCACAAGGTCTTTGACACACACTGTCTGAGCGGCTGCTACTGGAACCCGCATTTTAGAGCTTATCTGAGTCGCTGGCTCTGCAGTTTTCAACTCGCATGCTCTTCCTTATTTTTGTGGTCATTGGTTATATGCAGTGGAGATGTTTTATAACCTCAACAGGAAATACTCATGACAACACCAAGAATGTTCTGTTATTAAAGCCTCTTCAGACTATATACTTTACAAGCTTCAGAAGGGATTCAGTAACTTTTAAAACTCAACAGTTTTGTATGCATGAGAAAAGCAGCAAAAAAAGACGTATCACTCACCCCGTCACACCGTCTGTCGGTCTCACAAGCAGGATTGAAACTTAACACCTGCCTCTCACTGCAGGACAGACACTCGGGCCCTGCAGAGAGAGCTGGCCGGACTCTCTGAACGCTACTTTCAGAAGTGTCTGGAGCTGAAACCGAGCTGAGCAGAGTAACGCTGAGAGAGAGAGGGAGATCAGCCGCAAGGAGAGAGACATGGAGCAGCTGAAGAAAGAGAACCAGGTGAGATTAAAAGAAGTTCTCAAACCAACAGGAAGGTTGAAACGGAAACTCATCTACACGATGAAAGATTGTTCTCCTTTATGGTGCACTGGTTGGTGTAATGTTATACATTTCTGGTCCCAGATCGACCGTCAGTAGAACAGGGACAGGTGGGACGCTGCATACAGTATCTGATACTGATATGCTGCTGTCTGTGTGCGGACAGGGGGGGAAAACAGCAGCCTATGCCAACAAATTTAAAACTATTAAGACAAAAAACATCTTTCTCTTCAGGACTTGAAGGCCCGTTTGACGGAGGAGATTGTCCGAATGCGCTCAAACGTCAAAGATCACGGCTCAGAGGACGACAAGGACAGGACGCCCTGTGAACTGCAGGTAACTGCTGGCTGACAAACACAAACTGAGGGTGCCAGTTTGTTCAGCAAACTAAACATCCACAGCTTTCGTGTGGGGTGAGGGTGTGAAATGTTCTTTGCATGAGTAACATCCACATTTAAATGCGCTGAAATGCAAAAACCTTTACTCCATTTATGCAACATTTTCTTTTAAAACAAGCTTCTGGGTTGAGCTGTGGTCTGAACAGGCAGTGACACAGACACCCACATTCATTTCCTTAATTTGGTCTGGTCAGTCATGAGGTGTCCTCTCTGATCCCTTGTAGCTATTTAAACCTAAATAAGTTAACATTATATTGGTCACGTGTGCAGGGAGGGGATTATTTCTGAAACTGAAAACAGATTTAAAAGAAAGTTTACTAGTGTGGATGTAGAACAGGTTTGTTTATGTGAAACAGTGAGTGAGAATTTGCCAGCTCTATAGTCAAAGTCAGCTTTATATGTGCTGGACATACAGAGAATCGAAATTGCGTTACTCTCATCTCCACAACATATAAATAACAACTTAAGAATAAACATATAACTGTAAGTGTAAAAAATGTACCTACGATGAGGCACACACAAAAATACAAGGCACAAAATGAAGGCACAATGCAGTGTGAGTGCAAAATCTTAATAGTGCAAGACACAGATGTAAACAGTGCAGGGAATTGTGTAATTAAGGACTTATTAGCAGCTTATATGTGACTGGTATGAGCCGACTAAGGTGCAAGAGAGTTCATGGGGTAAAGTGGCTGGTGCACAGAGTTCCTTGGGGGGGGGGGGGGGGGGGGGGAGAAAGTGTGGCACAGCAGGGAGAGAGTTTAATACAGGCTCATAAGTATAAAATAAAGCCAGATCGATTTCTTTGAAAGCATATTTTGATTTGTGTAAACATGCAGTTCAAACATAGTACAAAGGGCAACATTGTTTCTGTTCCTCAGAATAACAGACTGTGTTATCTGTGTTCATTGTACAAAAATATGTGTCAGGATGTTTGTACACATATTCTAGACAAGTTAAAGCAGGTGGAGAAAATGCTTTTTTTTTCATTTTCACATTTCTGGTGACCGATCCCTCTGTGACCTGTTAAACCACGGGACCAGAGCCAGTGTTGTTGTTGTAACTGGCACCGTGTTGACGGAATGACACGGTGCTTGTATCGGTGGTGTGCACAAGTGTTGTAGATTTTGTCGTGTTTTACTGTTCAAAACAAATGATACTGATGTGTCACCCACAGAGGAAGCTGTAATTACAGTCAGAGTTTCTGCACAGACTATAACTTCATTGTTTTTCCTCTCAGGTTCTTCTCAGGATGAAAGAAATGAGATTGAGTACTTGCATAAAGAGATCAGCTGTCTACGGAACGAGCTACAGTTTCTGAACATGGTACACCTCCTGTGTGTGTGTGTGTGTGTTTCCTTCCTATGTGTGTTATGTTAATGGTTCTGTCTTTCCTGGAATTCTCTTAACAAATCATCTCAAACAGATTCTCTGTTTTCTTTTTTTTTTTTGTTGCTGCAGGAAAAACAGCTGGCCTGCGATCGATACAACGGAGGTCCGGGAGGATCTGGATCGGGATGAAGGGCCGTAACGAGCGAGAGATTCAGAGCCTGAAGGAGCACTTGAGGCTGGCCATGGCTGCTCTGCAGGAGGGCCAGAAGCTGGGGAACAGCCTGGACCACTGAGAGGGCGCTGCTCACACCGACGCTCTGGCAGACAACGGCGACAGGTGTGGCACTGAACGGTCCACGCTCTTTGGAGATTATTATGGATTGGTTTTTATATTTATTTGTGTGTGTTTTTTTTGCAGGTGTGTCTACATCGCAGTATCAGTGTGGGAGATGGATGGTGTACAGTTCCAGCTGTGTGCAGCAGGTTTCAGTCAGCGTAGAGTAGCCATTACACTGGGCCACACGTGACGTACATATATACAACCGCACTTTTTATTTTAGCCTTTTGTGAGCGCGTGTGAGTGCACGTTTGGTCTAAAAACTGGAATATTGTTGAGCGGCATGTCTTTTTTTTTTTTTTTTATCAGGTGTTGTTGTAGATAAAACGTTCTTATGGTTCAGCTTTCTGCCTGAGAAGAGCTACTGTCCTCTGTTTTCTGTTGTATAGCCTGTTCAGTCATGTTTACTTTGTGGAAAAAAAAGTTTTTTAGGACGTGGGAGCTTATCATGTGCTGTAATTATTGTTATTTTTGTACCTGGAAACATTTTTGTGAATATAAAATTTGGGATTAAAACCAAGAATCCAGATTCCTGGCAGGCAGAATTGGAAAAGAGAGTTCTGTGTGATTACAGGCAAATTCAGGCTCAGCCTTCTTTGAGGATGCTGCTGAATGAACGTCGTCCCACAAGCCACATCAGCTGAGGACTCTCAAGCTTCCCCTCCACATTTCCGGCATGTCCCTTCATGGTGCCACCCAGCAGCACCATGACCAATGTTTGCATTGATGAGCCAATAATTATTCTGTTTATTATTGACCTTGTGTATTGTGATAAAAACGACTTATATCTACCTGCCTTTTGAAAACATTTTCATATTTAATGTACTGTAGAGTCTATGTAAATTATAACACATTTTTGCTATCAATAAAACACATTCTTTAGAAACACTCGACATTTATTCAGGGCGACACAACACAACATGAAAATGCATCATGGGATTTTTTTTCTTCTGTGACGTCAAAGGTCAAACGTCTAAGATATTTTTAGTCAAAATACTCAAAAGCGTATCCATGTAATACCACTTTGTACCACTAGGTGGGATCGTAGTGGACGACAGTGTCCACTCTGATCTCATCAGAAGAAGAACAGCGAAGAGAGATCGGCTTCACTTTTGTTCTATAATTTTAACCTTTTTTCAGTTTTTAGACGAGCAGGAATTTAGTAAAATAGTTTGTAAACACAAAGATGGCGGACGCTCACGGTAAGTGGCTGTTGGAGAGCAGGGTTATCGGGGAGAACTAGCTTGGGTTACTCTTAGCTTAGCATAGATGCTAGTGCAACATTACTTTAAAATCATTGACGTGCATCAGGACTGTTTTCTTCATGTTATTAGACGTATTTCCGCCTTGATGTCTGTTGTCTGCCTCTCCTGCAGGGATGAAGCAAAGCGCAGGGTCCGGTGGAACCACGGAGACCCGCGTACAGGTAAGTCTGCGCGCTGCCGCGACTTTAACCCGTGTTTAAAAAGCTGACAGTTCATTCTGAAGACACACATCTGTGTGACGGTGAAATAATAGAGCTCCTGCTGCCATTTTCCTATGTTTAAAGACCATATCAGTGCAGCCCAGTGGCACAAACACAGAGAAACAGATGTAGGTGAGAAATCCCCCAGTCGACTAATCAATAACAGAATTTTAGAGCCGTAGGAGGATTTATGACTTTAGTACGTGCAGCCTACAAATCAAACTTTGTTAGAGGTGCTGTAGATCTCTGCATGTTTTTGCAGGACACTGTTGGTTTCTGTGCAGCCAAGTCACCACTAGGGGGCAGTAGAGCTCCACTAACGCTGTGTTATGGAGCCTGAAGACGCTGTTTTACTCAGGTTTATTATTTCACAGCAGGTTTATTAGAGGTCATTGATCCCGATCATAGATTTAAATGTGAAGTTTTTTGTGGTTCAGAAGAACTTAGGCAGCCAACTTAAATCATCCCCTCATTCTGACCTCTGACCCTGCAGAGTTAAAGAAATGTAGGAGTAAACATCAACAACAAAAGGTGGAGCCTAAATTATCCATACAGCTCTACATTGGAGGTTAAAGACAAAAATATGTCAATAAATCTCTGATTTTAAATCTTTTCTCCTCTCCTTTAATTTTAATTTGCAAATTAAAATTCCAATGTTGTTTTCCTTTTTTTTCTAATAACAGAAATCAAATCATTTCCTCTCAAGTCTCTCAAGCTAGTTAGAAATAAACAAATAGATATTTTTAGTTTCGTTTTTAATTTCTCTTCCTGTGGAAACAATCATTTATTACAGTGATTAAAAAAAACAGAAACTCAACAAATACACAAATCAGAGCTTGGATATGGCAGCATTTACAGGGGCAGAGAAACTGCTGTTACTCTCATCTTACTTTTTTTGCACATTTTGATATTCTGCTTTATTTTTCTTAAAATATTCTGAGCAATTACATGTCTTCCTTCTGTGTATTTGGGTTTGTCTGTCGGTAAGATCAAAATCATGGACAAGTGCAAGAAGAGACAACTGATGGAGAGCTAAAAAAACAAACACTAAAAGCTCCACAGGGACCCTAAACACCTCATTGTTTCAAGAAAACACAGTTGATAGAGAAGGTGATGACACCAAACGACTGCACAGGAGATGGATTAATGCCCCCCCCCCCCCTGTTTAAAATCGGCGTTTCACACCTTTACGGCTCCTTTATCACCACAAAGGGAGGGGAAGTGGGTGGGAGGGAGGGAGGGAGCAGGAAAAATGTGGAGTTTTTTTTGTTAGGTTCAAAGGTTGATGTGGTCTGACAGGTTTTCACTTTCCAGGTTACAGTGATGGATGAACCGCCAGGCAAACCATTAAAAAGCGGAGGCATTTGGGGCCCCCAGCACAAGGTGAGTAGCAATTAGAAGGTTTAAAAATTCATTTACAAATGACTAATTCGTAAATTAATTTAATTTCTGTGCTCATGTAGAGTCTCCTGCTCCTGCTCCTGCTGCTGCTGATGATGATGAAGCTGCTGATGGTGATGCTGATGCTGCTGGTGACGATTATTATCATGCTGCTACTACTGTTGCTGCTGTTGATGGTGACGATGAAGCTGCTGATGATTATTATGATGCTGCCGGTGACTATTATGATCATGCTGCTTCTAATGATGCTGCTGCCACCACTACAAATGAGGCCCCTGCAACACAAGGTATGTGAGATCTGCTACATGTTTATAGTTCATCTGTTGATTGACATTCCACTGAGTGACAGACAATCTAACTGGACCAATGTTTCCCTGTTTTCCTGTTGATGATGAAGAGGAGTGCAGAAGCACTTGCTTCATCTGTGGCTATGCCAGGAAGCTACACACTGGTCATGCCTATTACAAAGGCTCATTCTTCTGTTATTATGAGGGATACTTCCCAAGCATGACCCCCATGCAGGCAGCGAAGCAGTGGGTAAGTTACACGGAGCAAGTGAGTGAGTCACCCACAGTTCCTCGTAGCACGCAGTGGAACAGAAAGAAGGGACAGGAAGCGGGTCGCCCGGAAAGGCCACACAAGCAGCACATGTGCAAGAAGTGTGGCCACATGAAAAAAAGTGCACTGGGACACAGCCAGTACAAAGGGGAGCACTTCTGTGCCCTCTTTGCTGGCAGGCAAGCAGACAAGTGGCTGGCTGAAAAACAGGACCAGGACATGTAGGAGAATGACTCACTCTTCATTGTGCTCTTGTTGTTTTTGAGGTTGTGGTGGTGGCATTTATTTTTGGTGGTTTTACAGCATTTTTTATAGCATTTATTTTGTGTTTTATTGTACAGCATTTCTTATAGTTCTTATTGTTATTTATTACCACAGTTTTCAGTGTGTAAAGTTCATTTTCTGTAAATAAGCATTGCTTGATTAAACGTCGCCCTGGTCCTTTAAGAGAGACTGCCATGTTTATGTAAATTAGCCATGTGCGAAGTGCCTGAGTCACAACAACGGGTCGCAGACCACAAGGTCGTAGGTTCGATCCCTGGGCCGGACCAAAGAAATGGCGGATCAGCTGGGCTGTTATGTCTAAGCTCTAAATGAACCATTTGACGCTTTTTGTTAGTCACAGGAAAACAGAAGAAGAAGAGGCGAATGCAGCCGAGATCAAAGAGTCCAATGTGAGTAAATGTTTTTATTGTAAGTTTTAATGAAGCATTGTTACATCACATCATTGGTTATTTTATTGTAGGCACCCTCTCTCGATAGTGTCCTCATGCCATGGCACAAGTCCTTGTGGTGTCTGAAAGAACTCACAAAAGTCTTTCCATGGGCTGCCCGAGACCTCCAGGCTCCAGTACATCCACGTTGCATCTCCCCATTAGCACACTTCTGATTCTAAGACACTTTAACAATCCTGCGCTACAAGATTTTTTTTAGTGTGTTTAACTTAAAAGCTGTTTGGCGTTTTAATAATAATGATACCAAAATGTATACCTGCTTCAAACCAGATGGCTCGGTCAAATCTTTGTTTTTTGGCTATAGTACATGTCAGATAACAGGCCGCCTGGGTTGCGATGAGTCGCAGGGGGCGTGTTCTTCCTTAAGCCCCGCCCCCGGTTGCTGATTGGGTT